>NW_015622507.1:1369391-2007121 GCF_000836275.1 Exophiala mesophila
TGTCACCCAAAAGACTGTCACCCAAAAGACTGTCACCCAAAAGACTGTCACCCAAAAGACTGTCACCCCAAAGACAGGGCCGCTGGACCTGGGCGCGCCTGATTTTGTGTGCCCTACACGTCCACTTGTTCACACAAGCTGAGACTACTCTGTTATTGGTATGAGGTGTGGACGCAAATCGCTTTGTTCAAAAGCCCTCCGACTCTGGCTTCACTCAGAGTTTAGCTGATCCGCCAGAACCATTTCCGAAAACCCTACGCTGCACTCAAGTTTCATGATAGGGACACCAGATGTGTAAGGGGAAGAAGAGTATTTTCACCAAGCACAGAAAAGTCGAATGTGTTTGTTCTCAATGAATATTGATTTCAGCTACCTAGAGAGGCTGCAATTCGTGCTCATGATTGGTCATAGGAAATACAGGGCTAGAAGCCAATGTGAGAAACCTCCATCACAACCATGGATTCCATACTCGGTGTGTGTCGATGGGTGTCTATGGGTGAGAGACAGGCTTAGTGGGTGGCGGCTTGCTTGTTGCCCTCGGCAGATGCCTGTAATCGTTAGTTTGATGCTTTGGAATATCCCCATGTTCAGACTTACGGAGTTCTTGGACTCGTCGATCTTGTCACTTGCGGCATCCTTTGCGGCCTCAGCACGCGTACCGAGAGATGCGTTGGAGTCTTTTGCGACGTTCTTGTTGGCCTCCTTGCTAGCCCCTGCGGTGGCCTCGTTGAACTTGTCACCGACGTAGCTGTTCCAGGGATGTTAGCATGATCCAAGTGGTGAGCAATAAACTGGGAGGAGTGAGGGCACTGGCGGCGAGGCCGATTGCATGGAGGCCACGATGATCGGAAGAAATGACTTACTTGGCAGCGTTCTTGAGAGAGTCAGCCATTGTGGATGATTTGGTCTGGTCTGGTTTGTTTTGGTTTGAAAATTGTTTTAGAGGTTTGTTGAGATTCGAGATCAAGGTGTTTGGATGGAAGATCGAACGAGAGAAAGATGGGACAGAGGGGTACTTATAGCAAGAGGAACTGGTCTGAGGCAGGAACAACAGGCACATGACATTACTCTTCTTGCCTTGCAGCAAACGACATCCATGAGTGAAGAAGGTGCGGTCATCGATGCCCACCAATCATTACGCGTCGTCAGGTTGCCTCCACCTGGCATGAGCGATGATATTCACCTGCATTCTTGCGTCAATGGTCGTAATCACTTACCAGTATGACGTTTTTGCTAGGCTGCCAGTTGAACCTGCCTGCGAGAATCTGGCACTGTTGGTGTTGAAGCACAAAAATGATATATGTGACATCACAGCCAAAGTGGCTCGGTAGATCGCCCGACGAATCACATCAGTGGGTCTTTACTAGCCACTGTGGCTTTGGGAGTTGACTGGGACCAACATCCGTCCACACACCCAAGAGTCATGACGTTGAAGCACTACCAAGTATCACCAACTAGAAGCACATTTCTCAAGCAACGAGCCGGAGCAAACAGGTATTTCGGTGATCCACCTCTCCATTGGCTCAGGTACTCCAATGACGTTTCCTTGGTAATTTTCGTCACATCTAGATCCGCAGACTGGTTGGCATAGTCTAGGTCATCCTTGAAAGTCGTCTTGAGGATCTTTCCGTCAGTTAGCCACTTGATGGCGCCTACCCCGATACAATATCTTGATAGTTCGTCAGCCTCGCTGTTCAACAGTTTCCATACGCTTCACACTTCTGCTAGCATGTGAAAACGAGGTTTGTTGGTTTCCCCGAATCCTCTATTAGGGGTCATGTCATGGTGGCGCATTTGCACCATTATCGCTCCGCCGTATGTTGCTCATAAGCTTCATCATGGTCTGCCATACATCTTGAGTGTTCTTTCTGACGTAGTCACGTGTCAAACAAGATCACTGCGGGTGTAACGACAGTGTCTGGGTATCGTTATTATTGCTAACGGCTAGACTACAGCACTCCGTGGAAGTGGCTGTCTTCTCTAAGTGCGAAATTTTCGAGATGTAGGTTCGTTTCGACCTCATCCTCCGCTCCACACCATAGAATATCGCCTACCATGCCAGGGCAGCCAATATCTCCTCGGAATCAAGCCCTTCAAAGTCCCAGATCAAAGCATCGTCATTATGGAAGCCATAGATGTCGGGTATGTTCGAAGTATCCTGCATAGTGATCACCTGGGGATCGATCCAAGCGGTGTTTGATGCCCCATCCCCGGCTGGAACCACGAGCTCAAGAGGGTCAAAATTGAGTTGGGCATCATTTGGAAGACCCGGCTCTAAAAACGTTGGATACATTTCTGGGAATAAGAATGGCTCTGAGGTATCCCCAGGCTCTGAGGTATCCGCGGGAAGGGGTGAGAACCGTGAGTTTTGAAGTAGTTGGTGCTTCAGACGAGCAATTTCGGCTCTGTCCACGGTTTTCCCTTTGGACCATGAATCGAATCTCTCCAGGCTCGTCTCGCAGAGGGTGTTCATAACTGCCGCATGTTGTGCGACATCAGGCCAACGTCGCGACAGTTTCCAGAGAAGATGAGGGAGGGTCGGTAGATATCTGCTCAAGATAGACATCTCATCCTCCTCGAGTCGTGAACCGCCATCTCGGGATGTTTCCATGGCGCTTAGGATGATACCAAGTATGCAGCATCCCGATTCCATCATGAAGTAAGAAGCATGCCAGATATTGAAGAGCTTCCCAACTCTCTCTATCGTGCCGAACTCTTTGAGCACGGCTGTGGCTGATTGCACGGTTTTCTTCCGCATCTCAAGGGTGGGATTGGGACACCGTGGCGACGGGCGATTGAGTCTCATGATCTGACATTGGTACAGTAATTCGTGAAACTGGATTTTTTCGCCGTGGTTTATGCTCTGATGCGTTGTTTGGTACCACATATTCAAGCGTTCATGAACTCCCGTGAACCATTGGCGAAAAGAGCCATTCCAGGGTAGATCGTCAACAACCAACGTGGGATAGTACATTGCCCACGCAATCTCAGACTCTATCTCCCTGAGCAGGCAAAACTGTCGACTTGTAGACGATTGTGAGTCCGTATCAGAGAACTAAGTTCGTCAGCATCCTTCCAGTTTCTACGCAACCTGGATTTACCTGAGCCGTCGAGGCTGACCTAGGCCATAAGAATGGTCGACATCGAACTGTGTGGACTGCGCTGATCAAGTTGTCAGAAGATCGGACAGTGACGGCTCGAAGAAGAGAGATTACCAATCAATATTGTACGAATGCCAAAAGATCCTTCTTCTGCTACTCAGTGCAGCAGGATCAAGGTTCTTCTGCAAAGACAGTGGTATCTCATGCTGAAGCCCCAGCTGTAAACATAGCCTCGTCGCAGCGGCAGCGCACTTGGAACAATCGACATGCTTGGGATTTAGGAAACCGTAGTGAGTAAGCAGCTGTAAGACTTGCAGCCTCTCCCAGAGATCCGTGATCCCGGCCTGTCGAAGGATCCCAACCGCGGTCGACCAAAATCCATATGAAGCTGATGTCGCACGTTTCTCATCGCGGTGCATCAACGTCTGCATCTGGGAGGGAATCAGTATCCGCAAGTACACAGCAGAGGAAAGGTTCTAACACTAATGGCCAAAGTGATATGGACACAGAAGATATCAAAAGGAGACGGGGACTTGTTGTTGTAAACCCTGTCGTATGCTTCGAATAGATCTGTCTCTTCGACCGCAGGATACAGGGGACGATATATCTCACAGTAATGCTTCAACATTGTATTGACGACATGATCTGGAACCGAAGAGAGTTTGATCTGAGAGGAGGAGCCGTCCTCTTCATGGTCGGAAATGCCATATTCATGAGACCACTCGATTAGATATGGCGGAGGCGAGCCGGATAGAAAGAATGATGAGGTGAGTGGAGGCTGGATTTCTTGCTTTCGTGTCAGGCCTTGAGGCAAGACGACGGTGGTTGCAAGGTCTGTGGAGAGCTTGTCGACTGCCTCGATTGCAACATCGACGTGAGTCTTCGACTGACGATTAATGCGTTCTAGTTCAGCCTCCAAACGAGCGACTTCTTGTTCGAGATGAGATGTAGCACTTCGAGGTTGATTGGCGCCATGAACTGAATCATAGCCTAGGCATGTTGCATCTGCAATAGTACACGCGCCACATTTTGGATACTGGAAATCGCACTAGAGAGAGGGTCAACAGGCAAAAATCGATGAGCATGACTATTAAGTCTCTGGGTCACGTCCTTACGCGAATCTTGCGTTTGCGACAGCGCGTACAGGCCTTACTATGCCTGCGTTTTCGAGGAGCTGATTGTCTATCAGAGGTCATGGCAAGCTGTCGTCATTCAATATGTTTAGGGCATTTGAGGGTGTGCAAGACCTTGGGAATGTGATCTAGAATTACCATGCATTCACTGGCCTTATGATCAAGTCTGAGTGGAATGAGAACAGTGTCAGACTTGTGGCAGCAACTCAAACCAGCGCACATAATTTGACTTTAGTTAGGTTCGCCAGTACCTTTACCTACGGAGTAGTCTTGACTGATGGCCCGAGGGGCCTCCTTGGCTATCTGAGGGGCATAGGGTTCACGGGGGCGATTCCTTCAGGGCGCTCTGGCTTATCGGCTATCCGTGTCTAGCTGAGTTGACTTTGGCCGACGAAGAAAACCCCCACTCAATTGTCAGGTAATGGACGTGATCCAACACCATTTCAACATGGATTCCTAGGATGTAGATTCTACCTTGCGCTCTATCAAATGATCGACTGATCCCAATCCATGAAGCAGAGGAAGGCAACCTCCCTCGCCGAGCCAACGAAGTGGCGCTTTCTCAAATCTCTTAGCTTGGTCCAATGGAAGGCCCTAGCTGAACATCTTGCAGACCTCTTTGATCCCATACTCGTGGCAAAATGGTTCAGAATGATCGGGACCTCTGCTGCCTCATCCATCGTAAGCACATATATTGTAGGACTTAGGCAATAGCCCCGAAGTACCAAGTGGCCATATTAGCTGTGGTTTCGGATTCGCGTCATTGGCGGAACCTCAACATGCAACTTCACGGCAAACTCCATCGTTGCCGACGTGACTGCAGTGATGCTTTTCGCGTAGATTTGACGGTAGATGTGCTAAAGCAGATACCTACGTAGCCCATCAAGTTGTCGTGCCGTATCCTTAGGCCTCTATCTAATGGGGTTATCCCTTCGAACCATCAGGTGTCCTCCTTTATGTTGATTTGGGCTTCTCGGGTGGACCACCAACTCAAACATCGCCAGGGGCGGTTGGGATGAGGGCTTGACAACATTCATACCAACGTGCCGCCTCAGTCAAGCATCAAGTCATCTCCTACACTCACAAGATTAAAAACAGACTCCAAGCATTAGCACATGAGCACTGAGAAAAGCCCTCTGGATTGAGAACTCGTAGTTAAAGAATTCATCAACTATGATCATCTGATGTTGATTTTGTGAACGGGTTCGCCCTTTGATATTGGTGAAGGGCTAGGGGAAATCCGGTGGCGTCCTTCGGATGACATTTGCGGAGAGTGGCTAGCCAAGTAAGGCTAATCTCTGTATTGTTAACACGGCTTGGGGCAAGAGAAGCCTTCGGGTTTCGCCTTTAAAACGAGTGAGGCTCTAGGCTAGATGCGAAGTATGCCCCTTTTTCACCTTTGTCATGCCACTTCACTTGTGGCCGCTGGAATACCAATGGTCCTCAACATCCTAACAAAGTCGACATTTTTGTCGGTATTTTGTTTGTAAGATGAGCAGACCGGCGAGTGGGCATTGCTGTAGCCAGATGTCAGGTCTGGACGCGAAAACCGGAGGATGATGTTCACGATGATCAACGACGGCATTCGCCTGTTTAAGATTCAAGTTGTTTTATGGTCTCAGAGATTATATGTTATGCTGATGTGGGAGACAAGCAATCATCAAAACGACCACTTAACAATGGGTAGATCCTCGCAAGGTCTGCCAATGGTGACTTGGCCAGTGCAAGAAGTCAACTCCATCAAAATGGTACCAAGTGTCACTATCCTATCGATGCCCATAGCACCAGGTGGCACACTCCTGCAAATTGCCGGTGGGCTTCCTTGCTCGTCTGAAAGCCTGACTCTCAAGGACTCAAAGGTTGTATTGACTCCTTTGGATTGGTCTTGATCCGTCAGCTCCTGCATTCGTGCAAGTCGGGTGAGGGAATCTTTGGCTGGGTGGTCGACCAGGTTAGGGGGTCGACCTGGTCCATAGAAGTGATTGGCATGAGCAACATAGCCATTCTGGGGAGATATCATGAAAAGTCCAAGAGGGGTGCACTCGATATCCGCAAAGTTGCCTTCGCTGTCGCCCAGCTGATAGTTTATAGAACTTGCCAACCCAAATTCCTCGATAATGGATACAGCACTGGCGTAGCTGGTTGCATATTGTAGCAAACGCCTCGACATGATGTGGACTGGCATGTTGTTTGGGTTGAGCGCACCAGACCGGAGTGCATTCATACATAAACCAAATCCAGCGCTATTCATACCGATCTTGCCCACGATTCCAGCTTCACCTAGGAATCTGACGGTGATGGGTGACCCATTAGGCTTGATGTGAAGGAAGACCATTCCAGTTTGAAGCTCAGGGATCATGTCCCAATTCTGTGCCAGATACATCTTCCCATCTTCGGTTCGCTGACTGATTGAAGTGCACCCATCAGTGTAGTTGGTGAATGCAATCTCAGTGCGAACGTTCAAGGTGACGATGTCCTCCAAAGTCACGCCTTCTCCAGCTCCTTCTGCTATGCCTCTCATTTCTTCCACGATCTCTGGCCATTGCCTCTCGACAGTCGGAAGGAATCGTGTTACAGCTCGCTCTTTTGCTTCTTGCCATGAAATCTTAGCCGTCTCTCCGAAAAAGTAGGTATATGTAGCAATGTTGCTGCGTATCTCCGCTCTAGCTGAGGCTCCATGGGCTAGTCCAATCTCAAACGGATGGCCACTGCAATGAACCGTTTTGACGACCGGATCGTCCATGGTATACTGCGATATGCTCCCCATTTTGATTTGTTGGAATTTCGAGCACCTTCAAGTCATCCCAGATGCTTGCAGCTCAGGGACTTTAAGCTAGATTGATTATTGGAATTGCACTTTGTTGTTGGAATGGGAGCTTGTGGCACCTGTACGTTGATCCGGGCAGCTTGTCAGTCACGACCAGGAGACGCAAAATGCCTAGTGTGGTGTCACATTGACCGGCATTAAGCGCCAAATATCAACCTCTGCCGCATTTTTGCTGGAAGGCAAAGCCATCAACAAGAAAAATGCTTGGTCATCCGTAGACAAACTTCCCTTGTGTATCCTGGCCGAGATCAACACAATGCACTCCCATCGATTGGCTTCTCCAAAGGTTCGCCTAAGATGAAAGAAGGCTTAAATGGTGCTTTGTAGCGCAATTAGTTTCAATCGCTATTACAACAATGAAGGCTGTCGTCGCACAATCTGGGAGAGCGATTTTGGTTGGTGATAGACCTGTCCCTCAGCTTCGTGATGACTTTGTCCTCATTAAGACCGTGTCAGTGGCGCTGAATCCGACAGACTGGAAGCACTTGGAAAATAATCTGGTTAATGACGGATGTCTTTTGGGATGTGACTTTGCTGGCGAGGTTGTTAGAGTTGGCGAAGCCGTTACCAAAACCCTTCAACCTGGTGACCGCGTAGCTGGTGTTGCTCACGGAGGAAATGCTGTCCAGCCCGAGGACGGTGCTTATGCAGAATACATTGTTGCCAAAGGCGACATGCTCATCAAGATCCCCAGTAGCCTTGACTTCGACCAAGCTGCTACTTTGCCGCTCGGCGTGGCAACAGTCACGCAGGGGTTGTACCAGAAGGGATTGAAAATGAGTCTACCAGACGTTCCAGTCACGAACGGTACGAGCGTTCTCATATACGGCGGGGCTACAGCTACCGGAGCTCTTGGGATTCAGTTTGCTAAGTTGTAAGTATTAGATTGGTCTCTGCCGGTCTGATTTCATCTCACAAATTGTGATTGTAGGTCCGGATACACGGTTCTTACGGCTACATCTCCAAAGCATTTTGACTACGTTAAGTCTCTTGGGGCAGACAAGGTCTTTGACTACAGAGATCCCTGTGTGGGACGTACGATTCGCACCTTTACCGGAAACACGCTGAAACTGGCATGGGATATTGTCAGCAACCCCGAGTCAGCCAAAGTGTGTGCTGAGGCACTATCTTCGGACTCGAGTGGATGTCGATACGCTTGCTTCCTCGCAAACCGCAGCCCCAGAGAAGACGTGGAAAGCGTGGGGTCCAATATGTATACGGCATGGGGCGAGTATTTTACAGTGGGAAGTCTGGAATACCCGGCGAACGAGGAAGATTTCCAGTGGGCGGTTAAATTCACGGGATTGACGGAGACTCTGTTAGAGAAGAATATATTGAGATGCCACAAAGGAAGAGTGGGCCAAGGTGGTTTTTATGGAGTGCTACAAGGTCTGGACGATTTGAGGAATCGCAGAGTTCATGGCGAAAAGCTGGTGTTTCGAACTTCTGAAACGCCTTGAGTACTGAAGCATCTCTGGTTGCAGCCGAGGTTTGACTGTATATCGTTGAACATGTTCGCCACGAATTCAGCCCTACGAGTCTTTCTTGAGGACCAACCAACAGCGATAAACGTATGATAAGTGAAGAGTCTCGTCCTGCTTGCCATTTGGGAAAAAGAGCCACATTTCTAGGTTGCCTTTTAAGCCTAAGCATCTCGATTCTTCCACGCACCGCCTCCCTCCTTGTCCCCGTGCCCCCGTCCCTGGAGCACCCACCAGTATGTAGCACGTGCATGTCACGTGTATATTCGTCAAATCTTTCTTTCATCTGGTCCAATTCAAAGTACTCCGTATATCCTGTTAACCTGTTATCATGTGGTCTCTAGCGACCACTTCTTCCGTGGACACTTCCTAAGAATTACATTGCAAGTGCCTCAACGTCACCTGGCCCTAACCCATGGCTCTGCAAGTCTGCAGCAGATGTCGGAAAAGGAGAATCAAGGTAGTCCCTTTGTAATGTTCCCCCACTCATAAGCAGGCTAACTTGTCAAACATAGTGCGATCTTCAGCTTCCTGCATGCAAGAATTGTAGCCTAGCAGACGTTGAATGCACTTTTTGGGACCATTATCTAAGGCAAGAGATCTCGTCTAGGTAAGGAACTCCCTCTTCCAGGTCTGGGATCCACGCTAACAAGGAACCCATAGTCATCTTCATCTTCTTCGACAGAAGAGGCGGCGGCTCGAGCTTGAAATCGAGCAAGCCACAGATAAGACTAACTGTCAAGATTCATCTTCCGGTGAACAATCTTACGAAATCCAAGAACATGGTCTACACCTGAACGTTTCTGATGGTGACAATCTCAACTCCCCCTCACAGCTTGCGTATCTAGGACCTGGCAGCTCCTCCCACCTGCTGAATCACTTGCTCAAGAAGAGTATCTGTTATCGGCCACAGAATGGCACTCCTATTCCAGAAGGACTACTGTCCACCAGGACATCCAAAGTGGATGAGCTCACTCGTAGCAGGCATGTCTTAGCCTTTCCTACAACAGGGGATCTACGCAAAGTTGAGCTCCATTCCCTTGTCACCCCCTCGACTCAGAAGGCGATGATCGAACATTACATGAAAGTAGTGTCCCAGGAGTATAAATTGTTGCATCTTCATGGCGAGTCTGCGATGCTTACTCATGAGAATCCTCTTAGATGGTCAACCTCAAACAAAGACAGTCCAGCCGCTCTTGAAATAAGTCTGGTGTTTGCCATCTCCTCGGCGCTAATAACAAGGGACCTGGATCAAACGATGTCAAATTTCTCCTCTCGATGCATCGAGGATTTACAAAGGTTCATTACAAAACCTGAAAATCACCATGGCTCACTGGACACGATTACATCCTCATGTACAGCTCTGTGTGGACTGGCGCTTTGTGATATGATCCGTCCATCGTCCGGACAACTCTGGGATTTACTAGGGAGGGCCTGGACCATGTTTGAAGACCTCCGCGACCAATATCAGTCAAGAGGTATTGCGATCGACCAGGAATTCCAGAACCTGGAGTATACGCTGCTGAAAATGGAAAGGTAGGCCAAAAATCCAGAACCTATCGACTGGTGACATTTACTGAAGACTTACACAGTATGACTGCCATTCACTTCCGTCGCTACTCTGCATTCTGCGCCATGTACGCTCGCAGCGCATATGGCACTTTCCTCGCACCCAATCCATCCCTCGAAGCCCTCAGTGTCCTCATCTCTCTGCACAACGAGGTGCATCGGATGGATCATTCCTTCCAGCAACCAGACGAGGTCCTGGAAAGCCTCATCCCCGGCCCGCTACAAGTTACAGCATTTCCTTCTACTATAAGCATTGACTCAGCGAGGTTATACATCGCCTTGCACCCTTTGTTTACAGCGTCAGACGCATTCTACCAACCAAATTCGGGTGCGTTCCCATCCAGGCTTTTCCATATCGTGGGGAACTCTGCATGCACCATTATCAACCACTACGCCTTACTTAACGAAGAGACCAAAATTATTTGTGTTTGGATGGCAGCTGAGCAGGTTCTTGAGGCGGGTCTCGTCTGGGCAGTTTACATCATGAGTCAACGGCAATCTACATCCACTGCATTCGGAGGAAGCCAACCTGTGCTACAACTGAGCCCCAGTGTCATCATGGACCCGATCATCAAAGTCTCCACCCTTCTCGCTTCATTTACGGCACGCTGGAGAAATGGTTCTACATATGCTCGATCGTGGGAGATCTTTGTGCAAATGTTTTGGGGGATGACTTTCTGAACAATCTAGCTTCACCGCGACTTGATGATCCACCAGTCCAACATCGAAGTCTTTACCTCTATGACTTGGTTATCGTCACTTCAAACCCCTCGTCTAGCTTATTCAGCTCAAATGCCGTTCCTCGTCCTCGAGACAACGACAGCAAGCGCGACAAGAGCAATGCGGCTGACTGTGGCGTCGCCCCATTTGGTTCACCATCTTCGGCAATGTCAAATGGAATGAGCGTACACCTCGTCAACTTACTCCCGTCAAAATTCAACTTGGCTAGCGCGCCAATGTTGGATATTGTCACCTGCAAGCTGGTCCAGTTGTATGGAGGGTACTTTCGCAGCTCATCTCCGGGTGTGACGATATTGTTACTGAAGATGAAATTGCCTAAACTGTAAAACACCGGAGCGTCCTTATAGAATTCGACACCCTGCACGACATGGGGATGATGCCCAAAGATTGCCGAGGCTCCAGCGTCAATCATGGCATGCGCCAGGGGTTGTTGGTATGTCGCTATCTCATCCTGTGTTGCTGCGACCCATCCACAGGGTACTCCCCAGTGGATGGCCACCAGCACGACATCTGCTTTGGCCTTTGCATTTCGGATGCTTGACAAGAGTCGCTCCTCATCGGGCTTGTATGTCTCCGTCTCGGAGTATGGTGACATGCCAGGTGATTCGTCCAATGTCACGGTGTCAATAACATATTTGGTGAAGACACGTACACCGGCCAGCCCAGGGCGTTGAGGTCCGGCACCGCTTCCATTCGGCAAAGTCGTGGTGATACCTATGTATGCCACTGTTGTGCCATTGATGGTCTTGTACACAGGTGCAAAGCTCTCTTGCACATTCTCTCCGGACCCAACACGGGCAACGCCGGCTTTATCCAGGGCTGCACATGTTGTCCGGAGGCCTTCCAAGCCATAATCCATCCCATGGTTATTGGCCACGGTGACAACGTCAACCCCAACTTCACGGACAACTTTACTGTGTTCAGGGTCACACCTCAGGGCGATCAATTTCTCTGCCGGGTGTTCGCCTGTACTGAAGGGCATTTCCAGATTGGCAAAACACGAATCAGTGTCTTTGATATGATTGTAGACATGGTTGCCGTCCACAGGACGGCTAAGCGGGCCACTGAGAACCAGATCGCCGGCGCCAACGATTGAAAACGCCATTCTAATACTGGCCTTGAAGTACCCTTTTTTCGTGACGAGGCAATTGTCTTAAAGATCTCTTAGATGATAACTAGTACGGAAAGTGCATGACCACAATACCAATGGTTTTGCGAAACAGCTCTATAGTTTCATCGTCCCTGCGTTGGGCGATTTAGTCATGGGACTTACAACGGGCAAGGGTCACAGCATCCGAGCCGTCGATGGTACCCCACACAATTCTTGCCATGTCGCACTTTTGCTCTCGTAT
Organism: Exophiala mesophila; assembly: GCF_000836275.1. Lineage (NCBI taxonomy): Eukaryota > Fungi > Ascomycota > Eurotiomycetes > Chaetothyriales > Herpotrichiellaceae > Exophiala > Exophiala mesophila. The sequence goes on from NW_015622507.1 coordinate 1,381,596, forward strand.
GGAATTCGGATAAGCAGGCGTCGATCATGCATAAAGCCGTTGGTGGTTGACGGGAATATGCTTACGGAGGACAACCAGGCTAGGGGAACTGCGTATGTGGGCCAACTCCATACATATGCAAACTAGACAAGACCCACAGGCTTGCCACACCGAGACCTGGAATACTGGACACCAGTCTTTATCTTAGTCTTTATCTTGCATATCTATGTAGCTGGTTGCGTTTCTTTGAACGGTGAACACTACCATCAGCAAAGATGATCGCGAAAGTTGAAGCAGCTCCAGCAATGGAGGCCCCATACACAGTCCACACATCGACTTTGTTCGATCCCAAGAAGAAGGCCTTCTTGTCGAACATGTCGATCACTGTCGACCCCAAGACAGGCCTGATAGTTGATTACTATGAGAGAAAAGACTCTACAGACATTGGAACCTCCGTTCCCAGAGGCGATGTCGACCTCAGAGGAAAGGTTGTGATGCCAGGGATCGTTGATGCTCACACTCACATCTTCCTTCATTCATACGAGTCAGTTTCCGACTGCTATGTTTGAACAAAAATGATTGCATTTGGCTAATAAGTCATAGCGAGCGGCCATCTCTCGTCCAAAAGCGCGACGAGAGTATTCCAGAGCGAATCATCCGTGCCACCCATCATGTGCGAACAGCACTGTTGGCGGGTTGCACCACATACAGGTAAGTCAGAATATATAGATAGTGTTTGCGATTTAGTGTCGACTGACACAACCCAGAGATCTAAGTTCAGAGTCTATGGGGGACATGGACGCCCAGATCCGTGATTGTATCAATCGAGGGCTCATTCCAGGCCCACGCATGTTTGTGGCCACACGAGCATTGGCCAGCACCGGGTCGTACGAAATGCGGACCGAGAACCACGCGAACGGAGTCTGCTATCCGCGTGGAGGGGAAGCTGTCGATGGAGTGGACGAAGTGCGGACGGCAGTGAGACGACGCATCGCTGCTGGTGCCGACGTTATCAAGTTCTTCGCCGACTATCGAAGGAGAATCATGAGGTACCCACCCGCTCAACAACACCCATACATCCCCAGTCCAACCCATCCGCCCAAAGACCCCAACCCAGACTATCTGGTCTTCCACCAGGAGGAGGTCGATGCGCTAGTTAAGGAGGCCAATCTTGCCAAAGTTCCCGTCGTCTGTCACGCGGGAACCATCGACGGAGCAATGATGGCCATCAAAGCCGGCGTTATCTCGATCGAGCATGCATATTTCGCCAACGAAGAACTTTTCAAGCTCATGGTCGAGAAAAAGACCATCTTTGTCCCCACCTTGGCCGTCTGTGAGCGCGTGCACGCCAAACGCTTCGACCAGATCATGGAACAATCGAGGATGGCATACCGAATGGGTGTGCGTTTCGCCTGTGGCGGAGACACCGGCACATATCCGCACGGTCAGTCGGTTAGGGAGTTGGAACTTCTACGAGAGGTCGGCTTGTCGTGGGAAGAAATCCTCGAGGCCGCTACTGTAGGTGGCTGGGAGTCTTGTGGTGGGGATCTCTGTGGCATGGAATTCGGTTGGTTTGATCAGGGAACCCGCGCCGACTTGATTGCTGTGAATACTGATCCTCGTGACGATGTTCAAGCCCTCAGACGGGTCGACTTTGTTATGAAGGACGGTGTTATTTTCAAACAGGATGGCAAGGCAGTCGGCATGGTCACCAACGACCATGTGTGGGATCGGTAGTGTATATATGGATAAGGTGTTGCGTGGTCATTTCTTCTCAGTCATTCTTTCTTGTAGAACAGAACATGCTCTATCAACCTGGTATGCGACACAGGTTCCCTTTTATAAGCGGACAAACGTGGCACTCCTTTTATATTGCTGCTTCTACACTTGGACCTTCATTTGTCTCGATTTGTCTCGCTTTGGAGTGGAACAAATCAATTACCGCTCGATGTGACCAATGCAAATAGTTCTTTGAATATTCAGTATTATCATGCACTCCTCCCATTGAAATAATTAAGAGGGGCTCTCTACAGTCGTGTGATATCAATTCTATCCCACCAGAATTGACACTGCTCCATAGCCCAAGTGTCCTCTGTTAACTCGGCCGGTGTACCTACTGGCCCGCCTATCAACTCTCTGTTGCCATTTCCGAGGATCATGGTTAGAGGCTGGGCAGGGGTGTATGGCTTCCAGATCGGACGGTCTTTCATTCGACCTTGCAAACGATTCGGATCGCCTTGGTGGCAAATGAAACTGGTCATGTAGGCATGCAGAATGCTCGCCACTTCCTTTTGTGCAGGGGATAGAGAAGTAGTTACACGATCCATGGTTTCGTACCTCATGCTGTCGCCGTGGGCCGCACCAAAATGTAATGTTGCAAAAACATCCCAATGGTAGAGGTACACAGGAGGAGATATTGGGATCGAAGATGCAAGATGGGCCGTCTGTCGAATCGGAGCTATGAGCGAGTACTGACCATATACAGCTTCCGTGCGCATGAACTGAGCCCCAATCTCGCTGCCTACTCTGCCATCAAGATAGACGGTATTTCCGGTGGATGGATCAGGGTAAAGCCTATCTATCTCGGCAATATCCTCCTCGGGAAGTCCAGGGAGCAGCCTCCTCACGAAATCCATGAATTGTTTTGGTTCGGACAGTTTGCGATCCACGAACAGAGATCCCTCGTTCGTACAGAAACCTGTCATGATTGGAACTTTGTAGAAGTTTTTCGATCGCCAGCTTTCCATAGGGGGTCGAGGAATAATGTCACCGTCAATTACAGGTCGAAATGCCCATTGCATGGTATGTCTGTACTTGTTGAACACTGCTTGTTGTGCGTCGGTGATTCGAGACAAGGGTTGTTCGCGCAAGTAGGTGAAGGTGTCCGCCGTGGAGAGATTAGGCGGGCATCCGGTCTCACTGAGGAACTCGGCGAAATAACGCTCGACGATTTCGGAATCATAGGGTCGACAATCTCGTGAGGTTGCAGAACCTGATTCCATAATGACTCGGTGAAAGGGCCCAGGGTTGGAATCGCTATACTGCAGGAGGAGATGTCCGATCTGACTGCGATTCAGTAAAATAGTCCCAGAGACTACGGGAAAGACAAGACAGGAAAGAACTCACCGCAATAGCACCCGCAGAAAGACCAATTAGAGTCACATTGTCCTTGTCGCCACCAAAATGGTGAATATTGTCTTGCACCCATTCGAGTAGCAATCTCTGGTCCTGGAAACCGAGGTTTAGAATGCCTTCTTCCGCTGACTTGGTCGATGGGAGGAATCCCAATGCTCCAACTCGATAGTTGAATGAGACAGCTATGAACGGTTCTTCAGACCAACCAACCATGGAAGCAGTGTTCTGCATAGACGAGTGACCCCGGTTAAAGGCGCCGCCATGGACATAGACCGCGACTGGTAGAAGCTTGTTGTGGGTTGAATTGGGTCTTGGTCTGAACACATTGACAGACAGACAATCCTCGCTGTAAACTAGCGGGATTCTAGGAGGAATCAACTGGTTTCCAGGGGGAGCATTGCCATACGCAACAGCATCGAACACATCAGAACAAGGCGCGACCTTGACTGGTGGGCGAAATCGAAGGCTCCCCACAGGAGGCTGGGCATATGGGAAGCCCAGAAAGCATTCGACGGGCTGTGGATATTGATCATTTTCCACGATGCCACGTATAACTCCTTGAGGGAGAGTGACAGAAGGGCGCTCAGAGTGCTGTTCTTGTGAACTCATTGCGATATGCCGCTGTGGTAGTTACCTGAGTCTGTACTCCGGAATTGATAGCGTTGATGTTATCATTTCGTTTTGCAAGATAATCGGCAGTAGATGTCTTGTCTCTTGATGTTTCTCAAATGACAAGTGCATCTCTCCGTTCCAGTTAAAAAGGATATCGCCTGATCTAGAGTAAGTAGCCCTCCAAGACGGAAACATCCACGGGAATATGCTAGCTGGGGGCGGGGACTATCGTACAGTGCTATCAACTCGGCAAGCAAATGCTGGGGTAGTGGAAGAAGTGGACTCTACTCCGACCAATTCACCCTCGGTTATCAAGGTCGAAGCCATACGTTGTTGGAGTCTATCAAGCGTATCCCAAGAAAAGCGGGTCCAATATGAGGGCGGAGGCTTCAACAACGTGGGAAAACCCCACCCCGTGGGCTTGGAAATGTCCAAGGATCATATCATGGTTGTCTGTTTGACAATCTGGGCCTCATTGCATATCGCAGGCCACATTCATGTGATCCACAGTGGTGGCCATGGTTGGAAATGATGTGTTAGCTTTGGGTGCACGGATGGACGGGGATAACCTAGGGTGCTCTAATGGCGCTAGGTCTGGGTCCGCTCTACGCAACCTTTCCTAATCTCCATGTCTCGTGCAAGAAAGTTCTATCGGACAACGATGTATTGCCAAGATCGCTGTAACCCGTCCCCGGTTATCATTTTGCGGTCCAAGTGCGCATCTTGACCACGCTGATAGTGGACCTGGGACCGTAAAGAAGGGACAACGTACTTTACAAGTCTCCTGTTGCAGGAATCGACATATCATGGCGCTCGACCTCAAATTCACTTATAAGATTGAGGTTGTCCGCTTGAAATGAGAGTACCTATAGCACAGAATCGAACCATGGACAACAAAGAGATGGCCACCACCAAAGCAGACGCCGACAGTGTTGGCCCATCGGAACAGTTTGCCAACGAGAAAGGTGCTATTACCGTATCCGAAGGTGCCGACCAAGCACTTGCTTTCACCCAAGGAGAGACCGTCACATATGATGAGGCCACAAACGTTCGAGTGCGACGCAAGATCGATCGCCACCTCATTCCATGGATGTTTTTCACCTTCATGGTGCAATACTTTGACAAAACTCTCCTGAGTTATGCATCTGTCATGGGCCTCATTCAAGACACCAAGCTCACCTCGGGCCAGTATGCATGGTAGGTGATCCTGGTTTGATTCGACAAGAATCGAGATTCATTGATGCTAACGACTCTCGTACAGGTGCGGATCCATCTTCTATTTCGGTTATCTCGTCTTCGTCTACCCACACAACAGACTGATGCAGAGACTGCCTCTTGCTCGATACTTGTCAAGCGTAGTCTTTATCTGGGGTGTCGTCCTCGGACTCAATGCGGCATGCAACAACTTCGCTGGTCTCATGGTCGGCCGTTTCGTGCTGGGTGCGCTCGAAGGCGCCGTCACAGCGGGCTTTGTCCTCATCACTGCACGATGGTATTCGCGTGATGAGCACGCAACACGAACTGCCTTTTGGTATATTGGAAACGCAGTCGCACAAGTTGGAGGCGCTGCATTCGCATATGGTATCGCCGCAGGGTTTCTCGGCAATGACAGCATCACCTTTGCAGGATGGAGAGTCCTTTTCATTCTCTCAGGAGGACTGACTTGCATATTTGGAATCTTTATGTTCATCTACTTCCCTGAGTCGCCCCTTACAGCAAAATGGCTTGATGATTTTGAACGTCGTGTGGCTATAGAGCGTCTCCGGGTCAATCAACAGGGCATTGGAAGCAAAGTCTTCAAATGGCCCCAGTTCCGCGAGGCCTTTACGGATCCCCGCGTAAGTTCATACCCTGAAGAGTGTCGATGAATCCTACTGACTTTGCTGTGCGTGTAACAGACATGGCTATGCTGCCTCTTCTGTATTCTCTGGTTGATTCCATCAGGCGGATTGACCACATTTTTCGCACTACTTATCCAAGGCTATGGCTTTGATGCAAAGACGACTCTTCTGCTCAGCATGCCCAGCGGTCTTACTCAGGTGATTACCAATCTTGGGTTTCCTTACTTGGCCGGCAAGTTCAAGAATCGAATGTTGGCGGCATCTCTTGCCGTACTTCTCAGTGTTTTCTCCATTGCCTTGATGACTGGTCTCTCAAGCCACGGTCCAACAGCATATCGATACGGACAGCTTGTGGCATACTACATCATCCTGGGTAATTCGCCCTCGCCATTGATCTTGATTCTCAGCGTGGTGAGCACCAATGCTGCGGGTTACACCAAGAAAACAACGGTGAATGCCATGGTTTTGATTGCGTACTGTGTCGGTTTCCTGATTGGGCCCCAAACTTTCCGAGACCCTCCATACTATACCAAAGCCAAATACACTATCCTCGGAGTGTACTTGGCCTCTTTGGTATGCATTTTGGGTCTGTGGTGGATCAACTGGCGCGAGAACAAGAAAAGAGACCGCGAGGCTGCGGATCTCCCGCCACAACCTGCAGGACAAGAATTCGCCGATCTGACGGACAAAGAGAACAAATATTTCCGCTATGCACTTTAATTCAAGGCACGGGGAGATTATATCTGCAGTTGTCAGAGTTTAGGGCAGCGGTTGAAGGCTGGGGCTCAAGGGAAAGGGAGGGATTTGAGCCAAATCATATGGAACATGAGAGCGCACCATAGCCAAGGAACGATTGGCTCAGTGAGGTACATGAGAAATAGGCTCTCTTTATCTAGGTCGGTTGTGACAGAGTGTGATAGAAGTGTAATTGATGTTACGCTGACGAAGCATCTACATAACCTTGCAGCTCACTGTCATTCCTGTCTTTCTTCCACAAGCTGTACCTTGCAGTAACAGCAATTTTGCCATTCAAGACTTTGAGATGTCCTATCCATGGGTGCCAACTTGTCCCTATGTACGTGAGGGTGAACTCATCAAAGCCCATTTTCCGCAAAGAAGTCAAGGATCGTTTTTGCCACCTCCTCGGTATGGCTTTCGACTAAGAAGTGCCCGCCATCCAACAAGACAATCTTAGCCTTTTTCAGATCTCTCTTGTACGAGTGTGCACCCTCTTCTGGGAAAATGAGATCATTCTTGCCCCAGACGGCCAGGAAGGGGACTTGACTGTCGCGGAAATACTGTTGGAACTGAGGATACAAGTCGACATTGGTTGCATAGTCCTTGAGTAAGTCAAGTTGAATTTCGAGATTTCCCGGACGATTGACCAAGGCCCAATCCAAGTGATAAGTCGCTGGATCATCGATCTTGTCAGGCTCAGGCTCTCCATGGATGTACTGTTGGCGGAAGGGCTCCAGACCGAGGACAGCCTCGGTGATCAGTCTCCGGTATTCCTTGTGTTCGGGGGAACCATTGGCAGTAGTCCAGTACTGCTTGACAGGGTCCCAAAACTCCCTCAGGCCTTCTTCGTAGGCATTGCCATTTTGGGCTACAATGGCCCAGACCGCGTCGGGGCGTTTCAAGGCCAATCGAAGGCCGGTGGGAGCGCCATAGTCGAAGATATAAACTGCGAACTTTTTGATTTGCAGAACATCAAGGAATGACTCGATCGTGTCGGCAATGTTTGCAAATGTGTACTTGAAACTGAGCTCATCAGGGATTTTAGTGAAGCCATAGCCTGGTAGATCTGGCGCAACAACATGGTATTTCTCAGCCAACAAAGGCATGATCTTGCGGAACTGAAACGAAGTAGTGGGGAACCCATGGAGGAGCAGGAATGTTGGTTTAGATGAGGATCCAGCTTCTCGATAGAAGACTTTGATGCCGTTAGGAAGAGTTGCGTAGACCATGATGATGGATGATTGTCAACGATTGGAAATTTCGTGGTTACAGGTCGACCCTAGAATGCTTGATGCAGACTGTGTTGGGAGAAGCAGTGGTTGAACAGATTCTACTCACATATCGACTGGAGGACTTATATATACACAGCTGCTGGCATAGAAAACATCGCAGGCATAAATACTGATCACCTCATCAAGCATCCTTACTGAGGCATGTTTTGGAAGCTTATTGTCTGTAAATGACGACAGCTCGAAGACATTGTCTAAAGCATAAACTAATGCATGACAAAGAGTGCATATGCAAAGCTGAAAGTGGATTGCTCGAGGTGCTCGTCAAGGATGAAGAAAATTGAAGTATTCGTGTTCCTAAACGTTCTTTATGGTAAAGGATAGTGCTAAAGCGGCGAGGTAGAGCGCCTGGATACAGGATCACCCTCCCAGATTAAGTTAGTGGTAGCCCTGAGTAAGTCTCTGACCAATGATGTTGTCAAAGACCAGTGCCAACTTCGGGATAAATCCTTGACTCATCATGCTGTTTTTATCACTCGTGCAAAAGCAGCATTCGAGTTATACTTTGTGGCTGCAAGGGACTTGTGCTCATTTGTGGTTCTCCCTATGATCGTGAAGCTGAGTAGGGTGATTACATCAGAATTGACGGACGGACATGACGGCTGTCTAGTGGAAGTAAAGCCATTCGGAATGCATAAGACTCGAACTTGAAAGAGCAGCGATTCTAGAGCAGCGTGATGACGACTTTTGATGCTAACATTGGCTAGACAGTGTATACATTCTAACATACATACACACACCAATCATGGAGAAATGGATCAGCTAGCCTACAGCTTGTGTCGCTTCTCGCCGCTGGCAATCTTTCTGAATTCCTCCTGTGGGGCTCCCGAAACGAAGCGTTGCATGCCAGCCATGACTTCTCGGACTCCTTGAGTCTCCAAGGTCTCCAGGTATGGCTTCCTGATCAGCTCCTTGATCCCAATCAAGCTTTCCTGGTTCAGATGGTTTCCCAACTTATCATCGACCTCGGCGAGGACCTTCTTAAGGAAGCCGTCGCTATCATTCTGGTCCTTGCCGCTGATGACCTTGTTGACGAAGCCGACTTGGACGAGCTCCTCAACCGGAATGCGGCGGGACATGATCAAGGCCTCATTAGCCTTAGCAATGCCGAGGCGTTGGACGAGGCCAAATGAGGCGCCTCCTTCGGCCACCAGGCCCAGCGAGGAGAAGGGGGTGAGAATAAATGTGTGCGGGGCGGCGTAGATGAAGTCACAGAAGCCCAACAACGCCGCAGACAGGCCGACAGCAGGGCCATTGAGAGCACCAACTAGGATCTTGGGGTGGGTATAGAAGGACCGGGTAATGTCCAAGTTGTTGGCGACAAATGACCTGAGAATGTCACCGCGTGCGGCATCTTTGTTTTGTCCACTGTCGCCGCCCGGTCGAGTGGTGGTGACATTGGCACCGGCGGAGAAGAAGCGACCCTTGGCCGTGAGAATGGTGACTGAGACGTCTGGGTCGTTGGCAATCTCTCGCAAGAGGCACGAGATGCGGTAGTAGTAGGGTTGGGTCAAGGCGTTGAGCTTCTTGGGCAGGTTCAGGGTAATGATGGCGTTGCGGCCTTCCTTGTGGTAGAGAACAGCTTCTTCAGGGGACTCCATGATGAACTGAGTGAGATGAGATACTCGCAAGGGACTGAAAGAAGGGATCGAGCTCGAAGATTGTGAGGAAGGAATATGATACAGGTCGAGGTGTGGTTCAAACAAAAGAGAGTACCGTCAATTGACCCTCGGTAAAGAGACACACTGGGACTGTCGGTCAATGGCCGAGAGTTACGGGACAACAGAGGACGCTGTGATCAAAGTGATTAGTTAGCACAGTAGTGCTCAACACAAGATTCCCACCACGGTTATCGGCTGAAAGAAGTGGGCGAGGACAATCGCTTTGGTCGTCGCAGTTTGTTGGAGATTTCTCGTTCTTGAGGATTTGGACCTCGGCACAAGAAAGCGCAGGGGAAACCCTCGGGCGGCGATATCGATAATCCATTTCACGTGATATGTCTTGGCCAACGGTGACATCTTCCTTACATCTTCTCGTACGTAGCCTTTGTGCTCTGAGTCAAATGTGTACCTTGGACGATGACATTGCAAGGGGTTCAACCGTCTTATGTTGACACATGGAAGTCCCAATGTTCCTAGAAATCCTTGACACCAAACATTTGCAAACAAACGGCCGTAAAGTCATGTCGCCGCCATTATAAGAACATGCCAATTCGGTCCAAATCTGGCAGTTGTCACGTGACAAAGAAACCAGACCTCATTTGACTAGAACAACGACCCCTAGTTCAGCCACTGCATGAACAATCGCTTGAGCGGCTGTCTGCCATCTACTGATTTTGGGTTAAATGATGCACAACGGCCTATCAGACCTGGAGAAAGTATAACCCTTTCTAATCAGGAAATTCTTTGCTCAATCACGACTGGCGAGATCTTGAATCGTGATGGACAGGTTTGAATGTATTTTATGTCCTGATGGACTTATTTGAGGGAATCAGATGCATATATCGACTCTGACTAAGTGATATACTTTAGTTGTTATCCATTTTCAATATGCTACAACCCATGCTCTGATTTAGTGGAATTTCCTGAAACAATATAACCTGGTGGGTTGACTGTGTCCATCCCCCAATCCTCCTGTCGCAACAATACCACTTCCGCGCCCTGTGGGCCATTATCGTGTTTGGGCCAACCGTACAAACCATCTTCTGTGATGGCCAAGTACGCATTCATCAGTATTCAAGGTGGCCAGACAGTCAGGGAGAAGGAGCTCGCAATATCTCAAGCAAAGTCGCATGCTGCTCGAGCTGCACACCGGACCAAGAAGTTGATTCTCTTGTCCGCGGGCAAGCCGGAGAAGACGGCCCAACCGGAGAATAATCAAGTAGCGACGCAGACACCAGCAGCAGATCCAAGTCCATGGCATTGGTCCAAAGGTGCCAGGAAGGACCCCTTCAATTGCATCCCTGGCAGTGATAGCGTCACCGCCGGGATAGCTATCGACTTTAGTACGTTGTCCGGCAATCCTTTGTGGTACTTGATATTGATTTGTTTGTGAGTGCACAATGTTGTCTCTCCGATTCACGCCGCTATTGCGGGCACCTTTGGCGTCTCTAATCTCTACGGGTCTTGGCTTCTCGAACAGATGGCTTCGTCCAGGGACGTTTTGGATGTCGTGGTGGCCAGCATGTTATCCCTGGCTAGCCCATTGATGAAACTTGCCCCCGCTAGCCAACAGATCGTGACTGGTGTCTACCTCCACAAGGAGGGTGCCCTCGCTCAACTCCGGAATCGAATCGAGCTCTCCGATGCGGGTATCGACGATAGCCCCATATTGACCGTGATGTTTCTTGCCATCCTCGAAGGTTCCGAGCACAATCGTGACGCCGAACGAGCCCATAGGTCCAAAGCTGCTGCCATGGTTAAAGCACGGGGTGGCGCTAACGGCCTGATCGCGGTACCCTGGATCCAGGCTTTGGCCTCTCAGTATGTCTGTATCAATCCCTATTGATTGCTTGTGTCTGACTGGTCCCGTAGATTTCAGATTCAGGACTCGCTATCAGCCGACGTGGAAGAATTCGATTTCCTGGGTTTCGACGGACCTCGACCCGAAACCTTCGAGATGCTAACACACGAGGACGCCCTGATCTCAATGCCTCCCGGATTTGCTCCCCTTGCTGAGAGGGGAATGCTCGGTAAAGAAACCATAGCCATAATCAACCGACTTGCTCGTCGAGATTACACCGTCAATCCATGGCCCGTGAACGAGGCCGTGTATGCACCGCTCAAGGATTTTTGTCCTGCAGTCTACAGCAAGAGGCTGTCAGTGGACAAACTCGTCTGTCTCGGCCTAGTCCGTTATGGAGTCCTTAGCATCGTGGGAAGGGAGTTCCGAGCATGTGTCTTCCACAGTGTGACAGAAGCGTTGGCAATTGCGGTCAGATCCATCGATCCGCCCGTTGAAATTGAATATCGACAATGCTTGATCTGGATCTGGCTCGTAGCTGTGAATTCTTGGTTGATTGGCGGTGGAGAGCTCGAAGTCGAAGGTGTCGTTCTGCTGGCCCAGATGCGGTCACACTTCCCAGAGACTAACGACTGGACAACCGATGATGTAGAGGCATTGGGGGCTAGATTTTTCTGGTGCACAGCTTTTCACGAGATGGTCATGATAAATTGGACCTGAGACAAATTGTTCTTGATTCAAGACCGGTTCAGTGCTTGAAGAACGCGTCAATCACATCACAGTTGACGCCATCTGCTCGAACTAGGTAGGAAGTTCTTTGCTTCTCTCAGCCCATAAGGGAATACCCGACATTTTCGCCTCGCCCCATTGCAACCAACCTCTTTCTCATGGCTTCGGCTCGAACTCCCGTCATGTCGTCCGTCTTGAACCGAGCTCTATCGACCCACTGACCAACAGCATGCTGGAGCACCTGTCGAGCTCGCTGAGGACCATGGTCCGCCAACCCCACAGAGCCATGCAGAGTCATCCGGCCGAGGGTTTGACTCGCATCAATCCCTTTGTAGACGCCGCGGTGAAGAATGTTGCTGTCGTAAAAGACCGCATCTCCAGGCCCCAGCTCTACTATCAGCTGACCGGGTAAAGATGCTTCACAGGGTGATGCAGTTCTTTCAGTATCTGTTCTGACTCGTCGATGGCTCCCTGGTATGACTATCAAGGAAGCATCGTCAAATAACGCAATGTTGTATTGTGCATGCAGCTGTTGGCCGTTTGGACTTTTCTCACTGAGTTGGCGGGCCTCTTCCTCTAGACTGACGTCTGGGCGAATGTCGTCCCTATGCCAACAAAGCTCGAAATCGGTGTTATCGGCAGGGCTGATAAGGAGGTTGAAGAGCTCCATGACCAATTTGTCGTTTGCTTCTGGGTCGCCTTTCAGCCCGACAAGTTCCTCGACCACAGACAGAACTTCTTGCGAGAAATAAAGGTCCGCAAAGCTGTCTCTGTCGCTCATTTCTGGGTGGAGCAAGTGTTGTACTCCCCAGATATTGTCACCGGGCTTCCAATCTTGCCAGGGCAGGTACTGCTTCGGTACCGTTCGAACATGAGGCCACCTGCCCTGACGAGCATTGTCAGTGGTATTCTTGGAAGCCACTCTCAAGGCAGACAACATTTCCGATGATAATAGATGCGGAATCTTAACGAAACCATCCCTGCGAAGTGCATCAAGGTAGGGGGTCGGAGAAGACACAGCCATGCTTGAGAGCGGACGCCCGCAACGAAGCAGTTGGCCAATTCAACAGACATTCCAGGCTGTCGCCAGCAATGGTCACATTTTGAACATTCTTGAGGTTACATCACGCGTTGCGACATTGATGAGTGAGGTGGGATGTCGTTGGGCGACTATCATATCACGTGACTAGAGAGACACTGAGAGCGGCCCGCACTTACCCCAGTGGAAGCAGAAGCCTGGGGCCGGCGGACGTCTCTTAACCTGAAACCAGCCCGAGGGCCCATACGGCGACCCATGAACGTCCTAAATTCGGTGTAGACAGACCAAGCACATTGCAACCGTCTGAAACGAATGCTCTCAACACCAGATATGTCAATTATATCCTATGTGCCTGATAGGTTTTGCCTGTCCAAAGATTGCCGAAAGTTGCACCCGAAATACATTAGGTAGGCAGAAGGCACAAGGGTCCTTCCAAACTGGATCAGCAGTGAGTCACTCCTGCGATTTACGGAGGAGGCAAGAACGGCATCTTATGTTTTGAGGCAGGGACACGGGACAGGCACACGGCAGGCACGACAGTACGACGTCGCTCCTAAAGTTCGGCCGTTCGGCGTTTACACTTTGATCTGATTAGATAATGCGCGATCTCCATACGGAACGGGTTCCGTACCTAAAAGTATAGATATCCCTCGTGCTCCTCCCTAATCATTTTTGCTTCGACGTGATTGTCTCGATCTTAGAGGCATAGCAGTCGATAGTGCATCATCTGATACAGACAATGGCGGGCATTGGGAGTTCCTTGAAGAATGTGGTAGTCGTCGGTGGGTCCTATGTTGGCAGAGTGGGTCTCTCCAGATACTTCCCTTCCTTCAATATGCCACTTGCTGAAATCTAGGACAGGCCGCTGCACAAGAATTGGCCCGAGTGATTCCGTCGACACATAGAGTGAGTGAAAAATCATCATCTTCGAGATTCGGAATTGGAACTTTAGCCTGACTGCGGACAGGTGCTTTTGATCGAGCCTCACAGCCACTTCCACCATCTATTCACTTTTGTACGATAAAGTGCCATCGCTTCACAGCAGGGAACACTACTGACTTGTGACCTAGCCAAGATTCGCTATTTTACCCGGACACGAACACAAAGCATTCGTGCCATACACTGGCATATTCTCATCTGTGCCAAACCCAGCCCAGCATGCTGTTGTCCACGCACGAGTCGTCTCAGTGCAAGCTCGTCAAGTCATACTTGATAGGCAGTGGCAGGGATCGACTACCATCCCCTTTGAGTATCTCGCGATTGCAACAGGGACTAAACTATCCCAGCCCGCCGCAATGAAGGAGGATGACAAGGCCTCATCCGTGACATATCTGAGAAGCCACCAAAATGCCATCAAGAAGGCCAAGTCAATCCTGATTGTGGGCGGCGGAGCTGTTGGGGTTCAAATGGCGACGGATCTCAAAGAGATATATCCAGAAAAGCAAGTCACGGTGGTCCAATCTCGCGCACACGTTATGCCCCAATTCCACGAGAAACTCCATAGTCGCGTCAAGCAGCGATTTGATCAGCTGGGAGTAAAGCTGATAACGGGAGCGAGGGTCGTCTTACCAGCTGGTGGCTTCCCAAGCCTGGGAGAGCCCTTTGAAGTCAAACTCACCACTGGTGAGACATTGACTACTGAATTTGTCGTCCTAGCCACAGGGCAGAAACCCAACAATGACCTGGTGGCCGATCTGGAATCCGCTGCCCCAGGAACAATCATCAATCCTCAAAATGGCTACATTCGTGTTCGACCGACCCTTCAATTCGCCAATAAAGATTTCCCTCGCCTCTTCGCGGTGGGGGATATCGCCGATACAGGTTCACACAAGGCCGCCAGGCCTGGAGTTGGGCAAGCCGCTGTCTTGGCCAAGAACGTGCAAGCACTCCTCGAAGGACGGGAACCGGAGGAAACATTCGTGGTTTCTCCCCCGGCGATCCATTTATCTCTAGGCATTGTATGTACCTTCAAACGCGGAACCGATCGATCATGACTAACCTCGCATCGCAGACGGAGAATGTTGTCTTCCGTAATCCTAACAAGGCTGAGGGTCAGACGGAGCCAGTCATTATTGAAAGAACCGAGTAAGCAAACTCGATGATTCTGGCGTGCGAATGCTGACAAAATAATAGTGGACAGGCAGATATGAATGTCGAGGGTTTCTGGCAACGACTCGGGGTAGAAATTACGAACCCCCAGCAATATCATCTATGAGGTAACATTGCTGTGGACGACATTGACATCTGTTAGCACGTCAGAGATCCAGCCTCTTGTATGATAGAACAAAATAAATGAAAGCTAATGGGTATCTATGACATCGCTGTCTCCGTCCTCTGTGAACCCATTCAAATGCGTATACCCTTCGTTGAACCCTGCAGAAAATGCTTGGAGGTGAAGAATATGACCAATTCGATCCCATGCCGGACTTGACGAAGAATCAATGCGTATTCGCCACGACAGGTGCAGAGTTGATCCAATCACCAGCCTCCAGTTCATTCGAAACCCATCTCACCATGCTTTTGCGAGTCAGATCCTTGGATCCAGTAAAGCCGTTGCCAAAATAGCCTGCTGACACCGCTGTATCACCCGAGCCATTGCTGAGATGAGGTACGCGGAATACAGTCCACTTCAACCCCCATCCACCATCTTTACCTTCACAGGCAATTCTCCGGCCAGTTTCCTTCATCTCTCGGAAGCCCTGAGGCAACACAAACGCCACGAACTGCATTGCGATCCACCAATCCCAAGACACTGAGTCGAACAAGTCCTCGTCGTGGCCATCTTTGCCCGAATCGGGGTGGATCAGCCACGATGAGGAAGACAGAGCTAAGATCCTCTTCACCCCTTTATTCTTCATCGCCTTGAGCAATGTAGGGAAGGCATCGGCAATGGGCGTTGTCTTTGTACGGAGTAAGAAGGCCTTGAGGGATGCGTAAGGTCCGACAAACGACACCACAGCCTCCACTGGGGTAAATGAATCGCTCAAAGCCGTCTCTATGGCCGTCTGGTCGTCAAGCTCGCCCACCATGACTCTGAGACGAGCTGCATGCTCTGGTTCGTTGAACTCGCTCGGCAATTTGGAGGGATTTCGCACATAGAGCGTCACCTTTGGACCAAGCGGGTTTGATAGTATCAGATTGGTGAATTCGATTCCAGAAGGGCCTTGAACGACATTCGAGTCAGCTCATACTATCGACAAGATGCCTATTGATACAGCGCCCACCGGCAATCAACATACCGGTTGCGCCTAGCACGCAAATGTGTGCCACTTTCGGCATGACCCAGTTTCGTCGCGATTATTGCGAGTTCGCTCGTTCGTAATTATGTGCTCCCGCCTGGTGGTGAGGTGATTGACTTCTTGAAAGCAGAATGAGCATAGAGCATTCATCCTTCATCCTTCATCGCGTCATTTGTCTCTCTTCTGGTTTTTACACGTTTCCTGCTGACGACAGCACTCGGCCAGACCAGAGTAAGCCGGCGGAGACCTGGGGCTGAATGATTTGATTTATGGACGGCCTTGTCCTCATGTGTTAGGTACACTGCAGTGCTTACTCCTGGACTAGATTTCAGAAGGACCTTACGAGACAAGATATAATAAATGGTGGTCACAAAAACATCACGGTTCCTAAGCATTGGCGTGTGGATCCTTTTTTCTACAAGTGCTACGCATGGACAGCGGCGAGACCGAATCTTGAAACACTGGCGGTGGTTCGGCCGAAAAACGCCCCTGAATAATGCGCAAAGCAGCCCCCAGAGGCCGCCCCGAAGTTTAATGAAATGCCCTTCCGTGCCTATCCAGCCTATCCCGGAACAGGTACTTGGGCATAGATATCAGGCTACCATTCATATGCAGTGGGTATGGCAAATTCCGGTAGCGTACTTTATGTGTACTCGTATGCGTACGCTATGTACATATCCCATGCCTTATGTAGTTCGATGACTTTCTTCTTGACCTCGTCCCGTGTGCAGATCCTTTAGGCCCGGCCGGCGCGCCTGGCAAGCCATAGTTGAAATGGGTCACTGGTCAATAACAACAATAGTGAAATGATCCTGCTTGTCCACCAGTCCCGTCTGGATCGAGTCACACAGTTGGGCACTTCTTGTTTGTACTTCCGAGAACTGACAGGTCAGTTGGTAGTTCACGTGACTAGAATGAAACTCCAAATCACGTGGTGAACGTGCCTACGCCTGCTCACGTGCTCTGGGTCACTCTCTTCATCTAACGACCAACAAGTAGAAGAGATGACATGAACCTTGACCTCCCCACCCCAACACCGCTTGATATCCGCCAGATGAGGTGTCAAC
Source organism: Exophiala mesophila (assembly GCF_000836275.1). NCBI lineage: Eukaryota > Fungi > Ascomycota > Eurotiomycetes > Chaetothyriales > Herpotrichiellaceae > Exophiala > Exophiala mesophila. The sequence goes on from NW_015622507.1 coordinate 1,398,726, forward strand.
ACATATCACTCCCAAACGAAAGCCAAAAGACCTTCTCACTGTAGTCTGCCTGACGCAGACATAGTCTAAGTCAACATGGCGTCTGAGTTCTCAACCACCAAGATCAACCCGGACAGTCATATTCTACTGGTACATACCATGACGGCCTGGCAAGACTGACCCTGGCTGACACAGACCTAACAGGACCACCCTCTCCTTCGACTCCCCCATGAACTAGTACGACGAAACTTCAGAAATACTCAACGATATGTTGAACGTGAACGGGACCAGATCCTGCCTGCGTTGAAAGAGACAGCCAATGGTGCCATCAACTCGACTCAGACCCCAGACCAGACCCTAGCATCGCTCGACGCCATGATTCAGAGGATGCAGACATTCAAGCGGAAGTTGGAAAAGCTACACGCCGATGAGGAGGCTTTACACGAGCACTCGGCGAAACGCATCAAGCATCTACAAGACGTGTACGACATTCCCTCTCTGGCCGATGTCAAGTACGAGAACTGGGCGAGCACACGGCTCAACCGCCTTATCGTCGACTATTTGCTCCGATCTGGACATTCAAAATCCGCACTGGCGCTCGCCGAATCCAAACAAATCTCCCACCTCATCGACTTGGACATCTTTGTCTCTTGCCACAAGATCGCATCCTCTTTAACCCGAGGTGAAACCAGAGAGGCACTGGCGTGGATCAATGAAAACAAAAGTTCTCTCAAGAAGCTGATCTCCGCTCCCCACAAAATCACCGACCTAGAATTTGAATTGAGACTTCAACAATACATCGAACTCATTCGAATCGGCACCACGAGCAAGAAATTCGAAGCCATTAAGCATGCCCAGCAGCACTTGACACCCCATTCAGCAGCACGATCAGAGATGATCATGCAAGCCTCTGGCCTCCTGGTTCAAGCCGCAGACACACCAGCCGAACCATACCGGTCACTGTTCGCTCCCTCTCGATGGCATCATCTATCGAACCTCTTCGTCGAAACGCACCACGCCCTGCTTTCACTTCCCTTACAGCCATTGCTGCACGTCGCTCTATCCGCAGGGCTGTCCGCCCTGAAGACTCCCGCCTGTCACAGTCAATACAACCCAGCCAGTTCGTCCACACCGGGTCAAGCGCTCATGGCCACCAACACGTCGCTTTGTCCTATCTGTAGCATGGAACTGAACGAATTGGCCCGTAATGTCCCCTATGCTCACCATACGACCAGTTCAGTGGAACCAGACCCGGTGGTCCTCCCCAACGGTCGGATCTACGGTCGTCAGAGACTCGAGGAGTTGCAACGCAAATTGGTCATGGCTGGTCTTGCGGGAGACTTCAATATTCATGATATCGAGATCGGAAAGGATGGTGAGGCTCGTGACCCCACGACTGGCGAAGGCTTTGGTTGGGATGAGGTCAAGAAGGTCTACATTATGTGATGTAGAGATGTACACCCAGTCTGTACCCTTTACACCTTAAACTCTGTGTTTGGAGTCGTAAGCAAGCCTTGAATCCTCCACTCCAGCCAGTTTGACTGGTTTCAACACCTCAATGGAGCTGGCTCCCGGCACATGATGATAGATGATGTATGACATGAATGATTCACGGAAATTAATTGCCTTTTCCTCTCTCTCTCCTTTTTGGGAAACGTGAATGATTAAGTAGTATTCTAGCCATGTTCACTGTTCGGATCCTTCTGGGCCATATACAAATACGACATATGACGTGCGAGCTTCACTTGATATACCAGTCTACACAATTTGTACATGTAGACATATGTGCAGTACGTTCTAAACACCCAGTACAAGATTCCACAGGACAGGAACCAGACAGAGTCAGTAGTTTAGGGAAACGGTAGATGATGATTTTCTAGGCAGTCAAGTCATTAAACGGATCGCCATTCCCACATCACATCCCTTCGTGGGCGTTGGACACTAGAGTAGAGTTTGTGTTGCTTCGACGAGCGGATCCGCGGAAGCTCATGCTGACGCCTCGGTGTGAGTGGCTTGCACTCGAAGCGTGTCGATGAGCGTGCGTTAGGGTCGACACATCGTGCTTGCCTATCAAAATAATTCATGTTAGTCTGACTTCTCATAGCAGCCGTGCTGGTATCAAAGGAAACAGGAGTGCCATACCATCACAGCATGCCCGGACGTTCTCGAGCCCGCCGAATCCGATTTGTTCCTGTCTCAACATTTCCCGGCGCATCTCTTCTGCCGAATCTCTTCGACCATCGCTGACAACGCTAGCATCATAGATGCTTCCAGTATCGCTAGCTGCTCGACCGGGCGTGGTGAAAGCCTCACTTGCTCTTGGAGTTCGTCCAGTCACGGAGCTCATCATCCGTGAAAATCGACTCGTGCTACTGGCCCGCACAGTACGATCGCGGTCGCCGTCCTGGGGCTGGTCCGCTCGGCTCCTTCGGACAGTTGAATTTGGCGCTGTGCGACTAGCAGTCGACTCCTCCGGGAGGCGATTGGCAGAGGAAGACGAGATGCCATGAGCTGCAGAAGGTCTATGGATCACAGACCCCCGTGTCGTCCTTGAATTGTAACTCGATAGACTCATGCGGCTGCCATTGGGCACCAAAGTGGCCCCGTAACCTGCAGCGTTGACATTGAACTCGTTGACATCATCTCTCGTGATTTCGTTGCTTCCAGTGGTGTAAGCCTCCCCGTTTGTGTCCTCACCTCGCACCAGGAGATACTTGAGTGCATTGTACCAGGTCTCATGCCTCTGTCCAGTGCTTGCAGTAAATCGAACACGTCGACCAGGAGTGACAACCTCCAGACTCTTTCGGTGTAAACCAGGGGGCATAGGATTGTCGTCATTGACAATTTCAACGCTCTCAATCAACACACTTTTGGCTTTGAGCTCAGCTCTACCCGCAGTTTGAGGGTCTTGGTCCGACCAGTACAACGTACGCGTATATGGGTGGACCCAGAAGTAACGTCGATGCCGAGTTTCGGACATTTCCGACCGACCCGTCTTTCGCGTATACTTCCACAGAAACTCACCTATCATAGTCTGTGTGATGGCTTGAATGATTCTAGGATCTGTTCCAAACGTGTGGGGTCCTGGCGTTGCATTTGGATGCATATTGAACCGCACATCGATCTCAGATGCAAAAGAAGATACGGAAGATCGGCGTGAAGTCTGTGATGCAACGGTTCCACGGTTGAATCGACTGACGTTCGACGTCCTTGGCCCGTTGCCTTCGCGTGTCGGCGACCTGATGGAGTCACTGGGCGTCTTGGGGCGACGCATGGCTGACGCAGGAATGGCCGGTGGACCCATAATCGTTGGAGCTTTGTTCACGGTATCAAGATCTCTTGTCGGCGATGCAACGCGGCTACTAGCCCTGGCGATTGCTGCCTTGTGATCCGGTGGAAGTGGAGGATGTATCGTGGCACTGCCAAGTCTCTGACTCGATGCGCTGGATGGACGTCTAGTCGGCGAGGGGAGCGGGAATGCAGAGAGCGTGTCCTGATCAAGTTCCGAAACTGGCGGGTCTGCAGGGAGGGATGCCCGAGCGACATCTATAGGTGCAGGTACAATTATTGGTCTGGTGGCTTTGTGAGGTTGTGTCTGTCCTCGTGTCAGTGCAGGAGGGAGAGGTTCTGCGACAGCGGTCTTGGAACGCAAAGCGCTCTCAATTTCTGCCGCCGTGAGCATTGTCTGCGAGCTCTGGTCGTTGTGGGAACGTGCAATTGGGGCGGGCATCTGCAAGTCTTTCGACCCAAGCGTTTGTGCCTGTGTCGGCTTCCTAAGCAGACTGTTGCCAGACACATCCTTCAAAGGATGGTCTTTCTCCGTCGAAGCTTCGAATTGTGGAATGTCTGGCTCACTTGTCTCATCCTCTGCAATTAATGGAGCAGACGTGCTCTTGGCTTTGGCCAAACCCAAAGCAGCAGCGGCTGCAAGCTTCTCTGCTCTAGCTGAACGTCCAGGAGTATCTTCGACTTGGGTTGCAGTCGAAGTCAGCTGCATCGATGTTGACTTGATCGGCGTCTGCACAGGTTCTGTGGCTTCAAAGTGTATGTCCGAGAAGTTGAGATGCTCGAAGATCACGGGCGGGGGTGTTTGAGGCCTCTCTGGGGATACAGGTTGAGTCTCGTGTGTCAAAAGTCCCGAAAATCCAAAAACCTGTGGGGTGTAAGTGAGAGCATATGGGTCCTGTTCTGACTGCACATTCTCTGGGCTCTGGGCTTCATCCCACACAGTTTTAGGAGGCGTGATGAAGGCCGTGTTTCGAAGTGGACTGTCTTGCAAAGCTCGCTGTGGTGTGTATTGTGTACCATTGTCGGTATGTTTGAAAGGTGAATTTGGCACCGTGGGTGGAAGAGGGAAATTTATCGCCATTGGTGAAGGGTGGGAAGATTGGATGGGTGTGCTTGGCCCAGCAGCTCTATCTTCTGTTACGATCCCTGAAGCTACAGGCGGTTCCGGTTGCCAGGGCTCTGTCATGACGCCGGAATCTACCATAACAGGTTTTGGGACATATGGGGCATTCGCTTCCAGTGTCGTACGTCTGCTGGCGGCCGAGGCTAGGCCAGGGGTGGAGGCAGCAGAAATGATACTTGATCTGCCTGGAGTTCCGAAATTAGAATCGTCCAGCTCACCAAGCTCTGCAAAGAGACTTTGTTCTGCGCCTGGGGGGCTGCGGTCGGTCATGGTTGCAGGCGAATCAAACGAACTGCTTCCAGCATAAATATTGGTCGGCGTGCCGTTAGTTGGCGTTTGGGACTGACGAACGACAGACTGTCTTCCCCCATTGCGGAGGCGGAATTTCTGAGTTTGGGTCACGACAGGGGTCTTGAGCTCGTCCTCATCTTCACCAGCTGAGGTAGAGGCAGTGCTCATGAATGATTGTCTGTCTCCAGCAGGTTTAAAGGAGAGAGGGGATGGCTTGATGGCACGAGATTTGCGCTGTAAATGGGATGCGTTGTCTTCGGTCTCGGTCAGATCGTCTGTACTGTCCCCGGCGAGACTTTCAGCCCCAGTCTGGAAGTCCTCGCTTTCGGTGGTGTGCCGCTCATCCGCCGTCTCGAAGGCGCCAGCTTCGTTCTCCGTGGCCGTCTGATACGCGTCGCTCGCATCTGTCGTCCGCCCAGTAGCAAAGAACGGGACATTGAGGTGTTTGGAGGTAGAGCTGTGTGAAGGGGTGTCAACAGCATGGTCTTCCCAATCCTCATCGTCCATTTCTATGTCAGTTCGGGATCGGCGGCTGTTACCAAGCATGTCTGGCCGGACTGGCTTCTTGAAAGGGTCCACCTTGGTTCGCTGGCGCTTGCTGCCACTTCCTGGAGCTCCATCGCCACGACGTTGCTCGAGTTCGTCTCTCGCATCTTGTAGCATGCGCTTGAGCTCAATCTTTTCGGTCTTTTCGCGATGAATGTTATTCTTGAGGTTCTGAATCATGCGGTGGGCATGATGCAAAGAACTCCTCATGGTTTCTGATTCCAGGCCACCATGTCTAGGGGTAGCTTTGGTTGGTGAAGGAGGAGGCGAATCGTCGAGAGCCTCCACATCTCTGAAGTCGCCGTCTTGATCATTACCTGGTAGTAGGTCGGCGTCCGAATGTTGGGACCTCAATCGGGCGGCAATAGCGCGGGCCAACTCAGTGTTCTGGGAAGTCAATTCGTCGACCTTGGTCTGCAGAGAGGTCCTCTCTCCGTCACCCAATTCTATTGTTCTCTTAAGGGTATGAAGCTCGGAGTCGTGTGCCTTTTTGGCAGCAGCCAGATCATCAGCCAGCCTATCGCGGTTCAGCCGGAGTTCTTCAGCCTCGGCTTCGGACCTCGATTTATCGGCGGTGATGGCAGCTAGAGTTGATCTCAATTTCTTCTCGCGATCATTGGCTTCGCGAGCATCCGCTAGGAGTTGGTGTGTCTGGGTTTCGAGATTCCAGTTTTCGTCTTTGTATTTCTGCTCATTCTCGTCGAGTGCGCGGAGGCGTTGGGCGAATACCTGGTTATCACGTTCTAGACGCTCGCGTTCCGAATTTGATTGCTTGAGGAGATCATCCCGCTCAGCGACTGCACTTTGCAATTGGCGGACTTGTGCAAGCAGGGAGGTGCTGATATCTGCAGCAAACTGGAGGTCTCCAGCGCGATTGCTGGGCTGGTTTCTGGAACGTCTACTAGGGGCCGAGACCTTTGTGGGAGAGGCAGTAGCCTGGCTGGAAAACGTGGAAGGCTCAGCGGTAGGTCTTTCCTCGCCACTGACAGCACGAGATTTTGGACCGAGGAGAGCGCGAGCAATCTCCTTGCCAATGTCGTTGTGCTCCTTCTCTAAATCAGTCAGCTGTTGTCTTAAGCCTGGGGAGATCTCCGCATCGCCCTGCTGCCTATCCACCTCCAACAATTTTTCCTGAAGGTCTGCCTGCTGCTGAAGGAGAGATTGGCCGAGCTTTTGGGCATCTTGTAAACGACGCTCAGTCTCGGAAATATGGGCTTCAAGACTGCGTTTGACCTGGGCTGGCGAGGTACTGGCGCCGAGGGTAATGGTGTCGGAATCGATTAGAGCAGAGTAGCGATGGGAGTGGACTGGGTGGTCGGAGACAGTATTGTCAAGAAAGGGATCCGAGAGGCCGTTGAATGACGCGTTAAGAGTTTTGTTGGAGGCGTTCTCTCGGGGGTCGACAAAGGCGGCTGTCGCCATGATCGAAGGTGGTTGTGTGCCACAACTCGAAGGAGGAGACTCAGGGTGGAATTAAATTGTCAGGGCTTGGCCGTCGCGACGGTGATCATATCGAAGGCGCAAGGCGGCCACTGTGATGGAAGAATGGTTGATATTGTTGGTTGTAGTGAATGCGAGGCCGAGTTGGAGTATGTGAGGGTCAAAGGACGAAGCTGTAAGACTGTGTGTGGTGTTCTAGGTGTGTACAGGATGTCAACAGTCAGGTAGGAGTCAACACAATAATGGAGTGGGTTGGATCAAGGCACGGAGAATTGATTGGCTGATTGGTCGAGCTGAAAGTTGTTGACGCGTTGCTTTGGTGGATTGGAACAGACGGGAGAGGGCGTGCTTGTGCAGCGCAGTCAGTCAATAATAGGGTGGAAGAGACGTCCGGCGCTGTCTGGGTGGCCGAGGCCGGTAAGTCACTAGGCAGCTAGGCACGTTGGCAGCCAGCAGCGAGGCGTGCCAGGTTATGGTTCGGGACAGCTGCCACACTGACCACTGGCCACTTGCCCCTAAACCAGGGGTTTGGGTGTGCTCTGGGGGGTCAATCACACCCAGGCCAAGGAGCCAGGGAGACTTTCCTGGGTTCTCACGGACGACGGTTTGAATACGTGGTCGACCCCAAGTCCAGTCAGTGCAACACTGGCAAGTAGATGCAGACGGTAAATAATGGTTTGCGAATGAGATTGACAATGAGATTTTGTAGCACACAAACTCACTAATAATGATTGTCAAGAATATGAAGAGAACGAAGAACATTATGAGGGATGGAGGAGATTGGCGGTCAAGTTGAACTGCAGGCTAACACTTTGCCGAGGATTCTGGTTCTTCAGCTTGGGGGGTTCACGGAATGGAAGCCAGGCTTGATAATAACAAGCATGATCAGGGCAGCACCTGACAATAATAATCAGAACCGTGTCGAGCACATAATCAGTCAGGCTAGATGGAGTCAGTAATTGTGTCAACCACAAGGATCTTCTGAGACCGAACTGAAGAAGGGGTGTGTATGTATATCTCAGTCATTGCTTCTTGGTGGCCTTTCTTTGGCTATCCAGAAAGAGTAGATTGGTTGTGGCATGTGATTTCCGGCGAGTGCTTGCCTCCAATGGGCCAACTATACAATACAATGAACTATCAATAAGCTAAATATGTCCCAGGTCTATTAAATGTGCTGATGCCGTTACGCAAGAATAGTGTGTGTATCATCATGTCGTGATGGATGGTCTCGACTGTCGTACACGCTGTCTGCATCCTTTGGCGGTACGTATTCCACAAACCATGTCCCAGTGGTCGGACTTGCGACCAGCTCGAGACACATGGATGCTTGTCCACAATGTAGAATCCATTCATGATCATCGTCGATCAAGTGGCTCTTTCTCACGCAGTCCGCCGATACGCTCGAGATCTAGCGACTGGAAGCGGTCGGCATCTTCTTTCTGATAAGGAGGGAGGTCATCGCGTTGCAGGGGACCCATACCCACACTGCCCGAGTCTGTAATGTGGACAACGACCACACGACCATTCTGGCTGTTGCTGGGTTTGCCTTCCTCGTCTGGGAAAGTGATGTGAATCTCAGGCACCGAGGTCGAGGTCGGGCTAGACGAGTTGTGGATGAGATTCATCTTTTCGTCGTATACAAAGACCGACTCGTTTTTGTAGCCATTGCCAAAGTTGGTCACCGAGGGGGATCGTTGATGATGTGATACTTGATGGTATGTGGGTAATGATGTGGCCTGCTGGCGGCGAGCCATTCTCCTGCGACGGAGAAAGCAGAGGGCGACACAGCAAAAGCAGGCTGATGCAACCAATGCGAAAAAGACAAAAGCAAGGTGGTTCATCTCCAAGGCCGAAATGTGTTCATTCGTAGAATCCTCTGCGTCTCGTCGTTGGACAAAGTTTGAGTGGGCGAATAAATCCATGGCTGAAAGATCAAGGCCGTGGTCGAAGAGAAGGCGCAACTTTCAAAATATAGTTGTGATAGATCTGCACAACGAGGCTGACGCCAGGTCAGTCGGTGAGTGGGGGTTGATGATCTGCTCAGGCGGGCGTAATACGAGGGGGCGGTGATCTTTCTTTAGCACTCAGGAACCCGTTGAAAAGCGATATATCCGGTCGAGGAAGGCAGTGGGAGAAGTACTCGTGGGCTGTGTGCGTGTGCGTGTGTGTGTAGGGATTTCAAGTCGCGAATATCCAGTCGCGCTCTAGGTGAACGTCCGCGCAACTCGTGGTGGGCTCGTAGAGTGGGTGTTGGTCGTTGCGTTGAGTGCGTGTGGCTGGGGTGGAGGACCTGAGAAGGAATGAATGGACGGCAAGAAATCAGCAAAGGAATGAAGCCGAGATCTGCCTTTGTTTGAAGGAATGACGGGGTGAAGACCAGAAGATCGTCACATGAAAGTGATGGCAGGATGGTGTAACAAAGAAAGTGGAAGGGTCGAGATCGAGGAGATGGTGAAATGGTCCAACAGCAAGTGTATAGAAGTGGTAGTGGCAGCACCAGCAAACGGTGAATTTTGGGGAGGCACTGGAGGGGAATCAGAAGACCAGGGCGGTGCTTGCACCCGCAAAGTGCAAAGCGGCCCCTGGAGCTTGAAGACAGGGCGCAGCCGCTGAGTGGACGCGGTTGACGTAGTGGGGACTGAGCACATCTCGCCAAACTCACGCGATGCCAGACTTTTTGAGTACTTGGCCGGGGGTGTCAGGTCTCTTGACCAGTCACCGGGCCAGAATAAGGATCTCCAAGCGCCTATTCGCGCCACGGCCGAGGAGGCTTGAAGCCAGTCGACGCGTAACCCCACTAACAAGACCCTTCATCTCTATTGGACATTTGTTTGAGAGGGCAGTTGGCTGCACCCAATCATGACCATCTTTCATTCACCATAGCACCGGCATGTCGGAGGTTAGATCTTGTAGCAAAGACAGACCGTCCGCACATGTCGCACTTGGGTGGATGCTTGACAGGGAAAACCATCAACAAACAACCAGGACTACTGATTACAGACCCATTTTTCATCATCATCAATTACAATTGATCACGTTGATTTCACCTTGGTTTGCAATGTTTATCAGTGCATCGTTTTGGATTTTGGCCACTGAAAAGCTGAAGTCGCCAGTTGGTGTGTGCTAGGTAAGAATGCGAGAGAAATGAAACGTACTGCACTCAAAGTCCATTTCGTTAGGTAACCAGTGCTCAAATTATCAAGTCACAATGACAAAAAGAGATTGATACCTAAAGGTACCTAGTAACCTTTACCCTTGTAGTACCACTGTGGCATCACCTTACTCGGCGCTCAATGCCTTGCCAGGTGCACACTACGGAGTATATACTACCAACGGATATTCCCTATCGTGCCAGCGTGCCTGCCTTTCTCGCTTCCAGAGATCTCGACGCCACGTGATTGATGCATATCATCTTTGCGTTTTAGGCACCACCTCTCCTCGAAGTGAGATAACGTGTTATGGCCACACTTGAACTATTTGTGTTTTGATGTGATTGTCGGAAAGGCATCTTGGGCCGCAAGCATGGGGCTTGCATTGCCTTAGGTGTTGAGGCTTCCGCTAAGATAAAACTTGATCATGATCATGCATACATCTAGCATAAACGCCGGATATCTCATCGATATAGAAAATTGCAAAGTTCTACCTTTGCTACGAGTTCAAGCTAAGAGGCGTTGAGGGGGTCTTTGCCTTACGTCTAAGTACTCTTTTATGTCGTCGTGACTGTATCGTATGCAACAGCACCCAAAAGAGGAGGTCTGATGACAAACAGGCGACCCAAGCCTGGATCCGACTGCACACATGATTTCCAAAGACATAGATGGACCAGCTGTCGAGCAAGGTTATTATTGTAATAGAGACGCACAATCTGTAGACTTGACAATAGTGTTTCATTCGTTAAGGCCAGACATGACTCCTTTGTCAGCTGAACACCATCACAATCAATAATATGGGTGCCACGTCACTCGCCACTAAATAACCAGTCAGAAGATGATGGGTCTCAACCAATTACTCCAGCCGTGGAAAAGGTTTTGTGTCCATATAACAGGGTGCATAAGGACAGTTATCAGCCAGTCGAAATCTAGAGGATCGGAAGACTCAAGAATCGAGACTGCGACCGGAGTTATGAGTGTACCACAGTATTGGGTAGACACTGTAAGGCCAGTACTAGGTATTTAATTAAGTTGGCATGTCTGAGTCAGAGTTGAAGTCAGCCCTTTTTATATGCCTCGGAAGGCGCCACCCTGTCATTAAAGTCTGCTGGTCCTTGCCATGTCTTTCCACCAGTTGATTGTCATGTTGTTGGCATCGTTGGCACTTTTGAATTGTTTGACCTGGAAGTTTTCCGTCAAAGCAATTACTTGGTGATGACTACTGGAGGTGGTGAATGTATCATGGGCTAGATCTCTGAAAGCCTAAATAGCCACCCGCTTTGCCTTTGGTGCTTGCCCATCTGTTCCCCAGGCACCTCGGCCCCCATGTCACGACCGAGGGGCCTCTTATAATTGGTGCCAGCGTCGGACCTGATCCGCACTAGGCTGCTGCAGCCACTTCTCAACTGTGACTTGTCAAACGGACTCCACATTGACTGCCTGAACCTGAAACCAAAACTCATCAGCCAATAGGGATGAGAACGCCCATAAACTCTTTGGGCATCCAAGCCTGGATCCACCAATTCTTGATTTTTGATCGAGGATCTTGTTCATCTCTTTGGTGGCCATCGAGGGGATTCTAGTGACTCCATAGCCTGGTAGCCTGGCCATCTCACCTGGCAAACTGCAGTGCCGCCGTTACAACTTCGTCCAAGTCGCCTCTCACCTTGTGACTCTCTTTGAGTCTTTTGATCAATGAGTAATCTTTGGGCTGTTCTTGGTGGAAGGCAAGCGCCACCCTCTTGGGCTCTGAATCTCGCTCGCCCACCCGCGATGGCCTGCTGGAGCCTGACGGGAAGGAAGTACGTACCGACAGTGCGACAGTAAAGTGCCTGGCTACCGCCTCCAGGCCCCAGACCCCCAGGCTGCTGCCCACGCATGGCTACAGGCTACAGGCACCACATACGGAGGTGCACACCTTGCACCTCAGCCTCTTCCACACTAAACTCGTCTGTCACTAGCCCCCGCCTAGCACTTGTAGCCCATCCGTACCGCACTTGGACATGGACGATCCGGTATTCAGTCATAGGACCCATTCTCACATGGCCTAACTTTGGCTTTTGCACATCCATCCATCGATGCCATCTTCTCTCCCCATCTGATATATTGCCATTTTTTGACATTTCTAACTCCATCTTCCTGGTGCATTTCTGGCCGTGGTGGTTCTTGTCAGGCCGTGTAACCCGTGCATTACAGCGCCGCCCATATCCCCCTCCACCTTGTGCTCTTGCAGCCAAAGTTGTGTTTGTCTCTCGTCTCCCACGGCCGTCTCCACCCTTTCATCAGCCATTCTTCTCCTCGCTTTCATTCCGCCCTCACCGCAAGCCGACACGTCGAGCCACACATCTCCCCAGATTTGTTCTTGACCTTGCACAAACACACCCGTCGACGCAGCATTCCACACCGGCACTCTCCTGGCGTATCCCTTGCTCCATGCGCAATTCGCTTTCCACGCCCATGTCTGCTGGCAGATCCTCCTCCCTTCCTTTGCGCCCTCACCTCGACTTCCTGCAACCACCCGTCAGCCTAGGATCATGATTCCCTGTTGCCCTACGGTTGCCTGCTGAGATTGTACCAGCATTTGGCTGGCGAGCGAAGGGGTACATGATCCCGCCAGTCCTTATTTCTCGCCCATCCCACTTCCTCCTTCAACTTCTCGCCCTCCTTCCGCCTCGATCCTTTTCTTCCCTTCTCACCACTTTTTGATAATCTCTCTTGGTTGTACATCGACCCTCAACATATCTTGGAACATAATTTTGTGTCTCACACTGTCGACATACTTTGTGGCATGTGGCATACCGGGTCGTCGTCGCCCAACACCATTTCTACTGCGGAAAACTTGTCCATTTCCGCCTTGTCCTCATACCCGCTATCTTGACAAGGACAACTGCCCTCGACAAGATTGCTCACTCGAATATTCAACCCCTATATAACTCTCATCCAGCCCGCCTGGCGTGTAACCGCCCGCTGCGCACCATGGACGCTGGCACCGCTGTCGATGCTGTCAGTACAGGCACCCCCGACCGGGTTCCACTTTCCGCTAATCAAGCCCGTGAACAGGGTCGACATGGACGAGCATCTGTTTTCGAACGCTCCACCTCATCGAGGCCTGCGCTAGGTGGCACCTCGGACTATGAACTTGGAAAGTCACCCTGGGACTCTTCCCGCCGCATTTGGGGGACAAACCATTCCTTGATCGATGACTTCGACGCTGACAGAGTCCGACATGACCCCCCGGCCCCGTCTTTTGCATACAACAACTTTATTAACCAAATGCCCACCTCGCCGACGAACCAAATCCCCTCGGCAAATTCAACACACCAAGCCAATGGCGCCAACTCGATCTTCTCCTCAAGTGAACATGACGAGAATACTTCCTCAACCAAGCCTCCGTGGACTTCGATGTCCACGCTCGCAGGCCCCATGTCCAGATCAAAGGGTTTACCTTTGTCACCAACACAGCAACGCCAGAATCTTGGTCCTAGCCCTCACCAAGATTCGCGCAACACTCCGGAGCCTCCAAGTCTGTTCATGGGAAGCGCCCCCGATGTGGACGATCGCTCCAACGGCGATGTCCACTCTCCACATCGACGATCCAGCACCATCACTTCGCGTCTAATTCAATCGCCTACAAGCGCCGGACCCTTTGATCGAAATCGTTCGGCCCATCAGCCTTATGGAGTCGACACCAAAGAATTTGGCGGACGCGAGGCTTTCGGTGTTGGGCTAGCCTCCGCCTCAAATGGGAAAATCTCGATGCCCATAAATTATACTAGCCAGAGTAACATGACCACCCCTTACATTCATGATTCATATGGCTTTGGAAGGCAGCCTTCTTCGCAGACAGTAAAAGGTCCAGACACCTTCGCATCTACTTCTTCTCCCTATGGACACAACAACCGAAGCCATCAGACTGCTGCCCGAGCCGAACCTTTTGCATCGCCTTCGGGTCAGAAACTTACTAGTGTTCAACGGTCTCTACAAGCTCTGAGCATCGATCAAGCACGGCAAAGCACCGAGTTCGTTCCTGGACGTCGTTTCCCGCCAGTACACGCAGACGCACTCAATGGCATGGCACACAACCAAGGCCGCGGCCAGGCGTTACCAGAGCCGCGTTACCCTCTGATTGACAGTGCCCACCAACCCTACTCAAGTCCCGGACCGTTCGAGTCTCAGCGTATTGAGTCTCATAATCTGGCTCAATACCCCGGTATGACTTATGGCTCGCGAGGGGCCTTCTCCTCCATGTCTAGCGATCAGCATAGCAACGTGCAGAGCCCGTATTATTCTACCTCAGACACACCCCCCACGGGGCCTGACTCCATACGCAGCAACTCGGCCAACGGTGTTCCTAATCCCGCATCATACGCCGATCAGCGCATGCTGGATCACAAACTACGCAGCCTCGATCCCATGAGGTATGAGGCCAGCCCCTACACCATTGGCCCTTTGCATACCCATTATCAAGGATCCCCTTATGATGCGGCCAGCCCTGGTTTTGGCATGCGACCGACGACAATCGCCTCGCCGTATCCTGGTTCCAACTATAGCAATGGCAACGGATATGCTCCAACATCACGCATGGGCATTCGTGATGTGGATCAAAGCTCCAGCGTTTGCAGTCAGCTCCTGGAAGATTTTCGCATGAATAGTAAAACAAACAAGCGGTATGAGCTCAAGGACATATACAATCATGTTGTGGAGTTCAGCGGGGATCAACATGGGTCCCGCTTCATTCAACAGAAGCTAGAGACGGCCAATAGTGACGAAAAGGAACAGGTCTTCAAGGAGATCCAACCAAACCTGTTGCAGCTGATGACTGATGTGTTTGGAAATTATGTTATCCAGAAATTGTTCGAACATGGTAATCAGTCGCAGAAGAAGTTGCTTGCGAACCAGATGAAAGGCCATGTACTCCATCTTTCGATGCAAATGTACGGCTGCCGAGTTGTACAGAAGGCTTTTGAACATGTGTTGATCGACCAGCAAGCGAGCTTGGTCAAAGAGCTCCACGGACCGAACCTGCAGATATTGAAGGTGGTCAAAGATCAAAATGGCAACCACGTGGTCCAGAAGGCGATTGAGCGAATTCCAGGCGAACATATTCAATTCATTGTGGACGCACATCGCGGCCATGTCATGAAGATGTCGGCCCACCAATATGGCTGTCGTGTGGTTCAACGCATGCTGGAGTACTGCCAACCGAACGCCAAGAGAATGATCCTGAACGAGCTCCTAGAAAACATTCAGCCTTTGATCCTTGATTCGTACGGCAACTACGTTGTGCAGCACATCATCGAGGGCGGGGAGCTGCAGGACCGTCGTAGGATTGTCAACATCGTCCTGTCAAATCTGGTCAACTTCTCCAAACACAAGTTTGCGAGCAACATTGTGGAAAAGAGCATCGAATGCGCCGATTCCGACCAACGTATGGCGATTCTCCGAGGGCTTACTGCGCCGGACTCGAATGGACGAACCCCAGTGATGGATCTGATGAGTGATCAATATGGAAACTATGTCTTGCGTGAGTGTATCGACCTTTCTGTGGAGATATTTTGGTGACTAACCTAGAACAGAAAAGGTGCACAAGAGCCTGCAAGGCGCCGAGCTGGCCGCGCTGGAGGCGGACATGAAAAGTCACTACCCGATGCTTCGGAAGACGAGCTATGGAAAACAGGTAACGGCGATCGAGAAGCTTCTGTTCGGCGGTCCATTGACGCCGAGTGGAACGACGAGCAGCCGCAGCTCACTCTTGCCCAGCACAAATGGCAGCATGTCGGTGAGCGGCACAGTCTCTTCACTAGAACAGCTCCATCGGAAGTAAGTCAAATCCCCATGGCCAATGCCTGACAGCTTGAACCCTGAGGCTCCGTGGGATGGGTATGGTTTTGGGTGGCAATGGTGCCTGGGTGGGCATGGGCGGGACATATCGGTGGTGTACACAATTTCCCAAATTGAAAGAATGTTCTCGTTGCAGATTTGGAATCATGCAACAAAGGATGCACACTGCATGGTTGGGAAATTGAGGTATATTTTGTGTTTGATCATCACCCAAGGAGTTTGATGAGAAGGTCCTATTGATATAGGCATGGACGCATGTGGGCGAGAATGGAACGTGGCAGATGCCACAGATTGGACGGATGATCTAGGAAGGAATGTTATTTTCGATACGCTTGACGACAACGGATGGCTGTGGATACCCAGGAATCGGAACATGAACGAACAGGTGTTGGGGATTTGCGGCGAACAGCATGGTACATAGTCAGCAAGCGGTACATGGGATACTCGACATATGGAAGTGCCATTGGACGATTTCGACTGCTCTGAGAGCAGGCGAGCTTTTATGGATTGGATTTTGTGATTCGGGATACTGTGAAGCATTGTTCAAAGTTAGACGCATAGTGAATGATTACAGTACACTGTTAACCTGGGAGGTCTTGATGAACATTTGAGATGAGATGAGGGTTGTAGCCTTGTAGAGGTAGAGGATGGAATTGGTCTGGAGATATTATGAGGTGAGCTTTGATAGCTTGAGGTTAGCTGCGGTTTACTGTTTGCACCTCACGTGCTCAACTGTGACCTTCCTCCCGTGACTTCCTGATATTGGATCACAACACGACCTCCATAGACTCACCCAAGGAACGAATATTATTGAATCCCATATTTTGCTTGAGCTGACCTGTCGATGAAGAGTACAGAATGGAAATCATCGAATTTACCAAGACATGCTGTTCCCTCTTCTCAAGGCAAGACTCGAAAAAGCTTTGACCAGGCACTCAAAGACAATCTGGGGGATCAAAATAGATCGACATGAAAGATCTACATTTCTGGGTGTTGTCTTGACTTGGCGTTGACGAGTTGACGCGCTACCGCGCCTGACACGCTTTTTCTTGTCGGGCAGCTCATGTCATGGAAGAGATATGCTGACAGTATGACAGCACGCATTGAGCTCTACAACAAATATGACATACCAGTCAATTTGGCACAATTTACAGATATGTCCATTCTCTACCTGCTTTGGCTAAAAATCATGACTGTCGCCTGGAATGGCCGTGCACTGATCAGCGTCACGGTGTTTTCCTTCTGAGCACGAGTGCCTACTCGTAAGCAGGTACTGCTCCAGAAAAAGAAGCTACCGTAAATCAAGCAATCAAGCAATCAACACAAACAAGATTCGCGACACCGCGTCGAGCAAACTAAGGTAATAAGCAGGTAAGCAAAGTAGTTTCTACCCTATCCAGTGCTACCGAAGGATTCCAACTATTATTACATATATTACGGTTCTAGTTAGTTTACTCGAGAAACCGACATTTTGACCTTCACTACCATTCTAGTAGACAAAGTAATGTCGCTTGTGTTTTCAGTAGTCTTTGCGAATGCGGTAGGGCAATTTGCAGTGCGTTTCAGGCGTACTGCTCTAGGTGGGCACATGGGGTTGGTTGGCAGCCCCTCGGCCTACCTTTAGGCAGACTTCCGGGGACCGAGTACAGTTAACTTTCGAGTGGACACCGGGAGGGCCGCAGAACTCCCGGACTGAGAACGCCCCCAACGGCTCCCAAGGGTCGAGGGTGGCCCCCACCGCGTTAGGGCGAGGGCGGAGGCTTGGGGCTAGGGCATAGGCATAGGGATGTGCATGTGTCGGCCCTTGTTAAGGTACGAGTAGGTACCTTAGATAATTAGGCTTGCTCAGCATTATACCGTGCCAGCCTACCAGATGAGGACCTGTCAACCCTCTTTTTCTTCAGTTTTTGTTCGATGATGTATGGGACTGGCAGGTGGAGAGACTAGTAGATGAGGTACTGTCATTTTTCTGTCTCTCGCTGCACTCAATTCTATTATGATAACAGCTCCAAACAACGAGTTATCAGCCGAGTGGTGACGACTTGCATAGCCTCTCCTAGACTCCCATATCTCTCGTAGAATCGTGGTCCATTTCCGCTTGGGGCGGGCACTGGCGGGGCCCTCGGGCGCCAGGGCGGGGGGACCCATGATCCCATGGTCCCAAGGATCAACGCTCATCTCCCTAAAATCTGTTGCTCCACAGATCCTCATTACTCACTACGCCTTGAAGTTGTTGGCGTTGTGGTACCTGCGTCCAACATCCCTGTTATGCACCATTACTGCACCTTCCCGAGTGCCTCGTCATGGGTCCTGCCGAACCGACCTCAAATTTCCATGAATCCTATTCGGTCACACATGCACCTTAGACCTCCATGGACACTCCTCACCGTCATCTGTAACCAGTCCATCAATCATGCTATCAGCCCTTTTGGCATGGACTGATTCATCATCAACTTCAATCCTTGGGGGCGACAAGTGCACCCGACAGTACGGAGTAGTTTCTACGCATACGAGCATCCATCCCTCTAAGTAGACGGATTCTAGACTAAACTATTTGCATACCCCTACATACAGCCAACTGCTAGCCTGTATCGACTCGGCCACACCACCAGAATTTGTTGCGTGTCTCGCCAAAGTCTAACGAGTGATTTCACCTCGTCAGTCGGATGCACCAGCCCGGGGGGATTGACGCGGTTTCTCTCTAACTAGCATCTAACCTCGTGCAATTCTTTTTCCATTCCAATCCTCTCGTCACCTTGGCTCGCTCTGTCACATCCAGACTTCTCGACGCCGTCGGCTTCAACACCACGAGGTGAATCTCGTCATGGCCACCGTACTGGCTCCTGTTGAATTGCCCACAGGCCGAAGATCATACTTGAACACAGGGCCAGCACCAGACATCCATGATCCCAACTGGATTCCCGTCCTGAATGGCAACACGTATACACCACCATCTCCCACAGTCGAAAAGGAAGTGTCGCCATACCAGCAGGCCTCATTTTCGCCATCGACTTCCTTCTCCCTCTTCCCAAATCAAGCCCTGTCCCCCAAATCTCGACCAAGTCCTTCCGCTACCGATAGTATCCTTTCAGACTCACAGCCCCGGAGCCCGCAGGACGCTGCCGAGCGTATCCCAGCAATTAAAGGAGCTCTCGGAGAGGATCAAAGACGAGGACATCAGAGACGACCGACCTCGGCGTCAGAAGAAGAAAAAATAACCGTGGGAGTCGAGGATCAACCCGAAGTGGTGAGCGCACCTGGCACGGATGAAGGCTCAAGCGTTGTTGGAGACCAATCCTCAAATGCCGCCGACCACAATGGAGACGATGGTGTTGTCAGTCAATCGTCCAGGTCATCCATGACATCGACGAGGAAAACCGGTGTGGCACCACCTACCTCCAAGTACAATCGGAAGCCAGTAACGTCCATGGCCACCACAACTGGACGTTTCGTGCCTAGTTTGCCACAGACACCTCATGATTCACCCCGGATTGCTCCTGTCAGCACCATGCCATCAATATCTGGCGCGGTCACACCATCTTCTGCTTCCATAGTGCAACCCCTTCCCTCTCCAAAGATGACGCCACTTGATCTTCCTCTACCGCCGGAGCCAATGACCACACCGAAGCTGAGTGCAGCTAAATCTAGTGCATCAGAGAGACGTCAACGGGCTCTCCACTCACACCCATCCAACGTATCTCTGCGACGTAACTCGAGCTCCGATGAGGCCGATAATGGTTCCAGGCCACCGGTTCCACACAAGCCACGAAAATCAACCGACTCTCGTATGACTACTCGATCGGCTGTACATGACACGTTGACGCCGACCCCTGCACCCACAGCACCTCTGCCTCAACTGCCGGCGCAAGCCCGACGTCCATCAACTAGGGGAAGTGATATTCGTAGGTCACCCAGAGTGCCGGCCGAAGAACCAGTTCCTTCCTTCAGTGGGTTTAAATCATTTGACCACTCCCGGCTAGCGTCATATATGACGAGTGAAAATACTGTGATCTTCCGGCGGTTTGATGAGGTCCATGTTCGACTCCTGTTGTGCTTGCAGGATGAGATTTCCCAGTTAGAAGGCGAGCTCCTGGACCTGGAAAGCGCAACAGCGCTGGGGAGTGCGTCGGAGAAACTCTTGCAAAGAACAAGGATTCTCCGCGAGCTCAGGAAAGTGGTGGCTGAATATGGTAAGTTCGATTGCTGCCGAATTGCAAAGAAGGAATTGACACAGAGCAGACAATCTGCTTGCCACATGGAATAAAATGAAAACCAATCGCATCGACGACAAGACAAGTGCCCACGTGCAACGATGGATGGAAAATGGAGAATCTGGAGAGCAACTGGGTTTAGGAATCGATACTCAGCAAGATCTGCAGTGGCTGCAGAAGAACCAGGACATCAGTACCATTACGCTCAACTCCATGGGTAAAGGAACATCCGTAACGGGAGAAACAATCTTGAAGGGGTCGGGAGATGTTGGGGGAAGAGGCGGGGGCGGAGGAGGAGGAGCAGGCTTGATGGCGCTGTTTGGTTGTGCTGGACGGAGGAAATAATGAACCATGATGACTGCATGACGGTGGACGGTTCAACTGACTCTTCGGGAACTCACTCGACACGGTGACGAAGCAGCGACAGGTCTCGGGCCATGGCATTGGTCCTAGGTGTGCATAAATATAGGGTTCAGGTAAAGGGGAGTGATGGCATTGCGAGCTCTGTGGTTATGATGTCTGGTGTCTATGGACGCACCAAGCTGGCGTTTGGAAACATGATGTTGGGGAACTAGCTGATGATGGTTATCAATCAATGTAAACAAGAGATATTAGAGAGGTGGATATTTTGTTTAGATATAATCTCAAGATTACATGATGCCGAATGTGTGAAATTTAATAGATGCAAGTGTTGATACCATAGGAAGTCAAGGGTCAGGAAAGGAGGCAGTAGAGGAATCCTAAATGCAAGTCCGAATATGGACTAGCCTCTTGGCAGTACTACGACCGGAAGAACCTGCCGCTCGCTCTTTCCTAGTCTTCCACTTCTGGTTGGTTCGTTGACGTTTTCCCCAGGTTCTTGCCGCCATTCTTCTTTTTGCCAAGTTTTATGTCATCACGTGCACAAAATCTAGATTTGCTCTTGGCTGAACGGGACTTCCATCGTCACTCTTTGCAACTTTCTATTTCCATTAGTCACTCAACCTCACTCCTCTTTCAAGGGTTTCATCTTTCATCTTGTTATCTCTGGTACATAGCTCCTTTTCCTTTTGGTGCCTGGGCTGTTGGAAGGGAGAACGGGGTTACTTTACAGTTCCAGCTCAAAGACGCCTGCAACACGCCCACATCCAGACATACATACGCACCATCCATCCACACACACACATACATTATGTTTCCTCCTCAGCAGGGCATCTCGCTCGACATTGAAGCTCTGTCGGGCATCTGCGGCTCCATCTCCATCGCATGCTGGGTCGTGGTGTTTTCTCCCCAGATCATTGAGAACTTCCGCCGCGGTTCTACCGAAGGACTGTCGGTAGTCTTCATTGTTATCTGGCTCGCTGGAGATGTCTTTAATATCCTCGGCGCCATTCTGCAGGGGGTACTACCCACCATGATTATTCTCGCCATCTACTACACTCTCGCCGATATTGTTCTTCTAGGCCAAGTCTTCTACTATCGTGGCTTTACCTTGACTGACCACGTCGCCAATGATGACCACCGCCATGATCGACACACCAACGGTGACGCGGGCGAGACTCGACCTTTATTACACAGCGGCTCCCAGACCCAACCTCCCTCGCGCGATGAGCATGATCGTTCTCGATCTACCACTTCACAGCTCCAGAGACATCTATCCGTCGACGGCACCCACTTGTCCCCTGTCACTCCCTTGCATGACCCTGTTAAGCCTGACGATTCCCCAAGCATCAGGAACGCCAAGCCAACGGGCACTGTCCAGACCATCTTATTCAATATTTTTGCAATCCTGCTTGTCTGTGCCGCGGGTGTTTTTGGCTGGTGGATTGGGGCACACAAGACGCATGGTCGTCGCCACCAGGTTGAGGATGACGATTCTCAGCCTCTCGAATTTGACACGCTGGGCCAGATCTTCGGCTATTTGTGCGCCGTTCTTTACCTGGGTTCCCGACTTCCTCAACTTCTTCTTAATTACAAACGCAAAAGCACTGAGGGGGTCTCGCTACTGTTTTTCTTGTTCGCCTGCATCGGCAACCTTACTTATGTCATGTCCATCTTTGCATATTCTCCTCTTTGTCGCAAACCTGGTCATTGTGAACCTGGAGAGTCTCGCGCCATCTATTCCAGATATATTGCCGTCAATGCTAGCTGGATTGCCGGTAGTTTGGGTACTTTGCTCCTGGACATGGCCATCTTTGTTCAATTTTTCTTGTACCAAACAGCAGATGATGACGATGAAGAAGAGTAGTGGACTCGAGTTCGGGTGGATGAATTGGTGACGATCCGCACTTACATCGCATAATGGGAACTTATGCAACCATTACAATTCTCGTTTGGCTTCTTGCACATTTGACAAAGTTTTCATCTCAAGGGAACCGTCGTGTTTGAACAAAAAGAGCTTGGCGAATTTGGGAATACATCAACTCAATTATTATTTTGTCCATGGGTCCACTTCCTCTGGTCATGAAAAGATATGGATATGGAAAAGTGCATTTTCTGGTGGTTATTTGTTGGAAAGTACCACGAAAAGTTGGGGGAACATTTTGCATTTTACAGTGGTCAACATTGGGATGTGGTCAACCTTGGCATGGTTGTCATCATTGTGAAGGTTCAAATATTGAATTCGGTTATTCGAAAAGGAGAAACCTCAACTGGGACCCTACAGTACTGTAAATACTTGGAAAGAGCATAGGGTTGGAATGCAGCCATCAATTTTGTTGTCTGTCAGTAAGTGACATTCTCGCATCGAGAAAATCTCGGGAGTATTCCAAAATTGGTAGATGTTCTTCGAGAAGAAAATCTGATATTATGAACGGCACATTATAAACACATTCATGACTTTTATAGTGAATACCTGAATTCCCAGATAAATGTCTACGTGGCGAACGCCGTGTGTACGGAGTAGTCACTCATTATCTCGAACGAGTGACCTGGAAGAATGATTATCCGTCGGTTGTCGCGCCAACATCCAAAGTTTACATATTGACGTCATGCCACTACTCAACCAAACCAAACCAAACCAAACCAAAAGGTCATCAAGCCTCAACCAACAAGTCCCGGAACTGCAGTTCAAATCTGGAACGTGGCGTAGTGGATCTTGAACTGGAGTTTGCAATATTTGTACACATGTCGCATGCGTAATATGTAGAAAATCGTTCATCGCTCCACATTCTCACACAATCAACAGAATCAAACCCGAGTAATAAAATAAGACCAAAACTTGAAGGGTGAAGAAACTCAGCGGGTCAGAATTTTGCACGCCCTTTCGCCTTCTTGAGTCCCTGGCAACCACCACCCAACACACTGACACGCTCCTACTACTTTACTATTAAAAAGTATTGGCATTGACCACCCTGCGGGCCTGAGCGCATCGACCACCACTACCACCCAACCTATTCCCTCATCAACAGAAAAAAATATTCTCTGTTTCTCTTTCCAACGACGTACACACCACACGCTGTAAGGCAAGCTCTCAATATCCTTCATCGTCTGTCTTAAACAAATCCGACAAACCACCTGATCCTCGAATCTACGACACGATCCCACCACCACCACCACCACCACCATTACCCTCCAATCCATCCATCACCATGTCCCCCACCAAATCAAACACAAACGTCCTCGCCGAACGAAGTCCCAACACCGGCTCACCCACCAAAGCCAGCATTGACATCAACGGCAAATCCGCCTCTCTATTGACGAAGCAAGCCCCCAGTGTAGCTACATCTGCACCTGCACCACGCTTCGAATTGAACATGGGCAAGGAACAATCATTATCACTATCATCTTCCACTTCTTCGACATACATCAGTCCATCAGATGCGATTCGAAGTCCAACGACGAAGAAACTCAGTGAGATTAAAGGAAAAAGATACCAGTATGTACCTAACTACAAAATTATCCATTGACTACCTTAGGTATGATGGGTGAATTAACCAAGGAATCCAAAACAGGAACGCTAAACCATCCAACTTATTTGCCAAAACTATGGCTATGGAGAGATTCAAGGCACATGAGCAGCAGCAGCAACAACAGCAACAGCTGAAGAAGCAGACTGAGTTGGAGCAAGCAAAATGAGCAGAAGAATGGGAGTGGGAAAAAGGGAATGAAATCATCATTATTACCCGATTCCGCGCCTTGCCTGCTCATCTCCTCTCGTCTTTTCTCTTCAAGCCAGGCTACCTCAGTCTAGCTATTATCAGCCACCACGGCTTTGTTTGTGGGGGTTATCACGATCACCTACATGGGTATTCTGTCTGTCTGTTATCCAAGCAGCAGAGGTTGGCGTCACTTGTTTTTCATTTGGTCATTCCTTGTTTCGAGTCGCTCAAGACAGACGGGCAAGACCTCTCTGGACAAAGGAGGGTGCATTGTGGACGGGACCTTTCTTCGGCCCACTTCTTCACACGGTAGTTGGGTAGATTCGACGTGGCACTTGTTTGATAGATTGACGGATTGATGTGAGTCCGAACTGGATTGGATGCCCACACCGGCCTCGATCATTACACAAGGTCCCTGAGGTACCATACCATAGACGTCGTTGTCGAATCTCAAATCTCGACCATGTCTCAAATTTCAGGTTCCATTGTATTTCCTTGAGTCTGTAGATGTTTGTGACTAATCAGTCATTCATCTAAGTAGAAGGCATGATCTCTACAATAATGCAATGCTTCGACATCGAAGTCCTTTTCTTGTTACCGAGTTTTGATTTCTTTGAGTTCTATCTCTATCATAATCGACTGTGATAATTGTCATTCATGATGATTAATTAATGACACAAATACCCTGTCGTAATAACGAACCCTGCCAACGCCCAACGCTTGCAATATGGACACAGTGGTAATATCATGAAATAGCCACCAATAGTAGATAAGACAGATTGTCAGAAAGACTTCATGTCAGACAAGAAAACGTTACGACGTCTGCTTTTCCTCTGTCATGTATGCTTCTTCAAAGTCTTATTTAGCAGCGAATCGACTGCGAGCCCTCAAATTGGCACCATAGGCCCACAGAAGGTAAATCCCGATGATTCCACCCACGGTCAGGCCTGCCAGAAGAGAGACACCTTCACCAACCCCCAGATTGTGGAATAATGGTCGCGAGAAATGGATTGCTCCTGCGGCAATGGATGAGCGTGCAAAGTCGTTACCCGCAAACAGTGATGCAGCGTATTGTGGGTAAGTCAGAGGAATGTAGATGAAGATGCACTGGAACAAGATAAAGATGCCGACGGTGAAGATGACAACACCGATTGTCGGAACGATCCAGTGAATCTTTGGAGAACTATTGCCGGTCCATGCAAACATGAACAAACCAATTGGTAGGAGAAATGTGGCAGGCAGAGCAGGAATGAGTCTTCTCTCGGGTTCTCCAAGGCCCTTGGTCATGATTTCCGGCTCAAACACCTTCTTCAAGTAGGTAATGTAGATAACGATGGCGATGGTAACACCGACTGAGATGGAGAGGAAGATGAGCCCAATTTCTCCCAGATTCATGCCGTAACCTTGGGTGGCCGAATGTGGGCCGTTGCCAGTGCCGTAGACCAGAGGGAAGACCTCGAAGAATGAGTAGAAAATGCTGTACATGAGGGCGGTGTAGACGCTGGTAAAGAGAACAGCCGGGTCGAATGCGTTGATTTGAACCGGACGCCACAAATTGCTGACAATGACTTCATTGACGTTCATTTTCTCCTGATCGATTTCACCTTGGGACTTGAGGTTCTTATTGCCGGTTTGCTTTCGGAGTCGAGCAGCGCGGCGGAGCAGGATGGTAGCTGACGAAGTCTCGGGGAGGAGGAAGAGCAGGGAAATGTAGACAGGGGCGGAGAGCCAGACGATCTCCCAGAGAGACCAGTGCCAGTTCTCGGCAGGAACGGAGAAGCCTGAGATGATGGGACCAAGGGCGGGGCCTGTTCATGTCAGTTGTGATTGTGGGGAGAGATGGCATTTAGGGACTTACCAGCTGTGGCAAAAGCAGCCCATCCGGTGAGGAAATAAGGCAGCTTCAGGAGAGAGAAAATGTCACCAATTGAGGCACCACCTGTCGCGAGACAAGGACTGCCAAAGAAGCCTTGGAGAAAGCGTAGGACGATCAAGGCAGGGAAGTTGTTGACCACGGCAGTAGGGATTGAGATGATGACGAAAATGCCCAATGTCAAGATGTAGGGTGGATTGCGACCAATGACGGGAATCTCGCTGAGAGGAGAAAAGATCAATGGGCCAATGCCATAACCAAGTACGTACATTGAGAGACCCAGGGCAGCGACATTTTCAGAGACGCCCATCTGTTCAACGACGTATGGGATGGATGGAGTGTAGATTGCGGAACCCATGTATACGGCGAGGGTATAGAGGTAGATTTGCACCACTACCAACACTTTCTTGCCTGTGGACCAGTTCTGGGGGTTCTCTGGGTCATCAGTGGTATACCAGTCGACGAGAATGGTGCCGTCGGAGGTGACTGCGGGGGCAATGGGGCGACTAGGTTGGTGCTGCAAACTCTCTTGCTTTGTGGCATTGGTGTAGGCTTGTTCCAGATCGGCCCGAGTATTGACCATGCTCATTTCTGGTCTGGTCATGATCTTGGAGAGAGTACGGTCGGTCATGGCAATAGATTCTCGATCCACTGCAGTGGCTGCCTGCGTCAAGACAGGCCGGTCATGTTCTGGGGCTTCGATGACCTTTTCGAGTGCCTCGGGGGAGGCATCAGGGGAGGCAGTTGCCGGAGTGGAGGCTTCTGAGTAAAGACTTTTGGTGTGCTGGTAGGAATCTGGACATTGAAAGCCGGTGACTTCCTCTGGGTACTGGAGATATTTGTTGCCTGTAGCCCAACGAATTGCCTGACCCACGGTGGAGTCACGAAAAAGTGCAGACATGTTGGAATGTTAGGACGATTCAACGAAGGTTGGAGGAATGTCGTGGGCAGGGCGAAGTGAGACAGAGAGAAACAACTTGTGGTTATTGATTTCTCAAAGACGAGGCGAGGCACACAGACCCTGACAGATTGACTGATGTTGTGAGTTGAGAAGGAAGCCTTACCGTGCGAGAAGCTGTATGATATATACTTTGAGCTTCCCTTGTCTACCTACATGTATCGGATGAACTTCATGGTGTGCCGCTGACTCATGGACGGACATACGGGGGGATAGGTGCGAAGGGTCGCAACCTGGTGGTAGAACGATCTGCAACTGGTCGAAATGGGCTGGAAAAGAAAACCCATGTCAGTCGATACAATTGAGATTCTGAATAAGCATGTATGATTGCCAATAGGGCAAAGACGCAAAAGTCTAAAACTTGGCTATCAGGTAAGCCTCTGGCGCTTCGACCGGCCGGAGGATGGACGAAAAGTACCAGATAGAGTTGGAGGGAGAAAACACGATATGCCCGAGAGAAAAAGTTATGGGGGGAAATGGGAGTCAGAGTGGACGGAGGTACGCCGTAATTCAAGCGGGTGGGGGGGAAGGAGCGACCAAGAGAAACCCTGACAAACGCATTGGGCCAATGAGCAGCAAGAACGTCCCTGGCGGAAGGTGGGAAAAAGCCTCGACGATGACGACAGCCAAGTCCAACCTTATGTAAGTGTCCCTGTTGTTCCTTCCTGGAATCCATCAAACACCGAAAGTCCAGACCTTATTTCCACCCAACAGAAAACCCGATACTATCATGTCTCACTACACGCTATTGGATACGCCTGGTACTTGTTAAAATGGCGTGCCAGATGATTGGAAATCTTGTGGACTCTGCAATGATCATGACAACATCCAGTTGGGCGCCTGAACCACGCACACCCACACACCAGACCCTGCACTCTCCACATACAGGACCAGACACTTACGGCGTGTTTCCTAGGTCTTCACATGGCATTGTTTCTCGTCATTGACTTGTGTCTTGTCTCGAAATGGTTTCTGCCCTCCGTTGCTACTGCAGAGTGACTCGTATCTCTGTGTACTGGCGCTGGCGCGCTGGGGAGGGGGGCCTCGTACCTAGAATGGCAGTTGGTATGTATTATGGGATTGTCTCATTATGGGTAAGGTACGAAGCTAGTTACCGGCCCTTGCACTTTCCCAATCGTCAAATCCAAGTGGGGCTGCGTCGTTCCCCGACATGCAAACGTGACTCTCCAGCCTTATCCGCTGACTAACATTTGTTACACTTGTACCACATGTGATATCGTTTGTGTATGACCTGGTCGGCCAATTGAACACCATCCGCTACCTGCCACCTCCCACACACATACTAGCGCTGGGTATGAGTGGACGTTGCATCAGGCTGAAATGGTGGATGCATTCCTGCATGCATCCTTCGTACTCCTCCTGTCAGTCGCGTGCGCGTTACATTTGTTGCCAGGTTTAATCTTGACAAGTCCGACAGGTAGGTGGCCCTTGTAGCCAAGATCTAGATCGAAGCGGTAATCAAACTTGGTCCTATCACCTAAGTGTATGAGACAAGCGGTACGACGAATGAATTCATGGGCATCATTGTCGCCAATCTACCTACCTATTCCCTCATATAGCCCATGCTTCCGCATCGTCTCCCGCCTGGATAAATGGTTGGTCGATTTGCTTGATCCCCAGGTCCCCACAGAGCACACATTGTTCAGCAACAAGCCCGTCTAGTTCCGCAACAAGCTTCTGTCGTTGCGGTCCCATACTCAGCCCCTGGTTGACTTCCCCCTGAAGATCCTTGATCCGTTTCCGTTTCGAGCTCCCCGAGTTTTCTAGTACTCGCTTACCCAGGCAGTCGCTGTGAAATGCATGTTGACACGGGAACACGAAAAATTGTCGACTCAGCACCGGGAGCGTGCAGATCCAGCACCTTTCTCCCGACTCGACAATCGCATATCGATTGTCTAACGCTGCAATCTCCGCCTTGATCTGCTCCGCTGTGTGCTGTGAAATGTCCATTTCTTGCTTCAGTCCCTCAATGTGTCTCGAGTATTCCTCCAGCGCCTCGCAAATTTCCTCTTTGAAATCGTCAATCACCACAAAGTCCGGAAACAATGGAATAAGGTCTTCGATTTTGAGGAGCTCGCAACGTTTCAAGAAACCAATCGCATCCTTGATCGACGATGCTTCTTTGATTTTCTTCTCCGCGATCAGCAACCACAACCGTTTCCTGACCTGGTCATTATCTTCGAGTCGATCTGCCACAATCGCCGCCAGATCAATGTCGTCGTGTTCCAACGCAAGTTCTACCGCTTGTTGATACTGCCCCATGCTGCCATATATGTGCACACAAGATTGGACTCGGTCGTGTTGAATACACAATCGAAGCGCAAAGTCGGCGTCATACAATGGTGGAATTGGCTGGGTCTCAAGATACCCGAGTAACATGGTTTCTAATGGCGACGGGTGGGACGCCATAATGGAGATCAGAGTGTTATGCACCGACGCAGGTACCTCAAAGTCATTCGTCACCACGTAAGTGAGATAACGCACCGCCTGATTTTGAGATAGCGGCACATTGGCGTTTTCGTTGTAGCTCAACAACGCTGGGATGAGCCTTTGTGCGTCAAGATTGTTCCGTCTCATCAATATCTCCACAAAGCCTGTGGCCACGTGGGTCATGAGGACGTTGCTGTACCGATAAAACGTCTCCGAGTTGCTCTGCTTGTTAAGCACCGATAGAGCTTCCGTCCATCTCTCGCGCTGCACCCAATACGAGAGCACGTAATCATAATCGGTAATGGTGTTGGCAAAGTAAAGAAGCTCCTCTTCTCGGTCATGGCTCGAGATCACCTCGTACACTGTTTTGGCGTCGAGGTCGGATTTATGCTTGGACACAAATTCTTCAAACTCTCTTCGAGTGGCCTCCAGCTCTTGTTTCGCCCCGCCTGCGTCAGTATTCTCCACCAACTCTGCTTTGGTGGCTACCATGTCGTCAAGCGAATTGAGTTTGGCCATAAATATCTGCGTCAGCCACGTTGCTATCATGACCCGCTGCATATATGACGACTTTTTGTAAGACCCCAATTTAGCCAACAGATATGACCTCAGGGCGTCGTCCTGACCATGATCAATCAGAGACAAACAGACTTCCTCAAAGGCTTTGCTGCTCTTTCCCCAAACGCTGGCTGCCTCCAGATATTGCCCCTTGCTGGACAGGTAATCTCCAGATGCTGTCGCTACCGAATCCTTTTGCGCCGCATCACGGGCGTACTTCAAGGCGGCATCGTAGTCTTGGTTTTGTAGCATAATCTTCCAGATGTCTCGCTCTTCATTGTTGGCAACAATCTCAAAGATCTCCTGACTGGTGAAAAGCCAGAATGTATTTTTCTTCTGGTCTGCCACCAGTCCCAAAGCAGTCTGTCCCTGTTCCAAAACGGCTTGGTCATATACCAGAGAACCATCAAGACGGTTGACCGCAACTATTCGCCCCTCGGCGAGTGCAAGCACATGCCATTGAGACAAAATGGCCGCAGCAATTGGATCCTGAATCAGTTTCCGTCCACCTCGGGCAGAAACAGTCTCTGGGAAGACAGATCGTGGATGAAGTTTAGTGTCACTAAAGATCTTGGTCCCAAGGCTTGGGCCGACTGGTGACGTTGACAATTTGCCGGACAGAACCCCTTGTGAATATAACCATCCGAAGCTTCTCTCTGGTGCTGATGCCGGGTCATTGGGTTCAGGTGAGACAGAGAATGATGACGGTGCAGATGCAACTGCTCCCGCCGTGTCATGAGTAACAGGTGCTTCCTTGGAAAACAAATCGGCATATATAGAAGCTGAACCTTCCTTGCCTTTGCCTCCTGTTTTGCCGATGAAATGACATAGTCTCGAGTGAGATGCCACAATCACCCTCCGGACATCAGGTCTTGCATCAATAGTTTCCGCCCAAAGTCCTGTGACTGCGCCATCTGGGATCTTCCATACTTGGGTAGCATATCTCTCTTCTCGGCGATAGAACTCAGAGGCTGGCTCAATGTATATTTCGTAGATATTTCCATCGGCCCCACCTATTAGGATTTCCCGCGTCGATGCTGTGGGCTGGGATGGGTTCCATGCTATTGACTCGATCGAAACGCCTTTTAATCTGGAGAGAGCTTTGGGTTGCTTGGACTGGCTGTGAAGGTAGAAGTTTTCGCCCAAGGTGGTGCTGACAATGAGGTGGGAAGCAGAGGGGTCAAGGAACATGCGACGGATAAGGCCGATCTCGCTGGTCTTTTTGGGCAGGTCAACATCTGTTCGAGTGAGTTAGCAAGGAGACCGGAAGTTGCGGCGGGTCATTGAACAATGTACCATCAATATCTGAAGGACTCTCCAAGTCGATGCGTAGGATACGTCCAGTGGCAAGGGCCAAGATCAGAACATTATTGGCGACTTGGCCAGCCACAAAGTCAGAAGCGATGTTGAACTGAAGCTGCACTCGTTCAACATTGAAGATGGGTAGAGATGCCTCGCCTCGACCTTGGGCGAGGCCCGGCGCGACATAGCCTTCGTCGAGATCCAGCGCCATGGAGCGCTTGACTTGAAGCTTTCACTGCATTTTGGATCGGGGTATTTCTCAAGAGAGGGCGATGTGTGCGCTTGCACGGGATGTCAAAGGGATTAATGAGAGGAAAATGGAAGCAGATAACACACGATCTGGTGCTCGTTGCCAAAATGCAACGGATGCGGATGCGTTGATGTGTCTCGATGCGTGGCTGCGTCACTGCACGTGATTTCATCCAAATGAGGTCTAGTGTCTCTAAGGATCCCTGAAGTCTGTGTTTATCACGTGATATCAATTTGATCTTCCACTTTACGCTCTATCCGAACAACCTGACAATTTACATACCACCTTCAATTGATTCAACCCAACTCAAATAGGCGAGAGAGTGTATCCTCTTCTATCTTCCCTGCCCATGTATGGCAGTGACATATCTTAGTACCCATAAAGGTTGACGTTCTCGGCCGCACTCTGCTTGATTCTTGCATTCTCTCTCTTCAACAAGAAGCGCATCCACCAGGCACAGGCAATGCTGCAGAGCGCAAATCCAGCACTGGCGCCAAATCCAATACCATATCTTGGGCCGTCTTCCTTGGGCCAGAGGTAGGCTCCGTAGATGTAACCAATCTGACCACCAACGTTGGTCATGGCCAGCACCACCGCTTTCTTTTCTTTGGTCTGAGCAAGTGTAGATGATGCCCATCCTATTATGACGCTGTTGACCGAGTACGCTCCGACAGGGAAGATGAAGCAAGCGACATAGCGACCAGCCGTGTTGAGAGTCGACGCAGCGATGACAAATCCCACAACCGCAATGCTCAATCCTGTGGTAATGTGCCAGGTACGTTCGTGGTAGCGGCCAGATGACCAACCAAAAAAGATTCCAGCTGCTCCAGCAAACAAGAACGGAGGGCAAGTCATGACCAAAGTAATGGTAGTATTGAAACCGAGTGTCTTGACGACGCTGTTCGGACCGGATTAGTGTGGATTTCTTGAAGGTGGAGAGACCACTGGACTTACGTTGGGAAAAAGGAGTTGAACGAACAAGCAGACAGATGGAAGTTCTGCATAAGACAGAAAACCCAAGTTCTGGGGTCTTTCACGGCTTGCTTGAGACCTTCAACGGCCGAAGCCTGACCGGCATCTCCGACTCTGTCACGCTCCATACGGGCATGCGCAAGTTCGCGCTCTTCAGGCTTGAGCCACCGAGTGGTCAACGGAGTGTCTGGGAGCAGCCAGAACCCAAACAATGCGACCAGGGCGGTGGCAGCACCTTCGACGATGAATAACCATCTCCATCCTGCAATGTTGTGGACTTGATCAAGACCGGCAAATACTCCCGCAGCAATGAGTCCAGAGAATCCTGTGGCGAGAATTTGAGCGCAGTAAAGGAGTGCGATGCGGGAAGCCACCTCTGTAGAGGAAATCGTCAGCTATTGCTCTCGATCATAATTGAGACGGGGAGTTTGGTTACCTTTGCGGGTGTAGAAGATCGAGAGCACGTATGTCGCTCCTGGATAGAAGGGCGCTTCGGTGATACCCAGGAAAAACCTACAAGCAACGAGGCCACCGAAGTTTTGTACAAGAGCAGTGCATCCTTATCGTTGTTAGGCATGGACCTTCAGAAGACTCTGATTGGGACTTACCAGAAACGACCGCCCAAACCAGCATCCAAGAACTCATGTAAATCCCAGGGCGGATCCTCGTAATCATCATGTTGCTCGGAATTTGCATCAAAACGTAACCGACGAACAAAATGCTGACCTGGATCGGTTGTCAGGCAAACAAGTCTCATCAACCATGATAACGCTCACTGTTGTGTTGAACTCGGTTCCAGTCATGTTCAAGTCCTCCTCCAGGTTGTTCAGACGAGCTTGAGCAATTGCATTTCTGTCGACGTAGTTGAGGAAATACATAGTACATAGAGTGGGCTTTTTGTCAAGGCGATATGTTAGAGGAGCTGCTACTACTTTGGCAATAGAATAGAGCAAGTACCATGATTCTCCAGTCTAGTTTCCTGACTAGCCGGATCTCTACCGGGTCTGTCTTTGCGACAGCCCCAGCATAGTCCCCAAGGGTTTCTTCTGCTGCTTGCTTGAGGTCCTCAATGCTTTCTGTCGTCCCCTTGACCATGTCGCGGGCCTCCATAGTGACCGCAGGGGGTGAGTCTGACTTCATGATGAGACAGGGAACGCAAGATGAGCCTCTAAATTCTGGAGTCAGAGGAAGCAAAGATCAAGCAAAGAGTATATGGATGTTTAGGATGAGAATGATATTGCAAAAGAAGGCCATCCTTCAAGTATTTATCCTCCATCACCTTTGCATCTGGGGTTCAGGTCGGGGTATTGAATTTCGCGGAGGCCCCTCGGTGGGTACTGATCAACGACCGCCACGACTCCATTTCATGTGGACTGCACCGACAGCGACAGACGAGTCAACTACAGACGAGTAATCCAAGCGTCAATGGCCGATAGATTCTCGGGCCAGAAGACTGACACTGGGCATACTAGCCTCAAGTAGACAGTTCGAAGAAGGGCAACGTTCTTATTGGCTATGGTCTATCAATTAGTGATCAGCTAGAGACGTCCCGTGTTGCTCGTTGCGAGGCACACCAAAGGACTTTAGCATGCCAACAGAGTCTGCAGGATCTCGGGTGCTAGAATTGACGCCGCTTGTCAAGATAGCGGCGTAGGATCCCACCTGAAGGGTTAAAGATACCGCCGTAGTGAGTTCAACGAAGTGGCGTGGTCTTGCAAGTCCCAGAGAAAGCATGGCTGATGGCCAGCTGCATCAGAGTGAGCCTATCGTTTACGGATGGACGGCACAGATGATGCACGATCATGGAGCTGGGTCACTTTGGGATTGATATGGAGTAAGCTTCGGCTATTTCTGCTCGGCGCGGCAAAAAGCTTTGCCAGGGATTGGCAAGGCGAGATACAGTCAAGCATCTGTCTGTTGTCGAAGCGCATCTAAAAGCAATCATTGGCTATTCGGCAATTCTTGGTCAAAACAATGGCCGAAAGCGGGTCGCAAGGGCGTCTCTGCTATGATTGATACCGACAGTGATCAACACCTCTAGACAGCCTCAATATTCATCGGGGATTGTTATGACATTGGTAGGGCATAGAAGTTGAGGACCAGGTGTTCGGCGAGTTTTCACGAACGACAGGGATATCAATGCAGAACGAGAACGGCCGTATCTGGACTCGGTGATCTCAACGAGTCTGTGACTGGGCGAATCGAACTGCGCTGCAAAGAATACCTCAATACACAGGGCAATGCCATAAAATGGCAAGGCATGAAGACCACTAGATTTCTCTGTAGCGATAATCTCATCGTTATTCGTAAGCAAATATGGCCGTCGAAGTAGTTGCTCCAGCAGATACGGAGACCATTCTGCGTCCTGAATCTATCCGCTACTCGACCATTTCCAAGGATACGTCTCTCCCTTCACTGCCCCTATTCCTTGAAGCCCGTAGCCATGCATTGGCTCAACCATGGAAGGCAGCAATCATCGACACTACCAAGAAGGAGAGCTTCACCTATTCCCAGCTATTAAATGATGCAGCCTCGCTCAAGGCCGTTATCCAAAAGCATCTCCCCACCGATAAGGGGTTGACAGAAGAGCCGCGAGTCGCCTTTCTCGTCCCTGCTGGATATGATTATGTGGTTGCCCAATGGTCAATATGGGCAGCAGGGGCCATCTGTGTGCCAATGTGTACGTTTTTCCCAACCTTGAATCTTCTTGTCTCGTTCTAAAGATTGTCAGGCACAACCCATCCTATCAAGGAACTAGAATACACATTGTCGGACTCGGATCCATCCTTGGTGATCCTTCACCGCGATTTTGAAAAGTTTGAAAACGGGCTACGCGGCGCGCGTCCGGGAGTTCCATTCATAAATCTCGAACCGATCTCCAAGTCGACCCGTCGACCCTATCTACCACGTTTTACAGCATGTCCATTATTGTCGACACGAGCATTGATCATATACACATCTGGAACCACGTCCCGCCCTAAAGGCTGCGTGACAACACACGAAACAATTACATTCCAGGCGCGGTCGCTGGTGCGTGCCTGGCAGTACACGCGAGAAGATCACTTAATCCATGTTCTACCTCTGCACCATGTCCATGGCATCATAAATGGGCTGACAGCTACCCTGTTCGCTGGAGGTACTGTGGAAACATACCCCAGATTTGATGCCAAGGTGGTATGGGATCGCTGGTCGGAAGGGGGGTCGACCATGTTCATGGCCGTACCAACAGTATACTCTCGCCTGATCGATTACTACGAGGGCCACATCCGAGGCACTGTATCAGAAACAAGGGCGAGTCGTGGTGCACAAAGTCTTCGACTGACAGTGAGCGGCTCCGCTGCACTTCCGATTGCCACCAAACGTAAGTTTCGCCAGATCACGGGTCATGAACTCTTGGAACGCTATGGCATGACCGAGGTTGGCATGGCACTTAGCTGTGGACTGGACGTTTCACAAAGGACAGATGGAAGTGTCGGCTGGCCTCTGCCAGGCGTATCAGTCCGTCTTGTTGAACCTGAAACCAGTCGAATAATCACGTCATCTGGAAAGGATGAAGCTGGCCTGATTGAGCTCCGGGGACCAAACCTCTTCCGCGAGTATTGGCGTCAACCCAAGCCTACAGCAGAGTCTTTCACGGCTGATGGTTGGTTCAAGACCGGAGATGTGGCCAAAAGAGATTCTCAAGGCGCCTATTTCATATTGGGTCGTGAAAGCGTGGATCTAATCAAAAGCGGCGGATACAAGATTTCCGCCCTTGAGATCGAGCGAAAGATTCTAGGTAATACGCAATTGAGTGGCATTGTATCTGAAGTGGTTGTGGTTGGCGTGGAGGATCCAGAATGGGGTCAGAGAGTTGCCGCTGTCATAAAGCTGAGAGAAGAGGTAAGTGCTTCAATGCCTGGTCGGTCAAGTATGATTTGATTGACCATATGCTAACCGAGCTGGCCCTTGGGGCTATGCAGAACCAAAATCTCGACCTTGGATCTCTACGTTTGTATCTCAAAGAAGATATGGCTCCATACAAAATCCCATCGATTTTGAAAGTTGTCCCCAATATCGAGCGCAATGCAATGGGCAAAGTCAACAAGAAACAGATATTGAAGCAGTATTTCGGTCCCAAGCTGTAAGTTTTGTGGTCGAGGGGGAGAGCAGATTGGTGGAATTGACTTATAAGTGGTACACAGGTAAAATTTGGCATCTTTGAAGGTCGAGAATTGAACCCCGTGGGACTACTTTTCACGAAATCCAGTGACATGTGTTTTACAAGGGAGTGTGCAGGGACGGTCTAGTTATGCGACACAGAGGACAGCATTGGTAGACAAGGAAGGTTGAAAGGCGCTTTTGATACATTTGTAGTAGCCCAATGATATCTATCTTTCGAGGCGATCCGACTGAGAATGAAAAAGTCAACGAGTCGTATTCAACCCATAGATGCCCAGGTATGAAGCCCCGGAAGAAAGCGCAAGAATTAGACATTGTTGTACAGGCAGACGAAGCCATACTGGCCGGGGGTTTCATGAAGCATTATTTTCTGGCGGTTTGCTGTCGGCAATATGCAATTGATCGGAACCGGCCTGTTCTATCCTCCCAAACCGTTATTCTTCGCACTTGTTCATTGCAATGCTAATTGTTATTTCGGATGATCTGACGTAAAACGACGATTGAGAAGATGCATGTAACAACGAGCAGCGGAATTCGTTCAGGCCTAATCGTTAGCAAGAGCAGACTTGAGCAAAGTACAGACGCCTACCGTCGTGTCCACCAGTATCCCTTGTTCTCTTGAAGATATTCTAGATCTGATACGACCTGACTAGCATCTTCATATCCTCTTGCCCAGCATTTAGCAATGACATTTCCCAGGATTAATCCTTCAGTGTCCGGAAACTGGTCTTGACGAAACAATTCTTCAACTTCTGCATCTTCCTTATCTGTATAGGGCTGTCGAGCCGTCTCAAGCTCGTATAGAAGTGATCCCAATGCAAAAAGCTCAGAAAGAACAGAGGGATTTTCAGGTGACAAATTCGGATGTTCAGCGTGCTGGGAAGGAAAGATAGCTGGAGGTGATCCATCAAGCGATGAACCCGCAAAATCACAGACTTTGGCGTTATCAAAATCGTCCAGAAGTGCATTATGCAATCCAATATCAACCTGGAAGACATTGCATTCATGAAGATGCTGATATCCTCTTGCTATTTGAGTGGCCCATCGGAGGACCCGCGAAGGCTCTGGTGGGTGATCTGCTTCATGCCAATCCAATAGGAGCTGACGGAGTGGGCCCTGGAGACGCTCAAGAATTAACATGCCACCGTGAATCTTGAGGACTTTTGGAATGCTCGGGTGTGAACCCAGGCGCTGGTAGATTTCGATTTCGACGGCAAGGCTGCGGCGGTCGCCGTCAGAGGGACGTGGAACTTTTATGACTGCGGACTCAGAGACCTCAAAAACAATGCTACCAGCGCCGGCATTATGGAAAGGGAGTGCGGAAATAGGACCTTCTATGTGTACATTGTGCGCCATTAAGTGAGGCGTATGATGATTTCAAAGAGGAATAAAAAGCGTTCAAGGGGTGAAGTTGACGATGGAACCAAACTGCCAGGTCAATAAGTACAAAGTACCTTGAATATCGCTTTGGCTGCCTTCTTGGTCCACTGGACGAAGGCAAGAATGGGCGCCTTGGGCTCTCTACGCCACCGTTCTCATAGAGCATATAGGTAAGATAGGTACCTAGATACCCAAGTAGTCAAAGCCCCTGATCTCCAGTGGCCCCCAACTCTTGAGTATTGTGACGCCTTGGGCGCTCATCCTGCCTGGAGAAGGCCCGAGGTGCCCGAACTTCTGAGTTGATATTTCCACCTTCCTACTTAGAGATCTCAAGGAGAGCTTCATCACGACACTGTTAGAGTTGAGGCCTGTATAATGTGTTGACCACTCAGTAGAGGGGGAATTAATGCTAGTACGAAGAGAATCTTTGATTTCTAGCTGAGACAGGTTCTGTAGATACCAAAGATCAAAATGTTGCCATCGGATTCGGAAATTGCTATTAGTAAAAAGTTGGTTTGACTGTCGACCTATGCTTGTTCAGATGCTCCATGAGAACAATTTCCAACGTCCGAGCGAGGCAGTCACCTTCCTGGGATGTGATCCAGGGACGGAGGAAGAATGGGTTCGTTGAATGACAGCCACATGTTGAACAGATCAGTCAGTGCCTGCTCGGGCGAAAATAAACCTCCGGGCAGAGTTCGCCAGTGATATGTGGTGCCGTGTCTGGTTACATCAGGAGACATTCGTCGTCCATGCATGCTTGCAGATTCATCGGGTATGTTGATTGGGCGATGAAATCCACGCCGACCCAATGCGCTGGTGTGGTCTCTCCCGTGTTACTATGACACAAAGTATTGTTGATGGGAGATAACACAGAACGAGATGGCTGAGTCTGAAGAGATTATTCTAGGACTGGACTTTGGAACGTAGTCTACTTTAGCAAAGCAAGACCTTTCTAGTAATTGTATATCTAGGTATCTATCTATGATTGATTCATCAGTCGTTATACAGGTATAGAGAAGAAGTTCCAGCAGGAAGCTAAACCAAGACCCTATCCAGAAATCGGTATTCCTCTCTGTTCGCCTCCCATGGAGAATCAAGACCCAGTTGAAATGCCATATCGGCGGTGAGAAGGATAGAAGATCGGAGGATGTCATTGGAGGCACCAAGGTTTATGGAACCGAAGAAATGTCTGTGTAGATGGGATATGTCAATTAGTCAGTCAATCAGGGGGGAAGCCATGATAGAGAAGGGAAAAAGTGAATGCTGTGATCAATCAACATAAGTAGTGGATACATACCCCTTCGCTTGCGGAGCACAATCATCTGCCAAGCAACAGACGAACTCTAGAAGCCCCGTATCTCGAGCACCGACAATAGAGTGATCAGCGAGTAATTCACCATAGATGCAATTGATGGCGAAATACGTCAGGTCTCCGCCTGATGTTTCGTCCATAGCGGCCAGTACCCTCCCGGTGTGCTGTTTATAGATCTGCCTGAAGAATTGCATGCCTCGACTGGATTTCTGGGCGGATGATATGGGTGATCGTAAGGATTGGTCGGACGAGAGGATTGAGGATAGTTGTGGTGTTGAGGTGTCAATGGCCGTTTTTAATGCGATCAGTGCGTTGATGGCCTGAGAAGGATGGTTAGGAAGGTTATGGTGGAATTATGTCAGGGCAACTCTTACTCTGGGAAATCCCACGAGGGTACTCGACTTGAGACATGCTTCCCGAATACATCTCGCAACAGCGAGTTGATCATTGGTGTTTGTGACAGTCCGAATGATATATCTCCACAGATCGGCCACGAGTTTCTCCTTGTGGAATGATAGTAACAGCGAGGTAGTGAGAATATACCATAATGACAAAGCCTCTGGGTCGGAATGTAGAGACGGTGACACACACTTTTGGAGACGATCAAAGTCGAGGTGTTTGGTCTGTTTGGGCACTTGTTGGATGGAACGGGGCGACAGTGGGTCCGGTCTGATTGTGGGAAGGGGTTGTGGCTTGGATACAGGTTGAGTGTCTGATGTTGAGATCTTGCTGTGGGCCTTGTGTGCTGCATCAGTCGGCGACATGTTGGATTTGTTCTTCTCGAGGTAATTCCATGAACTGGCAAAGATGACAAGTTTCTTGGATTGAGTCATGGTCGTTGTCGACGTTGAGTGTGGAATGGATTTTGAAAAAAAGTGGATTACAATAGCGGAGATTTAAAAACCACCTATCGATACCGACAGTCGATGTCTGGAACCAACATATAGTAATAAAGAAATAGTTATGGAGAAGATGGAATGTTCATATTAAACAAATGGCTAACCATTCAGATTTTATGGAATCATCTTGTACTATATCTTGCATCGATGTTTGTATCATGGCCCCGGACCAAGGATAAGGATAAGGGTGGCAGGGTGGAACATGGATGGTGTGGCCAGTCGGACCCCGATCAGGAACATCTCATCCGACATGGACGAAGTTGTCAGATGATGACAGAGGTGTCATTGGCCAACTTCACGGAAAATACGAATTGGATGATTGACAACGGATGTTGATGGGTGGGTGGATGGACAAGGAGTGAACTGCGTGGGCCAAATTCGGCGACAATTCGGAGTCAAGGCCGAGGGGCGAAGGGGCCATTGATCCGGCTTTTTGAGGTTCTACGCACGGGCACTTGTAGATGGTAGTAATAATAGTAAGCGACAGGTCTGGACCCAGAGGTGATTGATTACAATAGAGAGGCAAATGTCGTTGGGCAACTTGTACCAGTGGCCTTGCTGTCCCTGGGCAAGGGTCTTGATGAGTCTAGAGTCATGGGTACCTAATCATGGTAGTCTGTTTAAGCATTCTTCTCGGCAGACAGCCGTCATCTCATTCTTCATGCAATCTACGAGTACAGTATGGGTATGGTTGAAGTGAGGGATTGATGCCGTTACCGGCAGTTTGGACAGGAGGTATTGTT
This sequence comes from Exophiala mesophila, assembly GCF_000836275.1. Classification (NCBI taxonomy): domain Eukaryota; kingdom Fungi; phylum Ascomycota; class Eurotiomycetes; order Chaetothyriales; family Herpotrichiellaceae; genus Exophiala; species Exophiala mesophila. The sequence goes on from NW_015622507.1 coordinate 1,439,535, forward strand.
GATCACCCCCATACATAGATTAGTGACTACTCTCCGTCGATCTTGAGTAGTCATTCTTGATCATACATTGTCAACTACATTGTTCATTTGTCTTGAAACCCTGTGTGTCTCGCTAACACTATATCATGATATCCTTCATTGAGAAAACCAGAAATCATCAGACAAGCCTCTCGTACAGTTCAGTTGCTGTCATAACATCATATTGTAGAATGTCTTATCATATCACGCCGATTAATTTGCCGGCATTGTCACTGTCTTGAAAGCCAGAATCCACCAGATACCTACCAGATCAGACTTGGTCATCAAATAAATCGCCGAACCCGTCCAGCCATCCATCACTAAAAATGTCCACCGGTGGGCCACCACTTTGCCGTGGCCGGCTTGACTGGCGACACTGTCGCCGTTTTGCTCGTCTTGCCTCAAAGTCTGTCTGGCACCCTTTGCACCATCGATCTTGCGGTAAATACCGCTCATAGGCAAGTCCAAGCATGTAGGTCCGCCGCGGGCAATTGGGCACCCAACAGCTCGAGCACCTGGAGACACGACGGTTCTCTGGGAGAGGGATTTGGTCAACTGCTCGCCACGGCTGTGTATTGGACTGGGAGGCCTCAGGGGTGGTCGAGGTCCGAGAGACCGCATTGGGCGATTTGAGTTGAGTTTTGTGTTCGGTCCATTCGAGTAATGCCGCCAGCCGGTCGTTGAGGCCACCTTGCCATTCCCAGTTTGAGCGATCAATGTTCAGAGTCCACCATCGATTTCTGCCTCGACTTCGCTCTCTTCGGGCAACGCGTTGCCTCCGTTTGCCTTCTTTCCTCACTCTCCAGGCCTCCAAGACGTTGACCACCTTCCTCTGCCAACCATAAAAGTCTTCGAGATCTTCTTCGCGACGACGGCGTTCCTCGAGCTCGAAGCAATCCTTGCAACCCCACCACAATTCAAAGGATCCACAACCACAAGAAGAACAAACTCCCACCTCCTGATCGGGATTGACAAGGCTGCCGCCGTGAACGACCCAGCCCTTGATGCGGTTGGTGCGGGTCGATTTCCTGACGGTGTCACTTTTCTTGACCCAATTTTCCTTCCACCAGAAGCCCTCGATGTGGCGGTAGCGACGCATACAGTCCTTGCACATGCGATCACGGGCGTAGCGCGCTCCCAGGCCGGTGCCTTTGATGCTCATGCGCTCAACAAAAGCCCAAAGCGGTTTTGTCTCCAGACAGCCATAACATGGCAGTTTGGTGGCAGGCCTTTCAATGAGTCGAAAATCAAATGCGTAGTACAACAAATCCCAGAGATGGCCTAGACGCTGGCGCGGGTAAATTGATCGATACGAGGTGAATTGCTGCTCCTCGACTTTGAGTGACTCTTGGATCACGGCTGAGCGGACACGTCTGACGAGTTGTGGAGTTAATAGATCGTGCATCGTGTGGCAGGTTTGACGTAGGGACAGTAGCGTGTCGAAGTCAAGATAATTAACGGCTAAGACATGGTGCAAGTCGTGGGGGATGATGGTCAAAAAAGGACTTGATTGGTGGAGGGTCGAGCGGCGGCGAGGCTGAAGCGATAAAGTGGGAGATTGAGATGAAGTGTCTGGGAGGGTGATAGATTGTAAAACAGGTGACGAGGAGGAAGAACAAGTGGTTATGTGTGCAGGCGCTGACGTCTTTGGCGTGGATGGTCTACCAGATGGGTCCGATGCCTGTATAGTGATGTCGACAGACGAAGCGTCTTTGTGGTCAACATGTCGCGTGCCTACGTTGTAGATGGTGGTCAAACTGACGCATGAGTGGTCGTCGCTCGAACGAAGGCGGAGCGATGATTTTGATGCAATTTGGGTGAATTGATGGCGATGTTGTTCCAACTGGGTCAAGGTTGCCATGACAGAATGGGGCCAAGTCAGTAGAACTCGGCCTCAATCTGTGAAATCCACGGCTTGAGGCACTGCAAGTGGTTGACTGTTGAATCGGTGGAATAATGACGATTATATTGAAGATTGCGTGGCCTCATGAGGCTGATCAGGCTGAAAACCTGGAGATGACTGAAGACGAGCGCCTGCCTGTTTATTGGAAAGTCACGCGGGCGATGACGATGGGAAGACGATGAGCAGACAGAGTGTGGATGGACTTGGCCAGGAATCTTGAGAGATCTTGGAATACCGATGGAAGAGCTTCGAGGGCTTGACCCAAGGTAGGTAATGTTAGGATTGGGAAGAGGGAATAATAATATGATCAAGAAGCTTAGATTGGTGATGGTAATTGATGGTGAGTGACGGTGATGAGATTGTGACGACTGATGACTGATGACTGTCAACTTTAGCTTTGCGGGAACCGTTGAGCATTGGCAACAAAAAAAGAGACGAGGGGGGTTTGAGGGAGGACGGGGGAGGGGCCGAGGGGGCGAGGGGGCTTTGACCATGCCCGAGGGTCTGAAAGCACTGCCTATAGGTAGAGCACCTAGGTATCAAAGGCAGCCAACAGGGGACGTGCACCACCACGAGTCCCTATACCCGCAGGACCTTAGGGCACTTTTCGAAGAGTTCCAACTGCACAATAAAAGGTGACAATGATCCAAAAACAAATTAGGCTTGAAGCTGGACTGGAACATGGTCTCGACTTGTGGACGAATTGAATCCGAATAACCGAAACCTCATTGTTTGTATTCCTGCATCATTGCGTTGAATCGATCCATAGGCCTCGTCCATGGTCATCAGGGGTTTTTCTTGGGAGATGATCGTGTTTCAGCTGCCATTCGCATGTGGGCGAATCATGTATGGGACCAGAAATAAACAGGCAAAAACAGGCAACGACAAGGCAACGACCTGCCACCCACGCGATCTGGAGAGGGACAAGAGAGCCTGAAACACACAGAGGCCCACTGGGTGGAGGGGTTCCATTGGGGCTTAGCTGTCAGAGGGATTGAGACTCCGGCACCAGGCTGTGGCAGAGTTGCGGGCACTTCCACCTCTATCTGATAGCCTAACCATACCATGTAGGTACCTTAGGTGCTTAGATAATATCCATGGATGTTGACCCATGTACCTAGGTATGCATACGAGAGTAGGTGACGTGACTGTAGATGATAACATGCACGCCTTCATGTCATGCTCAAAGCACAGTCTCTATTCACCTACTCTTCCAAGTCCGCAGTGCAATGCTCACGTGATTGCTAATCATAGAGTGATCAAACCTCCTTTTTCACTCTTCCTTGCATGTATCCCAATGACTCTTTGGTACAAGTACACAATCCCCATCTCCAACCTGATGCCAACCCTACAGAAACGTAGACACTGACATGGTGAGGTGTACCCAAGAACGACCAAAACAATCTTGATCCAGGATAAGGCTAAGTATGAATGACCACTTCATTCTCATACTCTGCATCCTATTTCCAGACTGCGAACGACAACTGGTCACTTCTCTTCTCTAGATCATCGACATGAGGGAATTTTGAGCATAAGCCTATTGTCCGTGTCAGCATTGTCACTTACCCCCCTTGAAGTAATTTGCACCTACCATAGGTTTGATGTCAGGATGCGGCACCGCGTCAAACTTGTGGTATTCCAACTTCAACTCGGGTCCAACGTTGATGTACGCTCCTTTGTTTTCCGTCGAGTCACAGTACTTGGGAGCCGAAAACACTGTCCTGGATTAGCACTCGCCCATTCTCACTCATCCAACCCCGGAATCTCCTACCTGTGATGCATCTTCCGTCGTGCTCAACCTCATAACCTTCCATGCGCACCTCGTGACTTCGAATCACCGCTTCCAGTCCGTTGTTTTCGCAGAATCGTTTTGTAACGTCTGGTCCAAACTGAAGTCCCACACCTCTCTTACTAGGTCCTCGACCAGGCTCCGTTTGAGGATCGGTCCATAGCATCTCCATCATTAATCCTTGCTGACCCGGCTGTCGCTGCACGTGGCGATCCAGCTTGCGAATATCATCCAGCGTCGTTTTGTCGTCCGAGAACAGCCCTCCATGGAGGACAAGATATTTCTTGCCGATCAAAGTCGCCAGCGGAAGCGCCGAAAACGACTCTGAGAACAATCTGAACGTCTTCTCGTTGTACTTGGCCTTGCACTCGCCTTCAAACCCATATACTCGGTTCATGTCGTCTGTCTCGTGGTTGCCGCGGTTCAGGAAGAACTGCTTAGGCCGGAGCCATTTGTATGCATACAGCAATAGCGCAATCTCCGTCGACCAAGATCCTCGGTCTACAAAGTCACCGTTGAACAGATATGCATGCTCTTCTGTCGGGTACCCGTTGAGTCTGAAAATCTCCAGCAAATCAAAGTACTGTCCGTGTGTGTCACCGCACACAGTCAACGTTGTCTTTTCCGGAACCTCTGTCTCCACCATCGTCGGCTCGGCGTACACAATGTCTCGCACCGCCTTGATGATCTGGAACACGTACTTCTTGTGGATCTTTTTTCCATCTTTAAACCGCACAATCATGTCGTCGATAAATTCCTGTGTCATCTCGTCTTTCAACCGTACCCCGTCGTATGAAGCATCCACCTCAATCGAGTCGAGATCGAGACCTTCAAACGCCGAAGGAGGGTCGCTGACTTCAATGGCCTTGAGGAATTGTATCTTCTTAACCAGCTTTTCGCATTCCGACAGTCTCAACTTGGCTTCTCGGTTGTTGGGCTCTTTTCGAACGACCGTCTTGAAATCTCGGAGGGCATCTTGCGAGTTAAGAATAGCCGTATTGGCAAGTGCTCTCCGATAGTAAGCCTGTGGCAATATGTCAGACAACCTAACACCATCCCATCCCTCTCGTGCTCACCTTAACATAGTTGGGATCGAGCTCAATAGCTTTGGTGGCGTCAACAATTGCATATCCATACGCTTCTAGTTTGAGATTTGCCTGTGCTCTGTTGCAGTAAAACGATGGTTCTGCATCATATTTCTCTATTGCTTTGGTATAATAGTCAACCGCCGTGGGCCAGTCGTGTGCTGCGAATGCGGTGTTGCCTTTATTCTTGATCGCAATGGCCGCAGCCTTGTCCGAGGCATCGTTAGACGCCATCCTCTCTTGGTGCACGTTGCTTTAAGAGGTCGGATATCCAGGGATACAGAGCTTTCGAGTGCTACCGTGACATAACGAGTAGAAGTGGTGACACAGAGAGCAAGACTTGAGTCTCGGCAGACCAAAAAAAGACCAGCGAGAACTATGGACTGTAGACAACTCGAGTCACGCTTTTGTTGTGACGGTGACGGACAGGAGTAATTGATACCGATAAAGAGATCAAGGGAGGTCACCTCTATTTCCAATTGCCTTGTGGGCCGTGAAAAAGATTGATCGATCTGTATGCTTCCATCAGATTGCCGCAGTCACATTTCTACACTCCGATCGGAACTTCTTTGAACTTCTTTTGCCTGCGCCAAGATGTCAATAAACTACAGTGGAGCACCCGAGTATAATAGTGTGGAGCATAAAGACCTAAAGCGCCGCTTGATGACCCTCGATGGGAACCAAATCTTCCTGCGCTCTAACGAGGAATGGTCAAGCAAATCAATCCTTCAACCTCTCTTCTGACAGAAGTAAAAGCCGCTCCGAGATCGCCCCCATTCAGAAGAGCTGATCTGTCCTATCCTTTTCCTCATTTCCCCCGAATCAGGTGCGAACTTGGATGTCGAGTAACCAGCCGTTTACTAGGGTTAAAAGCTTAGAGACTTTAGCGCCGGCAAAACTGCACCGCCCTTGTCTTCCCACATGATAAACGTCCACTTTTTTCCCTCGCGTCCCAGTTCGACTTGAGCGACTCGTCAACACCAGACCAAACCCTCCCATCGCCGCTTTGTTGTTGACGTTTGCCTTGACTGTTCCGCCAGAGTCCGTGTCAACTTCATCAACACACGCCTTGCTTCTCTTGTCTTGGGCGAAGCCCTTCTCAGTCCCCAGACCAACATCAAACCTCTACAACTCTCTCCCCTCCACCCTTTGATACCAACAGCCCCTCACCATGACATCCTCTCTCGGCCGCAATGCCCGCGCTTGTATGGTCTGCTCGCTCGTCCAGCCTTACAATGTAAGTCTAACCTCTTTCTCCCCCACCTTGCGCCCAATCTATTCTTCCCTTCTACTAACACGGCTCGATTCAACAGGACTTCTTCAAACAAGGTTGCCCCAACTGCGAATCCATTCTCACCTTGAAAAACTCCCAAGACGCCATATCCGAATGTACCTCACAGGTCTTCGAAGGTCTCATCTCCCTCGGCGAACCCAAACAGTCGTGGGTCGCCAAGTGGCAGAGATTGACCGAATATGTCCCAGGTATCTACGCCACCAAAGTCGTTGGGCAATTACCACGAGAGATTCTCGAGTCGCTAGAGGACAATGGCATTAAATACATTCCAAGAGATGGAAGCTCGTTGGAAGACGATGTCGCTGCATGAGGCTTGCCATATTCATGATACATATTAGGCAATGCTACCTTGAGCAGCTTCGAGGTGTTCCCGCTGACGAGATCGAAACACCTTTGCATATGGGAAGACTTATATTCAATCAAGCTGTCCTAAACTCCAGGAGCAGATCGCTCAACTATGGACAAATTACAGACCGCCCACCGCCACCCTTGCGAACTCGCGTTCGCCTCGGTCACCGACCTTTGGCCTTTTCCATGTACCCAACGTTTGGACATGAAGCACGGATTATCACTGAGAATGACCAACTTTTGATCAGACACATTACAAGGATCTCGCCAGCTTCTCAAAAGCATCCAGCAGAATGTCAGCATGATGCTTCTGGAAGATCAACATGGGTCGCAAGCGGACCGCTGAAGCTCCACTTCCACCAATGTTGATCCCCAAGGTCTTAGCCTTGGCCAAGAACTGGTCTCGTTTGGGGTTATCAAAGGCAATGAAAGTTCCTTGTCCTTTACCACGAAGGTTTTGGAAATGGTCGGGATATTTCTGGGCCAAGGCTTGAATTCCCGCAAACAGATAATCTCCAACATTGGCCGTGTTGGCCACGAGGTTGAGTCTTTCAATCTCTTGAATGATGGCCCGGAAAAGGATGGCACGGGCAGGATCTCCCATCCAAGTATTGAATTGCCGGTATGGCTTGTTGGGTCGGAGATCGGGATTGCCAAAGTAGTATCCAGCCGTCTGGGCCTTCTTAGAGAATGTCACCATATCAGGCGGGTCTTGCAAGTTCCAATGGTCGTGAGCCCAGAATTTGCCTGTAGCTCCCACGCCAGTCTGCACCTCGTCAACAATCATGAGAACCTCATTCCGGCGCGTGATCTCGCGAAGGCCACGGAAGAATTCTGGGCTGGCGTGATTGTCACCGCCTTCCGACTGAATAGGTTCAATCACGATGGCAGCCACCTTGTTGTGGTAGTTCTTAATGATATCCTCAGTCTCTTCGAGACAGCGCTTCTCTTCGGCCGCGTTTTCTGCGGCATACTGTTCGAGAGGATACTTGAGAACTGGGAATGGGGCCTGCGGCCAGTCGAATGCGGGGATATCGAGTTTGTGGATAGGCTTGCTGCGAGTGGTGGACAAACTTCCAAACAGACGGCCGTGAAATCCGGTCTTGAAGGATAGAATTGACATTTGAGGCGAGCCTGGCATCTGGTTTGTCATAGCAGACAATGTCTCCTCCTCGGTGAATTCCACATGTGGACCACCGCGCTCTTGTTGACGTTTCCACATAAAAGCAGCCTTGTAAGCGGTCTCGTTGGCGTCGGATCCGGCCATTGCAGTGAAGACTTGGTCCAAGCCTTTGGGTGCCACACGGAGGACACCGGTTTCGAGGATGGAGGCCCAGTCGTGCTGGGGGAAATTGCCCAAAGCAGGTCGATTGATCAAAGCAGAGGCCATTTCTGGAGACTGTGCTGCTAGCAGCAGTGCAGGATTACTATAGCCAACTGGGATGGAGGCGATCTGAGCATAAACGTCAAGAAGCACGTTTCCATCCAAGTCTGCAATATAGTTGCCGTAACTCTGCTGGTAGTTTGCCATCATATTCAGACTGCGAGTGTCAAACACTTTGTGGAGCTCCTCAATGGCCTTCTGGCTCTTGGGGCCCGGGATGGGCGTGACGACTCTTGGGCCAACAGGTTCATCTGCAAAATAGGGAGTCTCGGAAAGCGGTGACTCGTAGGACTGCGCGGCCGCAGCTGCGGCTTTGCGAGGTTCGGTAGACGTTGCGAGGGTGCGGATAGCGTAGGACCTGAGAGGAGATCTCACTGGAGCCGCGAGGCGGCCCAAAGAGCGCAAGTTGCTCGACGCTCGTAGAAAGGTTGCCATGGTGTCGTGTCTTTGAACGTCCACTCCAACTAGAGGGAGTCAAGGAAAACTTCACGATCACAATAGTAGAATTGAATGAGTGGAGAGATTCGGAGGGTGGTTTGGGGAGCAAAAGGTCGTCGTTGTCTCCTTCAACTTGATATGTATGGAAGTCAACCTCTGTTCCAAGAGTAACTGAGGAGACGTCTACCTTTGGAGCAAGTTTAAAGATGCATGGGCCATTGCAGTACGATGCGGTAAGAGCAATCGATATACAATTGTTCGCCGGGCCGGTGACGTGCGGAGAAGAACGCGACCCCACCTTCCTAACAAGACTGATTGATTGACTTGGAAGGTGCATCCGTATCTACGGAGTGCTGTGTGCGGAATTGCTCGCGGTAGGCGCTGTGGATCTCCTTAAAAGACATTCAATTATTCGTCGTGACTTTCCTCGATTCTCACCCTATTCCTAGTCCCTCCTCGCAACACCTCGATTTCGTACAATGACTATTCCTCCTGCACCTTCTCACAATATGGTCAATGACACAGAATTGATTAGAACCATGACATATATATCTGCTATAGACCAAGGTAGGTGATCATATTTCGAGTCGAGACTCACTTTCCGCAGTTCAGACCAGAGCCTGCGTATCAGCTATACCTTCCTCTCGATGTTGTCCTTGATCTGATCCTCACTCGATTCTTCCTGGCCCGGCGCTCGGTCTGTGACTGCACCATCTGACGCGCCCGTCACAAACTCCGACTCTTGTGCCTTATGCGCCGCCATCCTGGTTGAACCTTTGGCAAAGGGGTCTGTGGTCACCCCTCCGGGCGCCTGATGCAATCTCTTGGAGTCAACTTGAGGAGGAAGTTGGTCGCCAGTGCCCGTCAGTACTTCAGCTGTCGCAGTGTCTCGTGCAGTCTTAGGACAGTCAGTGTTGTATGATCTCATGCACCACGCCTCATCATACATACTCTGGGAATGTCGGTTGCATTTGTTGCTGCTTCGGCGAGATTCGATGCTCCCAAGTTATTCGGGTCATTCTTGGATGCGATTTGATCTGGTCTAGGCTTTGATGGGATATATCTGGGATTCGCTGCATCCTGAGGTACCGTAGTCCCATCTTTAGCCAAGCCAAACAGATCACCCCCACTATCACGTCCAGATTGAGAAGACATGTTAGACAAATTGGTATCCTTCTGATCAGTATACGGAGGAGGTGCAAGGACTGTGCAACGATGCTTCGACTTGAAAAAGTGTATATGTGTGCGACAGATTGTTTGCTGCTTGCCGAATAAGTATGTATTGGGTTCCTGGTAAATGGTTGACCTCATCGTTATGTCAACGGTACAAATGATGTCACCAACAAGGGCTTTTACTCTCACAGGTTCGGAATTTGTGTGCGGCTTCTATATGGGCCTTTGAACCTAGTCCTACCTTGAATCATGCTGGTCGTGATGAAGAGGGAGAGTGTTTCTCTCTCTCTCTCTCTCTCGAAAGCACCGTCTAATGGCAGGCAATCTGTCCTTGGACATGCACGTGCTTTTGTTCACGCTTTTAGCAAGATCCCAATGCACTAAGGCGTTAGTGAACAGTAGTGTCTTGGCAGATGTTTTTCCCCATGCCCCAGATTCTTGCGTGGTGCCTGGGGGTTAGTAAACTTCTACCCACATCACCTCCGCCACCAGATTCTTTCCCATTTCTAAACATCAAACCGGGGATTAGCCCAAGAGATACAAGCTGGGGTTCTCAATCACCATGCGCCATGTCTACATCTCCCGAATTCAAGTGGATTGCAGACATGTCCAGCCCTCCAACTTGACCCTTCTCCAGGCTTCGCTATGTCTACAGCAACACCCACAGGTACAGGACATCGTTGTGTTGTCTGCTCCAAGACATTCAAACGACAAGTCCACCTGAAGCGACACGCTGATGTCCATACCCCAGAGCCCTCACACCGCTGCTTCTTGTGCCATGCGGCCTTTCGCCGTGCCGACGTCCTAAAACGACACCTTCGTACCTGCAATGGACCTCTCCATCAACCATCAACCAAAAGGCGAGCTTGTAATCAATGTGTCCGCCAGAAGAAAGCCTGTGACCTGCAATCACCTTGCGGTAATTGTGTCAAAAAGCAGAAGCTTTGCCAGTATCATGGTGACACCCATGTCCCGGCCATCCCAGCCAGTCTCCAGGAAGTCGATTTTGCGCTTCCATCCTTCGAAAGCTTGACCCGATCTTCGACTCTAGAGGGAGCTATCTCGACCCTCTCCGATCCAGAGGAACTCATGTGGGAAGATGTTTCGTTTGATAATTTCAACGACCTTCCAACTGTGAATCAGCTTGAGTATACCAATGCATCGTGGATAGGTCTGTCTACCATCAACGATGGCCGGGATCTGGTTCAGGACTGCACCTCCGAGCGAGGTTATCATCGCTACTTTGATTTCCTTGACAAATTCACAAAGTACCCTTCCTTGTGTCAGTCGTTCGACTGCGGCACTCCTCACGACAGATTTGAAGCTGCTAGGTTAGGAATGAAGGCGGCAGATCCAGCTAACAGTGCTACAGCGCTTGGCTCAGACTTGCGATTCTCCTCATTCCCTGATCTGCAGAGGGCACCTCCCTTTTCAAGCACGGGATTCCCCACCATGGAACTGTCCTCGGTGGGAATCTTTGGCAAAGCCACCCCTCCGACGATGCAGCCACAGCTGTCTTCACTGCAGTGGGCTACCCATCGAATCGTTCTGCTGGTCAAGGAGGTAGTGACGGTCAAGCCCCGTAATAGCCCCGTTGAGCATACCTGGTCTTCAGTACTAGAAGCGCTTTGTGCCAATTTCTTCTCTCCGTCCAACTTGATCAAATTTCTGCAGCTGTACTGGAGCATCTGGCACCCTAATGTCAACTTTATCCATCGGCCGACCTTTGATCCAACTACGTGTAAACCTATTCTTTTAGCTGCGATGGCACTGATTGGTAAGGACTCGTACCTGTCAATACTCCCTCTTCCAGTCGCTCATCCAAACAGGTGCATCACTGTCGCCAGATCCGGCAGACGTCGAGACCGCAAAGTCATTGTTCAACTCTGTTGAAGAAATGGTCTTCACTGATCCAGAGTTCAGCGGAGATGAAAGATCTGTAGGTGCTAGTGGTCAGACGCTTCATGCTTCCAAAGATCGATCGAAGATACAGACCTTGCAAGCCGCATACATGGTTTGTTTATACCAGAATTGGGAAGGTACCGATAGCAGCAAACGGCGCATTCGCCGATACAGGTTCAGCACCGTCGTCTCAGTACGTCGACCGAGTGTCGAAACCATGATCAGATTTGCTAATCTTCCTCCCAGGCGGCTAGAGATATCGACTTCAGTAGCGCTCGACATCGACCAAAAGCTGCAAGTCTTAGCGAATTCGCTTGGGACGAATTTATCACTCGAGAGGAGCTTATTAGGTGAGTATGGTTTGGTGTTATCGGTATTTGCCTGCCAACCACTCTTTCAGGGTTCTTCTCTGGATATTCCTCCTCGACACCGCCTTCGTCATTTTCAACAACCTTCCGCCGAGACTCGTAATCACTGAGGCAAAGATGCACATGGCTTCTCCTGATGCCTGCTTTCAGGCGAGAGACGCAGCTTCTTGCTTCGATGAGATCGAGCTCTGGGTCGGCGCAAAAGACTATGGAGGCCCAATGTCAGTCTTGAACGCTGTCGAGATCCTCCGACAGTCTTCGTTCACTCCACACAATCGACGAGTCCTTGGTTACTTGGGGCCGATGAACCTCTTTGTTCTGACCTCTTGTATGCCTCTTCCCCCTATGATCTGAAGTCTGGCTAATCAAGTTTCAGCCCTCCATTCATTGATCTTTCAAGCCCAGCATTCATTAGGAGACCCTCAGCTGACCTCTATTCGGTATGCCCTCCATAATTGGGCTGAAGCATGGAGGTATTACATGGATGAGTATTCACACTGCCCACCACACGCCATGGTAAATCTCGATAATGTGACGCCGTACAACATATGTGACAGAATTGGATTCGTCCGCCATGCATCCGAATACTGGCTGCTTGCGAAAGTCATTGCAGATCGGCTATTCTCTTTCCACTCGAACGAACCTAGCGATTCAGCTGGAACCTCGAGAGGAGATAACTCGACTAGGCGTACAGAGTCAGAGTTCATCCTATCCAAATACGATCAGACCAGTATGCAACAGATAAATGATCTGATCTCTAATTTCCAGAAGGTGCAGCTCGGTTGAATGTGTCGAGTCAAGTGACTTGATCATACCGTAGATCTGCACTTCTGTCAACATGTACCATTATCAGCAAGCTTTATCATGCCATGATGCACAATATATGCAAAATATATATTTAATGTATAACCTTTGATTCGTACCGAATTTCGAGGCCCCCTGTCATAATTTCTGCAGGGAGATGCAACCCATACATCTCCGCTGACCCACCCCCTCATCCGCAATGTCCTGTGTTTTGCATTAGGAACACACACTCCTCCGACTGCAACGTCCTCCGCCAATTGCTAGGTCCAGCTTTCGGCAAAGCGGAGGGATATGCGGAGTGACATGGGTTGGCGAGGGTGGAAGGGAAGAACTGTGGGAAAGAAGAGACATATATCAACTAAGCATGTCTTCAATCATGATTGTCGAAGAGTCACAAGTTCAACCTTCGAATGTACTAAATACTGGTACCTATTTGGAGAGAATTATATCACTTGTACTTGTTTAACACCACTCATCATGGTACGACCATATATTCTTGTTTGCCTTGTAGGCCTTGTTGTTGCCTTTGTCCGCTTGATGCGCGTGGGCCGACGGCCAAAGAACTATCCACCTGGACCTCCAACGCTACCGATCTTAGGAAACATCCATCAAGTATTACCATCACGTCCAGTCGTCCTAGGATAGGAGTACTGACATGGGTTCTAGATGCCTACTCGTGACCTCCACCTTCAGCTTGAGAAATGGGCTCGCGAATATGGTCCAGTCTATAGTCTCATCCTGGGTACTCAGACGATGATTGTCTTGAACACCGATGAAGCAGTCAAGGAGCTCCTGGATCGCCGAAGCAATATCTACTCTCACAGACAGGAGATGTATATTGGCCAGACTCTATGCAGTGGTGACTTGAGACTTCTAATGATGGTAAGCAGAAATCAGTGGATTGTAGCACAGAGAATGAAATGCTAACTTCTGAAAGGGTTATGGTGCTAAATGGCGTGGGGTACATATTCAACACAATTCACATTGCTTCCTATCCCCAAACTAACAAGACGGGTATCTAGTTCCGCAAAATGATCCACGGACTTCTCAACATATCGGTGGCCAAGTCATATGTCCCATATCAGGTCCTCGAGAACAAACAGATGGTGTATCAGCTTCTTACCGACCCGACACATTTCCTCGACCACATCCGTCGCTATTCAAACGCCCTAACCACGACCATGGTCTACGGCTGGCGAACACCAACATACCAGGACGAAAAGATGCAACAACTCTTCAACGGATTTTCCGAATTCGCCGACCTCAATCAGACAGGTGCTGCTGCCTTCATCGACTTCTTCCCCTGGCTACGACATCTACCAGACTTTGTGTTGCCGGCACAGAAAAAGGCCAAAGAGCTCCACAAAAAGGAGAAGAAGCTATATTTGAGCCATTGGCTGACAGCAAAGAAGGCGACTCAAGAAGGTAGCATCAAGCCCTGCTTCTGTGTAGGCATGACAAAGGCCCAGAAAGGTCAGGAGTTCAGCGACGACCAGGCGGCATACATTGCAGGCACATTACTAGAGGCCGGGTCCGACACAACATCTAACACTCTATACTCATTCGTGCAGGCAATGACATTGTTCCCGGAAGTACAGAAGAAAGCACAAGAGGAAATCGACCGTGTGGTTGGCGAAGGAAGAATGCCTACGATGGAAGACGAGCCGAATATGCAATACGTACGTGGATGTGTCAAGGAGACGTTACGATGGATGCCGACGACGATTCTCGGCGGTGTTCCCCATGCCGTCACACAGGATGACGAGTACATGGGCTATCATATCCCCAAGGGAGCTGGCGTCATGAATAACGTATGGGCTATCCATATGGATCCCAACCGACACCCGGAACCCCGAAAATTCGACCCTGACCGATACAAGGACGACCTTCTAAGTCTATACGACTCGGCTGCTAGCCCGGAACCTTCCAAGCGAGATGTCTTCACCTTCGGTGCCGGTCGTCGTATCTGTCCTGGAATCCACGTCGCTGATCGAAGTCTCTTCCTTGCAATGTCGCGGATGTTATGGGCATTCAATTTCGAGCCTGCTTGTGACTCTCAGGGTCGTCCTATGCCTCCTACTGCCCATAACCTTACGCAGGGTTTTGTGTGTATGCCAGTTCCGTTTCAATGTAATATCACTCCCAGGTCGCAGTCGAGAGCGGATATGGTTACTCAGGAGTGGAATGAAGCCGAGGCTCAATGTTTGGACGAGAAAACTAAACAGTGGAAGGCGTCGCCGATTGAGAATTAAGTAGTTTGTTGAATAGCACGAATCTTTCATCTTATTGGGATATCCTAGCAGCAGTGATGGAGTCTGGTGCTGAAGATATAGTATGGCATCGCCCTACAATTGCATATCATTTACGAACATTACTCGTTACAAGGTCAATAGCAGAAACATGGCTGGTCTGGATTTCATTGAAAAAGAAAAGAAAGGAAACGAAACGAATTATGGAGGTGATATCGTTCTATCAAGATACATTATGATAGATCGCAAGTTGTTATATCTGACAAGTTTCGCTGACCAACGCCCTTGATATCATTTACTCATCATGCTTGATATAGTCCTCTCTAATTTATGTGTATCTGTGTGGTCCTGACGATGGCCTTCAACTATATGCATATGACAACCAACCACCCTTCGCGACAAACTCTCAGTCCCAAGTCAAAACACTCAGTCCCAAGTCAAAACAGCCTTGACGGTCTTTCCGGAATGGACATCATGGATTGCCTTCTCATAGTCTGCCATCTTGTACACCGTAATCAATTTCTCCAAAGGCAATTTGCCCTGGGCATATTGCTCGATTAGATATGGGATGAACTAAGAAATGTCAATGTTAGCTGATACAGTGCTCATCGTTCCTGGTTCCAGGGGAAATGGGATTTGTTGGAAGTAGAGGAGCTTACCTTGGCTGGTTGACTGTCGCCTTCACAACAACCTACATATTCCTTTCCGTAGACGAGAACGTCCATGATATGAAGGGGGACCTCGACGCCGAATGATGGAGCACCCACGGTGGCGGCTCGGCCTCGGGTTCCTAAAGAATCGACCATGGTTCGCACGACTTTCGGGCTTCCGGTGCAGTCGACGGCAAAGTTGGCACCGTTCGGAGGACACAAGCGACGAATTTCAGCAACCACATCGGTGTCAGGTCCCGCCTGGATGCCGTGAGTGGCCCCTACTTGTTTGGCCAAGTCGAGTCGTTCGGCTTGGAGATCAACGGCGATGATAGTCTTGGCTCCTCGGATGGCACCCGCCATGATGGAAGCCATTCCCACTGAGCCAGCGCCAAATACTACCAATGAGCTGTTTGGTTTCACATCTAGTGTGTTCAGCACGGCTCCCGCGCCGGTCTGGATTCCACAACCAAGAGGTGCGAAGAGTGACAGATTTGTCCCGGCAGGAACCTTGACGACACAGGTCTTGTGGGCTAGGGTTCGTCGCGCAAAAGAGCTCTGTCCAAAGAAGGAGCTGAAGATGCCATTGTCTCCCGGCTCAGTTGAAGGTTTGAGCGACATTGCTTTCGATCCATCGGGACGGTGGCCGGGGAAATTGCGGTCATTGAAGGAATAACAATATGATGGGTGGCCGGACTCACAGGCGGCACAAGTCTCGCAGTGGGAAAAGGATAGAAGAACGAGATCGCCTGGGTTGAGATCTCCTGCCGCTGAGCCAGCTTCAATCACCACTCCCGCCCCTATATCAATCCTGTAAATAGATCCATCCAGGACAAGGGGTTTGATTGATGGGAAGTGCTCGTACGAGATGTGGGTCGCACGTAAACAGCCACAGGGAGTTCAACTGACCTTCATGTCCCAGAACTGCATTAGGTGAGCAGGGCAAGGTCCCATTTGCGAAGGATAGGTCAGTATGGCACAGTCCTGTTGCGCGGATTTCGACCAGGACCTCATCCGGCTGTAAAGGAGCGAGGAAGACCTCTCTGAGTTCGAACGGGGCTCCAACCTCGGGCAACAGTAGTGCTGTCGTGGATTGGGACATGATGCACAGTCTCGGATATGTCACAGGTTTCTCACTGGCCAGGGATTGGCCTTCTCAGCCTACCTGATAGAGGTCATTGATACCCCCTTTTATTCGACCGCGGGGAATTTTCCGTAATCAATGTACGGGGCTCGGTCCGGGAGATGGAGATGCTGGGGAAAGGGATCACCTTAGGGCGGTCCGTGGACGGAAACCATGTGGGAGACACGATGGTAGTCAAGAATGGTGGTGATGATGGAGGATGTGGGACACGTGGGGAACCGGAGGAGGGGGTGGGTACGCATCTTGCCAGAATAACAGATGGATCATTGTAAGGACTTAACAGCAGTCATGTTAAAACAGCGTTGGTGGCAGACCAAAAGGGACAGTTCTCCGCGCTAGTTCCCCGCTCCCTAATTGGTCATGTCACGTGGAAAATGCATCCCCGTGAGTTCGACATTGCCGAGGTTCGGTCCCAACTTCAAGACTTGATCCAGACGAGCCTTGGACCGAGTTCTACTTGACATCGACCTTATCACATACTTACCTAGACAATCCTCAAGCGTAAGACAGATCTCTGAATTTGTTGCATCATTTTTGGAAAGAAGCTCCCTTGCAAGCCTGTATCTCAGAATCATGTCTGGAGCAAACAACAATATCGTCTTGTACCACTACTCATTTTCTCCATATGCCAGAAGGATCATATGGTATTTGGCTTTGAGAGGGATCGATTATGCCGAATGCGTAAGTGTGGTTCTGGAAAAATACAGAGAATGATTGGAACAACAAGAGGTGATTAACAGTTGGTTCCAGAAACAAGCCCCAACCCTTCCACGGCCAGATATCAAAGCATTGGGGGTTAATTACCGGAGAATCCCTATCTTAGCAATTGGGCGGGACATCTATTGTGACACGAGGATCATTCTCCGCAAGCTAGAGCAATTCTTTCCCGACCAGGCCCTCGGCTCGACCGATGTTGAGCAGCAGGCCATACAGAAATTCCTCGAAATATGGACAATCGAAGCAGGTCTGTTTAACCGAGCGTCTCAGTTGATTCCGAGCGACATGCCGCTACTCAAGGATCCCAAATTCGTCAAGGACCGAGAAGATCTCACGAGCCGACCGTGGAGCAAAGAGGGGATTGACAAGAATCGACCAGAAGCCCTCGCGGTCGTTAGATCCGCGTTCAATTTGTTGGAAAGCACCTTACTCGCCGATGGTCGGGATTGGGTGCTCAAGACTCAAAAGCCAACATTGGCGGATATTGAAGGTAAGCCCAGCACAAAGGACGCTGCAGTTCGGCTATGTAGATTTGAGACTAATGCAGGTTGAAATTCAGCGGTGTGGATTTTTGATTGGCTCAACGGTCTCAAGGGAGCACTTCCCCGAGAGCTCGTGTCTGAGAAGCAGTATCCTAAAGTATTTGCGTGGATCAAGAGATTCAACTCCGTGCTACGCGATGCAAAGGCTCAAGCACCCAAGCCAGCTTCCCTCAAAGGCGACGTTGCAGCCCAACGCATCCTCGGCTCGGATTTCAAGGAGGATCATCCCAGTGTCGATCAGACTGACCCTCTTGGGTTGAAGCAGGGAACAGAGGTTGAGGTTTATCCAACAGACTCGGGCACTCGGCATCACGACCAAGGAAAGCTGGTGGGTCTCAGCGAAGATGAGATCGTGTTGAGCATTCAGTCTCAGGGATCGGAGCTTCATCTGCATTACCCCCGAAGCGGCTTCCGTATCGAAGCAATCCCTGCTGGTGGAAAGGCTCGACTGTGAGTTGGGACAAAGATGGGGAGAGCCACAGTAAAAAGACAAAAGGAGGTGGTGGGAGCCGTCCTACCACGCCTACCTAGCTACAAATCACGACTCAATGGCCACCAGGTCCAACGCTAGGTTGATCCTGGTGTATGCTGCCGTAGATTTTGCTGTTGTGCAAAACTGTCTGGCTGTCTGGTTCAGCGACCGCGCTGAAGGGCCAAGGGCAAATGCCAATGATATTGTACATCTTGGAGGGACGAGAAAAGGGATGATGCTTACCGTTTGACGTTTGTAACAAGCATTGATGTAGCACGCGTACCACCAGTGGGAGGTTTGGGTAGAAAGCCAAACAGGATATGCGGTACTGAAACCTGCTACTCCTTCTGCAGATGATTGACACGACACGACGTGGATGTCGAGGTCTTGCAGGTGCAGGCCGAGTTATAAAGCTCTGCAGCAGACCTGAATTCCTGCGGCAGCACAGTAGGATGGGTTGGTCCTAGGTGTCCGATTTGTCGGGCAGATTCGAGCACTGCTGACACGTCAGCTCAATTTGCTGGACTAAAAAGTTCATGCCCAAGTCACACGGAAATAATTCGATGAGAGTCAGGCTGATTGCACGCCAATGGCCACCGCCGCGTCTCTTAGCCAGGATGAGGATCCGATTGCCTGGAATGCCTGGGAAGCATGACAGGAAAAAGTGACAGAGAAGCAGACAAAGCAAGGCTCAAGGCAGATCGATCAAATTCATTGGAACGGGGTTGCTGCCCAACTATCAGTCATTGGTCAAGACTGATTCGTGCTTGGCGTCAATTGGCCCAGATACGCCTCAGTGGTGTTGTTGCCACATTCTGCTGGAGGCTCTCTAGGCCTTCCAGTGCCATGATAGAGAGACATTTGATTGACTGTGAGGTGTCAGAATCCCAAAAGTTTTGGAGGTGATAAGAGTATCACAAGGTGAGAGGGTTTGGCATGCTTGGACTAAGGAAGCGGCGGTGGCAATAGTGAGGTGACCTTCGGAGGGTCTTGGGCCTTCCAGGGGATTTAGGAGTGTAGATGTATTCGTTCCCTGGGTGCCCAAAAATATATGGTGACATTGATGATGATCATGTCAGTTGGCCTTGACTAGGCGACTTATTAGTACTCGTAGTAGTTGTAGGGGTGACTGTCACCAGTGGTAGAGGCATCATCAAAATCTACGGGGGGCACGTAGGTTACCTACGGAGTACTGTTGGTACGAGTGCACTGGGCACACTGCGGCACCGACACTTGGTCAGGAGAGGGTCTAACTAAGAGTCCTCCCGCTGCCGCTCCGAGCCGTGACATCTCACCCGTAACAAAGTCAATCGAATCTCAAATGTAGAATCAACTGCTCAAGATACAACTCGAAAGTATCCAATTTATCGTTCAACCTGTAAGAAATGTAAGATGCAATTTTATGGGTACCTCATGGTTTTGCCAGGTGGCATTGTCTCATTTCTCGTCGTTCTTCTGCAGTACATGACAAACACGCCATCCACTCGCTCTTGCCAGCGCAACAATCAGCAGCATTATTATTGAGACCCCACCTTTCGTCACTACACTGGCACAGGCACAAAGGAAAGTCCGCAATTGCTTACTACTGGTGAACCTGACAATTTCTTCTTCCCCCTTGTGCCCCTCGTGGCCCCTCTACCTTTATTTGAAGCCTGCAATTTGCAGCCACTCTGCCACTCCAGCCCACTCGACTAACGATTTTGGCCTTGGAGCCAAAACTGCCACTCCCAATCCCCCTCCTCCCTGCCCCCAGTGAGCCCCTCGAACCCCTCAACCCCTCGCCCATTCGGCCCCCAGTGCCCCCCTCGCCCTTCATTCTCGCCCCTCTATCCACTTATCACGCCGCTCACGTAGTAAGTAGAAGATTCGTGTGCCAGAGAGCTCTGCAGAGAGCCAAAGATCCAGACGCTAAACTTGGACTGGCCCTCGTCCTCGTCCTCGTCCTCATGCTCATCTTCTCCCTCACGAATTGAATTGCGTCGACCTGCTCCCCTCGTTGCCCAACTGTGGCTTCTCAAGCAAACCTCGTCCTCATTACCCACCAACGTTCATAATAGCCTTGGATCGGCGTTTGATACACTCTACCGGGACTACTATTGCCTACAAGTCGGTCCACTGTTTGACACTTCCAAGTTGCGAGGCACAACTGGCACTGGGACTTCAGGTCGCCAAGCACCCATTGGTCACTGGATTCGCCTGATTCCTCCACGGCTCACACTTCAGCCCAAACCACTCACATTCGCTCTCTTGCTCTCGCTGCCTGCGCCCACGCCCACTTTAACGCTCAACCTTTCTCTCGTTCTCTTTCCCTTTCTCCAACACACTCTCATCATCGCGCCCACTCTCACCCTCTTGCAAGGCCATCCTTATCTAAAACCTTGGATCAGCATCTCCCGTGCTTCTCCGGACCATTCTAACCTCATCATAGCCTTGGTCCAGCAGAATCGTGGATCCTGACATCTGCTCTTCCTTGCCGCCACTTCCTACCTGACACCCTCTGCTCGATTTTCCTTTCTCAGTGGAATTCTTCTCATTCGTCTCCTCGCAGGTCCTTGCTGCCCAACGGACAAGCGCTAGTACCATTCACTCCTAACCCTTTAATACTTGTACCGCCATCATGTCGTCGCGGTACCCACCAGATGATTCTGACTACCGCCGCAGACCTGACAGACCTGAGTCCTCTGTTCGCAGCAGAGATCATAATAGAGAAGACCGCGAACGTGAGCAGGCCAGGACCAGCAGAAGACCAGAAGAAGTCCGCATGATTGATGTCGAGGACCGCATTGACACCTGGACTGAACCAAGAATGAATACCCGTGTTGAATCCATCCGGCCGGAACCCAGGCTTCCTAATTATGTGGCTCCTCCCAGAGATAGTCGACCCTTAGAGCCCCGAATGATGGAGAACCGGAATCATGACCCTGACCCAGGCCTCTTCTATCAAGATCCCCTGACTGGAGAATACCACCAATATAGGAGTGTACCAAGCCGGTCTGGCTACCTTCCAGAGAACCAATTCGTGGATGCTCGCCCCAGACCTCGAGTCCCCATGGATGCTCCCATGCCAATGGAACGTGAACCATCAAGGCCACAGTACGAGGAACACTTTTGTCCCGGAGATGGCATTGAACGAGAAGTCATCCAGCTCAACATCTGCAAGTACCTCGGCCAAGACGCCACTTGTCGCCCGGGCCGCGACAAAAATGTATGCCATCTCGCCCTCCGATGACGGTAAGTGTGCTGTGCTAACCACTGTTACTAGGGACGCAGTGGATTTTGGATCAGGGCATATCGCCCCTTCACCTCGGTACGGCTGACTTGACCCCCTTGTTCAACCCTCCACAAGCTAATATATCCCCAAGGCGATGGAGCATGACCTGCGTCAAGACACTCTGAGATGGCAGCGCGACCGGGAAAGAAGGGCCAGACATCGTCTGCCTGAAGGTACGCCTATGCGCGAATACCAAGAAACTCGGTCTAAGGATCGTGCAGGCTCATACGCCGAAATGCAAGCTCGTGAAGAGTCACGCCGGTACCACCCAGAAATGGACGTCGATGATGATTATGACCGGTCTCAAAGAGCCCGTGACCCGGAGACTCGTATTCCCTCCCGCCGTCAAATCCCTGTGACATCCTCATATCCCATGGAAACCGGATATACATCGGCCAATTATAGCACCAACTCGACCCAGCCTAACTACTCCCCTCCCCATCAACAATCAGGATATTATAACGGCCCGGAACGTGAGCCCAGGCTTCAAGCTGACAAATCTACCCCACCAATCATGGCCAGGGCATCGCCTAGTGTCTATTCACAGGCGCCCTATACTAGCTCTCGTTCAGGGCCTGCCATCACCTCGTCGATACCTGCGCCATACGCAGAGCCTCGTACGGCTCCCCCGCGGGATCCACGTGTTGATGTGATGATGGGAGGGGGTTATGCCTCAACGGCTTACCCCGACCAGTCTCGTAGCCACCGAGGATGAGCCATGGTTTGTTGCGAGATCAGTTCCCTCAAGGCCTTCAAATCTCCCACTGGAGCCAGTCTACCGGAAAGCCACTTTGGCGCCAGTCAGCGCCTATCCCCCCAGAGAAAGGAAGTTTGGCCCACCCTCTCGCCATTTGACCTGGTCTGCTTTTCTTCTTGGATTGTTACCAGCGAGTGAGCCAGCTATCCCGGACCCCGGACCTCGGACCATTACGTTGTCCTTGCCCAAGGCGCTCGAGTGACCACCTCGAGCGTCATTGTCGTGCAGCAATGATACCACGGAGCACCCTGTGTTGAAATAATGACGGATTTGGCATGTGATCTAACATTTTCTAAACAAGCCCGGTCACCTCAGATTAATCACGAATCTTCTTCTGCCCGCTTGTTGTACCAAATCGAGATACCGGTTATACAGTTCGGACGTTGTGTTGTACTTAGCATTGTATGGCGTTTTTGGCATGTACCACGCTCTCGAAGCATGATATACGGATGGCGCCCTTTTGAGCTTTTATCGCTGAATCAACCTCATATCCCCTGGTCTGGTTATGTTTGCCTGTTTCTCATCATGCACTCGTGAGATTACGACTTGATTTTCTTACTGTCATTGGCCAATGTGGTGCTCGACGTGACTCTGGAGACAACAAGAGAGGCCACCTTCGGAACCATTACCATCCTAATGGGCCTGGTCCATACGCGAACTGACTACTCTGGACGTGCCACTTTAATATGGTAAGAGGCTTCAGTATCGCTTACTGTCTGCTTATTGTCTTGCCATCCATGGTTCCTATTGGTAGGCTATAGCGATCCCGCATGACACATGGACGACTCTCATTTTCCAATCCACTCCGGTCTGTTCCAACAGGATTCTGAGTGCGAATAACAATAGCGTGACAAAATTCCTGCTCACCGTCATGCCCTCAACAGCTATTCTTCAAGCCAAACATCTTTACGCGACGATGGGAGTGGATACACCTCCTCATGACTAAATCAATCATTCACAAGTCAAGCGTCTAAGCTATCTATTGCACATGCTCAGCTCACACTTGATTCAACCTGCACATTCACTGTTAAGACTGATTGCAATTCAATGATTCATGTTTCACTCTCAGCGGAGAATGGCTGACCTTGTTAAATTATCCCACCTTCGATTTTTCGATTTTTCACCCTTCCACCTCGCCTCTCACCACTGCTTGTAGATGCACTTTTGCTTCTACCGGTTGATCTCTTTCGCATGTTCCTACTTGTCCTTGTGGCATAACGCCTAAGGCTATCTTCATCAACTTGAACATCCACGCCAATCATGGCGGCTTCAAATGGATCATTTCCTAACTACAAGGACGCTGATGTGTCGATCAGGATCGATTCTGTTGAGGAGTACAGACTTCACTCTCAAGTGCTAAGATTTCACTCTTCTTTCTTTGCCAATGAATTTGAGAAGAACCCTTGCGTCCCCTCGGCCAAAACTGCTCGCGGCGGCCAGACCGTGTTGGCCTTCTTTGAGTGGGTACCAAGTGAAGATGCCGTGAACAAGCAAAGTCGGATCGATCAAGTCGGATCGTGGGATGACGAACTTGGTCAATTTGTCCGTGTTGTATGACGACACCTACTCTTTAATCTCAACGCAAGCTGTGCAAATTGCTAACTTTTCACTCACAGGATCTCACTTCAAGTGGCAAGCGCAAGAATCCCAAGTCAAGCCTTCCTCAGCCTGCGTTCTTCCCTGCGGGCAATATCAACAAAACTACAAGCCCAAACCAGCTTTGGCGTTGGCTCTTCGGTGCCTTCTACAACATCACTCCTCGTTTCGACGAGTCTCACCTGACTGAGCTCGTGGACGACTGCATTCATTTAGCCCAGTACGCAAAACTCATCGGCTCTATGGATCATGTCCGAAACTGCATCGACCTTGTTCTCTTGCGTCAAGACACAAAGCTTTGGAATTCCATCCTGAAGAACCCTACCCTCTGGATCGAGATCAGTGAACGTGTTCAATCTCCCTCGATCTTCTGTGAAGCCGGCAGCCACCTCGTCGGTAATTGGCATGGTATGAGCGACCAAGAGAAGAGCGAGGTAAATACCAACATCCGCTCCGTCCTCGCAAGCAAAGCCGAAGAACTGGAGCGAGCCAAGGAATCGCTCGAGCTGCGACTTCTCGGCCATTACCCAGCTTTCCTCATGAGAGAAGCAGCCAGCAGACCTGGACGTCCTACCTACTCTCAGGATATCTACATGTGGCAATCCATCGCCTTCTTTCGACAATGGTTCGCCCAGTGCATTTCCGAGAACCGCACCCGCCGTGCCCCCGACGGAGGTCTCGCCTTCTACACCTGTTTGTCTAAGGGCGGCCAAGCTTATCTCACCCACCTGGACTTTAAAGAGTTCCATCGCCACTTTCCCATGAGTGTCAAAGCATGTATGGTCCTCGAAGCAAACATGACTCTATTCAAGGACGACATCAAGGCCTCTGTGGGACCTTTGATGAAGGAAAACACACATGTGAAACGAGCGGATAAGCAGGACATCACTTGGCTGACTTGTGTAGACTTTGTCAAGCAGGATCTTACCTGGCATGAAGAGTTGACAGAGCCCAACGTCGTAACGAACACACCTAACGACGACTTAGATCGTACGTACCGTGTTGTGGAGGAGGAAATGGCTGAGGAAATGGCTCAGGCAATACGGGGAGACAAGAAGTCAATCAAAGCACACAAGACACCGAAGAAACCCCGCAAGAATCCACGAGTACTTCCTCCGCCTGCCGAGTTCGAACCTGTTAACGACCTACTAGAAGTTCCTGTCACCACTCCCGCTGCCGACGTTGATGCTGCCAATGTAGCTACGTCTACTTCTGCTAGGCCAATTGACGACGTCGAGATTGATAATGGCTCTCCTACGAGACCCACCAAAAAGCGCAGACTCCTGGTCAAGGCCAAGCGCACCGACACGGACACCATGAACGACAAAGGCAAGGAGAGCATCAGAGGTAGCACCAAAGACCCCATCGTGGACAGCGTGGACGGCGCCAAAGACATTGTCAAGAACATTGTCAAGGATGAGGTCATCGACAACCAGGTCGAAGAAGACGACAATAGCTTGTTATTTCCTGACACTCGCGGCCTGAACAATGGCGACGATGGCGACGAGAACAGCTTGTTCTTTCCTGACACTCGCGATCTGAACAATAGCGACGATGGCGACAAGGAAAGCATGTTCTTTCCTGACACTCGTCGTCTGAAAAAGGGCAACCACAGCGATGACAGCGACGACGATGATACTGACTACGTAGACGACGACATGGAAGCCGACTGAGACGATTCTGTCGGTTGGCGTTCCAGCGTCAACAGCGAGCTTCGTACATCTGGCACGGGAAAGCTTTGATCCACAAGAAAGCACGTCAATACTCTCATCTCTCCTTTGCAGTCAGCAGTCTTCAGACTTCCATCGTTTGCAATGCTTGTCCTCGGCCTATCAGACGTCATTATCATCGACTCGGTTTTGTTTTCTTGATTTGCCATTTTCGGTTGGGGGTGCTCTTCGAAGAGTTCTGTAACAAGAGCGACGTGCGACAGCAAACGTCGTCTTCATTGATGGCTCGGGTTATGCTTCTTCAAAAGCGGTTTTTTTTCATTGCTCAGGTTGGCATCAGATCGCACAGATCTTGAGTCATTGGAGTTATGGCGGCAATTTGCGGAAGTGAGGGCTGCTGGACGACAGGCGGCGTATGATGGCTTCAACGAATTTCACGGTTGAGCAAATTGATTTCCAGGTTTTCATCGGGCACGCCAAAGTTAGTTCAGTGCTCTTCAATTGGTTAGATGGATAGCAAAGATGAGGTAGCTATCACCAAATCATTGATCATGTCATAAACTTCTTCTTTTTCTGGGTTTGATCGTGTTTTTTCTGTTTCATTTGCATATATCTTGTCAAGAACCAGGTATGTTTATGTACATGAAGGTCCATGACGAACATCCATTCGTATGGAACAGCTTCTTTTGATCGTCGACGCTCCGATGTTAAACTTACTTCGCACCTCTCTTCTGAGTCTTGATACCAAGCTAGCCATTTCGGCGGTTTGTTCCCCAACCTAACACCTCTGTAGATGTTCTCGCGTGTCTGTCAACCTCAAAGTGTAATCAATCCATCGCCTTGTTAAGTTCACTCGTCATCAAATCCTTTGGGTATGACCCTGGGCCCTTTAGGCACTATGTATTCGAACCCAAAGTCAGCAAAATGAAATACATATCACGAATGACAATAACGCAGCAGTCAAACATGGAAGACATTCCCAAGCAAGACATATCTTTTTGATGTAGACGTCGAAAGCAACTTACCGGGATATGTCAAGGGCACTCTCGGAGGATCTTCATCTCCAACATATCGTCTGATCGGGGGAATCACCACAAAGGTCAATGGTCCACAAGCACCGATAACACAGCTCCAGAAGATGGCCGGTTTCTCATGTGCAGCCCAGCGGAGGTATCGAATGGGCGAACCCCAGAATCTTTGCGGGATACCGGCGGACATTGTTCTGGGGGAGGATAGTCTGATTCTGATCGAGGATTCGGTTCGGTGTTGGGTTGGTGACCGATGTTAAGGTAAGGCACCGCAACCTTGGATGTATCCGTCTGCCCTCCTCCTTCCTGGTTGCCTTGAAGACAGGTACTGACTGCACTAGCTATCGGATGTGGTTGGGTTTGTCTGCGACAGAATCTCCAGCAACAGCAGTAGTAAGTCGTGAAGTGAAGCTCGGGGAATCAATCATCGACGTTGCGATTGGGTAGGGAAGCGCAGTCTTGGTATTACAGCGAAACTCAACTGCAGATCGCGCAAGGCTGTGATCGGTCTTGGCACTTGGGGGAACTTTGGGACCACGTCTCCTGTAGCCATCTGCGACTGCGGAGTAACAAGGCCAAAGCAGCAGCCTCGAACAGAGAAGAGCAGAGCATGCGCGGTCAGTTCACTTCAGTTCTCCATTGGCAGTAAACACATCCTACAGACCATTGCCGTGCAGGACAAGGCCTAATGAGTCTTCTGCCTTGAGATACTTCTCTCCTTCTGTCGTCGCTTGTGACCACTATATTCATCATGCGCCTCTTCTCTTCGATATGTGTTTTGCTGTTCGCTGTGAGTGGGTTTGTCGCTGCCAAAAGTGCGGTGGGAAACAGGCTGCTTGTTGTTCTTGAGGACGAATCTCAGAAGAGTCTATACTCCAAGTTTTGGGCGGATTTAGAAGGTGAGTTATGACATCCCCGATATTGGGAGTTTCCAGACTGATTCGGTTGCCTCCAGCTCGAGACTTTGAATTGTCGTTCGACTCGCCGCGGAATGAGCAATTATCTCTATTTAAGCATGGCCAGTTGGTGTTCGACCATCTACTCTTGACCCCTCCCAAATCAAAGGGTGCGCTCTACCCTCCGAACAGTCCCTGTTCTGCATATGAGAGCATGAAGCTGACCGAACTGTCAAACAGGCTACGGTCCTACACTCACTCCCAAGATCCTCCTCGACTATGTCAATGCTGGAGGAAACATTCTCCTTGCACTGTCCGCCGAAGCAGGCACTCCTTCCGCCATCTCCTCCCTCCTTCTCGAGTTCGACATATTTTTACCCACAGACAAGCACTCCGTGGTAGTTGACCATTTCAACTATGACACTGTTTCCGCATCTGAGAAGCATGACGTTTTACTCGTCAGCCGACCCACTCTGTCAAGATCAGACGTCGTTGATTTCTTCGGTGGTGGAGGCATCTTAGCCTTGCCTAACGCTGTGGGACAAACTCTCGGAAACAACAACCCTCTCCTGACACCACTACTGAAAGCTCCCGCCACAGCATATGCATACAACCCCAAAGATGATACTGAGAGTGTCGAGGATGTCTTTGCAACAGGGTCACAATTGGCACTAGTGTCGGCAATGCAGGCTCGCAACTCAGCTCGATTTGTGGTCTTGGGTTCATTGGAGTCATTGCAAGATAAGTGGTATGGCGCCTCGGTGAAGGCTCCAGGAGGTGGAAAATCAGTCAAGACGGTGAACCAGGAATTTGCCAAGCAGGTGACAGAGTGGGTGTTCAAGGAGGTCGGAGTGCTCAAGGTTGTCTCGGTCAATCACCATGAGATTACGCCTTCGAAGAAGCCCGGCGAGAATTCCACACAACTCGGTCTGCTCAACCCTGGAATCTACCGAATCAAGAACGATGTGGTACGTCTGACATCAATCTAGTCTCGCCCTTGTTTCATTGAAGAGATGCTAACACAATTTCACTCGCAGAAATACAGCATCGAACTTTCACAATGGTCTCATACACACTGGGCGCCCTTCACCCCACCCGCCGCAGATAGCTTGCAACTTGAATTCAGCATGCTTTCCCCCTTCCACCGCCTTGGACTGACGCCAACATCATCTTCCGCCAACAGCACAACCTTCTCAACCACATTTACAACTCCCGACCAACACGGCATCTTTGCCTTCAAAGTCAACTACAAACGACCTTGGCTCACCAACATTGAAGAAAAGTTGCAAGTGACAGTCCGACATTTCGCGCACGACGAATGGCCACGATCATGGGCCATCACCGGCGCATGGCCATGGATTGCAGGTCTATGGAGCGTCATCGCTGGTTTCTTGGCTTTTGTCATTCTCTGGCTCTACTCTGAACCGCCTAAGGAGGATGGCCAGAGAAGGAGGAAGTTGAGTATTTCCACTGCCAAGTAAGTGAGTATTTGGTAGGTTTATAGGAAACTCGGCGAGTCAAGTGACTGAAGTGAGTTTGTGCAGACGGCACGGGTGCGAGGGGATAGAGAAAACAAAAGTGTAATCATATATACCGTCAACGACAACGTCAACGTCGACAGGCGAAGGAAGCGTCACTTTGCATACGAGGCCACCATGAATTATTAGCTAGAACGGTTATGTTGTTCATGGACAAGTCTTGAAGAAAAGTCAACCAATAGAAAATTGAATGTTCAAGAGTATTATGTGGATCTGTAGAGAATCTATTATATTGTTCTAATGGCGATTTTGATTTTATTTTTGGCATGTTGTACAAGATGTGAGTTGGTACCTAAGGTAGGTAGGTAAGTATGTACAGTACACATCTGACGGTTGTATACATCCTCTTTGTAGAGAGGAGAGAGTAGGATATCATAGCTGTGCGACTCCCACGAATGCTCAGATAAGACTCAAGATCAAGATCCAGTCCAGTCCAGTTCCAAGGTAGTTGAGGTCTTGGACGTCTTGGTTAGTTTTTGGAAATGCAGCTGTTCGCTGTTTCTCGGCCGCGGTGACCGATTAAACCCTGTCATGGCATGAAATGATACACACCACGCTGCTGCCTGCTAATTCAACAAAGCTTTGTGGACGCCATGGGCGTGTTTTGGCCCCTCGTATGGCTAGCGGTTTGTCGGGCTAAGGCACCTGTCTGTGGGCCTGAAATAGCTGAACCATGGGTTGAAGGTTGATGTCGCCGACATAGACCTAGTGCGAGGGCAAGTGGGCAGGTCCATGAAATGGTAAAAGATGGTAGGTAGATATGGTGGCGGAGACTGTCGTTCTTTTTCGGCGATTTGAAGCTCGGAGACCAGCTTGCGTGCTGCCCTTGTCGAGGAGGGGCGTTTATGTATGGTCCAATTCGGTCTGGTGCGGCTCTTTTCATCACAACCCACGAGTCTTCGACTCATCAAACCCGAGCCCCTCAACTTCACCTCTCTGCTGTTTACTCATTGAAGCCACGACATCAAACGCCGGCTTACCACCATACAGCTGACCACCGGATCCACCACCCTCGAGCTCAGCACTGTTGGAAACTGGCGCATTACCGCGAAATCGTTTTCTCATATCAACCATACCGCGCTTACACTCTCGGAACCCGCGTTTTAGTTGTTGACATTCGGCGGGTAATGTATCGAGAAGGGGTGGCGAGAGACATTCGAGTGGTTTATGGCGTTGGATCATTATACAGTCTGTTTTCTGGAGACATGCAGCGAGTGCTTCGCCTGTAACCGGGGGAAGTATGTTAGTCTGTGTTAGATCAAAGGCGTCTTTGAAAAGGGGTGAAGGCGGGTGAGGCGGCGTACGGAGTTCTTTGCATGAGGATGGCATTTTGTGGACCTTGGTCGAATTGTTTCTCAGATCGAAGGTTTCCTCCAACTTAGACGTTACAATATACCCTTCAAGCAGGAGGGCGGCCAGGTAGTGGTGAATGAATGAATGAATGAATGAATGAATCTTTTCAAGGCATAGATGAAGAACTTTTGAATCAAAGGTCCAAGCCCCCGAGGAATCGTATGGCAGGAGTTAGAAAAGATATTCCTCTCGGTAGTGGCGGGCGCAGGACAATTAAGGTATATAGAGATGGAGTGACATGCGGAATCTTTTCTGTCGGGAAACTTTCCTCTGGATGACAGACTCCCGGTTCTGGTTAGTCTGATATAATTACGGACTCGACCTTACTATACATATGTGTTCATCAATGATTAACTATATATATAAGTGTGTGTGTGTGTGTGTGTGAGATATCATCCCCAAACTGTACTCTGTCCCTTGCAATTTTCATGCAGGAAAGGGAGCGAGACCGATTTACTCTGGAACGTGACGGATGCTCGGTCAAGCGTGGGAGCGTCGTGGGAGCTACAGTAGAGTACGAGGGAGCGCGCCCGAGGCACTGGACGAGCAGTCAGGAGCTTCTCTATAATATTGCCTGTTCCCAGAAGTCAATTCGGGCTCAAGGGTTTCTTCGATCATGAGCCCTATATCACGATGCTCCGCGGCGAATCTTAATATCTCTAAAGTCCATTTCCTCTTCTAAACCTGAGTATCTCGCTATTTGACCCGTGTCGTGACCCAAGCCATGCTGAGCCGTGGTTGTGCAATCCTGAAGTCTGTTTGGCACTTGAAGCTTTGAGGCACGCTGTGGTAGGTTCCCAGGTCCCGAACCCACTCTCAGTTATTATTGTTGCCAAGCACCGTAAGGCACTTTTCGGGCGACGCTGCTCCCCTTTTCCCCGGCACTAAATAGGTACGGAAAACCCCGCTCCCACAACCAAAAAGTGGTCTAAATAAGGATTTTTATGTCCTAAATCTGCCTGCACAATCGCCAGCAGCAAAGACGCCAGCGACTCCTGTTTGGAGTTGTTCATCCACCAGCACATGCCCTGCCGCGGTCTTTTTGACTCCTGCTTTGGCCAAGTCCAGGTCTTCTGTGTTTGGAAGCCGGCCAGAAGCGACCAGAAGATGTGACCCTTGCAATGTGTTCTCTGTCGAGGGTGTGCCGTTGCCAGACTTGATCTTCACACTGACCTGCTCGCCATTTCGTCCGCTCACGGACTCGATCGTGGAGTTGGTCAGGAATCGAACTCCCTCCCCTTCCAGAATTCCTCGGATGTGACTCGCAACGTCGCTGTCCTCCTTTTGCAGAACCTGATCTCCTCGCTCAATCACCGTGACCTCGGCGCCAAAGCGTCGATATGCCTGTGCAAATTCCATTCCAACGTACACTCCACCAATGATGATCAGGTGTGAGGGTAAGACTTCCAAGTTCAGGATTTCAATGTGAGTCATTGGGGTCTGCGTCGACAAGGCCGGGGATGCTGGCATCCACCATAGCACGAGAGCCGGTGCAGATAATGATGTGTTCGGCGGTCAAGAGTCGTCCATTGCTTACTTGCACGACTTTAGGGCCGACAAAACGACCCTCGCCGCGAATAATCTCTACTTTGCCTTGTACCAATAGATCTTGGAATCCGTTGACAGTCTCGAGCATCTCGTCCTTGCGTTTCTTCACCAGAGCCAAGTCGGCCTTCAATGACTTGGCCTCTTTGACATCAAGGCCGTGTTTATGAGCCATACGACATTCATGAGCCAGCTCGGCTGCGTGCATGATGTGCTTTGTGGGAAGACAGGCAATGTTGGGGCAGGAGCCGCCGATCCATTTACGCTCGATGATGGCACATTTCTTGCCGTATTGGCTGGAGAGGACCAGAGGGACGAGCTTTCCTGCTTCGCCAGAGCCAATGGCGATGCAGTCGTATTGTTCTGGCGTCGCCATGTTCTTCAATTCAAGCTGATATAAAATCCCTTGTTACAGCACCTGACCTTGCTGGCTGGATGGATTCTGACATATATACTGAGCAGTGAGAGTTGTGGACGATAGAATCCAAATAGTTGCTGCTTATAACCAACCTTCTTTCTTCTTTATATGTAACGAGGTTTGTCAACCAGAAGCAGACCTTGACCATATAGATCTTGCATCCCTCCGTGTAACAGAACAGGCCTCACATCCGGCAGAAGGGTCGTGTTCGCTGATCAAGGCCCGACAGGCCCACTGTGGTAACCGACTTCAACCGCGGCACCCACACAGACATCCTCCATCCTTGGCTCAAGACTAAGTGGAGGCAGTTATAGTACATCGAGAGGCGATAGGAGGATTCGCAAAACCTATTGCCTAAGAAGATTCCATCATCATGAGCATGTACACAGACCCTGGACCCAAGGTTGTTTCTGGAGCATAGATTGATGATGGAATCATGTCTAAGATCCATGAACTCATCATCGAAACAAGTTACCGAGGTGTCTAGAAGAGATGTCATTCACAAAATAAATGCGTCTATGTAGGTACATATCCTAGTTTGGCCAAGAATTAAATATAGACATTTCCCAGTATATAATGGGAAATGATAGAACTCTTCACCCTACTCGAAGCTACTGAGTACTCCTTAGTCGGCCACGAATAGTCTACCTTCTGATGTAATACTTCAATGAAGTAAGTAGATCGATGGGTATTCACAGAATGAGGCTGATAGATGCCTTTCAACTCCGAATCTATGCTGAGCGGCTGGTCCCAGTCCCGAGTGAGGATCATTCCCAAGGACGATTGACTGATCTACAGGAAAAAGGCTAAACAGCCATCGAAACAATCTTGTATAACCATCGTGTTATGTACGTCCTGACTGCTGGTAACAAGGTATCCTTTCCATCCCATCCGTTTCGCCATGCCAGGAACCACTTTCCAAAAAATGCTTCCGGTTCCTCAGTCAAAACCTCCCATCTAAGTAGTGGGATCAAACACTCCTCCGGTGTTCAGCGTTCAGTCTTGACTGAATCGCCATAAACTCGGCCCATCAACGTCCAAACATTACACTCATCGACAAGATCCTCTGACGCAAACAAGACAGAAAATCAACATTGTCATCACTTCTTGGTTCTCCGTAATCCTTGGGCGCCTGTCCCAATACAACTCAACTAGCTTGGTGTAGAGAAATGCTGTGTGAAAAACGGCATTGCTCTCTCCAAGCACTTCCTCACCTCGGCTGCTTCCATCTCCATTCGTGCCCTTTGTGCCTTCATGCTCTCAATATCACCTTGCAGACTCCGGTGCTGTTGTTCTATGCTGCTGTGTCTTCCGGAGAGAGCATCGTTTTCCTTCTTCAATCGCAGCTTCTCACGCTCGTGCTGTTCCACATCGGCCATCAGCGCCGAGTATTCACCCTCCTTTCTACGGAGTGCTTCGGCATGCTTGGACGCCTGAGCGGACAGTGTCGTAACCTGGCTGCGTAGCTCGTCATTCTGACCTTGGACTTCTCGCAACAGTTTCTTGGTGGTGACGAGCTCCGAGGACGTCGAGGCCAGTTTCATTTCAGCGTCTTTGTCAATCTTGGCGATTTTGTCTTCCATGTCCTGCATCTTACGGTCCTTTGCAAGCAACTCGCTCTTGAGAGCCCGTATCTGGGCCTCAAATCCTTCGGCCTTTCGCTTGGATTCTGTTTCTCGTAACGACTCGGCCCTTTGAAGTTTGTTGGAGAGGTCCTCGGTCATGCGTTCTCGTTGTGACAATTGGCTTCGTAATGATCGCACCTCCTGGTCAAGACTTGCGGCTCTGCTTTCCTTTTCTCTTTCAATGTTGTGCAAATTTGATTCCAGCTCTGAGATCTTCCTGTCTTTGACTCCAAGCTGACCCTTCAAGCTCCGTAATTCTTGGCTGATAGCCTCCAGTCTCCCATCGTTTTGAGAATGCGTCTTCTCTACATGTTCGAGCTCGTCCTCCAACTTGTCAATTTTGTGTTGCAATTCCTTTTTCTCAGCTTCTAACCGTGTGATGATCTGGCCGGCCTGGAGAACCTGCTCACGCCGTGTGGCGAGTTCTTCTTCCACCTTTTTTTTCGAGTCCATTGCAGCGTCAAGTTGATCTTCAAGGGTTTCTTGCTCGGTAATGGCATCTGCAAGCTTTTCACTGAGCTCATTCTCACGGAATTGGAGGCGTTTGAAAATCTCCTCCTTATCCAGAACAAGCTCTCGCTCAGCTTCCAGTGTCTTCTGGATTCTCTGGACTTCAATCTCTGCGCGCCGTCGTTCGTCCTCTGCCCTCTGCCTGTCCACAGCGTCTTGCCGTAGACGTGCGTTTAGCTGCTCGATTTTCTCATCTCGCTTCTTGACTTCACTCGCCGTTCGTGTAGCTCCCAACAATGGCTTCATACGAACAAAAAGACGCCACCAGGGGTTTGCCTGTAGGTCAAGGTAGACGTTCAGATTCCGCTGTATCACTCTCGTAGCCTCTGCACGGTATAATTGTTTGAAAGCAACCCGTCGCTGCATAAATCCTCGAC
This sequence comes from Exophiala mesophila, assembly GCF_000836275.1. Classification (NCBI taxonomy): domain Eukaryota; kingdom Fungi; phylum Ascomycota; class Eurotiomycetes; order Chaetothyriales; family Herpotrichiellaceae; genus Exophiala; species Exophiala mesophila. The sequence continues at coordinate 1,474,399 of NW_015622507.1, forward strand.
TCAAGGACTGAAACCGTGACATGATATCACGGATTAGATTGTCTCGTTGCTCCTCAAGGTCAGCCAGCACACCAGCTCGGAAGAACACTTTGGTCAATCCAACCCGATAATTGGCTGCATCCATCTTGAGGCGATCGAGCATAATTCGGGCAGCCTCTTGACCACCGAGATATCCTTTAGGCATGTTCTGACACAGGACTTCGTATCTTGAACGAAATTCTGCGAATGTGAGACGGTTGGGAAATCCTGTTCGAGCAATGCGTATGCCTTCCAGGACACCGTTGCATCGAAGTTGGTCCAGAACCAAAGGCGCATTGAACTGCTTAGGCTTCTTCTTGTGATTTGGAAGAATACAGCGAACAAAGTGAGGTTGGGTCGAATGTAGTTGTCTCATGAGGCTGCTGAGCTGTTCCTTGTGTCTTTGAGCCACGGTCCGGAACAGACCTTTCTTGACTCGACTTCGAGGGCTATATGGTTCGTCAAGATCTTCGACACAGTCACTGAAGAGGTTGGCGATATGTTCATCCTTTGACCCGCCAAGCAATCTCGTGAGGTTGTCATTGAGAGGGTCTTTGTTCTTCTCAAGCCAACCCTCAGTCGAGTACTCGACTTCTGCAGCGTAATGAGTGAGGATGAACCCTTGCCGGGTTCTCGCAGGTGCGTATTTGGGAGTTTTCTTCTCCCACAGAGAATGCAACTTGTCTGTGAAGGACTTGTCCGTGGCTTTTGGCATAACGGAATCCTCATCTAGACAAGAAAAGATGCCGATTGGGTTTGGCAATTCAATCAGGTCGATCGTGGGCTGTAGATCTTTGCCGAAATCTATGAATTGCCATTCAATCTGCTCGCGAGCATATTCTTCCTGTTCGAGAACAAACATGTAATGGTTAAAGAACTGCTGCAGCTTTTCGTTGGTGTAGTTAATGCACAGCTGTTCGAAGCTGTTGTTCTCAAAGATTTCAAATCCAGCAATGTCGAGCACGCCGATGAATTGGCTGTCGTCGCTGCTGACTCCTCCACGATCGAGTTGCGTGTTGATTTTTGAGACTAGATTGCCAAAGCCACGCTCGTAGATGCCCTTGGCGAGGGCGTCGATGGCCAATCTGACCTGCTCCGGAGTTTGAACCTTTTCCACCCATTCTCGGCCGGCCTTAACCTTTGGGTGCAGAAGACCCTTGATGAAAGGCTCTGTCTGAACTCCCATCAACTTACAGGCTTTGTCAATAGAGGCTTTCGCATCATCGGTCAAGGATGCCTGATCTCCGGCGCGGGACTCTTGCCTCACAGCAACATTTCCAAGATGAAGAATTGCCGCAATCGTCCGAAAGATGGCCATTTGATCTTTATCAGAGAAGTTCATGACATGGAATGCTTCTATGAGCAGATTCCACTCATCACAGTCTGACACTCCACCAATTGTATCATTGCCCATCCTTGTGTACCCAAAATTCTCAACGTCCATTCCGGAAATGAGGAGGGCATCACGCATACGCTTATCGGCCCCGGCAAGCAATTGGTAGAAAATGTGGTAGCTTCGCTCCTGCTGGCTCACTCTGACAACCCTCGACTTTTCCAGAAGGTACCAATCAATAAACGCCCCGGCGATTTGACCAGAGCGGGTAAACTGAATCCTGATAAATTTGCCGAATCGAGACGAGTTATTGTTCCGGACCGTCTGAGCATTACCAAAGGACTCAAGAATTGGATTTGCTCGCAGGATCTGTTGTGAGAGATTCGAAAGCTGCTTTCCTGGTGTTCTCCCTGTGATTGGAGTGTCGAAATCAGAAGTGGCGACAGCGGCCAGATACTGAATGACCTTCTTTGTATTCTCAGTTTTGCCAGCACCAGATTCACCAGTGACGAGGATGCTTTGGTTTTCACCTTCTTCGACCAAGCGACGAAAGGCTGCATCAGAAACGGCGAAAATGTGTGGGCGAGTGTCTTCTCTGGCCTGGCCCTTGTACATCCGTATGTAGTCATTGCCATATATGGGAAGAGGGCAATAAGGATTGATGGTAACCAAGAACAACCCTGAGTATGTGTAGATGAGATCGGATTGATATCGAGTGTGGAGATTGTGAATGACAGAGGCCTCGTTGAGGTGAGTGAGTTCCGCCATATCATCAGCCTTGTCAAACTTGGCTGGGTTGACTTTATCGACTTCGTCAACATGTGTTTCCAGCTGTGCGCCACTGTCGAACTGGACTATGACACGGTCGTGGGGTAGGTCTTCTGTGATCCAACCTCGCACAAAGGCTTTCTCGAGATCCTTGACCCAGACATATCTCTTTCCAGAAAAGTCATTTTCGCCCTCGATAGCGGAAATGCGTTCTTCACTCTGCTTCATTTCCTCCGACTTGATGAATTTCGGGGCAAACGTGCTCGAGGTGCTCGATTGTCGCTGAAGGGAGTTGGTACGGACATGTGCAGGGACCGAGCTCATGGAAGTAGAGGGAGAATAGGACTGTTGTCGTTCATGGCGGATGGGAGATGTGGGCGCGGGAGAACCGAAGAGGAGGGACTTTGTTGTTCGAGATGGTGAAACGGGCGATGGCATGGACATATCTGAATTATAGGATCTGTTGAAGGCGTAGTGTCGTTGAGATGCACCATTGAAGGGCGAAGTGTCTGGACTGCGTTCGTGGAGCAGCATGACGCCGCGTGTTGGGATGGGTCGTTTCTCAAAAGAGGTTGCACATATAAGGTTGAAGTCAAGGAACGAGAATCCTAAGGAGGTCTGAGTGTCGAGAAGTGAGCATTCTGAGAATGATTTAATGGAGCATGCCAGGCTGTGGGGGATGTGTGAGCTTCAATGTCATGCTGGGTCGTCTTGTTGGTAGGCTGTGATGCTGTTTGGCTGCTGATGCATCTTGTTGTCACATCCGTCATTGACGGGGCAACCACCGACTTGTGGGTCGCCCCTTCTCATGCATAACTCTTCAGCCACAAACTCCTTCAGCCACAGCGAGGCTGCATATGCCAAGCATTGATATCACGTGTCAGTGGATGGCGCCAAGGCTAAGCGAGGCTCCAGACTTTAGACGCCGTTGGCTTCATTTGACATTTATTTGAGAATCAGATCACCGAATCTCCCTGTCCCTCCTCGATCGACATTCAGATACTCGGGTGAATCAGAGTATCGCCAGCCTCAATCTAGGCCTGCATCTGCATCTCCATATCCTCAAAAGGCAAGCTACATATCGACCGACCGACGACTTCTTGCCAGACTCCTTGCGCGTCGATCTTTCTGCGTCAATCGTCTTGCTTCAAGTCGCCTCGCATTCTGATCCTCTTTTCTGCATCCCACAAGAATCTGTCACCGACACCTCATCATGTGTAGAGGTGTCGCTGTTCAATCCTTGTGTCTGTGTCATAGGCTTGTTGAGCCATCTCAGTGATATCCAGGTTTCCTTCTCATTCAACACTTTCTTCTTCCTGCGCCTCGACCATGGCGGGTGCGCAACCTTATCCCTCGACTCCATTGTACACCACAACTCCTTCCTATCCGAGCCAGCCATCATTTTATTCTTCTGCCCAGTCGAATGTCTTTCACCAACCGGTGCACACTCCTCCTGCCCCTCCGCCGCAGCATCCTCAACACCATCACCAGCAGCTGCCTCCAAATACCGTATACCAACCATCTCCGCAGAATGCCTCTAGATTCGACACTAATTCTCAACATCGCCCTCCTGCGGCGCCTTTTCCGTTCGGCGCGGCCTCATTCACCCCAGAAATGCTCAAGCAGCTAGCCAGCGCAGGACTTCCTCCCCCTCCCCCTCCTGCGTTCGCTCCTGCTTCCCTTCCCACCTCCGCCTACCCTCAATATTCTACGCCAAACAGTGTGTCGGTCTCCTCCCCGTATCCCCAGCACGAATTGTCTGCGCCTCATCAGTTTGGCTCGGGCTTCTTCTTGAATACTCAAAATCAACCCACGCAGCCCGCGCCGTATACAGCGCCTGGCTCTAGTGGTTTTCGACCTATACCAGATTACCACTCTTCCAATGATCAAGGCTTCTCCCCATATTCGGCAACACGTCCTGCTTCAAAGTCATATCATCCACCCGCTCCTGCTAATGCAAAACACGCAGACCGTGGCCATGGTAAGTCAACGCACTTGACTCTGCTCGACACTTGCACTTACGCCCAGTATAGATGATGTCCTTCCTTCTTTTGGCTCTCGATCCGATCTGGACATGCTGTTTGCCAACGCTCAGCAGCAGTCACAAGAGGCTTACCAAGACGATTCGACAGCTAGCTACAATAAGATTTCTGAGACGCATGAGACTGGACGTCGTCCGCCTACCGATGGTAGCGCATCTCGTACGTTCCTTTCTTTTAACCTTCTGGATTTCCACTGACAGCTTGAACAGCCTATGATCCGACTCGCCCCGCTACGATCATCCATAGGACACTGTCTCGCATCGAGCTACCAAAGAATGCTGCCCCTCAACTCGACGGGAGCTCAGGGCCTCAGTCTATATCAGACCTAAGAGAGGCCGCTAAAGAAGCCGTGCTGTCACTCTTCACCAACGACATTCGTTATAGGGAACTAATCACCGAGGGCATCGATCCTGCAGTCCTGTCCGGTCTTTACAAAGAACTCAACATTGAAGCAGAGCCTAGTCCAGCCAACTCCTCATACCATCAAGCGTCTGCTGTCCAAAGTGCAACGGCTGAGACTCTAGAGTCTAATGCGCATGGTCCGCCCGATGCCCCGGCTTTTGTCGCTCGTGGTGTCGTCGAAAGAGTATCGTCACCTTCAACTGATGTGGTCCAGCCCGAGGCCGCTTCCAAGTCCAGTCTGGCAAGCAATCAAACACCTCAAATGGAGGTGTCTCCCGCTCTCTCACACTCGGAAAAACCACAGACTACCCCGAATGCCAACCTTGAACGCAAAGATCGCATTGCTCAATTGCTCGCAGCTCGGACTGGCCGTACAACAATGCCGTCACCCGTTCCAGCTTCATCCCTCTCTACTGTTCCAGGTCACTCGTCTGGGACTGTTGTTGCAAATTTGGATGGGGTGGGCCTGTCCAAAGAACAACAGCTCGCACCGCCACTGCGGACAGACAGCCTGCGGCAATCTATTGAGACCTCGAGCCAAGATGAAACTACGAGATCACAGCATGGCAACCTTGACCCTCTTCTAGCTTCCCACCAATCTGAGCCTTCATCCCAAAAGAAGCCACCCCTCCCCTCTGCCGAAAAGGCAGCGCCTTCTTATGGAGCGTCTATCTTCGCTATCCCAGGTTTGTTTATGGGCGCGGCTGAAATGACGTCGGAGGACAACGATTCTGCAGATATGCCTCGGGATCAGGAGGATATCCTGACACCGCCGCAGTATGACCCTTACACTCCTCAGCCAATTCTCAAAAGACCTCGGCCAGAAGAGCTTTCCACCAGTGAGCCTTTGCCCCAATCGAAACGATTAAATTCGCAACAGTTCACCGAGCAGGCAACCCCGCTCACTGAGGTGCCTATGGATGACGATGCTTCAGAAGGCGAAATCGTGGAGGAAACCGAAGGGAGCCGTGGCTCGAGAGCGCATGCTAATATCGAACGCCTCGAATCATATGATCGTCAAGCCAACTCACAGCTGCAAAGCGCCTTTGGGAATCGCCCGGCTGTGGATCCCAAGAGTTCAACATCACAATCGTATTCCACGACGGATACGTCAACACTACTCGTTCCTGGAGTAAATGATGCGACATCGTCGAAGCCGCCTCTTCTTGCGCAAAGCACCACCCCAGAGTCCTTGAATAGGCAATCCTTGACGTCTAAGCCCATTTCCAAGTTGACTCCAGCAGAACTTGCAGAGAAAGCGGCCGCTTTAAAGGCAGAATTCTTGAAACAGCGGGCCAGAAGACAGCAGGTGCTACAGGAGGAGTTGCCTGATCTGAATGCCGAGGTGAAACAGACGGAAGTCCGTCTTGAAAAAGCGAAATCAGCCTTGCTAAATCTCAGGTCCGAAATCGCGAAGTTGAAGAATGACTTGGATCGGGCGGAAAAGTCGGAGACAGACCTTACTCAGGAGGTTGCGCATCTTGAAAAGCAATTGCAGCAAGGCCGCTCAGGTCAAAAACAGTACTCAGACGAGCTCCAAAAACTCAAGCTTGATAAGAAGGAGAATATGTCCGATTCCATTGGAGCCGAGGTTGCATCTCGCCCTCCAGAACAGCAAGGACTTCCCCTGTCCTCGCAGGATCTGGCACCTCAAGGCTCTTCGAAGGTGGTTAGCGATATTGAACGTGTCCCAGTCATTGATGCTACACACGATTATGCCAACAATGACCGGTGGCATCCGACAGCCTCTTCTGCTCAGGTCATCGCGCCTAGTCTCCCACAACTCGCTCCTGAAGGTCCGGCGCATGATGAGACAGCGGACGAAGTTCAACAGACAGACGAAATGGAAATTTCGCCCGAACCCGAGCCTTTGACAGCTGAGGGTCTGACTACTGGACCTACAACTTCTCGTTCGATCTCACCGGATTCACCAATCGAAGATGACGTGGAAAGTGATGGCAGCGCGAGCATGTCCAACAGCGGATCTGATGACGATGACGAGGAAGACTATGAGCCTGCCGATGGGGATGCTCCGCAACCCATGGATCTATCTGATGACGATTCAGACTCGGACGAATATGATCCTGAGAACGCTACAACCACCGCTCCGCCCATACCAGATGTAGTTGATGTTTCAAATCAATCCCACGAGAGCACCAGCATGGCGGAATTGGTTCCCTCGCAAAGCCATATTGTCCAGCAAGCTATTATCCACGATCTGCCAAATAAGCCAGTGCCGAGCGAGCCTTCTTTGGCAGAGGTGGCCCTTGTTCGACGTGAAGAGCCACAGACCACGTCGACAGTCTTGCCCAACGGTGGTCAAGGCGAAATTCAGAAAGCTACCGGGTCAATCGACGCTAATGCAGTCACTAAACATCAGAACAATAAGACACTGGAAAGTGAGAAGGCGGTCCTGCTCGATGGGAGCTCACCACCGAATCCTCACTATGTACCATACAAGACACCATTGAGCTCATTCAAGACCTATCGGTTCCATCAGGATTTTCACGACACAGTCAAAAGTGGGTATCGATCCTTGACCTACAGCAACAGCATTGATCCATCTCGGCCTCTCTGCCCTACTGAACTTTCGGGGGAGGTTTGTGAAGATCCGACATGTGAAGAGCAGCACTTCCGACAGCTAGGTCTTTCAGGTACGTGTACAGCCGAACCCAAATCCCAAGCAGAATGGTTTCTTCATCCGACATTGAAAACAACGGAGATGTGTAGCAAGGTGCCCCTACTAATTTCTATACGTCACGCGTGTGCAGATGACAAAATCCTTGTACAGATGAGTTCAGCCAGCGACATCAAGGACAAAGGCATTCGAGACGAGTTCCTTGTGGGTCTGAAGCAAGTGATTGCTGATCTGAGACAGAAGGAAGTCAAGGAGTTTGAAAACGTGGCCAACGCCTTGTCGGCCTACCGACGAGAATTCTTCTCGAAAAGAGAAGAGGCCTAGTAGCCAACCCCAACCAAAACACCCGTTTTCATTGTCTTGTTGCCCATCCATGATCTTTCTTGTCTGCTCATCCGTCCATACCCCCTCGATACCTGCCTATTGAACCCTGTCACTGAGGTTGTCGGGTCAAAGGGATCAAAGGTTTGACACCACCTCCTCAATACAACTTGGAGGGAGATCATCGTGACCGACGTGCGACACGACAGCCCAAAAGTGCCGACAGAGCCTAATGAATACAATCCAGCGTTTGCTTTTGCGAGAATTGCATGAACATGTACGAGTACATAGTTTGTTCAGGGTAGGGTCTTTGTGAGGGAGAATGGAGAGTATGGAAGGAACATGATATGTTTGAGAGGCACTTGGCCTACACACAGGAGGAGCTGGCGCCGCAGTCTTTTCATGTCTGCTGTGCAAATATGGACCTGACTATGGGCATCATCCTGAGCATGAAAATGGGTCTAAGCAAAGCGAGCGACTCGGGGTATATTGGGAAATACTTCATTTCGCCTTTTAACCCATATTCATTGGCAGGTTGGTTGCTTCGCGATCAGACCTCCTTACCAACCAACACAAACTTGATCTTTGTATCAACAAATCATACTTTGTCTTTTTTCTCTTGAACTTGAAACTTTTTTCCAGTATTGTAGTAGTATCCATGATACCTAGTACCTTGTAATATTGTGATTTTTACAAATGTTTCAAAGACTCAGATTCGGTCAGATCAGCTGTCTATAGCAAGTAATCATGACTCCACAGTTCATTGATTGATTGATTGATTGATTGATCGATCGATCATGCATAATTCGATTATAGCTTTCCCTTCCTGATCCTGATCCTGATCCTGATCCAACTCATTGATTGGTGTTTGGTTGTCCTTGAATGCATCTTGATTGATCATTGATTGATCGAATCCTTGTCTCGCTCTTAGTCACTGTCACTAAGAACCAGTGCATCGTCCTCAGTTGCACCGGGTCCACTGCTAGCCGAGCGGCTACCGTGTGCAAAGTCTTCACTAGCCAGATGAGCGTGATGTTTGCCAAAGCCTCGAATGTTTTGGGCCGGGTCGTCCTCATCAAGGGCGTCATCGTCGTCATCATCATAGTATTCTTCTTCGTCTTCGTCTTCTTCTCCTTCTCCTTCTCCTTCTCCTTCTCCCTCGCCTTCCTCTTCCTCGAGCTCATAGTCTTCCTCGAGTTCTTCTTCATCCTCGTCCACGAAGTATGCTTCTTGGCCATATGATGGTTTTCTTCGATTGTCATCTTCGTCTTCATCCTCATCTGATCCTTCCCCTTCTCCATCGTCGAATTTCTCGATTGGTTCCTCGTCTTCGTCTAGTTCCTCTTCTAGTTCCTCCTCTTCCTCTTCCTCTTCACCGTAGTCGTCTTCGGCGTAATATTCGACCTGTTGTCCATTGGATTTCACCCCGCGTAGGTCTTCTGCCGGGCCGTCATCATCTTCATCCTCACTATCTTCAGCTGGCTCAAGTACAGCGTAAGGACTTTTCTTGACTGGGCCGTGGTGAGGTTGGGCCTTCTCTTTCTTCCTGATCTCCTTCTCTGGTGTCGATCTCGTCCGCTTGGTTGTCCGTACACTCTCTTCAAAATGATTTCTTGACTCCATGTCATCAAGCGACCTCTTCCTAGACGGGCTGCTCACTTGCTGACTCGACAATTCAGGGCGGTAGATGCTGGATGCACTTCGTTTGGACATTGCTACGCCGACAGTGACATAGTCTCGATGAGGTCGTAGAGGTTTATTGGCCAATCCATGCGCACCAGTGGCTCTAATACGTTGCTCGGTCCTCGAAAGAGACTGCCCAAAGTTGTTCTTCGCTGGCAAGTAATCGAACCCGTTGACACGAGCCAGGCCTTTGCCGCTGGGTGAGGGAACGACGCTGTCTATCCTCAATGACTGGGTAGGCTTTGATTCTGGATGAAGGTTGGCAACTTTGACAGCCTGTGAAAACTGTTGTTCAAGCACTTCTCTGGATTCTTTGAGCCAGTCTGTATCTTTTGCCAAGGCCTCGCGCTGCTTTCTTGATTGTTGGATAAGTTCATCAATTTCAAGGTCGCCGCCGGTGCTTGGTGTGGTTTCAGAAGAACGGTCAAATATAGTCGAATGAGGTTCGGTTGCTCGGCCATGATACGCTTCAATCGTGCCCATGGGCGGCTCAGGATTAGTTGACGCGGGAGGCGATGGTGCTCTGTTAAACTCCCGACCCGTATATCTTCTTCGCATGATTCGATCTAAAATGGCTTGCTTCTCCTCGGCTTCTCGTTTCTTTCTGGTCTCAAGTTGCTTCTCTGTCAGAGGAACCAGAGGCGTTTCCGGGTCCAGGCCAAGAGCCTTGAGTCGGAAGTAATCTGTCTTTGTTGTGTCCACCTTTCTTCCACGCTGGCTGGAGTCGAGGTTTCCGACTTGAGATTGGAGCAGTTGATGCGAGCTCGTAGATCGACCAGGCCCGGAAGGATGAATGTAACTTCTCTCGGGTCTCGACGGACTGCCGACAAAGACTGGAGTCGAATGTACCTGACCATTCAAAGATCGGGACGTTCGCAGGGCCGATGAAGGATCAGACAGTGTACTGATGGTGCGGGTACGCTTGTGACCGGGAGTTGATGTACCAACAACTTGTTCTTGATCGGCTCCTACCGTTTCATCACTGTCTGACAAACTTTTCCGCTTCTGGCCAGCCACTTTGACAATTCTGGAGTTTGCTTCTTGCTGAGCTTTGCGAATTCGAAGGGTCTCCCTTACTGCACGCTCATCCTCTTCCCTGTCGCGTTGGATCTTCTGTAGTCGCCTGGTTTCTTCTACGGCAGCTTTGATGGCGTCCAACTCGGCCTCGGCTTTTCTTTTCTTGTCCTCCTGAGCCTTGACGACCTCGGCGAACTTTTGTCGACGGTTGTTTGCGGTGCGCTTGAGCAACTTGTTCCAGGTCAACGACCTCCACAAATAGGCAAACTTGCGCATGATGATCTTTCTTCGAATGCTGACTGTGATTGGATTAGTCAATGACGATTCCTCGTGTTATCATCGATACTTACCAACTCTCGTTCGGAAGACTTCCTGGTGATGTTGCTCAATGACGGATTCAAGGAGCTCAGGAAGTGTCCACTCAATGAACTGCGCCACGAGACCACCGGGACGAACGAGTGCCACTCGGGCAAAGTCGCTAAGGAGGCGATCGTCTTGTTTGGCTTTCAAGGGTTGCTCGGTACGAGTTCTTGGAGGAGAATGCGGTGGCGTTGTACTCCTGCTCAGAGGAGAAGGTACTCTAGGAGTGTTGGGTGTTTCATGCAAACGCTTTCGTCCGAGTGGATCCGACTTGCTGATTTGAGGTGACAAAGAGGGTCCCGAGGGTGACGAAGGGAAAGTAAAAGGTGGTGCAGATGGTCGGGCCGTCGTGCAAGGGGCACGTGGAGGTACGTTAGTCGTGCTTGAAGTTGTGGCGGTTGGATCCAGAGGAGGGCCCTGGAGATCTGAAGGTGCGGATGCGGGACTTGGTTTTGGGTCGGTTGGTGGGGGTGGATTGCTAAAAGTTATTGACTGTGGTTGCGAGCCGATTCCAATCGACGGGGAAGAGATTGAAGGCTGCTGTACGGGTGGTGGCTGGGCAGAAGGGTTTGCAAAGTCAAATCGAGGGCCTGCAGAAGGCTCAGAAGGTGGAGTTATGGTGTTCGAGTAAGCTGCAAGATGGTTAATGGTCAGCGACATTACACATACCTGAGGAGGATTGCATTGAAAAACGAAGTAAAAGGTATGGCAGAAAATGACTTACGTGAAGTGGCTGGAGCAATCGATGACGGTAACTGCACACTGGAAGAAGACACATGTGAGGTCAGAGGCGTGGCGGGTGAAGCAGCTGGTTTTGCAGGCTGCCCCCAGTTGAATGAATCTGCTGCTGATTTTGACTTGATGTCTGAGTTCCACACTTTAGGAGCTGGTTCGGTGGGAGCGGATATCGACGTCGTAGGCAATGGCTGCTGTGATGGTGTCGCTGCTACCGGCGACGGTACAGGAGCAGGCTGTCCAAATGAAACCCCACCAGAAGAGCCATGTGCTGAGGCAGGGAGCCCAAAACCGAACGGCGGCAAAGAGGATGGTGTGGGCGTCACAGTCGGTTGTCCAGAAGATCCAAAAGCACCAAAGGATGGTGTGGCCGCAATTGGTGCAGCAGGGGCGGTTTTGGGGGCCTCTGCGGCGGGTGCAGATGTAGTAGGGGTCCCGAACGGTGCGAAGGCTCTTTGACTGTTAGAGGATTGGCCAAAAGGCGTGTGTTTATAGTCGGGAGCGGCCGAGGTGTTAGGAGTGACGGACAAGCCGGCTGGTTTGAAATTCGTAGGTTGGCCAAAGGTCGAAGATGTGGACGATGCCGGGGTGAATGTCGCTGCAGTCGGATTGAGTGCTGATGCAAATGTCGATGTCGATGTCGATGTCGTTGTCGGCGTTCCAAATGTCCTGGTCTCGGGGATGAACAGACTGTTCTCATCTTCTTGAGAGTCGCCAGCATCAGGCTTCGACTCATCCGACTCGACCAAGCCATCTCGAATTGCCGTGGCGACTGACACGCCATTGATGACCGCAGTTAGGGATCGCCGGAATCGTTTCTTTTCGACATGACTGTGTGAGAAGGCTTGTTGGCGGGGGATGGATGATTCTACAGATAATCAGAAATGGATCTTGTATGAGGGACGGTGTGGGTGGATCAACGCACGGTCGAGGTCGGGATCACTCAACGCCGTGGGATCCAGGAATTCTTCACCATGATCATCGGCGACAAAGTCAAGTCCGAATGCGGAACAAAACTCTCGAGCTTCGTCTTCATGATCGAATCCAAGGTAGTTGGTGATCTCAGAGAGGCTCCAGTCACGGGATCTCGCCTGTTGAGCGAGCGGCGCACTTTTGACCGAACGCCAGAGGGCATCGAGTGCAGCAAACCGGATGGCGCCAAAGTAGATTTCCGCAACACAGGCAAGGATATAAGGAACACGATCCGAGGACAAGACGCTCCAGAAACTGCCGTTGTTGTTCTGAGCCACAGCAAATGTGTCCATGGGTTGAAGCGGCCCTTGGACAAACAACGTGTTGCCTGCAGCGTTGTAAAGCTGCAAAGCCACTTTGATCCTCTGGTCGTTCAGGAGGTCATCAGGCCATTGCTGGACGCGGTCCAAGATATCCGGATTCTGGGACTGAAGCTCAAAGATGATGCAGTATGCACGGAATTCGGCCTCATTGGGAAAATGGATTCGGTCACGGTGGTCGTCGTAGTAGTACAAGAGTGACAGCAAAGTATTGTTGAGCTGCTCTCGGTCTTGATGCGCGTCGAAGTTCTCGTCCTCGTACAGGTTGTCGGGGTTGGACAATTGATGCAAGGACAGAATGTGGAATCTCGCTATCCGCTCATAGCATTCGACGGCAAGCTTGACATGTTCCGGCTTGGAGACTTGTTGAATGGAAAAGTCGTTGCGGATGCCCCTCGTACGATCCCAGACGAATTTGTGGACTGTTGCTAGTCGTTGGCCGCCGCCGATGAGTTTGTCAAGGAGATAATCCAGAGTACGTTTCAGCGTGTCGGGGGTACGAATATCAGAGGGGAGCTGTTCGTCGTAGCCGGCGGCAGAGCGTCGAAATCGTTTAACCATTCTTTCCTCTGAGGGAAGATAGCGACCCGAATCTTCATCGTAAAACTACCAAGGCTTTAGTACCGTCGGATGGTATGACATGAAAGAGACCGACACCCACCTTTTCTGCCTGGTCAACCATCTGCTGATGAATGCGCTCGACTCGTTCAAATCTGGGACACATGTCGGTACATGTGCCGACGGGGGTGATGGCATTGGCAAGACTGGTCTTCTTCTCTGGGTCTGAGAGGAAGCCATCGCGAATGGCTTGGGCGCGCTCTTCTTCTCGGCGTTTTTGCAGCTAGATGTAGATGGGCAAGTCAGAAGCCTGCGACAGAAGTCGTGGTCAGCCGGGCGCAAAGGGAGGGAGGGCATACCGTCTTGAAACTCGACTCGGCGGCGTTCATGAGATCTCGATAGTTGGTCGGGGCGGGAGAGGCTGTCCGTGAGGGCGTAGGGGAGGATTGAGGCCTGGGATCGTTGAAGACTTGGGTCAAATTACCACGACCGCGACCACGGCCGCGGCCTCTTGTAATGGTTGTCGCAGAACCTCTGGAGATGGTTGCTCCTCTACCTCTTGACGGAGTGGTGGGAACGTCGGCTGGTGATCGTTGAGCAGTGCCCTGGCGCAGCTTCTGCAAGAGTCCAGCGGCGCCGGAGGCCTGGGTATTGGCATGGGCATCTCCTGCGCCATTCTGGGCAGCCACCCCTCTTCCCCGACCACGGGCTCGCGCTGGTGTTGTCAGGCCTCTGGAGCCACCTCGTCCGCGTGTGGCTTGGAATTGGGTCGCCCGACCAGCCCTGGATGCGCTACCACCGCGTTGGCCCCGAGGGGCTGTCTGTGTAGACATGGGCTGTCCAAGTGGCAATCAACATGAGTAGGATTCCATGGTAGGGTGTAGTTTGGGATGGGTTGAAGGAGGAGAGGGTAGGAGGGATGGCGTCGGTGTCGGCGTCGGCGTTGGATTGGGGAAGAAGGTGGCCAACGTAGTTGCGTGATCCTGCCAATAAGAGAAGGGAGGGGAGTCGTGAAGGCAGTGATGGACAGGCGGAAAGGGGAATGACAGATGGGCGCAGCGATCGAAAAGTGAGGCCAAGGTGTTGTATGTGTTGGATCAAAGAAAGACTGCAAGCGGATGGAGCAATTCTGATGCGCGTGACTCTGGCCAATGGGAGAGCGAAGGGCAGAGGCGGCAGATTTGTTGGAGAGTTCGCGGCAGTCACGCGCGAGTTTCAGGTGCCTGGTGCCTGCCTCTTCACCTGAGGACCCACGCCTACTTGAGCAACCTCAGGTATACCTGCCCTTTTAGGTGTCCAGAGTCACTGCCTACCTAGGTACCTAAGTACCTTAGGTAGGTAGGTACCTAGGTAGTTTTAAGCATGGACACCCCCATACTTTACTCAACTGCATACCTACTTGGCCCAGGGTGGAATTATGGACTGTCAGGCTCCCTTAGACTTAGTTTTTAGGCATGCCCGCAGCCAGCCTCTCCTAAAGGTACACTGCCTACCAACGGCCCAACTCTAGCACCCAATGACAAAGATAAAGAAGTGCTCATGTACCTACCAGGTAGGTAAGTATTTACAATTCACTCCAGGCCTGCAAATCAATCTTTCTAAATACTACTTCGTTGGACATTATCATCTATATTACATCATCAGGCTTACTGTTCAAGGTCATTAGGCTCTGGTACTGGAATGTCACCTACACTCACTATACCATACCAAACAACCATCTTTTACTCTGGCCATCATGCCATTATTGAGCACTGGTGCGACGAAATGTCCCCTAATTCATATCTCAGAATCACTGCCAACAGCTTGAGCCACGAGACACGGCGTGCAGTCATGCCTCATCATAACAAGAACGAGCAACCAGAGTCATCTCAACCTGAGACCAAATGCTGGGTGCATAGCGTAGCATCGGAAATCAACCGCACGCCGTAGCTGTGATAGCAGTCTGGTCTAAGAGCCGGGCCATGACATACAATTGACGAATTGAAATAGCAATGGGGTTAAGGCGGTAAATTACCTCGTCGTCAAGACTCACCTCACCTCACCTCTGTTATCGACTGCAAGACGCATGATGAGACACCACAGAGGACTTCAATATCATGCTACTAGCATGCTTGTTGCGCTTCTTATTCCAGCTAGGCTGTATGTGCGATTCCAGGACGTGTCGTATTTCCTGTCAACTTTTGTCGACGGCAATCTTCGTTCCAGTTGGCCTTCTCATCGTTGGACAGACAATGGTTACTGAGATGGCTCTCTAGAAGACATCGTCACGCATCCTATGCCGCGTGTAATGGTGCTCTGGACTTACTCAGGCGCGTGGGCTACCTTCGAAGATATAGTTGTTATGCCGCTATCGCTTTTCCAGATTGCAAGGGCAAGTTATCGCAGGGGTTCTCCATCTCTTCGAGATGCGTGGGTAATTGCTGTAGGAATCCTCCAATTGGTGGCGCTGTGGTGTGCGGTAGTTGATGTAGTTTCAAAAAGATTCCATGGCAGCCACACGACGAACGGTGGACCTTGTGGCCCATCTGGACGAGCCCAGAAAATTTTGACATCTTAGTGAGATATTAGACATATTATACAACCAAAATGGTTCGGTGATATTTTGTTAGTTGGGGAATGGGAATGTCTGAAAGACGCAAACCTCAGAAGCTGAAGAGTCCGCTCCTCCGCTTCCCATAGGGATATACGACAAGCGCGCTCAGGTACAACCCGACACTAATTCCAATGGCTACCTGGACCATTCCATATCCAACATTGAAGATGGTCCCACCATAGACGCTGTTGGGATCGTCTTGAGCAGCAATGAAGCCTTGTGTACCATTGTTGATAATGGTGATGGCAGTGCTGTTGCCGATAATCTGGTTGGATGAATCAACCCCAGCCACCAGCGTCCCTGAGGCTGCGAGACCACCAGGCACTTGGCAGTATATTGCCGGGAGCATCGCCGCTGCCGCGAGGCCGTGAAACACGCGTGAGTACAGATTCGCGAGGCAGCCGATGACAAAGGCACCAATCGCGTTGGCAACTTGAAGGTTGCTAGACAGCTGAGTCGATATCCAGAAATTGGCCTGATGGCCTGCCACAGCTATTAGCGCCATGACTGGGAGCTGTTTCCACTTGGCCTGGTAGACCAGGGCCACCCCACAAGCAAACAGAGGAGCCCAGATGAAGCGTGTGTACAACAGCTTGTAGTTGACCCCGTCGGGAGAGAACCATTCTGGCACACGACACGTCACATCGTCGACAGCATCGCGCTTGATGAGACCAAAGACGGTGGTTCCAACCAGGAGCCCAAAGCCCAGGAAGAGCACGTAGATGATGGCATACACCATTCGAACTGACCCGGCAACGATGTTACGGCTTTGCAGCTCCAATGCAGAATTTAACACGAGGAAACCTGGGAGGATCATGGCAATACTGCTCTGAGCCACACCAGAGAAGCAGAAGATGTAGGCGCCATCACTGCCCTTGATAGAACCCAAGGCCCGCGAGATGAAGGCTATCATGACGCAAGCAAAGACCTCAAAGACGTTGGAGAACTGTTCAGATTTTGGCACCACCTTGATCTGCAGGAAGCCAAGAGCACAGCCCAGGATGAAAATGGGGGGTAAATCGATGATTCGGGTATTAAAGGAAAACGGACCCACTGCCAGGGAGGCAAATCCAAACATGAGGATTCTGAAGTACTGTGAATGCCGGTCGGGACGCTTCTGGATGTTGTCCACCTGCAGAATGCCTTGTTCAGCAGTCAACTTGTGGTGAATGACGCATTTGTAGACGTCAAAGACATCCCTCAAGCGCCCAAAATCGAGCCCACTGACTCCTCGGACTACCTCGACGTTGTTGGCTTGAATTGTGTGGTCGTAAAATGTACACACCATGGCGCCTGGGATGTACAAAAAGTCGGCGTCAATCAACAAGGCACGCGCCGATGCACGGAGGTATTCCTCCAGACGATGGGTAGGGGCTCCATATCGCATGAGAGCGCCACACAACTTGGTCAGGTACTTTCGACAGGCAATGATTTCGGCCACTTCAGCAACGACGGCCCCTTGGAGATCAACGTATGCTGATGAGGCACTGTGTCGGTAGTTGGAGGGGGACTGGCCCTCTGTTGGAGGGAGAAGATCGTCGGTTGACTGAAACCGTAGAGATGTAGGCCTTGACACAACGTTTGAAGTTGCTGGGAGTCCAAGACTTGTTGTTGACATGCCGGCTTGCATCAAAGCGCTTGCCAGGGAGTGTTGCTGTCGCTCTTCGTACCATTTTATTTTCTTGGTTGGCGTTGTTGTGCCGGAGATAAGAGGCGATGAATCGTGAGAGCGAGACCTCTGGTGGGAAGACTTGTTGCCTCTTGCGTTGACTCCAGGCTCATGATGGTGTCCATGTGCCGGCCCACGGCCTCGGTGTGCTGAGGTTTCCTGAATGATGTGGTTGAGCCTTGAGCTGAGAATGGCGCCAAAGACGCTGGGCCGATAATGTGATGGCGGTGGAACATAATCTACATCGGAAAGATGTTTGTCTATATATGGCGTCTCGGCGCCCGACCTGAAAATATCAGTACGGGTCAAGTAATGAGGCATTCCCTGACCTACCTTGGGTCGGCGTGCATGGCGTCCAGTCCAGCTTGCGTGAATGATCGTACCAGCTGTTTAGCCTCTTCCGTGTACTGAGGTAGTTTTGTACTGTCAGACGACTCATTGTGGGAGGGAATTTCCTGATATTGAGTCTCTAAGTTTTTGCCGACAACTGCCTTCTCTGTGTCTGAAAGCGAAGGCTTTGATTTAGTGCGTGGCCGACTTCTTCGCCAATTTGAGATGCCGAAAATGCTCTTCTTCGCCGTGGCAGAACCATGGTTGTCAGCCGCCGCCTGGCTGGAGTTGCCTGTTTCTAGGTCGGTCGTCGGATATTGATCCTGTGGATAAAAATTGCCCGTCCCAGGGACCGAGTTTCGGCGGGAGGGGTGATCATCCTCTTTCTGGTTGGAATCCATCGCCTTGAAGGACAGAATGAAGTGCTCAGTGTCTCTTCAGGGTTCACTCTCATCCAAAATGTTTTTTCATGGGTTGAAGACATGGTGCAACCACGACAATGGCGTTTTATATTAAACCCACGGAATTGATCCGAGGAAGCAGGAACAATGTTGATTTCGATTGAGTAATAGTTGGCGTAAAAATAGACTTGGCTCCAGTGGCGTGTTCTTCCAGGCGAAGAATGATGACTTGTCAGGCGTCGGAGAAGCCCAAGTGGCGCTCAAAGTCTGAGCTTTGGAGGCTCGATTAGGCAAATCGATCCTGGTGGAGGCTCTGCTGCGTCCCCCAAGTCCTTTGCGTCTTACCCTTTGGTGCTTAAAGGAGCTAGGACTGCAGAATTTTGCTGATCAGAATGTCACATTTCCAGTCATCTGTGCATTAGAGGTCTCAAATTCTCGGCCCGGATGCTCTTTGTGTTCATGCCACACGGTGAGAAATGAAATCAACACGGTCAAGGGCCTCTTCAGGTCAGATCAGGTCTTAACACATACCATGAGTCGTTCTTGATACCACGTGGTCCTTGTTCAACCCCCTTTTCTTCATGAAGCTCTTGTATGAATATTCAAATGGACAAAACGTGAAGACCATGTGAGAGCATAGCCTCTGTTCCGCTACGCCAGCCGTTAATGTCAGCTTCCAGACATCAGACTCTTTTCACTGGCCAAAAGGTAAGATTCTCTCTGTTGACATGAGGTCGAGATTCAGGCAGAAGAAGAAGAAGAAGAAGAAGAAGAAGATGATGATGATGACGACGCCTCAAAATTGAGGAAGGGACGATGCGTGAAAACAGTTTGCAGCTCCTGCCTCAGAAGAGTGGCTCCTTCCTTTTTGATTTTCACGTGATATCTGAATCCCAAGGAAGTCGCCTTCATTTTTCCTGTTGCCAGACTGTCTACAACTCAACCCAGTCATGAAACAAAGCGCACATTTTGCACCTCAAGGCTATCGAGTCGTGGAGTCAAACATCAAATTTATTGTGCCTGGAACCATTGTATCCCCATAGCTTCCATCGACAGCTCTCCCTTTCTGTCGTCCTCGATCTCAACTCATGACTTCGACTAGAGCAAAGCCTAGTAAATCAGACAGCCGAAACCGTTGGCCATGACGGCGCCCATGCCCAGGTGTGATATCAACCTTTCTGCAGAAGACATATATACTTTGCTTGCATCCTGTGGTCTGCTTTGCTGCACGTGTGCAAGCTTGCTGGGCAACACTGCTGACAAGAAAGGACTTGCAGACAACCCATGACCCTGTTCGACATGATTGGCAACGATCAACCAGATAATCAGACCGAAAATCCCGACAAAAAATATCAAACTCAGCCTCGCAATGTCCTGAAATGCATGCTTCGCAAGCTATCCCATGGCACCTTCTAATCCATCGTCTCATCTGATGACCGGTGGATGACATGGAAAAGCCAATGCCACCAATCTTTTCTCCCATGATTCTCCTGACCCTATTACACCCGACGCAGTCACGACATCCGAGAAACTTTCTCCACAACAGTACCGAGCTTGAGCCTTACCAAAGACAAATTTCAATCGTGCAAATCCAAAACACACATTTCAGGGGAAAGAAATTCGTCCAAGCCGATGAGACTCCACTCGGTTCTATCAAATTGGATAGTAACCTGCTTGAAGCACATCCATTCCAGAGTGGGGATCAGTCATGAGACTCAAGGTTGGCTGCACCATCCGAAGTGGGAGGTCTCGACGTTGGCTCCCCATCGATCCTTGATAACGTGGCGAGTCCATCATGGTCAAGTCTCCATGCGCATCCACTCCGTACCCTTGAGCTGCTTGTGTATAATACATGGTCCGCATGTCGGGCCGGGGAATCATGAGTTGCGGGGGCATACCGAACAATTCTTCGACTGGCCCGGATGCCATATCCGTCATCGTCCCTGGCCATGCCGGGTACCCGGTTTCCTGAGAAGATAATGCATTGGACATCCCATGCTGCAGGCTGTGTGCTGCGTGCGCGTCGCTTGGCATAGTGGCATGAGACATTCCGTCAAAGTTCTGCTCCAACGCACTCGGTGTCATTGACGAGTGGACTTCGTCAGTGGTTATTGGAGAGATGTGCATTCCAGAGTGACCTCTTGCAGAGGCATGCATCACCGCGCTCTGCGCCGGTACGTTTCCTTCTAGACGGCTTTTGAACTGCTTAAGGCGTGTCGAAATGTCCACGGCGGTCTCGTGGTACTTTCGCCCAGTCATGCCTGAAACCGTCTGTCCGCCGTTCGCAGTCGACCGGGAGCCGTGTCGTCGGACCAAGCCGACTTCAACGCTGTCGTCATTGATGTGCCGTCGGTGTTCCGCGGGCCCAACAGGATCATCCATGGCGTTCATTGATTCTGGCGACGGCAGAGATGATGGTTCGGGGGTCAGGATCTGATCGTCATGTCCCTCATCGTCCACAAAGCTCCCGATCGTCAGTCGCTCATCCATACTGTCTTCGGAATCGTCTCGCATATTTCTCGTACGGACGCTGTAATCATTGCAGAACACCATACTGTCGCCATCTACCCACATCTGGTCAATCAAGGGCGTACAGACGGGGTGACCCTAACTTACCTATTTGTCCATCTTCGTACTGCTCCATCATCTCTCGAGTGCGAACAACATTCTGAAGAATCTCCCATTCGAACTCTTGCAGGTCGTCCTTTTTCTCCTCCACACAGTCGCACAGATCCCGGGCTGTCAAGTACTGTGCTTGGCCAAGGGCCGCCGGTGGGTTTGTAATGATCTTTTGCGGGGTGTTGAGAATCAGATGCACCAGAACATTGATACGGTCTGGAGTATGTTAGTCACTCCCCGCACAGATGTGTGTTATTGACGTACCGTCTCGACCTATGTGGTCCGGCTCTCGGTGAGTAATGTCTACAGATCTGTTAGCATCTAAACTCAAACAAGTCTCGGGAGCGTGTGGCAGCCGCCACAATCATGCTTCCTCGTGGTTAAATTCAGGATTATACGTACGCTGAGGCCAGTAAGGAGGTCTTGTCCGATTGGGATCACGGGGCTTGTCGCGAGGCACTCCCCCATTGTATGGATGTGTCGATTGCTGCGGGTCACGTCAGAGCAATCCCGTGGATCAGAAGTCACTTCAAGGGCCCACCTTTTTGGGGTGAATCTTTTTGATCCACACCTTGGCGACTATGCGACAAGCAACTTGCTGCATGGTCAAGAAGGCTTCCCGGAACCAGTGCTCCAAGGCTTCCCTGTCCCCAACTCGGATTTGAGAGGCAGGATCGAGTGAGAATGATCCGGAGATACCTGAAAGCATGCGAGACCTGCTTCCACGTTGTTTACGTGCTGGAACGCGGCTGACAGCATTGCTGGGTTTCGATTTCCGCCGCTTGGACACGCGTTGGATATAGGTGAGCGAACCTTTGGGGGAGTCTTGATCATCCTCAAGCGTCTGAGGTAGCTTTTTACCCCGGCCTCGACTGGTGGGTCCTGGTGTGCCTTCTCCTGCCGCTGCTGTGTGCATCAGCTCAGTCATTCATCTAAGTAATAAGGTAGGTCTCCTCACTCTCAAGCGCATTACTTCTGTCCAAAAGATAGTGACGGTATGCCTCATGGGCGTCTTTGAGGATTGCCCATTTGTCTCCCCTGATGTTGGGTGATGCAAGTGCTTGGACGTCTCCCTGAGTGTTGGGAACGAGCACGAGAACGTCGTCAAGCTCTTCGAGGAGTGCCTTGATTCTTTCCTGGTCCTGGTCAGCCGATCGGTCCTTGTATACTGCCACCAAAGGGCTTGGGAGGCTTACAATGTGATGTTGGGGCGATGGAGTGCCAGTGGTCTGCGGGGAGGCAGTCGACAGTCCCGTCATGTGCTCAAGCCCGAGTGGATTTTGCTTTAGAGCTGTCTGACTGAGCGTTGGTAGCATCATGACTTGGCCTGCAGAGTAGCAGGAGACCTGCTAGCATGGAGGAAAATCTGATAGATCAAGCGAGTGGAGACCGAGGAGGTGAGATGACCGATGATGGAGTTCTTATTGCAGCAGAACGTCCACGGTCGAGTGCGACGGTGTCTGGGAGCAAAGGCCTGTTAGCGAATGCCAGGTAGGTTCCGATTCGAGAGCGATCCGAGATTTAGGTCCTGTCCCCTGTTTGGATTATGGACGAGGGAGCGGTTGGAGTGCAATCGACTACGTTGCGTCCACCCATCGGGACCAGACAATTCAAGATGCGAGGCATGCGAGGGTGGGTCTTTGGGCTACTCAGAGACAAGCTTGCGGCAGGTCCACATGGTGGCCGCCCCCAAAATGGAGCGAGAAGGGCCGCTTGGAGCTGCGAGAAGCGAGAGGGTCTCCACATTATCGAGAGGCCTCCCACCTGCAAAGCAAAGATAACGACATGGCTCATTGGCGGGGTTGAGGTGATGAAGAAGAAAAGCTGGGCTAGACTGACCTATGCAAAGAAGGGAGGAGACGGCCGACGCGGTGCAGCGTGAGCAACGGAGTCAGGGAGTGTTTGTGGGATGCTGTGGCCGCAGGATGCGGGTGAATAGTGGCGGGATGGCGCTTGTGCGTGTGGCTAACTGGACTGAGATGAAGGGGGGAGACTGCAGGATGTGCAGTATCAAGCAAACAAACAGTATCCACCTCGCCAAAAAAGCGCAGACAAGAAAGACGAAGCCAACCAGGGATTGTCGGGAAGGTTGTGGCAGGGCTAAGTGGCCATGCTTCTACTCGTTGCGGATCAGCAGGTTGGAAGAGGTGGTGGTGGTCAGGACGGCCCCGCCTTTGATACGAAGTGGATGCCGACTAGGATGGATTTTGGGTGCTATTGGGGATTTTCAATGTCAGGCCTCAGGAACGGTTATAGCGCCCGTGATCTGGGAGAGGATACGATCTAGCAGATCTTTGCCGACCTAGTCGTCTTTGGATTGCCGCTGATTCGTCGATGACGCCATACGGAAGGGCCCAGAAGATCAACGACCCAAGATGCCAAACGACGGTCAATTGGGTTTCGCACGATTATCTGGACTTGTTCAAACAATTGGTAGAATGGGGAACGAACATGTGAAAGGAAGAAAAAGGGAGAGGGAAGAGAGAAAGAGGAAAAGTAGAAAAGCGTGAAAGCAGTTGTATATGGGATTCTCAATTGGACGAGGAGGGAAACAGTGACCAATAGGTTCGGGAGAAGCAGATGGTGTACGAGCGGACAGGTTTTGGACAGCACAAACCGCATGGGGTGGGGAGATCAAGGAGATGCAGTGTGTGGATGCAGGGAGAGCCGGAAGGGAGATGGGATCTCGACAATGTTTGGACGCAAGACATGATCCGGAACCCGAGACCAAGAAAGAGAACGCCATGACATGAGGGTTCATGACTGGCATGCTTACTTCCTCGTGCCTCATAAGAGACCTCGGACCACACAGCGATGCATCACACATTGCTGATTGTTGCACCGACTACAAGCGTGTGCTTGGTCATCTTTGGCGGGTCAACGCTGGCCCCTTTTGCCGTCGGCGGCCAGATGCAAAGCCGACACAGTCATGGTTCAAGATATGCACATGAATCGTGTGAAGTCAAGGTCATCGACCAGACCAGGCTGACCGAGGTTCTGGAGCTGAGCAAACACTGGAGGGCCAGCCGACTCCATGGGGTCAGTCGACCGGACACGGATCGAGAGATCAATATGGCCAGATTGATAAATGATTGAACAGCGGACGGTCGACAATGCACTATGGTGGGAGAATGGGCGAAGGAATGATTCGCCACTGTCAGGCAGTGGTCCGGGGAAGTCGGACGGGTGTGTCCACCTCATGCACGCAACCATGATTCTGTCTTGCAAGGTGAGCGAATAGACGGGGCGCGATGGATTGCCAGAAGGCCACGCGATGAGGCTGGCGTTGCAAAGATTGAGCTTGCACAGCTTGATGTGGGTGCGCTGCCCCGGAAGAATGCCAGCATCTACAACTAGAGAAGGGGGCAAGCACGGTGAGTGGATCTGCGTTTGATACATACTCGGATCATCGGTCTGCGGTCAGAATCTTTGCTTAGTATCGGCGCCCGAACCCGGTAGACAATGGACCAAGCAGCAAGGTTAGTCAGTGACCATGCATGGTCATCTGGCGGAGGAGGGGTCAGGGCCAGGGCTCTTGTGCTCTTGTGCTCTTGTGCTCTTCCATGGTGGCTGGATTAGGCTCCATGTGCGCCTTGTGCTCCAGAATATGTTGCTGGTCTCACCAGAGAAGTTGGGACTCTCAAATTGTTGAGATTGGCTACAGCCACAACTGCAAAATCTCCGCTCGGGAGAGGTGAGTGGCCCGTTGGGTCCAAGGTCTACCACAGTTCAGTCGGCCATCTGCACGAGTGTGCGACCCTAGCGACGAGTGAATACGGAGTCATGGGAGTACATCTCTAACCAGACCGACTTGGCAAGGCAGCGTGGGGTTGAGGGCTGAAATGGCCGACTGGGTCATTTGGAGTCCAGATACGTTGACGTCTTACACGATGGTTCCCCAGAGGCCAATCAGCCGCTTCAGATGTCATTCACCCTCACAGAGACACAGTGTCCTTGGCTGGTTACACGGTAGAGGGTCGTGAGTGTCTTGAATAGGCACACCATTGGGAGATGAAAAAGCTCATTCGACACAATGACGGCGGCACCAGACACGGGGACAAGTCTCTGAAATTTGTTTGGCGAGAAAAGAGAGAGGACAGGTTCGACGAATGAATGGAGAGAGAGAGGTAAGAAGCGTGACCTACCTGACTTGGTTGTGGCAATGCGCATGCGTATGCGTATGTGTACCTAAGGTAGGTACTTTGGATGGAGTGAGCAAGGAACGCCGCCGTGGCCGCCCACTGAGATTCGAATTTCGATTGCTTCTGATGCACAGCTACATAAATACATTATACCTATTACTAACATGGTGCAGAGGCCAGGCCGAACTAAGGGTTCAGATCTCGGAAATCGCATGGGTTTATACATAGCACCTACATATATCGTGTATGCAAGTGCAAGTACAAGGGACGTACATATATCGTGTATGCTGATGCAAGTACAAGGTACGTACATGTATCTTATCCAATGCTTGTCCTGGTGGGCGCAGATTCTAGCCTTTAGAGGAAGTTCTTGCACATCTTCGATGCGGGGTTCGATGCGAAGCCAGAAGCCAGAAGCCAGAATCCAGAATCCAGAATCCAGGACCCGGATTTGGCTCTGTCGAGGGCAGGGCTGAGGAGGGCTCGAGGGGTCTTTGTGTGGTTTTGTTTCTGCTTTTGATCCAACAGAATAGATGTGGATGATCTTGATGGGGATCATGATGTTGATTCTGCCTTTTGGTTTTCTTTGGTGTTTGCATTGGTGTTTGCATTATGAAATACTACCTAGTATCTGTTCTGGACAATACAAGGTGGGAATACCCAAGGTCAGGAGGAATCGTGGAAGAAATAAAAAGTACCTAATTATACTTAGACGTCGATTTAGTCTTTCATGACTTGCGGAGTACTTAGTTAGTCTAGGTACTTACTTATAAGCGAGAATTCCCCAAATTAATATAATTCAATAAATACAGTACTAGGTATGTACTTGTGTACATACGAAATTGAACCATCCGTCATTTCAGTAGATACATAGTACCAAGGTAGGTAGGTACCTATGTAGGTACCTACCTCCATGTCTCCTTACTCCATTACCCAAGTATCAACCTAGTACTAGTACATAATTTGATATTTTAGCATTTCCTACTAACTTAGCGACCTTAGTATGTATCTACTTCATTCGTCTTCTCGCCAGAGCCTCTTCAACCAACCTACCAACCAACCAACCAAGCAAATTAAAGTATGGCAGGAAAAAAGCAAGCCAAGACCGAATTTACTTACTAATAGAGCTCGAATAGGTTCTTGCTTGCTTGTTTACTGGCAAATTCCCTTCTCCCATCTCCCATGCTCTCCTCTCTCCTCTCGCCTCCCAAAATCCAAAATCGGCGATGCGATGCGGTGCGGTGCGGTGCAATGCGTCGCGGGTTACACGACATGGTCCCCATCCATCCGAACAAAAAGTGTTCAAACTTGTGCAAAGTACCTACTCCGTAGTGTCTGATCTGCCTACTTAGAGGATTGATTGTGCCACACACACATACACATACACACACACACACCTCTTCTTACGTCTTGGGATTTTTGATTTTTGATTTTTGCTTGCGTCTTGTGATGGAGAGAGGGAGGGGGGAGACAGAGACATATGGATAACATCCGTCTACTCCGTAGATATCCGTAGATTTATTATCCACATTGGGAAAAGACTCCAGGGTCAGGGTCAAGGTCAGGGTTCTGGTGATGTTGGGAATTGGGATTTGGTCGTCCCACAGACAAGGGATACCCTACCCTGCCTCTATCTACCCTTACGTCCAAGCACCCCTCGACCCAACTCATACCCCTACCCCTACCCCTACACGCCATCCATCATCGCTCGTTTGTACAGCCGTGACACTTGGATTTTCTTTTTTGACTTTTGACTTTTGCCTGATTCTCGGACACCTCAACACCTTGAGAACTCTACAAAGACGACCATAACCATAACCACAACCACAACCACAGCCACAGACTTGGTATTCCAAAAACAATATGTACATACAACAGCCTCAACTTCAGGATCACATACCTGATCCAACACTCCTCAATTCAAGCTGATTAAATATCCAAATTTACTCCCCTCTTCCACGTAATCAATATCATGATCACGACCTGTCCCCCCATCATTGATTCGGGGGACATAATCTCACCATACAATGCGGGACCAAGGACATGAATTCTGCTTCAGTCTCGAGTCTCCGTCGGTCCTTTGCATTCAACGTAACACAACAGTCAGCGTCCAGGCACATCAGGCCAGATGCCGACATAGACATGGGTTGCGACATGGGCTGCGTGCCACTAGGCCTTGGCCACACATGATCCGAAAACAGAGACGGTGCGCCTCCTGATTTTCCCCTCCTGATTTTCCCCTCCTAATGATGTTATGAGGCTGTCGTAGAAAAACCGGACGCTAGCCCACTAGCGAGGTTGATTGGCCCAGTCTCACGCGCACGCCGGGATCTGCCTGCAGCTTGTGTAGCCTGAACCTCACCCTGACTCCGACGCTATTGATCTCATGCAACCGGGTCCTGTTGTTGAAAGCATGTTGCTTTGGCTTTGGCCTTGGCCTTGGCATCTCGATCTGCATCTCGCTGTCGCCCACAGTTGGCCATAGAACGCGCCCGTGCCGCCACAATTTGGGCGTCTGCTGTACTCGTCGATCTGTCCGCCTGAGACAATCTATACCGAAAGTCTGGTTGAGCTAAATGTTCATCGTGCTTCCCCGGCGCCATCGTGCCACCACCATCTAGCGGCCAACGCCATTCTCGTCGCCCTTGGGCTGACTGAACGTCTCCAGCAGGCCTGCTTCACGCACCAGTTCGTAGAAGAGACCCCTGTTTTTGATGAGCTGCTCCGGCGTATCAAACTCCGCCACCTTACCCTGCTGCAGAACCACAATGCGATCCGAGTCCAAGATTGTGTTGATACGATGAGCGATGGTGATGATGGTACGATTGTCAAACACGGTGTTCCGGAGCGTGGCCTGGAGCATCTTGTCGGTCTCGACATCCACGGCGGCCGTCGCCTCGTCCAGGACAAGGATGTTGCTGGGAGTCAACAACGCCCGCGCCAACGACACCAGCTGTCGTTGGCCTTGACTCAAGTTGGACCCTACAATGTTCAAACAAACAGATTAGCCATGACATGACGTTGAATGATGTGCAGTTTCCGCGACAGGGTGTCAACATCGAGACTTACCACCTTCATGTATCGCTCCGTCTAATTGGCCTGGCATTCCCGCCACATGATCCTTCAGGCGCGCATGTTCCAACACGCTCCACAACTCTGTGTCGTCGTGCACATGTCGAGGATCGAGATTATCACGAACCGAGCCCTCAAAGAGCGCCGCATCCTGTGGGATAATCGCAAGACGTCTCCGCAGGTCCAGGAGCCCGATACTCGAGGTGTTGAGACCATCGATGCTGTCATGACGTGATTAGTGACAGTTCCCAGGGTGACGCCTCGTCAAAGGCATCACAGAGCACGACAACCATACCTGATGTGACCGGATGTCGGTTCAATTATCCGAAACAGTGCCAGGGTCAGGGAACTTTTGCCCGCGCCTGTCCGACCGACCACCCCGATCTTTTCCCGCGCTTTGATACTCAGGGAAATGTTCTTCAATACCGGATCCAATCCTTCTCGATACCGTGTCGAATAGTCCTTGATCGTGATCTGACCGTGAGCCGGCCAGCCAATGCTCGGCCGACTTTTGAAAATAACGTCTGGTGCTTCACTGGGGAGATTGGCATATTCCAACACCCGCTCCACCGAGACAATGTTGGTTTCGACTTCGACGGTTTGACGCACAATCCAGTTCAACGACTGCGTGATCTGTAGCGCATATGACATCTGCCCTGAATTAGTCCTAGTCCAAGGTAGCTACCCAGCATGCTTCGGATACTTACTGCCAAGCCCACCATGCCGGCTGACAGGCCGCTGCCGGTCGTCACTGAGATGATGGCAAACGTGGCTGCGGCAAAGATGATGACGGATCCGAGAAACTCGAGGCGAACCGCCAGCCATCGATTGGCACTGACAGATGGAAAGTACGCTCTCAAATTAGCATCCATGCGCCACTCGTTCTCCTTCGTGAAGCGAGCTTGCTGTCGATATGCACGAATGGTCGAAACTCCTCCCAGAGACTCCTGAAAGTGTGCATAAATCGGGCTGCGGCTGACGCTGTCAAGTCGTTTCAACTCGCGTGACGTACGAAGATAGTATTTCTGGTACACGATATATACGATGCCCAAGGGGATCGCCAGAATCAGGAATGCCGGGGTAGATGCAGCTATCACTCCAATGGTGAAAAAAGCCCGCCCAGTGTTGACGAAAAGCTACGCGGATCAGCCCTGTTGGAGATGCAAACGTGGTACAACCTACCATGTTGAAGGTACGCGCGATCACTTCATCCACACGATATATATCACTGTCAACGAGTCAGTATCATGCCGCATGTCGGATAAGACTGCAAAACATACCTGGAGAACCGGTTGAGGATGCGGCCAATCGGCGTCGTTTCAAAGAAGCTCATGGGTGAACGGAAGATGGCATGCGCCATTCGATCATGGAGTTTTCGAGAAGCCTACATGTCTGTAAGTATGTGGTGCCCTCATCTCGTCGACTGACAAACCTCAATCGAACAAAAAATCCAGAGAAGCAACGTCTGTGCTGATCAGCAAAAATCCCTTGGGAAAGCTCGCAGTCCTCCTTACCTGTATCACCACGAGTGCTGCGCCGCCGATACCAAATGCAAAGTAGATACCAATATATTTACCCACTTGCGGGTTTGAATCGAACTTCTCATTGATTTCCGACCATCTCTTTAACCAGAAACTCCCACCAATCTGGGCACTCTGTGCGGCCAACAGCGCCACAAAATAGATGCCGACTGCGATGAGGTTGCTCTCTTTGGCGTAAGTGGTGTAGACAGACCATTTGACTTTTCCTTGTTCTGAAGTCTCTTTGCTCTGCTTCGTTTTTTGCCCAGCCTCTTCATCATTAGTGCGTCCCATGGGACCATGGAAACTGGCGGTGGAC
Organism: Exophiala mesophila; assembly: GCF_000836275.1. Lineage (NCBI taxonomy): Eukaryota > Fungi > Ascomycota > Eurotiomycetes > Chaetothyriales > Herpotrichiellaceae > Exophiala > Exophiala mesophila. The sequence continues at coordinate 1,504,231 of NW_015622507.1, forward strand.
GCTCTTCGCAGCGTGTTGAAGCTCGATTTCCTGGCAGTAGATGGTCCCAGCGGTCCAGGTCGGATGGGAGCCAGCCCGCCGACTTCCTGTCGTGACTCTTCGGCCTCCTCGGCGTCCAATTGCTCAAGCACCGCACTTGCGACTGCGGTCGCCGAATCATCCGAGTCGAGCCCTTCGATGCTAGGGCTCCTCTCGCCATCAGACTCTTGTCCGGCATCTGTAGTCGTGGACTTGATCAATGTAGCTATCTCTCCACGCATGGCCATGAGTTGGAGATACGTTCCCTTTTCAAAGATGACTCCCTCGCGAATGAGATACATATAATCCGCCTCCTTCAGAACATTCACCGCATTCGTGGCTAGAATTCGGGCTTTCCCGCTGAGAAGACCGTTAGGTCCCAGAACGTTGTCGATCAAGTGTCTGCCAACGTGTTGGTCGACGGCAGACAGAACGTCGTCGAGTATGTATACATCTGCTCTCGCATACACCGCTCGGGCCAAGCTTAACCGAGCTTTCTGGCCACCTGAAAGGGAAATTCCACGCTCTCCCACTTCAGTTTGATCACCATCGGGAAGTTGGCGAAAGTCGTCGGCGAGGGCGCAGGCGTTGACGGTTTGGTTGTAAAAGTGGGGATCCCACCGATGTCCAAAGACAATATTCTCCTTGACGGTGGCGTTCATGATCCAGGCGGATTGTGCGGCGTACGCGATTCTTCCACGGACCACGACATCGCCTTTGATCTTCCAGAGATCACCGAGGAGTGACTGCAAGAGCGAGGATTTGCCGGCGCCAACGCGTCCCACAATGCAGGTCAGTTCGCCCTTGTTTGCTTTGAAATTGATGTCTTTGAGCACAGTCTGGTCTTGGTTCTTGTCCCAAGTGAAGGTGGCATCTGTGATCGATACGGACACGTCGCCCTTGTTTGCAGAAGGCTGATCGATCATTCGAACGGAATCGTCTTGCAATTCATCGGCTGTAAAAAAGGTAGTCAGGCGGCCGACCGCGACGCTAGCCTCGACGATACTTGTGATGACCATGGGCAGGACCGTCAAAGGAAATGTCAACAGATTGAACAAGGTCAAAGCTGGGAACACCAGATCGGTGGTTAAGGGCTTGTCGTTGATCAAAACGAAGACGGCAAAAGTGGAGCATGACACAAAGAAGGGGGTGGAGGACCACGTAAATGTTGCAAAAGACTGAGCAGCACCGATCTTGCGGAGGTTGTTGAGCTCGAGATCATTGCGGACATGGCTCAACTTCTCCGTAAAGGCGGAGCCCCAAGCGTACAGCTTGATGCTCTTCATGTTGTTGAGAATCTCGGTCATCAATCTGGAACGGCGATCCTTGTATTTCATTTGCGAGAGCTGTAGCTTCTTCATGAATCTGGCGATGAAACCGTTGATGGGAATCATGATTATCATGGCAGCGACGCCAGCAAAGCATGAAACACCGACCAACTGATAGAGGGAAATCATACAGAGGGTGATCTGGAAGGGAGCGGACCAGACTTGTTGACCCCACTGGGCGAGATCAGCAAGACGTTGTTGATCAACGCTCATATATGTGACGATGTCACCGGTGGACTTTGTGGCACGAGACTCGTTGGAGAGTCGTAACGACTTGGCATAGATCATGGCGGTGAGGGAGGATTTGACTCTCATGCCCGTCTCAAACGCGCGCTGGAAGTATTGATGAAGTGCGGCAGTTTGGCCCATGGAGGTGGCGAACATGGCCAGGCCAATAGCCACACCGCGGATGGCGGGCTCAGGTTCATGGCCGGTTTTGTAAGACTCGACGAAATTGATCAAGAGTCGGAGCAATTGAGGCTGAACAAAGGCGAGGCAATCGCTGACGGTTTTGATCATGGCGCCACGGAGATAGGGTCCGCCAAAGGACCTGGCCAGGGCAATCCATAGGCTTGGAGATTTCTTTTCGAGCTCTCGTTCCCAAGAATGTTGAAGGCTCTCTCCCGTGGTCTTTGTTGTATCCCTATTGCGCAAATTCCACAAATCATCCTGAGTCAGATAGTTTGTATAGCCAAACTTCATCATTGGGGTCATCCAGCTAAACCAGAGGATGGAAAAAACGTCGGCGTACTCGGCGGGACATTCATCCTCGGCACCAAGAGCGTCGTACGGGCTCTGTTTCTTGGGAACCGCATACTCGAGGAGGAATTCGAAGATGGCGAGAAGAATAGTTGCGTTGAAGGTAACAAAGTAGGGTAGACGATCGAGGTAAGCTTTTCTTGCGACCAAAGAGCGCAGCTTGACGGCATAGGCGAGGATGAAGAAGACCCAGTAAAAGAGAACGACTCCATTTGGGGTTCTCGACCTCGAGTGCTCGTGGTATTGTACAGCAAAGATAACGCCGAGGGAGAAGATTGTTACGATGGAAGTGTAGAATCTGATGTCTCTGAACCAGATTGAAGGGAGTTGTTCGATTTGAAGGGCAGCTTGGAGGGCAGTGGCAAGGAGTATCGCGGAGAGGATAGAACTGAGATGGAGTCAGCAGAATGATGGGAGAAGAGGCAAAGGCGGTAGAGGAGGTACAGTTTCGCATAGAAGTGCCAGTTCTTAGGAACTTCCTGTGCAGAGCGTTTGGTAAAGAGATACCACAATGCACCTGCTCCAAAGATCAGACCCCAAAGGGCGACGCCGATGATCCACAGGTCGAGGAAACATGGTGTGAAATCCCAACGAAGCAAGCTGACTGGGCCCCAACCCTCTGGATCACCACATAGAGGATTATTCTGGAGCAGGTGTGGTGATGCTGTCAATTCCAGCTGGGGTGGAAAACGTCCAGCGGCAGTCAATACAGACTGCGATCCGTCAAAGCCCCTCATCTATTGGTGGAAGGTGGGAGAGCAACCATATATTTCAGGACAAGGGAAGGACGACGAAGACGAGGAGGGGAGGAGGGTTCGAAAGAAGTGTATATAGGTAGGAAAGGGAGGAGGTGAGGAAGTTGAGACAAGGACAGGCGGTGGAGGTATTGCGTGGTCGTCGGTGGATGAAGCCGCAGTCAAAGATGCTGTGGGGAAAGAAAAATATGGAAGTGCAGGCGCAGGCGGATGAATGACGGTACTGTTGCTACTGTAGCATCTTCTATTGGCTTAGGAAGGGATTATTAGTAGCTGGTGACATGCATGGGAAGGCCGAATTGCTGCAAAAAGGGTCTACTTAGAGGGGAGACGGCGGAATTAAGAGGTGCCAAGGGATGAGGTAGGCATAAGTGCACCTAATCACCACCTAGCTATGGTCTGCAGGCGAGGTTTTTGGTACTTAGGTACCTAGGTATGATTAGACCTTTGCCCGGAGTTTAGGTGTATGACGCGAGGCTACTTGAGTAGATGGAATTCTTTGGCGGTTTGACCACTTGTTCACCTACTGGTATGTTGAGTTCCCGTAGAAGATGCTACAACTATACGGAGTATATCTTTATGTAAGAACTGGCATTTACACCGGCATGACTCTAAGCATATAGCTCTCTGAGTGTAGATGTTTGCTTGTTGAACGATGGTGGACAAGGCTCGGAGGTGTTCGGCCGAGGCTGTGACCAAGGTGGATGGGTGCTATAGTAATCATCCATATGGGTACAGTACGATAGGCATCTCCAGTTGGTGGATGTGGGCCAGTTTCCTTATAAGTTTGTCATTTGAAATCTGTCACACTACGGCTAATGCTGACTCTACCTTAGCCTGATGTAGTTAGAGGGTGTTGCCGCCCTTGTCAGGACTTATGCGAGGCTCTGTCTCCTGTATACGAAACGGTCACATGTTCAACCCTGCTCTTCTACCAGTCTTGCTGAGGTTGTCTAAATCAGGGTTACTTGATTCAAGGTTCATGCGAGGTAGCGAGCAACGACCTAAAACGGATCTACCCCTGACCTGTTGATGTCGATGGCCAGCCACAACCTGACTAGCAAAGACCAATTGATAACACAGTGGCTCTATTAGCCCAACGTTTCAACATTCAACAAGCATCTTCTCCCTTTCGGAGCGATGTTGAAACGGTCTTCCATTTCCATATCCCACTCAGTCATCGACTCATGTAGTGTGAGGCGCAGCTTCCGGAAAACCTTGCTAGTGGCCAAGTACAATTCCGCCCTGGCCAGGTTTTGGCCTATACAGTTTCGTGGTCCCAGTGAGAACGGAGTGATGGCGTTATTCATGTCTTTGACGTGCTCCCCATCTTTGAGCCAACGATCGGGCAAGAACTCGTCCGGACTAGGGAACAATTTGGCATCTCTGTGGTGAACATAGTTCTGCATACCGGCCACCGTCCCTTTGGGGAGGACGACCTTGTCCACGACGACCGATTGGTCCAGGACACGGGGTAGTGTTGATATGATTGTAGGATAAAGCCGCATGGTCTCTTTGATAACGGCATTCAGAATTGGGAGGTCTTTTAGCTCGTTGAAACTCTCCCCAGACTCATACAGCTCTTCTCGCAGCCGCTCTTGTGTCTTGGTATCCCGGGCTAGGGAATACATCAAGTACGTGAGAGTGGACGAAGTAGTGCCGCTACCTGCAAAAGTGAGAGCCATCATTTCTTCGATGAGTTCTTCCTGTGTGATTTTGCGTCCTAAAAAGCTATCTTCGTTGACGATCATGGGTGTTATCATGAATTGCTGTCTGATTGTATCGGCAGCGAGCTCCTCGTGCTGAAACTTTTCGACCAATGCTGTAGTCATCTCTTGCCAGACATCCCATGATTGAAACGAGGTGCCCGCAATGCCTGGAAGGTATTTCGCGATTGACCGACTTAGCCAGGGCAGAGCAGCTTGTATCTGAATCCCCACGGCGCTCGAATCCATGTTCCGGAGCAGCTTCAAGGCTTCTCCCTCGGGTGATTCGCCGTAATTTCGGTTATAGGCGCATTTCAGAATGACCTCCAAGCTGAAGAGACCGTTGTATTTGAACACATCAGCTGCCGCCTCGGTGACTTTGGAGCCATCACTCGCATTGATCATGCGCTTGATCAGAATATCCGCCTTTTCGGCTATGAAGCTTTCGTTATTGAGGACAGCTTGTAGCGAATAAGCTGGGTTCTGTAGTTTACGACGAGCGGAATGTGCTGGTTTCGAGATAAACGTGAAGACATTATCGTGACCCGCCAACTTGGTGGCCTCGTAGAAAAGGGGTCTTTTGCTGCTTGTCTTCTGGCCGTATATCAAACGATATGCAGTCCAGTCGGATACCGAGACTTCGTTGGTTCCAACGCGAACAACAGAGCCATACTTGTCGTGTAGACTCCGCAACGTCTTGCACAGATGTTAACACCGTCATCTAAGTAGATGGGGAGCTGACCAAGTGGATTACTAGACCTACCTGCGCTCGGTGGAGACCCGCCTGGGCTGGGACAAGGTATGATTCGAATATTTTAGCCAGCGAAGGACCAGGGACTGCTGCCAATGGATGAAAGAAGGTGTTGTAAATAGCCTTTGGCGCTGCTTAGTCTTGTAGAAACATGAATCAAAGCAGCTCTTTCTTACCTGTACAACCACTTTGATTACCAGAAGGACAATTACTCCAAGTGCTAGCAGCTTTACTTTGTCACCATTTTCAAAGCGATGGGATGCTAGGTGCTCCCATGGCTGTAGGTCTTTGAGCTTTGATAGAAGCGACATAATGGACGAAGTGACTGCAAAGTGATGGCTTTAGGAGGGGGTTTCACCGATCCATCCTTCACCCGGCGGAGACCAGAGCACAGGAGGTCCCTTTTATATTCCGACGGATTGCGAAATGCCCAGATTACATCTACTTTGCTCCTCAATCACTCTCTATGCGGATCTCGGATCCCGGATCCCGGCTCCAGGTTCAAGTGATATAGCCGTGGAACAGAGTTCAAATTTCAAATTCACCCGAGCATACATGCTGATTTTGTCGAATAGGATCGAAACATATTCTAAGCGAATTGCTTTATTGCTTTGATCCCCCAGATATTGTCTGGGGTCCCGCATAGGCGCCCCAGAAACCCCAGAAACCCCAGAGACTGGTTGGGGTCCCGCACCAAGATCCTGAGCTCCACTTCATTCGTGCATCTTATAGAAGCGGTGATAGAAGAGTACTAATATATTTGTGAACAAAATGTGCGTTCAGAACGTTCGGAAGCAGGGGATCCGGTACGAAAACAGCCAAGATGTCTAAAGAATCTCTCAGGTACTTGCTACTGTGAACTGTGTCAAGGACGTGGTCAACTAGCATGGCGTGTGGGTCAGGCTGTTACAATACCTGGTATTTATCATGAAAAGCGTGTCCGAGTCTTTGAGACCTCCTGTATAGTAAATCGTGTGGTTACACAGCTTTCTTCCAGTCAGCACCGTATGAGGGGTCTCCAGTCGACCCCCAGGTTCCTCCGCAAGGAGGTGAACCTGGTGTCAGGGGACCCGCGCATAAAGAGTTGCTAGATCCGCCATCCTGCTGCCCATGACCACTGACCACGATATTTCACTGAATATCAAAATGGCCAAAGAAGACACAGTAACTCGGCACGAAGTGGAGGAGACTCCCGAGCCAGAAACTCAGACATATTGGAATCATTTGAAGACCATCATACTCATCTTGGTAAATCCACCCAGCCTTCATTTTGTATTCAGTTTCTTACATATTCAGGCGGTCAATAGCAACTACTTTGCTCAATTGACCATTCTTGTTGGCGCAGGCGCCTTTGCCCGGACGATTGCGTCAGTCATCGGTGGAGCAAGCCTTGCTGCATGGCCCGCATCAGTCATTGTCATATTCATCGCTGCTCTATCGCCGCCGCTAGCTCAAGCGGCAGACTACTGGGGTCGAAAATGGTTCATCGTCGGTGCTGCAATATTTGGCTGCGTAGGGTGCGTGGTGGTCGCCCGTGCTACATCCATGAACATGGCGATCGCAGGCTTCTGCTTGGGCGGTGTCTCGTCTGCAGCATCTTGCCTCATGCACACAGTCGCGTCGGAGGTCCTTCCTCGAAAATATCGATCTTGGGCTCAGGCTACGGTGAATTCCTCTGTGGGTTTGGGCTCAATCTTCAGCCTTTGCTTGGGTGGAAGCCTGACACGCTATAACCCTGCTGGATTCCGAACGTACTTTGCCATTTGTGCTGGAGTGTATGCGTTTTCTGCACTGGCCTGCACCTTTCTTTACAATTCAGCTCCGACCAAGTTACAGCTTGAGCTGTCACTTGGCCAGAAACTGAAGTCTCTTGACTGGGCTGCATACATCCTGATGACAGGAGGGCTGGTCTTGTTTTGTCTGGGTCTCAGTTGGTCCCAAAATCCTTACCCCTGGACAAATGTACATGTGCTTGCTCCATTTCTCATCGGTTGCCTTCTCATAGTTGTTCTGGTGGTTTATGCTTGGAGATTTCGAAGGGATGGTCTGCTGCATCACGACCTCTTTCACCACAGGAATTTCCCTATCGCCATTGGATGTATCTTCATCGAGGGATTGTCGTTTATGGCAGCAAATGTCTTTGTCCCATTCTCGCTCAGCGTCTTCTATGCCCCTACGATGAACCCTTTTGAACAGGCACTCTGTTATAATGTGGTTTTTGTTGTTTTTCTGGTCGCATCATTTGGAGCAGGGTACTATGTGTACAGGTCCAGAACAGTGAGGGGGCCGTCAATGGTCGGGTTTGTCTCATTCCTGATCTTTTTCATCCTTTTGGCCACGTCAAACGAAAACACCCCTCAAGCTCACTACTGGGGCTATAATGTGTTTTGCGGCATGGGTTTAGGGTTCTGCATCACGACTCTGGTCACGGCAGCTCAGTTCTCGACCCCACCAGAGCTGATAGCCATTACATCTGGCCTCATGTTGTCAATACGCAGTGTTGGGGGCTCTGCTGGCGCGGCTGCATCCAACGCCATCTTTGCCAATGGTCTCACCAAAAACTTGTTTCCAAAGGTTGCCGCTGCTGTAATTCCTCTAGGGTTGGCAGAGGATGCAATCGCGCCTCTGTTAGGCGCTTTGACGATCGGTGACATGCAGGCAGCGACTGCAGTGCCAGAGACCACTCCGGAGATTATCGCTGCTGCAGCTACCGCGATGAAGCAAGCTTATGCGATCGCTTTTCGATATGTTTTCGTGTTTGCTGCTGCATGTTCCTTGGTGGCCCTTATTGGTAAGCGGGTCCCTAAGGAGTTGAGGTCGTTTGAATGCTAACTGGTGCAGCTTGCGCATTCTTGAGAGAAACACAATCCGAATTCAACACGAAAATTGATGCTCCTATTGATGCCCAGATTGAGATCAAGATAGAAGACGAGAAAGCGCTTGAGAGGGGCCATCATGAGTTTTCGAATGATAAAGCAGAAGCCCGGGCTTAGATGTGTCAAAGATTGAGGTGAATGAGTTGCTTGGGGCTTCCTCAGTGCTAGGGGGAAGCCCATCTATCTATAGCCAAAGGTAAGGCTCTGCAGTGTACAGGAGGCTGGGAGATGTTACCAACCCTTATGCAAAGGTGTTGGCGTTCAACACCATATGAATAGTATCAGGACAGACTCTGAGACCTTTTTGACTCAAGTCCTGGCATACTGAAATGACCACAAATCACAAGACACTCGTTAAAGCAGCAAGCAAAATTGCTCTAATAACCAAGACGGATGGACACATTAATCATCCATCTGGGTCCGAGTACGATAGGCATCTCTCGGTGGTGGATGTGGGCCAAGGGGCCCTCGGGCTCAACTCCTTAGGCAGACATGCCACGCGGAGAGTCGCAGAATGAGGTATCCATAATTGTCAACAGTGTCGTTCGGGTTGTTCACCCAAGGTTCAACCACCACACTCTGTTCCTTTTTCTTCAGTCATTAATCGCTGGAAATAGGATATACCAGAGATCCAGTCTAGAAGAGGTTGATGGCTTATTAGAGGCTGGCACCATTGCCCTAATCAAGTACAATCCCCGTTTAAGCCACGGACGACGATGAGCACAGGCGTAGTTGGGTCAATACTTATAGGGACCTTAAGTAATAACTGCAGTCACTGGCTTATCGACAACAATCAACGACCCTTCAAGCCTAACGAGGTCTGGCCCCTTGGCCCGAGGCCCCTCGGCCCCATCGCCTCAGGCAAAACCCATCCACACATCTTCCCCAGAATTGCCTACTGCCCGCTAATCCTCCGGCCTCCGCATCCCAGTGCAGAATTTAGGAGCCTCTCATGGCTCTTGCAATTCAAGATACAACAATATCGGCCCTTGGCCCGCTGTCGGAGCACTGTCACTGATAGCTTAGGTACCTCTTCTGTGCGAATGAGCCTCGTAGGGGCCGAGAGGTCCTTAAACTCATTATCCTCGGGCTTATTCGTATACGCATACTACTAATTTAATGAGTACCAAGGCTCCAGACCATCAATCCAACCGATGTGCACAAGCACACAGTTGAATGATGAATCCCACCCTCGGTGACCTCTTGCCCTCCTCGCTCATCCCATTCCTCCTGTTGCCTAGCCATTTACCAATCCATCTCGTCCCTATCCCAACCTCCCATCTTCAACCCCCAAATCGCATTCATCCCAAGTCCTGTGTTGCCTGATCTTTGTCATGCTCCTCGATCCTTGGATACAACCCTCTCCAATAAACGAGTGACATGTCCCTCCTGGTCCAGCTGATTTGAGACTACAATTCTCTCACGACTAATCCGTCACTTCTGCAGGAAAAGATGGGCCAGCCCTCTCCGTCGCCGCATCACTCACCGATACTTGGCCCCAGCGCCAGTTCCCTCTATCAGACCGTCCGAGACCCTGTCCCCTTCTGGACGAGGTCTGGATTGGTCGCCTATCCATCTCGACGGACGTGTACCACTCAACAACTTCCTTCGTGAACCCTAGCTCAATTCTTCTCAACGACTAAGCGTCTAACACGCCTCCCCGCCACGCTAACCTCGCTAAGCCTCACTTTTGATGCGCCATATGCGACCGGCTGCTTCAATCATGGGCCATTGTTGCTCGACTGCACCCTCAAGGCTCAAATTCTCGAATCATGGGTCAAACTGCCATTCTTATCTAAGCCTTGTTGCTCCGGCCCGGATCGACATGTCTAGAAAGACCCTGCAGTTCCCAACAGCCTGATCGTCAGACGTTCTTCCATCTCACCTTCCCTGAGCTGCCATCTGGGATCATTTTCCGGTCTCTGGTTCCTCAGAACCCTCGAGATATGTGACTCTCTGGCGTTCGCAACGACATTGGTATCGTCTCCTTTGTGAACATAGCAGGGTCTTACAGGAACACCAGCAATCATGGAGTATGTTAATGGTCAGAATTATGACGGCTCAGTGCCAGCCCAAGAAGAAGAATTCCCATTCAAGGTCGACATCGAACCCTTGGACGATCAACCTGCCACAAATGATCCTGGTCTTGTGCTTGGGGGTGGGAGGACCATCAAACTCATGCTCGTGCCAGATACTCCAGCCCCGCCTCCAGCCTCACCTGCGGCCAAGAAACCAAAACCTCACCCTCAAGACAAGATGAGGAAGTTCTGGAACAATTTCGATCCAGAATATACAGGTCAGGTCACGCGAATCTTGCCAGACCGCATCACCGACAAGGGTCTTTTGGCCACCAAGTTGGAGGGTGAGACTGCTCATCGCGCTGTCACATCCTACGAAAATGCTAGAGATGCCTGTATTCGGGACGTCAAGCGCATTATCAAGGAGTGTCGTCAAGCCAATCAGAGATACACCGACAGTCGTTGGGATCTTGAACGTGACCTCAAAATCACACGAATGAGGGACTGCCTGAACGGTCTTGGTGGTGATGATGACGAGGAGAAAGGATATCCGGCAGATGCAAAACGTGTGACTGTAGGTTGATACTTTCACCTGCCTGGACTCGCTGACCTCTCAAAGGACATCTTTGAAAACCCCCAATTTTATGTTGGCGGCGTCTCCACCGATGATATTATGCAGGGTTATGCAGGGTACTTTATCCACTATATTTCCTCACTCTAAGAGTACCTGTCTCCTGACCGTATCTTATTAGAGACTGTTGGTTCCTGGCAGCGCTTTCCGTGTTGGGCTGCGACCAGAAATTCATCGATCGTGTTTGTGTCATTCAAGACCAAACTGTCGGTGTCTATGGATTCGTCTTCCATCGAGGTACGTCAATTCCTCTTGACCTCTCAATCATCACTAAACTCTATTCAAACACAGACGGAGAATGGCACCAGTGTATCATTGATGACAAACTCTACCTGCGGGCCCCAGCCTACGACGAGAGCGGAGATGTAGTTCTTGGCCAGTATGGAGTTAGGCGAGTTGATCAAGAAGGCCAATATCAGGAATTATTCCAGAGAGGCTCGCAAGCCCTTTATTTTGCTCAATGTCGAGACCAGAATGAGACCTGGGTCAGCCTACTCGAGAAGTATGAATCTTATAATCCAAGCAATCGTCGAATTTATGACTGACCAAGTCGAACAGAGCATACGCTAAAGCTCATGGTGACTATGCAGCTATTTCAGGCGGTCAGACTGGGTATGTCATCACAAACATTGCTTTCTCTAGATCCATCAATATTAGCGTCTGCCACTAATACATCTATAGTGAAGCAATCGAAGATTTGACCGGTGGAGTCACCACTGAAATATATACCACCAACATCCTTTCTGCTGACGAGTTCTGGAAGAATGAACTTTCGAGAATCGGAAAGGATTTCTTGTTCTCTTGCGCAGCAGCTAGATATCGCGAGTCAGTCTTCTCCCACGTTCTCTCGCCATCACACCTGACAGAACCTCATCCCTAATTCCTCACACAGGTGGAGACCATATCTACGAGCCAACGAGCAAGTTCGCGAAGAAAGACGATCGGGAATCGTCAGTCAGCATGCATACGCCGTTCTTGACACATATGAAGGTCACGGGCAACGACTCGTCAAGATCCGCAACCCCTGGGGCCGTAAAGAGTGGTGTGGTGCTTGGAGTGATGGATCAAAAGAATGGACCTCGGACTGGCTCAGGATCCTTAATCATAAATTTGGCGACGACGGAATCTTCTGGATGACATACAAAGACATGCTCAGCAAGTATAAATACATTGACCGCACTCGAATTTTTGGTCCAGAGTGGCATGTCGCCCAGCAATGGATGACCGTCCAAGTCCCTTGGAGTCCCCTGGATTATCAAACCAACCACTTTAGCATCGATGTGCCCGAAGACACTGAAGCCGTGATTGTGCTGTCTCAACTCGACGACCGGTACTTTAAAGGATTGCAAGGAAAATACAACTTTACACTACAATTCCGAGTTCAAAAGGACGAGGACGAGGACGACGAATACATTGCACGTAGCAAGCTCAACTATGAATTGCAGCGGTCCGTCAACGTGGAAGTCTTCTTGAGCAAAGGTACATATACAGTTCTGGTCAAGATCGAGGCATCCAACAGCGGACTTGAAGATGTCGAGACTGTAATTCGCCAAAACATTGGAAGACGAGATAAGATCACGCAGATCGGGAAGCTCTACGACCTGGCCCATCAAAAAGGACAACATCCTGGCTCTTCCTCGTCTGCATCTACTATACAGTCCCTGTCAAGCTCTGGCATCTCCACCCCCAACACAACAGGTACCAGAACGCCCGGATCGCATGTAGAGGTGGCACCCGCCAATCCAACGCCGGCAGACAACACTGAAGATGGGGACGATGAGAAGAAAAAGGACCCCAACCGAAATCCATGGAATGCCAGCTGCATTGTTGGGCTTCGAGTGTATAGCAAACAAGCCGATCTTGGTCTCAAGGTGGTTCTCCCTTCCAAAGAGGATGATGGTATTGTTCCGCCAACTTTGGATCGCGATGATGTGGCCAAAAGTGCCTTGGATAACGTACAAGCTGCTGCTGAGGAAGTTGTCGAGAATTCAGGATCTGCAGCTAATGCCCCCGACTCCAGTGGCGAGCAACCAACTGAGGGTGAAGCATCGAATGGGAGTGAGAGTGAGATTCAGAAGCCCGCTGCTGCGGCTCCAGAACAAGAGCCAGAACCAGTTCCGGCAACGACAACTGCAAATACAGCTGAGAACAACAATGATACAGCCACAGATAAGGAGCCGCCAATCGACGCACCTGTTTCTTGTGAACTCCCCGAGGCAAACACGACCATTGAACAAAAGGAAGAAATGATACCGGAACAGCATATACAACCATCAGCTCCAGCACAGATAATGGATCTACCGTCCGAGCAAGTCACCAACGAGTCCCTCATGACAGACCAGTCGACAAATTTGATCTTGATCTCGGACGTGGAAACCAAGCCAGACAACAAGCCTTTGACCGATACATGAGGACAGCAGGCACCGTATGAAGCATGACGACGATTAGCCATGAAGGAAGACATTCTTCTCAATTACCGGCCAGATCGATCAACCTGAGTCGACTGGACTCGGTATTCGATATTCGATATCCGATATCCGATATCCGATATTCGTGCAAGCGACATCTCAACTTCTTCGTTTTGTTATTCCCCCTCCCCTCCAAATTAGTATATTTTTGAAAAGTCTCGACAGTTTCTCGAGACTGAACGAATGGATGAATGGATGAATGATTTAATGACTAAATGACCACATCAAGACCGCTGATATTGAGCGCAGCGAGCACGCGATATGCATTCATTCTTGATTGGGAACTCGATTTGATTCGCAAAGCGATGATTGCAATGGCTCACTGGGTTTCGCTAGGACAGCGAGTGCTGCTCTTGGTCGGCGGCTCTTTTGTTGTTCTGCCTCTTGTGATTTTCCGACTTTCTTGTTTTTTTTCATCACAAGATGCCATTGAAAAGTGGTCGCCAAGTTTTGATTCAAGACTTGACGAAGGAGAATAGCCTGTGACTTATCGGATTGGAGTAATCGCAAAGGAAGAAGGGGATCAAGATCTGATGGTAAGGAGGACTTGGGTATCATGGTGCGAAAAAAGTAATACGTTCATTCCTATTCCTTTTTTCCCCATCACTCTATAGTCATTCACATTCATACTCATACTCATCTATACTCATTCATATATCTACATGATAAACCCATAAAAGAGTCTCCTCCCTGCATTCTATTACACCTCACTCATCAATCACCTCCTCCCCCTTTTTCTTTATACCAGGACACAGTCTCAAACATGAAATCAAGTCATCCACTTTAACACGCACAAACCCCTGCTTCACGTCGTCGAGACCAACGCCAACCAATACATCGTCACCTAGATATCCAGTGCCTAGACGAGATAGGTATAAAGCGTCGTCTTCAGGTTGGAATTGGTTGGTATGGTGGGTGTTGGATGATTCCTGATCATGATTTTGGTCTTGGTCTTGGTCTTGGTCTTGGTCTTGGTCTTGGTCTTGATCTTGGTCTTGATCTTCATGTCGACGTCCCTTTTCAAACGCTGTGCCGGATGAATGTGGCATCCATGACCACGCCAAGGATGGTGTATATGTGAAAGATGCATATTGATGATATGCATATGCATATTCCGAGTCTGAGTCACGAAGAGTGTCCTGCTTCTCCCAATTCCCATCTTCTTCATCTCCTCTCCGCCTCATCGACCCATTTTTCCTCTCAAATCCCTGCCTTCCATGTCCATCACCCCGAAAATTCTCATCAAAACTCCATGGTCGAACCCATTCGTCACGCCAAACTATAGGCCAGCGACTGACACCCAGGATTCGAAACGGTGCTTTTCCTTCCCAGACCATGATATACCGTTCATATCGAAGGGGAAGATCCATCAAGTTGGAGAATTTGCGGTTGATGATGGCGAAATGCACCGAGAGGCTGGGGGTGATGGATTTGGAGGTGGTGGAGTTATGAGTGTTATGATCGCGATTGTTGTTGTCATCCTCGTCACATTCCCCTCGTCGAGCTTCCACTCTGGTACATAGAATCAATCGTAGTGAATTGGAACCTTGATGCCAATGACCTTTCTGTCCGAGTGAGTCGTGTGTGTGATTGGCTTTTGATGATGAGATGGGAGAGATGGGATGGATGGATGGTTTGTCTGTTTGAAGAGGGTAGTGTTCAAAGTCTGTGTCGAAACAGGATTGTTCATGTGGCGAGGTGAGGTTTGGTGTTGTGTAGCCATTTCCGATGAGTTTGGCAAAGGTACGGCCTCCTTTTGTTCGTCGTTGTGGGCTCTTTGGACCGTTTCGACGCTCGTCATGTACTATCCCTGTTGTATTCTTGTTGCTCGATCCTCCGGATAATGTATCTCTCGATAGAGAATTTCCACCACCGAGCAAATCAAACTGAACATACGCATCCTCTCGATTCGGAAACCAAAGCATCCAATTCTTCTCGACTGGACTTCTGCTCCCGCTTGGATTCCTCGTAATCTCGGTCAAAGACCCATAACTAATCGCGCGAGACGAGTCCAACACACTCCGTCCCTCCCTCTTCAACAAATCCCCCAACTCGGGAAAAAGCGGTCTTAGATCAACGATCCACAAACCCACACAGCCATATTGACTTGCGCTGTTGATCAGTATTAACGGCTCGCCTTTCCCGGACCAGAAAACGCGTGGATCGTGGAAACCAGGAATATCTGGAAAGGCAAGCCATGCTCCTGAGCAGGAATGGGCTGGTGTGGATGGGATGTTGATCTTATGTGGCGGTGTAGTACAGCGCATACCGCCCTGGGAACCGAGGATGGTGAGATCGTCGTCGGTGCAGATTCGAACGTCGGCTGGTAATCGCTGGGATTGGCCTTTTCGCGATGGAGGGGAGCAGATGTCGGCGAGACAGATGTGGGATTCTTGGTGGTGCCCGGCGGTGACTAGTCGGGTGACTAGAACGTAAGTTGTTTTTCCGGACCAGTGAGGCAGAGGTATGATGGCGGGATTGAAGAAGCGGAGGGTGGGATCGTGGGATGGAGTTGATGGTGGGATCATGCTAATGTTGAGGATTGGATTTGGGAGACGGAGGTGGAAGGTCGTGGGATTGAGTGTTCCAGCTGGGCATTGGAGGAGATTAGCGAGTCGGGGGTGGATAGGAGGGAAGGTCGTCGATGTAGCTTGTTCTTCTGTTCGTTGGAATGGAGGATGAGAGGAGAGGTAGGTAGGGTTGTTCTGGTCGAACAAGACATGATCCTGTTGAGAGGGAATGTAGGTTCCAAATCTCTGAGTCCTTTGTGCTGCTCGAACCAGACTCTGTCGTGATGGTGCTAACTGCTGGATGATGAGATGCACAAGCGTCAAGATGATCAGACAGACCACAGAAGGGAGAATGAATCGACGGGCTGAGGGAAGATACAACATGGCTGCAGTGAAAATGAAATCTGGCGCGTGCTGTCATGGAAAACAGTTTAAGTCGTCGATAGAAAACGGGCCACCAAGTTTTCATTAGAATCCTTCAATTATTGCTTCACTTACGGAGATGGAGATCCGAATTGGCACAATGCCTGTCTGATACATCAAGCCATACATGACCAGGTACATACTCAGCAAACCTTGGTCATTTCATTTTCTGTCGTTTCGAGCTGTCAACCTAACAGTAGCTCTATGTCATAGTTTCATCGTCATCTGATTTGTCGCTGGAATCATCTTGATCGTCTCCAGATTCCCAACCTGCGGCCTCAAGATCAGGAGATCGAATGCCCATACTGAGCAAAAACCCAACAAAAGCAATCCCTCCAAATAAACCAAACGCCAGCGCTTCTCCCTTGGGTTGGACCTTGGTGGCCAAAGAAAACATGCCTCCAGACACAAATGGGCCTACAGCTCGACCTGCGGCGGATAGTGTCTGAGCAAGACCGTTCAACGTCCCCAGCACATTATGGTTGGGAGCGGAATTGGTAATCTAGGCCACGTCAGTGTCAAGTCGGGGCATCATCTGGTCAAAACTTACCAACAACAAAGCACTGGTTAGACCGCCGACCGCAGCGACCGTCTTGATAAGAAGAATGAGACAAATTTCAAACCATAACCATGCTGCGCCATGGGACAATCCTCTTCCCTGATCTTGCTTTTTGTAACCCACCCATGGCATCAACAGATATGCCACTACGAAACCAACAAATCCACTCCGATACGCCCAACGGTTGCCGACTCTATCTCGAAGTTTGCCAAAAAGGCCGACCTGGAACAAGATGGTCACAGCACCCGCAAAAGCCAAGGATAATCCTATCTCCTCAGGGTCTAGATCTCGACCAGTAGGCGGGGACGCCTGGGCAAATATGGGGTATAGAGAATTGAACGAAATGTTGGAGAGTTGAAAGATTAGATAGGTCGCCAGCAAGAGGATGGTGTCACGGTTGAGAATGTCACGACTTTTGAGTTCTTCTCCCGAATGGAAGAATGTTTGCGAGTCGAGGCCGGCGTCGCTTGCATCATCTTCTGACTGGTCAGTGCCATCATCTTGACGATTCAAGTTGGCTCGTTTTTTGTTTGCTCGCAGGTAAGATGGGCGAGCGGAGGAGGAGAATTGCCATAGCCATACGAACAAATTGCGAACTCGAACACCGAGAGGGGCTTGATATTGGGCTTCCTCCAAAGACTCCTCCAAGAAGATGGAGGTTAGGACAAGATCGACGACAAGAATAGAGGCGGACAAAAGGTTTGGGAGGAGGTAGGGATAGGGGTTGGGCTTGGACTTGTCGAAGGGGTTCTGTTCGAAAACCAGAAGCCCACCGATCACTGGACCAGTAATACCGCCCAGACCGTACAAGACAGGCAGATAGGTAAAGGCCTTGGACTGATTGCTCCGATCTGTTATTTCTCCTAGACAGGTCGAGACTACGCCCTGGTTACCGTTCAATAGGCCCATCAAAGCCTGAACGATAACAGCTTGCCATAGAGTCTTGCAGAAGCCAAAGGCGACGAAGCAGGCTGCAGTGAAAGCGGTGCCCAATAAAATGACGGGTTTCCGCCCAATGTGATCCGACAACCAACCCCAGAAAAAGTTTGTAGTCAGCTGGGCCAGAGCAAAGGCTGAAGCTATGGTGCCAACGTAGACGCCAACCTGGCCTGGGTTGACATCTGGAAAAGTGGAAGCCATTGCAGGCAAGTAGGGACTGATGGAATTGAGGGCTGTCTGTTCGCAGAGGGCTATAACGGCCAGAATAGCCATCTGTTTTTTAGGGAGCGGAGAGCTTTGTTGCTCATCGTCTTGGTTGTGGAGGTCATGGCTAGAGGAATTGGAGGATACGGAAAGAGGCTGGCCTCGAGACTTTGGAGGAGAGATGCCTCCAAAGGTCTGGTAGTGAGGAGTGGAGGACTTTCGACGTAACAGAGGGCCTGAATCGGATGGTTTCATGACTGCGCGTCAAGCATACATGGAGAGGAACGATGGCCGCAGGATAGGTAGGGTAGGACACTGTCAGCTGGTAGTGGGCAGGAGTGAAGTGGTGTGGTGTGGCGTGGCGTCGACGTGGGCGCGAGCCAGCGTAGTGAACGAAGAGAGACGGGAAAATTAAATATTATACCAAGAATGGGATGGTAATGAGCCACACAAGCTGTGAAGAAGTCACGTAGAGTAGAAGGAAAAGGTAACTGATGCACCAAGTTATTCGAAGACTTGGTGGTCAGTAGGGTTGAAGATAGAAAGGACGGAAGGTGTTGGTGGTGCTGGAGCGCAAAAAAGTCATGACAATTGCATGACTGAAGATGGAAGATGGAAGATTGGCAGGTACGCTCACATGGTGATGACCTAAGTAAGGTACCTACTTACCGAGTAGTGGTTTTTACACTTGCCTATTCGTTGTGGACCTGTAGCTTGATCCAGACGAGCAGAAAAGCTGGGGCCAATGACTCTACTGGACTCCAACGAGTAGCCAAAAGTTTGTGAAATTCTAATGTGGTTCTGACGACGACAAGCTTCCACTTGAATGACGTGCACAAGCTTTGGGGAGTGGCGCTGTGTGGTTGGGCGGAGGGGCGGAGGGGTAAATGGAGGGGAGCGTTCGGGGCCTGAGGGGCTCCTCGGGCTGTTGTTGGGCTCCACTGGCTCCAGTGTCAAAAGCTCTGGGGGGTGTCGCTTAGCCTCTAAGGTAGGGAGTAGGCACAACGGGCATCTGTACAAGCACAAGAGCACGTTTAGGCTCAACAATGGGCTCTCACGATATCGAGCAGGTACCTACTTAGTGATGTCCGAGCGTCTCGGTGCAAGATCCCTGGTCAAGACCCAAGTCGACACCTGATATCACTCGCCTTGATCGTATTTTGCAGTTGGACTCGAGGCATTCTACGTGTGAGCAAAATATACTTATAAAATCTAGATAAAGCTGCTCCTCTTCAGAATGCAAATAGACTCTGTCTCTAGAAGGACACCATACTATCAACAAGTGGCTGCACACGTGACTGGGCATACATTGCATCTGCAAAGTCCATCAACTCCCAACCAAGTGGACACCCTTCCTCGGTTCTCGTTGCTGGTCATAATTTCAATTTGCCGCAGCAGATGCCACCTGCTCGACACGTTGGACCAGCACTTTCTGTTCGGGACATTTGGCCTGTTTGGTGTTGTAATGTTGTGTGAAATCATAGGAGAGTGCAAAGGGAGCCTTCATAAACTCTCGTTGAGCCTCCTTGTCATCTTTCATTCCGTTCAACAACTTCAACAAAGGATCATTTTCAAGCGCCTTGTCTGGATCTTGGTCGTATAGGCGCTTGATGTTGTCGGTAGATATGGGGTCAGTGATGGTCAGATACTTTTCGCGCCGGACCTCAGAATAGCGATCTAAGATGCTATCATCCGCCTTGCCCTCGTAGATTCCAATCATGCAGTCATACAATCCTCCGACGTCGACAATTCCTCCTGTCAAGCCCAATCCTCCAAATGGGTTGCAAACTAGAGTTGTGTTAGCTCTGACAGGGACAAGGACGTCGACAACTACTCACTGTGTGCAGCGTCAGCTGCGAGAAGGAATCGTCCGACGTGTAGACTCTCGACCAAACGTTGGTGAATCCGGTAGGGATTGATGGCCGCCAGAGTATATTCACCCTTCTTCGGATGACCTGGCAGCATTGCCTCAAACTTCATGGGTTGGCGCTCCAGCAATTGTTCTCGAGTCAACCCAGAGATCTCGCCATAGCTGACTCTCCAAAATCCACTGTTGTCGGGGTTTTTGGTCAGCCGAGCAACCATGTGCCAGTGCTCTGGATGAATAAAAAACTGCACATCCTCGTAGCCGAATTTTTCAAAGGGATACGCGACCTATCAATCGGTCAGAAAACGAAAAATTTCTTGCATTGTGGGAACGACCGGGGACCTACATTCGTCGCCACAATCTGCTTGTCCCAGGTATACCCTGGAAAGTCTGTATCTCCATACAACTTCCTTCTGACCGTACTGGAAGCTCCGTCACAGCCGACAATGTATGTTGCCTCGAGTCGCTTGTTACCCTCGGGCGTCTCGACATCTACCCACGCCTTGTCCTTGTCTTGGCCAAGGTCGACGACTTTGTGGTTGAATGAAACTTTGGCTGACGGGTGGGCACTGACATGCCTGTAGAGCAGCCGGTCTAGTTGAGCCAAGGGCAAAGTGGCCAAACGATCTGGGTCGTCAAAGTTGATGCTGTTGTCAAAACCGCCGAGATAAGTGCCATCGAGCTTCCTCCAGCAGGTGATGACAGGGTCAAATCCTTCTTTCCGCACGTCGTCGATGACGCCCGCCCGTCTCAACTCGTATGCAGCCGGAGGACCATAGTATGCTGCGCGTGGTGAATCGTCCAACTCATTCGATGCTTCGAGTACGTGAACAGGGACTCCTTTTCTAGCCAGCATGAGCGCCAGGAGAAGACCCGATGGTCCAGCGCCAACGATGATGGCCCATGGGGCCTCGGAAGCAGCCATTGAGAATTTTCTAGGACAAAGGGACAGGATTTTTCGTTTGAACGAGGATTATGCCGGCAAGGAGGACCACGCTCCATACATACACAAGAACTCGGAAGAGTTCTACTATATACGCCCGGGGAAGCCCCACTGAGAAGTCATCACCTCTCCAGCAACACAAGTGGACTGAGGTTGGGGTCGTGTGAGGGCGGAGGTGGGCCAAGACTGCCGAGTACCAGCATTCAGAGGCAAAGTGTGGACACGAGCCATCTCTCCAGAACAATTCCATGTGCGGAGGTGGGAGGCTCGAGAGGACATCAAGATTGGTGGGGCAGACACTGGTTGCTGGATGTTGGTTGTACCGGCAGATGTCGATCAGTATAACCTAAACACGCTTGATGAAATTACAACAGGTTGGGTCTCGAGATTTGTACCTACAGGCACACGGGTGGGGAAGTTGGTGCAAGAGAGGTGAGGCGACGACGATGAGACTTTGGCGACTTGGAAAGTAAGCTCGACATAATGAGGATCATTCCCTGGCTTATATGCACGGTTAGCTCGTTGGATCGAATTTGGACTGAGATATTGATATTTGCTTGCCCCGTGATTGTTGTAGTTGGTGAGCGAGAGACATGTTCGTGTTGGATTTCGGATGGGCGGCAGCTGGCAGCGTGGCATACCTGCGCCTGTGCCTGCGCCTGGGTCTGGGTAGCGAGTGCCCCGCATTCTTGGTCGCGTGTCAGGCAACAGATTTGGAGGTCGTGGAGGCAGGCGTGGGAGGTACGGGTTCAGCGACTGGAGAAGCAAGCAGGACCCCAAGTCCGTGGCTGCCCGCAAGTGGCCAGTGGGGCTCCGTGGGCTCATCGGTTCGGGGGTTCTTTGAGTGCGGGTTCCTTCGCTTCCAGTAACTGAAGAAAGGGTCCAGCCTCGTTCGAGCGTGACAATTCTTCCATTTTGATAACCAGATCAGGAATGTAAAACTGCTTAATTGAGAAATTAATGTCCAACTTCATGTCCCGATAAAATTTCGAGATTAGGGTTAGAAATCTTATCGGCGGGCCACGTCTGATAGGTAACACGTACCACAGCCTTCCACAACAACTACTACCACGCCAACGCACCACCTACAACATTGGAATATCAACTGGTCACAAGTTCTAGGTCTGAGATCTCCCCGAGTCTTGTCACTACCACCAATTGCTCGACCTCACCAGTCTCTGCTTTGACCTTGCATAAAGAGTCACACAATGGCTTCATCCGACAAAGTGGCCGAGGCCCACAAGACGCTGTGGGATCAAGGCATTGAGATACGAAAGCAGGTGGTTGGACCCGAGCATGTGAGTCGGTCGGTGGATAACATGTCGGACTTTTCTCGACCGCTGCAGGAACTCGTCACTGAGGTCGGCTGGGGTGTAGTCTGGGCTCGAGATGGACTGGAACGAAAGACACGCAGTCTGATCAATATCGGTATGCTGTGTGCCTTGAACAAAATGGCTGAGCTTGCCGTCCACATCAAAGGCGCCGTCAACAACGGGGCAACTGAAGAGGAGATTCGTGAGGTCTTGATACAGGTAGCAGTTTATTGTGGCATGCCTGCTGCATTAGAGGGCACCAGGGTCGCTGAGACCGTCCTCAAATCAATCCGCGAGGCTGACACCAAGGCTGCGGCTGAAGGCAACCAGGCGTCGCAATAAGGCTGTGGATTGAAGGAAGTCATGGGACTTTGTTGTGCAGGTCACTCATTCCCCCCAGGTAGCCAACCACCCTACATAAAACATTTGGGCCTTGAATAGCATGAGTTGTGCATTCTTTTAGGGCCGAGGGGCCCTCGGGCGCCTCTGGTCCGCTGCTGTAGGTGCTCAAGGGCCAACGGGCCCCCTTGGGCTGTTTTAGGCAACAACTCAGGTACCCCCGGACCCCGGGACCCTTGATTGGCTTTATGCAGGCATCTCGTCGACCAAGGGTCCTGCACGGCCTCGGCGCTCAGCCCTGTCCACCCGCAGTGCCCGCCAGCGCAAGACCCCTCCCTTCTCGGAGTAGGCGTTCATCAGGCGAACCACGAACAACCACCATCTTGCGTATCCTCAGCCTAAACATAACAAGAAGTACCTACGGAGTAGTACTTTGACACTCTCGTATTCATCTGACATTATTATAGTCGCCCTCAAAAGGTACATCATGCATCTATCTAGCGGTGAATCTCCATGATCTTCATGTCCTTGACATGTGCTTCAAGAATATCTGTCCTACCAATGTATCAGATTTCCATCTATCCCTGTAAAGATGCAATGATGAATTCATGAGGACAGAATGTAAGAGCTGAGAAACCCTCGTAAATAGTGGATCTTTGCATGGAATCCATAATGTGACATGAGATGCACTCTACCACACGACACATTTCCTTCGTCTTCGCCATCTTACTAGTACAAAACCGAGATGACCTTTCGTAGAATGGTTAGAATGTATAAATTTGATTTTGCTTGATAATAATTATAATGATAATGATCATGATACCTGTCGGAGAAAATCCTGCCTTATCCTAATCCTCAGTGCTTCTTTCCTGTGGTTGCCTAACGGCGGAAAGCTCACTCCTTCCTCCTCATAGTCCGTCCGCCTTTGTGTCGGTTGGCCCAATTGAGCCTTGACTCTCAGTCCTCAGTCCTCCAACCACACCCACACTACTTACCACACTACCACACCTTGACATCCTTCATCCTACAGCCGACCCTCCGCACTCACATCATCTTTCGTTTCATCTCATATCCTCAGCGACTTGTCCTTCTCTCTGTCGCTGCGTCTGCAGGTGTCCTTCTGCTCCTGACTGTCCCCGAATGCCTCCGCGTCCCCTCTTGCCATTCGTCGAACATGCGCAGCAATCACCGAGTCTCACCCAGAGCCTGCGCTGACGTCTCCCATCCCCTCCACGACAAACCCTCGTTGTCGCCGCTCAGCCTGCCTTGACCATGGCCAGCTATCAGAACGGTCACCCTCATTACAACCAGAATGCTCATCCCTCGTCTACCCAGAACTCGGGTCACCCCCCTCATACCTCCCAATCGCCATACCCTCCGAGGCCGCTTCACAGAAGCCCCAGTTTCGATGCTGGGGATGACCAGCGCTTTGCTGATGTCCCAGACCCTTCCTACCGTGCGACCCATCCATATCAAGCGCAACATCCATCCGCAGTGGCCTCCAGCCCTCCAGTGGATCGAGGCACATCCATCACTTACGCCAATCAAGCCTCGTCCCTGCCCTTCAGAACCAACACCCAACACGGCTCTCCAGCCGGTGGCTATCAATATCAACATCAACCGACCCCTCCCGCTCACCAGACTTATAACCCTGCCCAATTTCAGCAACAGCAGCAACAGCAGCAGCAGTCACACCAGTATCAATACAACCCACAAGCCTACGCCTCTCCGCAAACCTCGTATACCCCCGTCGCACATCAACCTTATGTTCCAGCCGCCTATGGCGATTCTAATCTTCAGCGCCACACCTCCCTGTACAACAGCTACGGTTACCACGATGCTAATTCGCAGTTGAATTATTCCGCTCAACCCCCTCTGCCCCCGCCTCGATCTGATACCCTTCCTCTATCTCACTCACTCAATCAATACGGGACATATCCTCAAGACACTAACCAGCATCATCTCTCCGGTCATCCCAGCAATGCTTCTCCACGCCAGAATTATGCAGCGTATTCTCCCCCACCTCCCCAACCTCCGCCCCATGAAGCGTCTCTGGCCGCTAGGCCATACATGCAATCCGTGAGCATGCCGGAAGGGCCATATTCGCATGAATCCACCCCTTCTGGGAATCAATCTGCAACCCTAGCGAACTATTCCTCGCCCGATGTCAATCGAAATTCCTCCTTTGCTAGTCGAGTCAGCGCTCAGTCCACTTCTCCTCGACTTTCGCTCGCTAATTCGCCAAATCGCATGCCGGCAAGTCGATCGCCGCAACGCCAGGGTACTATCGACCGTCATCCCCAAGGAAGGTCTTTGCCAGGGGTTCCATCTGGTTCTGAATCGGACAATGATTTCTTCAGCGCATCTCAACCACAGGCTCATCGTAGAGACCCTTCCACGAGCGGCTATGATGATTTGATGCAGCATCTCGACCATGCTATTGGCGATGCTTCCACGCTTGACTCGCAGAGGCACACTCACATGTATCGCCAATCCCAAGACCAGGGCCCCGACTCTGTCCTCCCCACCCCTTCCCCGCAGCCTTTGCTATCTCCTGATGAAGCTCCTACTCATTTAAATGGCAATATTGCCTCGACCGGAGATGCCTACATCAACTATGGCGCTTTCACCGATGACAGTGATGCGGAGGCTGCTGCGGGACTAGCTGCCATGAATGCTTTGGACGAGCAGGAACGAGCAGAAGACATGAGAAGACGTAGTGGCACCCAAGGCTCCGCCACCCTCTTCCCCACTGCCATTCGTTCCGACGATCACTCTGCACGCATGGTCTCTCAAGACCAAAGCAGTGACAGTGACTATACTGGTTACGACCTAAGCGGTGCCGCCGGTGGAAGCTATGTCCCCGACATGTCTTATGGCGAATCGCAGTACGGTGTTGCTGCGACCATGCCCTCGAGCGACCTTTACGGTCGATTGAATACACGAATGAGCTCCATCAGAAGCTCTGGCGTGTCTTCCGAGGGAAGAGACTCTCAAACAAGTGGCGTGGACTCGCTTCCTCCGACTGACAATCCCTTTTCTCCAATCCACAATGTCGCCAGAGTCGATACTGGAGGAACGGGTGGGCTCACTGAACCGAGCCCTTTCCCGAGACGCCTGAGCTACGAAGACGGCGATGAGGCTACTCTGATAGAATCTGAAGCAGGCCAGACCTCGGGAAGTACCAGCCCATCTCGAGATTCTATGCCGGACCTCTTCTTCCACCCTGGCATGAGCCAACAGCGGCCGCTTCCACCTCCACCTTCTAATTCAGACCCTTCAGCTCTCCGAACAATCCCACACCTGATCCCTGCTGGGACATACACCCAACAAAGCCGCTTTTCTCAGTACACAGACCCCGGTACTCGCGTGTCTTTCCCTTCTGCGCCCGATGCCTACTCTTCCACTTTGTTGAGCCCGACGGCCGTGCCGCGCTCAACCTCACTCTCAAGTACCAGAAGTGCTCCGAGAAGTGACCACCCCATTCGATCAAAAACCGAGTCTGATCGGGCCAAATTGCTTCGTCAACAGGGCCGGCCAATGTCTGATATCTATGATCTTTCGAGCCCTCAAACCGCCGTTGGGCTTGATCTCCCCACAATTCCCAAGAAGCGGTACAATCCTTCCAAGCTGACATCGGATCAGTTCAAGAAGTGTTCGGAGCCCTGGGCCCTGAGTTCAGTCTTGGCTTGGATCAGAGAGTTGGCGGAAGAAGAGGCTGACCTCAAAGAGAGTAGCGTGGCTGAAGGCTTGGTAGCCCTATTCATGCACAAAGTGCCCACCATGTACAACACTGAAGCCGAAGCACTCGGTGACCGTGTCGTCAAGTCGATGGTGGCAGCTGGCGCTCTGGTTAGGGAAGAGGAATGGGTCAAATTTGGTCCTGGCACCATGTCTGGCGTCCTGTACCAGCTCACAGGTACCGGCTGCTATTCGTCCAAATTGCACCTCTACCCGGTTAAAGGTCGATGTTATTCCTACCATTGTATGAGGACTTTGAAAAAGATCGACGTCGACTCGTTGCCCGGCGAGCAAAGTACTCAAGATTGGCCTACGTTCTATAAACTCAAAAAGGAGGACTTGGAAGGACATGATAGGAAGGAAATTGAACGGCAGAACAATCTGCACGAAGTCGTCACCGGTGAAGATTTTTATCTAAGCCAGCTCGACGTCATTCGACTTCTCTACCGGGACCGATTAGCCGCGTCGCAGCCGCCCATCATTCCGACCAAAAAGCTGCCGGGTTTCCTGAAGGAGGTCTTTGGTGGAGTGGACAAGGTGAAAAAGGTCAATCAGGACTACTTGCTGGGTCAGCTCAAATACCGCCAAACCGAACAAGGCCCGTGGATCGTTGGCTTCAGCGACATCTTCCGAGAATGGATTCGAAAAGCTCGGCCAATTTACGTGGAGTACGCTGCCAGTTTTCCCAGGGCCGACTACCTTATGCGTCGAGAAGCCGAGCGCAATCTTCATTTCAAAAACTTCCTGGACCAAGCGCAAAACGATGCTCGTTCCAAGAAGCTGGATTGGGGCAATTACCTCAAGAGTCCAATCACCAGACTGCAACGTTACGGTCTACTCTTATCCACCGTGTACAAAAACATGCCCAAGGAGTCGGAGGAGAAGACGAATTTGGCGTTTGCCTTGGACGAGATTCGTGCGGCAACATTTGAGTGTGATGCCAAATTCGCCGAGATGGGCAAGAAGATGGAATTGATCGAGATGCAGACTAAACTACGACTGCGTGCTCAAATGGAGAAAGAAGTCGAGCTGAATCTCGACCATCTTGGCCGAGAGATCGTATTCAAAGGCGATCTACTCCGTGCTGGTGAAAAGGGATTCCAGTGGGTGGAGACTTTTGCCATTCTTTTCGATCACTATCTCGTGCTTGCGAAGCCACTGGCGCGGGAACGAAGCCGTGAAGGATACTATGACGTGTCCAAAGTTCCAATCCCAATGGATCTCTTGGTGCTCGAAAGCGCCGGAGACGCTGCTGTTGTCAAGTCGTCGGTCAAGGGAATCGCGGCGGTCACCACAACCGTCGCGACTAGGTCTCAAACCGATTCCCGGATGGCTCGGGCGCAATCTGCGGCTAGTGGTGACCGGCCAGGATCTCTCACGCACACCAACACCAACCTTTCGATCGGGTCTGGGGGCGCAAGTCAAAGCATGGTCCCCATCACGACGCTAGACTCGGGCAACCCCAAGGAGGAGAAGATTATGTATCCTTTCCGTGTCAAGCACCTTGGCAAGCCTGAGACCTACACCTTATACGCACCTAGTGCTCAGAACCGACAAGATTGGTGCGAAGCCATCATTCAAGCGAAAACTCGGCACGCCGAATCACTCTACTCTCAAAATGCGGAGCCGTTCAAACTACGGGTGCTGGCCGACACGGCTTTTGGTTACGATGGCCTCAGTCACGGGTCACGGCGAATTTTGATCCGAGGCACGCCATTAGACCGAGCAATTCGAGAGACGGAAAAGAAATATGAAGGACAAGGCAGGCCGGCTCCAATTTGCAGAGCTCAAGTCAACTGCGCGACTGTGTTCCACCAGCCATTTGGTAGGCTAATGTGTGCGATCGGAACCGACTATGGCGTCTACATCTCCGAGTATCAAAACTCAAGGGGGTGGACTAGAGTAAGTGAGAGGAAGCCTCACGAGAAGGCCAATTTACTGACTTTCTGTGCAGGCCATCCAAATGCAAAGGATCTCCCAGATTGCAGTCCTTGAGGAATTCAATCTCTTCCTGCTGATCTCCGACAAAGCTCTGATCGCATATCATCTTGATGTTGTGTGCCCACCATCGGGCAGCCACGGTCCGCGAGACGATTCGGCACGCAAAGCGCCTCAAAAGTTGTCAGGGTCCAAAGACATTGGGTTCTTCGTGACGGGCCGAATGAAGGAACGCACGTTGGTGTTTTATAAAAAACGGGATGGTATCGCATCCACCTTTAAGGTTCTGGAACCAGTGCTTCAAAAGAGTACAACAACTCGATCACGATTCCTCCCGTCATCGACTCGGCGTGGTCAGACCGAGTTTTTCCGCGAATACGACGAGTTCTACATCCCCGCCGAGTGTTATGGGTTGAATCTCTACCAGTCAAGTCTGGCCATCTCGACAGCTAGAGGCGTCGAGGTCTTGACATTAGAGAAGAAGCAAACTTGGAGTGTGCCGAATCTGAGGAGCGACCAAGCTGACACACAGGCGCACCTCAGTTCAATTGCAAGCCGGATCAAGGATCTGAAGCCGTTGGGAATGTTCCGTCTCGGCGAGGCCGAATTCCTAGTGACATTTGAAGAATGCGCGGTATACGTCAATAAGCATGGTGACATCTCACGGGGCGTTGTGATGGAGTTTGTGGGACGGGCTAAATCAGCCTGTCTGTACTCGCAGTATCTCATCCTGGTGGACGACGATTTCGTGGAGATTCGAGACGCACAGAACGGGAGACTAAAGCAAGTCGTGGCAGGAAAAGACATCAAGCTGTTGGATGACGGGGGTGGAGGCTCGGGGTCAGGGACCGCATCTCAGCAAACCGCATCGTTGGGTGGGGGAATGAATGGACTTGGACTGAAGAACTTTGCCAATGCTCCACGCACGCCCAAGATTGTGTTGCAACACCCCGAGTATGAGAAGAGCCACATCGTGGTCGAGTTGATCCTGACTCAGGACGAGGAATGAGCGCAGTTGCTGGACAACGAGCGAGTTGGCATAATAATCCATTTAAGCCGACAACATGGATTCCATAGTGAAAGGATCATTGGATCGAAACGAGCTCATGACTCTGGCAGAAAGGATGCTACGATGCTGGGTTGGATATCCGGGTATTTTCATGCAATTCAGCAAGCCGGAGCTGATCTTTATGAATCATGGACAGAAGGTTTGGCCTCAGGATCAAAGGCACATACGATTACTCTGGAGCCATTTTATAGGTCAAAGACTTTGCTGGCACTTTGGCATAGTTGCAAGCAGAAGAAGAATATTATTATTGCACACGTTAACGTTGATGGGGGCATGGACATGTCATTGAATTGAGTTGCCTCATATTCGTTCACTGTGGATGATGGGAACATGTCTTGAGATGACGAATTACCAAAGTAGTCGCAACATCGAGGCAGAGAAGGAGAACTGGTGGTCGTGCCTTCCATCTATAAAACTACATACTCCGTAGTACCTACAGAGTATGCATGACTAAGCAGGTACATGGACGGTCTACCAAGGATGGACGCATCAACAGCACCTGCACATACGAAGGACTCGTACAAGACCCTTGCCCTTCCCCCGGTGACCGAAAGTCCCTGCCTAATAATAAAATAATCACTACGTAAGTAATAAACTAACCACCCCACTAACAACTTTATTGGGGTAGCTAAGTACCAGCTAACCAGGTCAAGGTTCACCACACGTCGCCGCTATATTGATTGATTATTATTGGGTCAAGGCATCCAGCCTGGTCAAGGCGCCGCCTTGGGACGACCTGGGAGATGCTCGACCCTATACTCATCCCCTCCAATTCAACACATCTCGACACATTCACCACTCAGACATGATTATTGCCACAGTATGACGCGGAGAATGTGAACCTCCAAAGACCAAACGTGACCATTGACACAATATCAGCCGTTGAACGAGCCTCCTCAGCTGTCATCATCGCTCCTCCGCACCCTGCTGGGAGTCGGTCACCCTGATGACCCCAGCGCCTGACTGCGGCCATGTTGAGCTCGTTTGTTCAGAAGTTCATCGATCAATCCCCTCTTGCCAGCAACAACAATGACAATCGTCCCTCCAAAGCCTCCTACTTTCGAGACCAGTTCAGACTCCCCGCCGGTCAGAATCCTCTCTATGAAATCAGCGCTGAACTCTACCTCCCCCTCCCATCCTCTCCTTCAGGACACGCTCCTACCTCTGGCAACAAGTTAAAGGACAACGGAATCCGTTATGCCGGTGAACTGCATCTGAGCGAGCACTTTCTATGTTTCTCCACCATCCGCGCCAGCTTCCTTCCCTTTGCCAGCCATAGTGCCTCGACCTCCTTCACCGGCCCAACCCAAGGCGCCGGCCCCGGTGGCCATGGCTTCACACTACCTCTATGCTCCATTCGACGAGTCGAACGGCTGAATAGCCATCAAGACAAATTCTCCCTTGCCCTGACCACCCTCGAATCGATCCAAAAACCCACCTCGGAAAAGACAAAAGGCGCTATCCCTCCTCGAAAACTGATCATCACCCTAGACGGCAGCCGCGCCACCTGTGAACACTTTTGTGATGGCCTCAAGAAAGGATTGAGGGAGGCCATGAAAGATGCCGATGCCCTACGTGCTGTAGTGGCTCAGTGCTATTCCGAGTATCTGCTCGACCCCGCCAGAACAAAGGCCAAGGAAGACGGCACCCCGGGCCCAGAACCTCCGGATACAGGCCTGGGAACGCTCTTCAGATATCCTGGAGATGCCCGCAAGCTACGAGACAGGAGTAAAATCAGACTCTGGGGTGAATATCTTCGAGAAAATGGCCGTAATGCCACAATCGTCCGGCAGCCGACTTTCCACAAATTGATCAGAGTCGGCCTTCCAAATCGTTTGCGAGGAGAGATATGGGAGATCGCCTCAGGCTCTTTCTACACTCGTCTACGAAATCCTCATCTGTACAGCAAGACTCTGGAAAAGTTTACCGGCAAAGAATCACTTGCCATTGACGAAATCGAAAAGGACTTGAACCGAAGTCTGCCTGAATATCCAGGATTCCAGAGTGAAGAGGGCATTGGTCGACTCCGTCGTGTCTTGACGGCGTACAGCTGGACCAATGAAGAAGTCGGCTATTGTCAGGCTATGAATATTGTTGTCGCTGCTCTTCTCATCTACATGTCCGAATCCCAAGCCTTTTTCATCCTCGGCGCCTTGTGCGATAGGCTACTCCCCGGATACTATTCCAAAGACATGTATGGAACCTTGTTGGATCAACGTGTCTTTGAGAATCTGGTCGAGAGAACCATGCCGGTTCTGTGGGAACATTTGGTCAAGTCCGATGTCAATCTCTCTGTCGTTTCGCTACCCTGGTTCCTGTCTCTGTACATCAACTCTATGCCACTGGTCTTTGCCTTTAGAGTCCTAGACGTTTTCTTTCTCGAAGGACCAAAAGTCCTTTTTCAAATCGGGCTGGCCATCCTGAGGATCAATGGCGAAGAGCTTCTTGATGTCAGTGACGACGGCTCTTTCATCTCCATCCTCAAAAACTATTTCTCCAGGCTGGACGAGTCGGCTCATCCACACTCGGAGAATGAAAAGCTACGGGCCATTACCAGATTCCAGGAATTGATGGTCACGGCATTCAAGGAATTCGCCGGCATTACTCACGCCAGTGTGGAAGAATTGAGGGCCAAGCATATTGATAATGTCAAAGAAGGCTTGGCTACATTCGCCAAACGTACATCGATTCGCAATTTGGGCCCAGAGAGCAAGAAGCTGAGCACCGAAGACCTCAGTGCCATCTATGATCGCTTCTTTGCAGTCTTGTCGGAGAGACAAGAGAGAGCCAAACTCCGAGAAGAGGAGCGTAAGAAGCAGGAGCAACAACGCCTCCGACCTGGACTCTTCTCTCGATATTCAGAGCGTAATCATGACGAGCCTGGTCAAAACGCCCTTCCCCTTCAGACCATGGATTACGACGCATTTAGAGAATTCCTTGCAAACACAGCCAAATGGGCGGTGGCTGACTCGCCATCCTCCCCAGCCAAGGAAATGACAAGCCCGATGGGCAGTCAGAGGAATCGAAGCAAGACTCTGACGCAATGGGGCAATGGCCCCCAGCCCGCCGATCACGATTTTATGCAACGCTTGTACGGCAAGTGGGATCAAACTCATCACGGTGAGATGACGCTCCAGCATTTGGTGCGTGGGCTTGCCCAGTTTAAAGGCACCACAGATATCATGAACTCGATGAGTCTATTTTTCGATCTTTTCGACGATGAAGGGTCTGGCAAAGTGGATCGTGAGGGTATTCTGCGCATGTCCGAGTCATTACTTTTCCTATCGAGACGGGGGTTCGATGGCGCAATCACACCGTCAGAATCAGCCGGCGTAACACCTGTTTTATCTGGCGATTCCATCACCAAAGCCAGCACAACCGAGAAGTTCCTGGGTAGTGTCAGCGCTTTCATCAGGAGGTGTTTTGAGTATGCCGATCCAGATCAACCAGATCAACCTGACACGGATGTCAAGTCTGCCACAGAAAAACTCGAATCGTCCACCATCAGCAGCCCTGAACCCGAAGATCTCTTGGATCTTTCCGAAACCAAATCACACACCAAATCCATAGCCTCACCAACGCTCACTTCTGAGGATCCTCTTTCCCAAGCTTCACCGCCAGACACGCCTACACTGACAATACCGAAGCATGGAGCAAAGCGAAACAGTGAAGCTCGAGCGGCCTCTCATAACCTCGCTCTCGACCCCAATAAACCTCTTCATATCACTCTACCCACTTTCCGCATGGTGATCCTGGCAGATGAACTACTCGAGCAATTCTTCGAAACCTTTTTCCCCCAATCATTCCGACTCAGCGACATCTCCAATGCCAGCACCGTATCTCTCCCATCCGCAACCCTGTCAGGAAACCTCACCACGTTCAGCAACTTCGGCACACCAGTCAAGAACCTCATCAACGGATCTGCCACGAACAAGACGGTCATCGACGTCGGAACGGCCGGAGGTGTGGTGGAACCCGGATCACGCGGTCTTCGAGGCGTGCTTGACAACATCGTCAACGACGGCATGCGCATGGCAGCCGAGATGCGGAAACGCATGGACGAAGCACAGAAAGAATTTGAAAGACAGGCCCGCGAACAAGGCCAAGCTCGTCCACAGTACCGTGACGACGAGGACGAAGATGACGACGAAGACGATGAGAAAAGCAAGCGAGATCAGGAATTGCTTGAAGGCGCAGAGGTGGCTTCTATCAAGACATATCGCAGCGATGAAGCGGGGCATCGAAGTCGTGCTCAAAGTGAAGTGGAGCGTGGGTCTGGTCGTTCGGTGACGGGGACGGGGACGGGGACGGGGTCGGGGTCGGGGAGTTTTTCGAGCACAAAGGGAAGTGAATCGGGAAGTGTACATGGTGTGAGTCTATTGGATTTGGACGAGAATAATAATAGCAGATGAGGATGGATGGATGGATGGATGGATGGATGATGAAATCAATCAAATCAATCAAAGAAAGAAAGTTTATAAGAATCAAGATACCCCAGTGGGAAAGAGAGTGTGCTGGTGTGTGTTGCTTAGGGCAGGGCTGGGTTGGATTTGGGGACAAGGCAAGGGAAAGGAATAAAGACTCAAGAGGGGGTCGATGATATATGGAAATGGAAATGGATGTCTACTAAGACAATACAACGAACATTGTGTCCTTCTCAGATTTATCGGATTTCTACATATACTACATGCCAACATACCTGCACCTACCTTCTGATGATGCTTTAATGAATCCGTCTCAATATGTTGGGATAACACCAAACATAGTGTGACTGTAGGGACAAGGGTTATGCGAGGAATTGCCACGCCTCGACCTTTGCCATCGACATGAAACGACGCAACATTGGTCTAGAAGTTCTGTAAAGATGCTGTTAGCACGTGTTCATTAGTAGGCAATTATAACAGGCAAAAGGACATTCTCAAACGAGGGAGCCCTCCCGGATGGTCATTTACATATGCACACATCCATCCACATAGCCTCCCTCAGATCAGCTCTCACAGTTAACAGTGACTGCCAGAGTTCGAGTCGACTTGATGCCCCAGTCCCTCTATCAATCAACCTGAGCTGTCGAAGGAAGGATCTGGAGCGTCGGTAGCGGATACTCGGCTGTCTCAACTTTGGCTTTTCGGACTACGAATCATCATCGGTGTTGAGGCGTTGTGTGGAGTTGGAGAGTTAGGAGGTGACAAACAGGAGAGTAAGGGAAGAACAGACATGGATGAAGGGGAATGAGAGCAAAGACTTACTCGAGCGATGACCGACACGGTTCCAAGTCTTGGGGAATATTCCCCGAGGTGACTCTGCAGCAGGCAGTCTTCCTCCAACCCACTCAGCAAGGGCATAGAATTGGCTCAGATTGAAAACTAGATGTGATAAAACATCAACCCCTTCACAGGACCAATCACACAACAACCAAGATGGAACGGGTTGAAGGCCTCCTTCGAGACAACGACCACAAACCACCTAGTCTGCATGAGGAACGACTTGACAGGTCATTCGTCCTCGGGATGATTGTGCAAGATATCTTCATCGCCTCTTCTGGATTTGTGTCTGGCAGGGCCGCCAATGATGATGGACGATCAAGGATCACAGTTCCTTTAAATCTCTACCACTTCGTATGCCTTTTGCTCTCCAATCAACCTGACCAGAGTCCAACGATAGCCCGAGACAATAAAATCCCAAGCTCTTTCGAATCGTGCCTCATTTCTCTCGAGAATCATCAGGATCGACCGCAAGTCTTTGCACAGAGTGTGGAAAGCGAGCGAGGGGATCGTTATCGACGAAACCGGAAGATATGAGACGCACTCTGACCGACGGATTGTCGAGGCGAACAAGGGGTGAAGTTGATCGCTTCAGGGCCCGGGTTTGTTCGATTTGGATAGGTTCGATCTCTCGACTTTTCGCTGAGGAGAAGACGAAAGAAGGGAGGAATCGGGAAACAGGCGTAACGACGAGACAGATGAATTTGTGGAAATGTTCTTTGATCCATCTCTCCGCTCACCACCGACAATCCAAAGACAGCAAACCTGACAAGGAAAAAAGGGACATGTGAAGTCTGCGTCTCTTCGATCTCTGTTCAAGCTCCTCAGATGAAGAAAAAGGATGAAAAAAACAGGAGAGGAAAATCGGCAACTGCGTCTGGAAGAAGCAAGGAAGGAACGAAGGAGGTCGACGCGCAGGAGGAAGGCGCAGGGCAAAGAAGCACGTGGCGTGGCAGGCGAGTGAGACAATAAATTGTCTGTTGTGCCACCAAAGAACCTCGAGAACTTCTCACCCCAGACCAAAGACCAGACCCGTCACGCCTATCTTCATCCCACCTGTTTTCACCGCGACACAGCAGTCACTCTCCTCGTCTCCGTTCGCCGTCCTTCCCTCGACTCGGTTTAGCTCGGTTGTGTTTGTGAATATGGTTGTTTCGGCATTGAGATTCAGACTGGTGGTCATGATTAGTCTGCGTTCATCCTCAATATGGTATGAACATATACGGGGTGAACTCACCTTCGACCCTTGAAGAGGGAAACAAAAACGAATATCAAGATGAAACTCCGTGTCCAAAAGCCACAACGTCGCGCGGCGGATTGTCGCTAGCTAATTGCATCCTGGTTAGCCAGCAGGCCAGTTAAGTTCGGAGCGACAGCATCCACAATTTTAGGTAGGCAGGGGACGTCCACTAGGAGCTCGAGGGGTCGCGCCCGTCCAAAGCTTCAGTAAGCCCATACTGTGCCATCAGGCTGAGGAACAGAACACCCGAGAACAAATACTCATACAGGCGCATTGCTGATGATACAGAGGAACCCAAGGTCTGATTTGTGGCTATGTCTTCATGACAGACAACTTACTACATTTCTGATGAGAAAGGCTTGTTGGATGGCGAAAATGAACATATTTAATGATAGTCTTCGGTCCTCCGTCTCTACACCACCTATACCTTGGTCGCATTCTTCGCATTGTACTCTTCATCAGTCACAGGATCCAGCCAAGTTGTTTTCCCGTGACTGACAGCGAGATGCGCCATGAGACTTCCGTTGTCGGCTCCATGCCAGTGAGTTGTTCCTGCTGGTGCCCACACAATATCTCCCACATTCAGTCGTTGAGGTTCGCCGCCTTTGTCGCAAATCCAACCGGAGCCAATCTTGACTTCCAGAAGCTGTCCGTGTTCGTGAGAATGCCAATAAGTCCGAGAACACGGTGTAAATGTAACGTGATTGATGTTGATTCCTTCTTCGGCTTTGAAGAGTATTGGGTCAGCGTAGACCTCGCCTGTAAATGTCGGTCCTTGTTTGATCGTGGCTCCCCCACTGACTCGAGAGCCTCGAATGATGGTCATAGGCATTATGAAGTCCGATTTTAAGTATGATAGATATTCGAGAAGGTCTGGTGGTTTCAATGTTTATGAGCAGTATGCAAACGAAGAGGAGGGTAAGAGTCTTGATTCTTGAATATATAAATCTCCAAATCTTGCTACTCCAACCATCTCGCCATACTGAGTCTAAATGGAGACAATCTCCTCATTGACCGAGAGGAGCACAGGAGTTTATCCCTCAGACTATCAACTCGAGCAATCCCATAGCTGGATTACATAGGTTTGTAGAGATACGAGGGGTGGGTCCTATCATATAGTACATCGTATTGACATACACAACCCAGACAAGACAAGTCTATAAACTTCATCCAAGGCAAATCCAACGCCATAGCCATTCTATCAATCATTTCCCATACCTCTCCAGAGACCAAGCCCTAGCCTTTGCCAACGCATAGAGCGAGTCCAATCTCGGCATCGGAACATTATGCTTACGACCGAGACGAACAGGGTTTCCCAAAACCGCCTCGACTTCAAAAGGACGAGCCTGAAGGACATCCTGAAGCATACTCGTCTGACGACCATTCCCAGTCTCTGCACGCTCCTTGGTGACAGCGAATCTCGTTTCTGCAACCTGTCTAGTAACACCAGGGATACCCAACTTGGTGGCTAGGTCGACAATCTCCATCATGACAGCCCAAGACAATTCATAAGCATATGGATCCGAAGTATTGAGGAAGTCGCCGTCAGTAGTTAGTGTCAGAGCTCCGATTGGATTCCATGCCGCGTTCATGATCAATTTAGACCAGCGTGCAACCTGGATGTCATCGAGAACTTCGGCACCGCCACCGCCTTGGGTCATCAAGTCCGCCATACGCTGTGCCGCCTCCTTATGCCATGCTGGAGCATTACTAGGATACGTGCCGATTTCCAACAAGTTCATCATTTCCGGATACTCGATGCTTCCCTGATCCGTCTGTACCGCAGGAAGGTAGACCACGCCACTCAAGATCGGATTCTGGGGAAATGCATCGGCGACTTCCTGCTCAATCTCAATCCCATTCTGCGCGAGAAGAATCGCCGTGTGGGGATGTGTTTCTCTGATCGCCGGTCGAATCATATCTGCGAGTGATGGGCGAGAACCAGGAAATGATTTGGAACACACCACCACAAAGTCGTAATCGACGTCCTTGGGACATTCGGCCACGCTGCGAATTACATGGTCAGGCTTGTACTTTTGAGTGCCGAATCTGACACTATGTAGCGTGAATCCTGATTCCTTGACAGCGGTGTAGTTGGAGCGACACACGGCGGTGACTTTGCATCCGGCTTTTTGAAGTTGATATAAATATACAGCCCCAATACTGCCGACGCCAAAGACGAGCACATTGGGTGGTTGGCTCGCCGGGCCAGGGCCGTTGGTTTGGGGGACTTCAGACACCATGTGACGAAGAAGAATGGTGAGTATTGGAGTGTTTACTGAGTCACTGTTTGGATGGGTACGGGTGTCATGTTAGTCAACGGATTCGGAGTTTCTCATATTCGATTCCCATCGTCTCGAGGTTCTCATGGCTGGTGTGGGGGGGCCTCCCCTTATCAGTTAATCGGCAAGTTGAAGCCGATCGGTTGTCGATCCATACCTCCATGGTCGATCATAAGGGAGACTACGAGTACATCTCACTTTGCCTAAAGGGGGAAATTACTATGTGGATTCTGATGACTAGACCGTAATATGAGTCAATTAAAGCTCTCAAAGATCAAGGAGGTGAGTCCATTCGAATACTATCTTGATTTCTGAGTTGTTGTTGTATTCCTTTTGTTCCTCTACTGAGGTCGACCCAATAGATACAACAAGTTCCACCGTAGCAAATTACGGTCGATCAAAAGAACTCAACTACAGTCCAACCGAACTGGCACGTGATTGGGAAATGTTCAACTACAACCCTGATGGATTCATCATCTACCATCCATCACCCCATATATCTAGCCAACAACTTGTCAATGTGGAATCGGGCGGTGCCGAGCGATTTTGTACCTCCTTTTTCTTCAATTGACCATCCATAATCTGAGGGTCGTCAATCAACAGTTAGATCCAAGCCAGTCATGTCCAGGTAAACACACCATCGTATTTTCAGGGGAGATTCCGACGGGACGGTGCGAGGTTGATCGACATGGCGCCACGATGGGACAAACTCTCACTAATTCTGGCACATCTCTCACTAATCGCGGCTTTGCTTGTCTTCGCAAAGGGTTTCTTCCCTCACAAGGCTTTTCTGCCGGGACTGGCAACGTGGCCCAACGATTATGGGTCCTCAGCAAGAGATGCTCCTTTTGACCGCGTCATCTTCATGGTGGTTGATGCCCTTCGGAGTGATTTTGTCTATGGAAACTCTTCAAGCTTCAGCTTCACTCAGGGCCTGATCAGATCTGGTGCCGCCGTACCGTTCACAGGCCATGCAAGCCCACCCACCATCACCATGCCCAGAGTCAAAGCCATTACCACCGGTTCCGTTCCTAGCTTCGTGGACCTGGTACTCAACTTCGCCGAGTCAGATACAACCTCTACTCTAGAAACTCAGGACTCTTGGCTGGCACAATTGAGGGCAAGGGGTGGCAAGCTGGTCATGTATGGAGACGACACCTGGCTTAGACTCTTTCCCGGTTTCTTTGAACGCGCAGATGGCACCACTAGTTTCTTCGTGTCTGACTTTACCGAAGTTGACAACAATGTCACTCGCCACATCGATGATGAACTTGAGAGAGACGACTGGGCCGCAATGACGCTTCACTTCCTCGGCCTCGATCACATCGGGCACAAGACAGGGCCAAAAGGGCCGATGATGCCTACCAAGCAAGCCGAAATGGATGGCGTTGTCGAATCCATCTACACCGCCATGGAACAAAATTCTCATCTCAAGTCCTGCCTTCTTGTCCTTCTGGGTGACCATGGAATGAATGAAGGTGGCAATCACGGAGCTTCATCACCGGGAGAGGTTTCCACAGCTCTTACCTTCATATCACCTAAACTCAAGTCAGCATATGAAGGTCAAGCAAGCCCCGTCACCAACGCCCAAGACTACAGATACTACGATGTGGTCCAACAGTCAGATATTGCCCCAACTCTGGCCTCTTTACTAGGATTTCCCATTCCATTGAACAACCTCGGCGTCATCATTTCGCGTCTCCTTGAGCTCTGGACCATTCCCAAAGATCAGTACGATCTTCTGTATGAGAATGCCGAGCAGATCCACCGAATTGCAGAGGCCACTTTCCCTACCGAGTTTGCTGCCCAGGCCACTGCATCAGGTTGCTCAACCTCCGCAGGGGATGATGCTGCTATCTTGGCCTGCCTCTGGCGGCAGATCGTGGAAGGCCGGCATAGTGTCGGATCCGAGATATCGACAGAGAGACTCGACGAACTGAACCAATTCCTGCGCGGGGCGCAGAGTCTGTTGAGTGGAGCCGCAAGCAACTATGGCCTTGTGAGCATGCAGATTGGGATCGCTCTGGCCGCTGTGTCACTCCTTCTATGTGTGCCTTCTTTCACCCATGGTGCCTTGCAAGCGGGATTCGATGGCGTCTTTTTGATATTTATCATGCTCATGTACGCAATTACCATGTTTGCCAGCAGCTACGTCGAAGAAGAGCATCAGTTCTGGTATTGGACATTGGGAGGCTGGCTACTCCTGCTCCACCTCAAGGACGGAAGATACAAGACAACTGGACTGCCATCGGGACAGATAGCGACCTTTCTTGCCTATCTGTTATCAGGGGTTGTCCGCAGATGGAGACAAACAGGACAGAAATACGCAGGTGACCCAGATTTCGTGACAGAGATCATGGCACCAAACTCGTGGTTCTTATGGGTCCTGATCATGGTGACCTACACCATCCCATCGAGAAATCTCAGCGCCAGAGCGGCCAAATGGATGGGTGGAAGACAGATGGGACTGCTCCCTGTGCTGGTCACGGTGTCAGCCTTTGTCTTCAAAGTCGCTTTTACTGCCGCTGACGCACCAGAACTCCTGTACAAGATCTCCTGGCTTCGTCCTTTGGTCGTTTTCGTCCGAGGCTACCCACTCGAAAAACTCGCTCAAGTGGTCTTCCTCGGGCTGACCCACCTGGGAGGGTGCTCCCTGTATTATGAAACACCATGGAAGTCGATCGAGCACTTGAAATCATGGCTGGCGATTTTCCAAGATATCGTCACCATTTTTCTGGTCACTCAATCTCGCACCGTGGATGTACCAATGTATCTTTTCTACATGTTACAACTCAAATTCCTTCAACGAGCTAGGCCACATTCGGTGAGCGAGGTTACGGTCCTTGCTGTGCTGGTTCAATATGCCACCTTCTTCGCCTTTGGCGGTACGAATTCCATAGCGACGGTCGACCTGTCTAATGCATATAACGGCATCAGTGGATACAATGTCGTGGCAGTCGGGATCTTGACTTTTGTCAGCAATTGGACCGGTCCCATATGGTGGTCATTTGCTGTTTGTCAGTTGTTTAGCGACGTCGATTTGAAGAACGGCAACTGGAGGTTTTTGCTGACGACTCAAGCCACCTTTGCTGGTGTGCATGTATTGGCCGTCATGGTCGCCTGCACGGTGCTTCGAGAGCATCTTTTCATATGGACCGTCTTCTCGCCCAAGTATCTGTATACGGCCGCCTGGATTATCGGGCAGCATACTTGTGTCAATCTGGTGACAATCGGTGGACTCTTGTGGTACAATATCAGCGAGAAATAAATGGCTAGCTTCCACTTGAGGCCACATTCCACCAACACTCTTCTCAATGCGTCGATGATGTCCCGTTAGCTTGGATTTCCAACAAGAACCCGTCGAAGAATTGGCCGACACCTTCAATGTCGTCGATTGATAGAACTTTGGAGACATCTGGGAAAGTCAGTATGAGTTGATGGCCAGACACGACAGAAACATAGATTGCTCACATTGATCTGGGCGCACAATTACAATAGCACCTTGCTCAGGGTCGATTTTAAACGTCTCATACGCTTTTCCATCGCCTGAGTTGTAGCTCATCTCATCGATGTACACCTTGTGAAGATCTAGGAAGAATAAGTGAATCGAACCACCAAGCTTCTTGTATCACGCTGCTCACCTCGCATTTGCCACTGTCCAGTAACAGGCCAGAAATATCGAGGAATCTTCTCTTGTTCCAGTTCTGTGTGGTCTCCTTTGAGCACCACTATAGGTTCGATCGTGCTGTCGCTATCTGCACCGCTTGCTGTGTACTTTCGCACGGGACCAGT
This sequence comes from Exophiala mesophila, assembly GCF_000836275.1. NCBI lineage: Eukaryota > Fungi > Ascomycota > Eurotiomycetes > Chaetothyriales > Herpotrichiellaceae > Exophiala > Exophiala mesophila. Next base: position 1,545,961 of record NW_015622507.1, read on the forward strand.
AGGTGATTCCATGTATTCGGCAATCTGTGTCGAGAAGATTAGTTTGATGAGCTCTCACTAAAAGGCATGTCACTCTCTATCTCTCACCTTTTGCAGTCGCGGGAGTGTGCTGGAGCTTTCAATTTGACCAGGGAAGCAAACGACCCGCCATCTTCCGTCAGACTTTAATGCCTGGACTAAAGGAACGGCCTTTGCATCACAGAATCGGACAACCTGAGCGTTTGGAAACCTCATGCCAACCACGATCTCGGACGCTAATTCCTGCTTGCTGCTTGTATTGGATGTCAAGACCGAGTCTTCATACTTGGACGTCAATCCGGCGGTATATCGGCCGGACTTAATGAATCCTTTGCTGAACTCGTCAGGAGTGGTTCTCTGCTTGGACGAGAACAGCTTGGTGAAATAGCGATCAAAGTCGATGAGATCTGCAGCGGTCTTTCCACGCTCGGTCTGATACGTCTTCAACAGATCTGGCGTTGCTCTACGTTTCAAAACCGTCGAGAGCTTCCAGCCAAGATTATATCCGTCCTGAAGACTGACATTCATGCCTTGTCCTGCCTTGGGAGAATGAGTGTGGAAAGCGTCTCCAGTCAAGAACACCCGGTTATCCTTGGTGAAGTGGTCGGCCAGACGTTGTCCAATGCAATAACATGACCACCAATACGTATCGGCATACTCCATTGTGAAGGGGCTGAAGATCTGGCGCGCTTTGTCGTGCAGGTCCTGAAGTTTGACTGCCTTGACATCGGTTCCAGCTGGGAATTCAATATAGAAGCGAACGAGGCTACCGCCTTCGCGGGGAATGATGAGAATACTGCCTGAATCGGAATGGATGGTGGCTTTGCGTCGAATATCAGGGAAATTCGTTCGTGGATAGATATCCATGACTCCCCAGACGGCATCAGTGGTATCGCCCACCATTTGATACCCGAGTGATCGACGGACTGCGCTGTGGGCGCCGTCACAGCCCTAGAGAGGCGTTAGTCTTTCTCGGTGACTCGGTCAGAGGAAGAGGATACTAACCAAAACATATTTAGCTTTGAAGGTCTCTTCAGTGCCATCTTTCTCAGCCAGCACCGTGACAGCGTAGGCGGAGGGATCATCCACCAAAGTTGGATCCACCTCAACATGTTTGACGGTATATCCATACTCAACCTCCTCTCCACCATTCTTCTTCATATGGTCCAACAGCAGGGCATTGATCCTCGCCTGGTTGAGAATCACATGAGGTTGATGACTTAACCCTGGCTGAGTATCTGCAGTGCGACTTGTCCTTCTCAACCCACCCTTACCATCTGAAGACCAAAAGGCCACCTCCAGAACGTGGTATGCCTCTCGTAGTAGATCTTCGGCGAGACCAAACGATTCGAAAATCTCGACCGTCCGACATTGGACGCCGTCGGCCTGACCCATGGTCATGGGACCAGACCGTCGTTCGAGGATCTTGACAGACTTGATGCCACAGATGGCCAGCCATGTTGCAGCAGCCAGACCGGCCGAGCCACTGCCGCAGATCAACACGTCGACGTGCTGGACCATGGCGTCACGTGTATATATATCGGATCAGGGAGGATGGAAGATGGCCTCGACAGTAACCACACCACAGAATTCAAGGATGATGATGATGGAGGCCGAACAAGAGGACTGAGAAGACCAGTTCCGAGGACATGTTTATATCATATATCTAGACTGTCATTGCCAATACCACGGAAACTCAGCTCGGCAGTAGATGATATTGGAAATCTGTAGCGGGTTTGATTCCTGTTGGTACAGAAGGAGTCTCTTCCCCGCAGTACGCGGTCCGGAATGAATCCGGGCTCTGGAAAGGGTGCCAACGGGCGCCAACTGGCGCCAGCTGGGGTATCCTGGCGCCGGAACAGGTGACCCATCAACCCCAAAACCACCCAGTGAGAGAAACTGACAGCCCGAGAGGCAACGTGACTACCGGAAGACACCCGAACAGTGGCCATTGCGGCGTGGAGGTGGTTGTGATGCACCGCAATGCCAAGGTACAGCTTACACCGCCTTTTTCTGCCGGTTCTATTTTTCCCTGTTTGAATTGCAGAAATCCATCAGAAAGACCAGAGACACCAGAGACACCAGAGACACCACAAGACGATACCATGCGCGCTCATCCAGGATTTGGTGTGTGGTAAGGAGACGTTCGACTTCTCATATCCTCAATTGTCATCATGACAGCCATCGCATCAGTTCATTCCTCCGACACAACCATCCCTGCCTCCTCAATGCCTCTCATTGCCCCCCACGCCCTCCTTCATGCACATCTCAGCCAATCCCCACCTCGACGCCCATCCGATCGAACCCTCACCGAGTTTCGCCCTATTCAGCTCAATGTTGGGTCGCTGACTCACTGTAATGGCTCTTCAGTTGTCAAAATTGGCGAGACCACCATTGTGTGTGGAGTCAGGGCGGAGATTCTTCCTGTAACAGAAATCCCTAGCTTCAGGGTCAACAAAACATCACAGACACAAGACCGCACTGCGCCTAGTAGACGGAAAAATGGCAATGGAACTGAAGAGGAGGAACAAGAGTTTCTCGGTCAGGATACCATCTCTTTGTACAACTTGGTTGTTCCAAACATTGAACTCGCGACCGGTTGTTCACCCAGACATGCCGCAAACACACCTCCTTCAGTCGAAGCACAATCGATTTCTCAAAGACTCCTTTCTCTCCTACATACTTCACGACTCATTCGAACATCTGATCTTGAGATCATCTACACACCTCCTGTCGAGTCACAATCACAAGAACTAGGTATTGACACAGATCCTCAGCTCAAGGCCTACTGGACGATATACATCGATATGATGTGCATCAGCTACGGTGGATCAGTCTTCGAAGCGGCATGGTTGGCCCTATACGCGGCCTTGAAGAATACTGTCCTGCCCAATGCGCGGTGGGACGCTGATCTGTCTCAGGTTCTCTGTTCCGCCGAGCCGGCAGAGTCTAGACACCTGGTGCTGAAGTCAATGCCGGTTCCAACCAGTTTTGCGGTGTTTACGCCAGAGAAAAGATTACAGAGTAGACTCGGTGGTGACGGTGTCCCACATTGGATTCTAGTGGACACAGATAGTTTTGAGGAAGAATGCTGCGATGAGAGTGGATGTATTACAATTGATGCAGCGGATGAGAGTACACCGTTGGCAATCTTGCGCATCGAGAAACATGGAGGTGGGATCGTCGATATGCAAGGCATTGAGGGTTTATTAGTAGCGGCCCAAGAGCGATCTCGGCAGTGGAAACAGGTACTTGCTGGTGCCTTGAAGAATCTTTGAGGAGCTGGTCTTGCGCAGGAGCATGACTTTGCGATCTTTCCACGACGGGGCAAGTTGATGCCTATCATCAACAAAACTTTGTCAAAATGGAGCTGGAACTTTGCGCGACCACGGCTGGTCGGGTATATCTCGACAAGTCGGTTGAATCGACACATGAAAGTTTGACGACGAAGGGCAAGCTATGTGACACACACAACTTCTAGGGTCCCATTTTAGGGGACGTTTCAAGAAGGGTCTCACATACGCTCTGACCTCTCCACGATTCTGACAGGTTCGTCGACCAACTCCAGAGGGAACTGCACAAGATCTGCACAACAGACAAGGCTGCAATGCCCTTGGGTTGGTTGAAGAGCACGTGGTAGAATGGACAGGAATCCCCACTTGGTTGACCGTCATCCAATATCTCCATCCACGCGGATTCCCATGGAGAAGGATCGAACAAGAGGATCTATTGGTGCACACTACTCGTACTTTCAACATGAGGGACTTGGGTCCCGCGGTAACATCGGATCAGCAGTAAGAAATATTACCGAGCTTCCCCACGAAAATCTTGTGGGACGTTAGAAAGTGTGGAGGGATTTTGGGGGACTGGCCGCTAAGATCAGACATTCTCCACGCCGTCTTTTGCTGTCTGTGGGCCGGCCCTGATTTGGTTCGAGTTGCGATGTCCAGTGGCTGTCCCACCATCAAGTCGCTTTGCCGAGGAGCTACGACTGGAGATACTCAGACCCTAAGCAGCCTGGCTACGCAGCAATACGAGGACTTGTCTTTACCGTCTCCAGAAGTGACCAGTCAGCCAGTCAACCCGTCAACAACTTCAAAACGAACCAAGTACCGCCAATGAATCGATTAGCACGAGTAGACCTTATCGGATCAGGAACCATTCCTGGCCATATTGCCACCATAGCAACACGTATTCTTTTGCCGAGGTCCCGCTTGACCAGTCCTGGGCTGGGAGTACCAACTCTGGCTGCAGATTGACAATGCCATGTCTTTGAATTCCGAGATATGAGTCTTGACAAGACTCTGCCCAGTTGGAAAAGTCAAAGAGCAATGACCAAGTCCCCAGGCTGTCCCGCAAGGCCCCCCCCTCCGGGCACCAATCCGTCATCTGGGACCTAGACACGTCCCAGTTGCTCGGCTTGAACAAGATAGAGTTGTCCCGTCGATTCCAAGTGGGGAGGAAAAACGTCCAAGTGCCTCATATGGCATAGTCTGGACAATACCCCGACCTGGTCGACCCTCTCTAGCAAACTCTCGTGTCTCTCCACAGCCGCCCCGGATTTGATACTACCCATGTCGGTTGGTCAATTGGTTCACGGCGATTGACAAGTATCTGTGCACCAATGACCGAAAAGGCCGGGTGTGAACCGGATTTGAGATGATGCTTCAGTACAAAAGGATATGAATTCCCCACAGGCATCCTGTGCCTGAGAGATATCCTTTCCTCGTATCACCCTGCCGTTGCAGCCAAAGGATCATTGTCATCATGACCAGCAATATTGAACAGACCCAGCAGCCTGGGAAAGAAGCTGTGACTAGCCAACAAACATCACCCATGGAAAAGGAAGAGTTCGCAGCGCAAGAAAAACATCTCGAAGTTGCTTGTGACAAAACCACCGACGAAAACCTCGTCTACAATGACGATGAAGAAGAACCTGAAATTCATATGAGGACATGGATTGCCCTTGCAGCCTTGTGGATGTTGAACTATGTCCAGGTCGTGGCACTTCAAGGACCTCCTGCTGTTGTACGTATCTCGTTCTACTCTATATATTGTGTGATTGGAATCTCCTGGCTGATGATTGACACGCTCACAGTTGTCCCATATCGGTGCCGACCTCGACGGGACTGCAGCCCAGACATGGGTACCTAATGCACTCTCCCTAGTCCAGGCTGTCCTTGGACCTGTCATTTCTTCTGCTTCAGATACATTTCAGGCCCGCAAGTTCTTACTTGTCGGCTCATGTATCATTTCCTTTATTGGGGCCGCTATTGCACCCGGATCAAACAACATTTATCGACTCATCGCCGCACAAACCCTCATCGGCGTCGGATTTGCCTCAGTTCCCCTGGCATATTCTGTGCCCAGCGAGATCTTGCCACGACGATGGCGACCCAGTACGTATTGACAGTCCTGATTCTACCACTTTCAGCCATCTAACCACTCTGTGTATAGTGATCCAAGCGTGCATCAACATTGGAGCCGCCCTGGGAGCCATTTCCGGTCCGTTGATGATTGGAGCATTGACCAAATCCAATCCGCACACTGGTTGGCGCACATTTTTTGTAAGGCTTCTCCAGAATCCTTCTATTTCAACCTACTAACTATTCTCTCTCAGTGGATTCAAATGGGTTTCTGGGGCATAACAGCCGTGGGAATTTTCTTTGGCTATCGACCTCCCAAGCGTCACACTCGTCTCGATCATTTGTCTTTCTGGCAGAAGCTCGGTCATCTTGATCTCCCAGGATTCGGTCTACTCACCACAGGACTGACGCTTTTCCTGGTCGGACTCAATCTGGGTGGCAATCTATACAGCTGGACCAATGCTCGGACTCTATCGACGATGATCATCGGTATTGTGACACTGATCGCCTTTGGTGTTTACGAATGGAAAGGCACAAGCACAGGAATTCTGTCCCATGAATTATTCCGTGGTGGACAAGCTAGAGGACGGACATTCGCCATCTGTGTGATTCTGATCTTTATTGAAGGAATCATGCTCTTCTCCTACATCATCTTTTATCCAGTCATGTAAGCAATTTCCCCCCCATCCTCCTCACTACCGTTTCATGGACCCTCAAAAAGCTAACCACCCACCACCAGAACCACCGCTCTCTTCGAAACCGACCCCTTCCTGGTCGTGGCCCGCGCTCAATCCTACTGGGTCGCCGGCCTCTTCGCTACCATCATCTGGGGTTTTGCATCAACTCGGTTCCGCACAATTCGCTCCCCTCTGTTCGCCGGCTACGTAATCTTCACCGCCGGTATTGTTGGTATGGCCACGATCCAACCGGGCGACTCGACCAATCTCATCGCCTTTGCCGGTCTCGCCGGTTTGGGTTTCGGTTCGCCTCTCATCCTGATCATCACGGGCGTCCAACTCTCCACCCCGCATAGTCTGATCGCCACCGCCACCGCCGTGACAACCTCCTCTCGCGCTGTAGCCGCCACCGTCTTCACCGCCATCTACGCCGCCGTCCTCAGCACAGGCCTCGACGAGAAACTCCCCGCCTATATCGCCGCTGCCGCCGCCGCCGCCGGTCTTCCTGCCGACTCGATCCCCGCTTTCGTCGGCGCTCTCGCATCCAACGATGCAGAGGCCCTAGGACAGATTCCTGGTGTTTCACCGTCGATCATCGAGGACGGTGTCAGGGCCCTGCAGCAGGCGTTTGCGGACTCGTTGAGGAATATCTACATCATTGCCGCGAGTTTCGGTGTCGTGGCGTGTGTGGCGTGTTTGTTCTTGGGCGATATGAGAAAAACCATGAATTATCATGTTGATGCTCCAGTGGAGGATCTGCATGCTAAACATCATCACAGCCATAATCAAGGGGAAGAGTCGGGGAATCAGAATCAGACTCAGAAGGCTTGATGACTGACCTCTGGTGAGGTTTAATGGTGGTTGATGACGAGGTTTCACACCAGTGTGTAGATATCCTATTAGTCAAATCAAAATCCAGTATTTGGTACCCAAAGTCAGTTAAATTGTTCCGTCTATCAATCTCCTTCGACTTTGATCATGTCTCTACATACCACATGGTACTTTCAGTTCCATATTCAGCCCAACACTCCCTTTTGCATACTGGTTTGATTAGTACCTTAGTCACTAGGTCACTACTTAGGTCTGGTCATGCCACGAACTAGCCTCATGCTTCAGGATACGAAGCACAAGTACACCCACGTACCTAAGATACCCCGCTCTTTCCGCCCTACAAATAGTTGGATGTAACAGGTCTGAATCCACAGACACGAATAACTACTTACACTACCAGACCCCCTTGGCGGATTGAACCGACAACCATGACCCCCATCGGCACATTTTCAATTTCCTTTAAGATGTGGAGAACCAGAGATTTATTCTGGAGAGGGGGTTAGAGATGTTGGCGACGGAGGTAGTAGAGGTGGAGAAGGATATGGAGATACGGAGTGTGTGGAGAAGGTGACGAACGCACGCGGAGATGAAAGATCAATCTAGACACGATCCTGGGTTTTACGAGTGTTTGTAACATCTCTCGACTCGCAGCCCATCATGACCCTCCCTCTCAGCTGCAGGTACATGGCAGGGACATGGCAGGGCAGCACCATGTGAATTGAATTGAATTGAACAAAGCTAGAATGTTCGTTCATTAATTATTTTCACAAGCTAATTAATCAATCAATCATCATCCTCATTGGTACTTCTGACCGTTCGAGTCTTTTTCCTCGCTCCCTTGAAATGTTTCTTACTGTTGACTTTGAGTTCAGCGGGATCGATATTGTTCTCCAGTGCCACCATGGTCCTGGCTTTTCTTCCTGATAATTCCCTCTGTTGCTGCTGTTGACCCTGCTCTGTATATTGATGGTTGAATGGGTGTCGAACATGGCCAGAATTACCGGATCCAGGCCCAAAGAATCCTTTGTCGAGTTTCTTTGACTTAGTACCGGTCTCGCCAACAGAGGATTGTTGCTTCGAGGCTGTAGAAATCGTCGACGATTCAGCACCGCCACTGATTGTCGACGAGGTTTCGGTGTTGTGTGCAATCAACCATGCTTGTCTCTTGGCCGGGAGATGGGCAAAGTCGTAGAGAGATTCGTTGAACTCGGCGCCGTCAATCTCCGGCTCCACCGGCGGTGGATGACAATACAATAATTTCCCACTCACGTAGTCTTTGAGCACGTATCGGGCCGCTCGTGATTCATCAGGTTGGCCATGTCCCGTGGTGGCAAATCCTCGTGCTTTTGCGTATGACCGTAATATTTCACTCGCTGTGGGTTCACCAGTTCCTCCTTCTTCCACGGGTCGAGTGATGATCTTCATACCGTAGACGTTCTCGAGGAATTTCTGTGGGATTCGGTGTGCCACAAGTCCTGCAGGACCCAGGAACTCGCGTAGTTGATCGATGGGGAGAACTCCATTGCATACAAGCTCTGCTTTGGTTGATGCAAAGTTGGGGAACACTAGACCCGGACAATCGCACAGAATCACTCGCTCTGAAAGATGGATCGTCTGAAAGTGTTTCGTCTTGCCGGGTGTTGATGACACACTGACTTTTTTCGCTCCGATTAATGCGTTGATGGTTGAGGATTTACCGACGTTGGGATACCCGACTAATCCGATCGTAGTCTTTCTTTCGCCGCTGGTGGTCTCTTCAGGAAGATTTTCCAGAAATAGTGCTTCGAGTTCGTCTACTGTCAGGATCTGGGTTCGGTCATTGCTCCTGAAACCTTCCTCAGACTCGTGTTCTGATGCACCTGAAGCATCCTCGTCCTCACTTGACCATTCCTCCTCTTCTTTTTCGGTGGTCTCTTCCAAATTGAGGTCTTGCACATTCTTGATCATGCTCTTCTCAGGAACATTCCTATCAACCTGTTGCTGGATCTGTCGAGCGTCGAGCTCCTCTAGAGCATCACGACCTTCAATCATTTCCTTGGCGAGATGGGCCGAGAAAAACTTGTAATTGATACCATTCTCATGGAAATAGTCCCCCCAGACTTGCCGCTGTTCCTCTGTCAACATGTCTGCTTTGTTGACAAGAAGTAAATTGCGTTTCTTGGAGTCGACTTCCTGGACGTATTTTTCCAAATCCTCACTTCGAAACAACAATGGATTTCGAGCATCCACAATTTGCACGATGAGATCCGATCGTTCAATGACTCGCCACAGTTGTCTCCAGACTTCAATGTTTCGTTCAAAAGGGGTCATGAGGAGATCTTCGTTTTCTTGTAAATCGGCCAATCCTCTTCTCCACTCCAGGAGACTGGCTCTTTCTTGACTGTCTAATTGTTGTGGTGTGGTGGATTCATCCCAGTGAGGTCGTCTGGGAACCGTTAATCTTGACTTATTCTGTGCGTGTTTCCTCCGTGTCCCTCTCTCCTCGGCAGCACTGAGCAAGTAAGGATTTCTCTGGTCTGAGTGGATGATCTTTATATTGTTCATCTTCTCCGCTGTAAAATCAGTTCCTGCGAGTTCGGCCGTTGAGAGGAATTCGTCGAGAGCGCCTTGCTCAGTGACACTGCGCATTTTGACCCATGACGCTTCTTTGGCGGCATTGGTGACATATGTTTGACCCGTAGTGTGATCTGTTCGAAGGACTCCCTGTGCAGACACTTTTTTTCGATCAGAGCCTTTTCCTTTGCCAAAGCGATCATTCATAAGACTGTTCCCCAGGCCCACGCTGTTCTTGCTCTTTGGTAACACCATTGTGAAGGCAGCCAGCAGCGGCGGCGACGGTAGATGTGGGCGACTGCAGAATAGATAGGTTGAATGGTTGAGGGAATATCGAGTAGAGGCGACAGATATAGAAATCTGAATTCGCCTGAATGCAATGATTAATCAGAGTCCCAAGAAAGTCGCCTTCGACGGAAAACTTGACTTTTGCCCACGCAGTGCCGCAGTCAAAATGCGTCACTTGGGGTGGGAATTTTGTACTGCGGGGTAAGAATTTCAGTGGCGCAGAAACAAAAACGACGGGAATTTCTTGATCAAATTCGACAAATTGACAAATCGACGATTCCAACACCACCACCACAATTGAATGTTCTAGGACAAAAGTAGACGTCAGCATAGCCTGACTGTGATTTCAGGATGCCTCGAAAACGCTGGATGTAAGTAACTAGTATTATCCGTCCTGCAGTGTCCTCATACTGACCACCGCAAAGTGACAAGAAGCAAGCACAAACATTTCAACTTCTCTACCGTCCACAAGACGACCCTGCACTTCACGATGAGTCTGCCGGTGAGCGAGCACTATATCAGATCTCGGGGGCTGGCAGCTCTTCTCAGAAACCCATCCCTCGGGAACTGCATATAGACGACTTGGAAGATGACTTGGACTTTGAGAACATGCGAGAGAACGAAGGAGAAGCAGCCGAGCACGGAGTTTATTTTGACGATACCACGTACGACTATATGCAACATCTTCGAGATATCGGCCAAGGCGGTGGAGAGTCACATTTCATCGACGCCACTTCACTGGCCTCGAAAGGAAAAGCAAAGGTGAAGCCGATAAAATTGGAGGATGCACTACGAGAGGTCTCGCTGGATGATGGGAAGAGTGTCGCCGACAGTGAGATGTTGTCAACGTTTTCTACCTCCACCAGACCAAGGACGTATCAGAACCAGCAAGATGTTCCTGATGAAATCGCCGGATTCCAACCAGACATGGACCCGAGATTAAGAGAAATCCTCGAGGCTCTAGATGATGATGCATACGTCGACAACGAGGACCAGGAGGATTTGTTCGGCTCACTAGCAAAGGAGGGTCGAATGGGCGAACTTGATCTTGCCGAATTTGAGGCATCATATGACGAATTTGACGACGATGGTTGGGAATCTGATGCAACAGAGAAAGCCCCAGAACAACCTATGGAAATCAAACTCCCAACTAGTGCTCCGACTACCGAAGGATCAGGCGAACAAGGAGATCAAAACACATTGGATGCTGAAGCCGCTGCGGCTGAAGATGGAGACTGGTTGCGCGACTTTGCACGGTTCAAACGTGACGGAGCGAGAAAGCCGCCTCCACAGGCTGCCGAGTCCATCATCGCTGCCTCAGCGGTCCACGATAGAGCAGCTTCTTTATACACCCTCAACGGCACACCTCTACGGCAGAAGAAGCGAAAGGGTGCTCTGACCAACCCATCAGCATATTCCATGACTTCTTCATCACTCGCACGAACTTCAGGCCAGCAATTACTTGACGCCCGGTTTGACCAGGTGGAGAAGATGTATGCTCTGGATGAGGGAGACGAGTTTGATGATATGGATGGTGGCATGTCACTGGCGTCTGGAATGACTGGGCAATCCAAGATGTCGCAACTCTCCACCACGAGCTTTGCAGATGAAGGTGCTGTGAGAGACGACTTCAATGGCATGATGGATGACTTCTTGGGTGACTGGAACAAAGCCAATCCTGGTGGGAAACGCAAAGGCGCCAAGGGCAAGAGGGGCAAGCACGGAAATGAAGTGTATGGTCTGCAGCAACTGGATGAGGTTCGTGCAGAACTCGGTCCAGCTAGACTGGGTCGACGGCCACAAAAGACATGATTGCGAGGTTGTGACGACGGAAATGACCCTGGTGTCGGTGCTGGGCGCATACGGAGTACCGAGACAAGACGAGACGTGATAGATACCCTGGGATTTGGCAAATAAGAACTTTGAGATTTTCTGACTCAAGATATGATTCATCCATTCCAACGCCGCGTGCATGCATATGTACAATGACCCCGTCTAGGAGGAGCTCGATATATAATTCAAGCACCAGTTCGTTCTTTAGCCACGGGTGCCCAGGCCGAGTATTTTGGTTTGGTTCTTGATAGAGGTTAGTGGCATGTCTCTAGCATCATACTCTTCCCATCACTCACGTTGAATAAGGTCGGTATGCAGCTCTGGTTCCTGTCATGTTGATCTTGGGCGTCTTGCTCTCCCATGGCCTAAGACCAACAGCCATGATGGGGTCTTCCGTGGGAGGCTTATCGACATTGTAGCTCATCCATGCATGCCATCCGGGTTCGATCTGAGCAGCATCTAGCTCCACATCCTTGTAGTCGACCTATTTGCCAACGTGTATTAGCCCAGGAGTTGGATATCAAGTTATTGACTGCCGCTCACCCATCGCGTCCGTAAGGGGAGATCTTCTTCGAGATTCTCAAAGTATTTGTTGCCATATCGATCAATACCGACGAGGACTCCGGCTTTGGTGTCTCCCTGAATGCTCGATTAGATTGGGGCATGGTCTTTGAATCGTGGCCATCTCACAATATACTGCATCTGGTGTCCAAAGTCTTTCAAACCTATTCTCCAGAGGTTGCGAAAGGTGCGAGTGAGGGTCGACATGATGTCGGGAGCGGGGGTCCTGCAGGACCAGGGATGCTCTCTGTCAAATAGCTAGCTGTAGGTGTGAAGAAGGAGACTTCTCAGTCGAAATGACCATGTGAAGAGGCTAGTATCAACGCCAATATGCAGAGCGAGCTCAATGTTCACTACTTTGAACCGTAACGGAGCGCAGTCTGAGAATGCCAAGCAAGAGCTTGAGAAGCTCTTGGCAGTTGGTGGATGGTTGACCAATCGGAACCAAGACGGTCAATCCATGGCAGTGTCAGCAGCGTCGCCCCTCGGCCAGTTCGTCTTCAGGCGGGGCAAAAGGCAGGCGTCGTCAATTAACACTACGGGCAATTCAAGAGCCTGATGTGAAGCTGAGCCTCCGTGGCCTTTTGGATCTGGACCCCTCTGGCCCCTCCGCATTTCTGATATCTCGGGTCATGTAGAGTTTGGTTCTCCTAGAAATATCCGACACGAGTCTTTTAGGTCTTTGGGATTATTCCAGCCGCAGGTGCTGGGTCTTCTTACCCTGATTATATCACAGATTAGCAAAGCCGGCCATACTGACGACCTGAGATGAGCGACTACATTCCCAAACAAGATCTGCGCCTCCCCACATCCAGACTTCAATTTTTGGCAATTTACTCGATATAAATGCAGTCTTGCATCGTCTTACAGTTCCCGTCCGACTTGTGTGTTGAGTTACATCAACTTGGTGGGGTTATAGAAGTGTGCGCACGATCGCGACTGCCATGACTGGAATCAATCGATTTCTCTCAAAGCGGGAGGGAAAGCGCGACCGAGATGGCGACAACAGCCATAGTCATGCTTCTGCTCCTGCCAATTCCAGTTCCAATTCCCTTAGCTACAGCCACAGTGTAAGGCATAGCCACAGTCCTCATCGATTTCTCAGTTCAGGAAAGAAGTCAGAGTCATCTGCGGTGAGTTTTCCCCATCCTTCAACCACGCAGTCAACGATCACTCCATCCTTCCCTATATCCATTCGTCAGTCAATCAATCAGACGAACCCTAGTCCATGTCAAGTCCCGCCCACTGCTGTCTTGGTTTCTGCTCACCCTCTCGATGCAGAGATGGCTCTTCAGTACTTGTTCCATTCCTTTCTGAATTTGGTTTTGGATATCTTGACTGGCAAGCTAACCCGCCACTCTTCGCAGCCAAGTCCTGCCAACGTTCCAAAGCCAGTGGATCCAAATTCCGCTGCTGACTTCTATGGCCTCTTTGATGCTCGTGGGAACTCGGCTGATATCCTCGAGGAGCAGAAGGTACACAGCCCCTTCATGTCTGTATGAAGATGACCTGCTAACCCCAAGACCACAGATGAAAACCTTACGACAACGCCTGATGAAAAGCAAGGGTGTCAATATTCGTGATGCCCAAATTCTCTGGGCATTGCGGTCAACTAACACCAACGGAGACGTGGATTCCACCTACGCTCTCTTGCTTGCCATGTCCGATGCCTCTGAAGGCATACTCACACCCTTTGATCCTCGAACCAAACTACTTGGCGCTCAAAACAGACATGCTGTCACCTGCTACCTTGATTCCACCCTCTTCTCCATGTTTTCGCGCCTCGACAGCTTCGAGGCTATGCTCTATAATTCATTCCCCGATGTGTCTAGAAACAAACTGGCATTTGTGATCCGACTCTGGGTCAACCTTCTCCGTTCAGGCAGATTAATCACCACTGATATCACCGAGGTTTTACAAAAGGTCATCGCTGAATGTGGCTGGACCGAAGCAGGAGACTTGCACCAACAAGATGCCTCTGAAGCTTTTACCTTTATCACTGGTAAATTGGAGCTGCCGTTGATGACGTTGAAGATGGATATTTTCCACACCGGCAAAGAAGACGCAACTGATGATCACAAATTCGTCAATGAGCGCCTCCTCGAGGTTGCTATTCCTCAGGAATGGGCCGACAGCAACAAGGAAATTACTCTGGAAGAGTGTCTAGAGGAGTATTTCAACAATCGTATTGAAGTACGGAGACATATGGAACGACGTTCGACCATGAATTCCATCAGAAAGTCAAACGCTATCCACATCGAGACCGTGGAGTTGGATTCCGATTCCTCTCCAATCACTCCCATGTCCTCATCCCCCAGTCAAATTTCTCCACTTAGACCTTCCAACAGGCATCGTGCTCCTAGCATCATCCAGGAACGTTATGTGCCTTCCAGAAACGAAAGTGGTTTCACTTCCTTGGCAACTATCAACTCGAAGGATTCCACCGGCCGACCCCGCGCGGGTAGTGTCCGTAAAGAGGTGATGATGCCCGCCTGGCAGTTTTTCAGTTTGATTCGTAAGTGACACAATTCTCTTTCATTCTCAAGACTTACCTTTCTTAGCGTGGTACACGGATAACGCACCGACCAACGATGCTCAGGTTGCTGCTCATTTTTCTACTAAACGTCCGGTGCTCGGCCTCTGTTTGAAAAGGTACTCCTTTACACCTGCCGGCAAAGCCATCCGTCTCGACACCAAGATAGACATTCCCGTCGAAATTGGAGTTCCTCATTTTATCCAAGATGATCACGTGGAAGAGATTGGTGCCCTCCATGGCGTCTTCAAGCTTTCATTGCAATCGGTTGTGTGTCATCGAGGCAATTCGGTTGACTCTGGCCACTACATTGCGCTGGTCCGAGGTACAGCACCTCCTTCAACCTCGGACAGCAGCTTTGCCCCAGACCACACCAAAACTTGGATGAGATTTGACGATCTTGCACCTAATCGCATCACCATGGTCGACATCGAGAAAGCCCTCAAAGAAGAGACACCATATCTTTTATTCTATCAAATCATGCCCACGGACGGAGATCCCAGCAATATCACAGCCGGCGAAACAAGTCTAGCCTCGGCCGCTGATAATAACTACTCCCTGAGCGAATTGTCAACAACATCCACCCTCACCAATCCGTCAGAGGATAGCAAAGTGGCCCAGAGCCAACTCAGTTTGGAGATTCCTTTCCGACAGAATGGAAGAGGTCGGTCTCCCACGGGGGAACGACGAACGAGTGTGGTTTCATTCACCGATTTGCCACCGGAGTACTCCAGTGAGAAGCTCAGTGTTCCTGCTGACTCCGGCACTGCCAGATCCTCTTCACCAGGTCTGTCTGCATCTCAGAACAAAAGCAACGAGGGTGGACTAGGACGCCGATTATCAAAGTTGGCGAGGAGAAGCCGCGAAGTTCTCCCGGCAGACCTTGCTCCGAAGATGGAGGTTCATGTCACTCCTGTGGGGGATGGACTGGGTTCTAGAAGGAGCAGCCTGCAAATGCCGAGCAATAGCAACAATGCGGCATCTCATCAGACCCATGGAGATTCACACAAACATCACAAACGAGAAAAGAGTCGTGGAAGGCTTTCACGGAGTAAAGTTCGAGCAGACGGTCAAAAACCTGATCGGGAATGCACAATCATGTGAAGATGTGATTATGGGCTATTGTCTTTAGACCATGTCTTTGTGGTAGCATTCAATTCTGGCGCTGCTTCTGGGGTTGAACTTTTCGAGCGTCGTTTGATGCGCATGAGTCGATAGATCTTTACGATACTTTATGATCATGTTGCCTTAGTGGCCTTTGGGGAAAAGGCGATTGATATACAGATCCGTCTCGGTCCCAATTAGCGAATATAAGCATAGATAGTAGACTGTTGGTCATTGAGAGATTCAGCTTCGTTCAGTAATGGATGGATACCACTTACCTGACATCAGCCAAATCACGTCTTCGTCCGGTCCCTATCCCTATTCCTATCTCTCTCCCCGCCCCTTTCGCCATCCCTGTCTCTGTCAACATTCTCCTCTTCATCTTCATTCTCAAACCCTCGTCGCAAGCTGTCGACATGGTCGTTCAGAATGCGAGGATTTGTCAACGGAAACTTATAATCTCATGTGCAGAGACAGTAGGTAGAAAGAAGGGAAGAAGAAGAATGTGAACTCTCGGTGGTAGCTGGTAGCAGGAACACAAAAGGCACAAGAACACAAGAAATCAGATAAGCAAACAAGACATTATCGGCAAGCAAACAAGATATCTTATACCAAGATAAGATTGTGCAAGGTTCAGTTTCGTCGGTCTGACGAAGAACTTGCACTAAGTGATGATGTTGCCCATCACTTCATCCCATTAAGTAGTATACATTAATGATGGCTGCCACCATCACATCCCATTAGTATCGCATGGCAAGCCCAGCAAGACTATCCATCCATCCCAATCACTCCATTCACTCATCCGAGAATGCAGGCGACGAATCAGTCGGCTCTGACGGCTCAGGCACCTTGACCACCCAGCCAGGGTTCGTTATTAGATAGTCTGGTAATCCCACGATCACTGGAATGATGCAAACGACTACAACGGCGCCTTCGCCAACATCCTCCGCCGGAAGGGGTTCCATGTCTTTGGCATCGAAAAAGGCACCATCGGTTATATTTCGTAGGTCGCCATTTGCAGGAACGCGGAGGCGACGAATACGGTACTTGTTCTTGGTGCATCGCAAGGCCTGGTGAAGTTTGATGGATGCATAGATGATCCGGTTCTTGAAAATGTCTTTGTACAGATGTATATCTGTCGTCGCGACGTCCAGACGATCTGGGAAGTATCGGTCATGGCCAACGTCAATTTCTTCGACAAGTTCATTGAATGCCTCGAACTGTTGTTCCTGGAATCGCCTGCTACCCATGAACTCTCGGATTGCCTCTGATCTCCATGCGAGGCCATCCTATATCACCCGGATGTGTTAGTACTTATGCATGTGCTTTGGGAGGGAGGGGGGCGAATATGGTATCTCACCGCAGTAGATTGGGTGTCCTGCGGAGCCTCTTCGAAGAGGTACTCATCTTCGGAAAAAACTCCCACGGGGTAGGGACGATCGAAGATCAGTCTTTCAAGCTCGTATTGAAGGCCCAAATTCCAGATGATTCGCTTGGCTACGTAGCTGGCACCGAGTTGGTCCAAGATTGAAGGGTCGAGATTCAGCCTCGGCAGAAGATAGTCTTCAGCTTCCTCGCGCCACTCTGTGCTAACCGCGTAGGTATTGTCCGCCCAAATATTGCCAACGAACAACATGATGTTGCCATGGATGTCCGAATAGACCTCGCCCATCACTTGCTCGGAGAATTTATCACTCTTGCAGTCAACAATATTCATCATTTGCTCTGCAAAGATCGCAAGGTTTTCATTTGACGCCATGGCTGCCATAGTGATTTTTGGTGATAGTTGAGATTCAATCAATGGAGACACTGTCTGGATAGTAAGTAGTACACGAGCAGTGGGGATGAAAGATAGGATGGGGCTCAAGGGCAAAATTCATAAGATATATATATGAGAGACCCGAGTCATTCTTGCAGCTCTGACTCTTTTGGTGAGATTTAGAGTCAGCATGGCGACAAGACTCGATGTCTCTGACGGCTGTTTGCAAACAGGAAGGAGTAGACGGCGAAAAAGACTGTCATGTGTTGAACTTATGAGTGATCACGGCAGGATCCATGGTCCTGTCATATGCAATCTTCACAGACCTTGACCAGATTGTTTGTTGGGAGAGTACCTTCATAGTCATATTTGGGTGGCAGGTACAAACAACGGTACGAGCTGGCAAACGGGGTGCAAGCCTGCAGCTCCCATCTGCAGTGTTAGTTGGTTGTCGAATGGACTGATTGAAAAAAGATGAGGGTGATATCAAACCAGAGGAGACGTTGGAAACTCATATAGGGACTAGCGTAGCCGGGAAGGATCTATGTTTTCCCGGAGATGAATTATGGCTGAAGGGAAGTTGCGACCCAGGCCACGCAGGCGTCCCATATTCCTTCTTTTCGAACATCCAATCAATCAGGTATCCGCCTCTTCTCCATCTCTCCTCTTCAATCCCCTCTTGCCCCTCTCCTCCACTCCTCCTCTCCTCTTGGGTCAGCCTGCGGAGCCCCGAAGAAACGAATCCCATTCAGCTTTCATCATTACTTGTCAAATCACAGCTAACGTCGTCTTGTCGAGTCGACGTCCAAATCAAGTATCGGCCACGTTTACTTGCCAATGGAATCAATCATAATCCTGAACTCACCCTCGGATGTCTGTTCACGAGTGGAGCACTTCACTGCCCTATCCAAGAGATAAATCCCCACCTTCCTATGCTCCGGAAGCATATGGCAAGGTGGGGGATTCTGTCTGAACTTGACAAATACCAGTAGAAATACCAGTAGGTCTCGTTCAGCTTTGCAAAAGTTCTCCTGTTTGGTAGTCTGCTAGTCCTCTATCTTGATTCTATTGCAGTTCTCCTGACGTCCTGAACATTAACCATGGCCAAAATCGCGTCTTCCGCCATCCCTAACCTCAAGTCTCAGATCGATGCTGTGACTGCTGATCCCACAGGAGCTCCAGGTCTGGTCTTTGCAGCTGTCAACAAGAATGGCGAAATCATCTTTGAGCATGCTTCGGGCAAGGTGGGTGTTGGCAAGGAAGAAAACATGTCGATGGACAGCATATTCTGGATCGCCAGTTGCACCAAGATGATCACGGGAATTGCGGCTCTCCAGTTGGTTGAGCAAGGAAAACTTGCTCTGGACGATGTCGATCTGGTTGAGAAACTGGCTCCCGTGAGTAGTCTAACGTGCTCATAGAGGTACAAGACTCAATGTGGCTCTAGGAACTAAAAGCAGTCCAAGTCTTTGAGAACGGCAAGCTAGTACCCAAGAAAAGGGGTATCACTCTTCGAATGCTTTTATCACATACAGGTACGTCGGGTTTGCAACCCTGATGAAGCCACTCACCCATTTCCTTGGGTGTAGCTGACTGGCGTTAGCTGGATTCGGCTACTCGTTCTTCGACCAGCGACTCATCGACTGGGCTGGTGCTCAAGGGTTGGATGAGTTTTCTGGCTCGTACCATGATTATCTTTCTCAACCACTTGTCAATCAACCCGGTGAAGCCTGGGAGTACGGTATCAACATTGATTGGGCCGGTCAATTGATCGAAAGAGCTTCGGGCAAGAAACTCAACGATTATTTCCAGGACCACATCTTCAAGCCCCTGGGCCTGAAACAGATTAACATGTTCCCAGATGAGGTCATGAAACGAAACCTGGCCTACATGAATTCCCGCGCAGCAGACGGAAGCCTTCGATTGCATCCCAGCGGTCACTTGAACCGCAAGCCCCTCTATGCTACCACCAAGGAGGAAATCGACGGGACCTTCCAACAAGGTGGAGCTGGGTGCTTTGCTAAGCCAACTGAATACGTCCAGATTATTGCCACACTGCTAAACGATGGCGAGAGTCCGTTGACAGGCCAACGAATTCTGAAGAAGGAGACGGTAGATCAAATGTTTACAAACCAAGTGAGTCGAGATGGCTTCTGCATAGAGAAACCCCAAGGCTTATTCTCAATGTGAACAGATTCCAGACATGCCCAACTTTGCTCGTCAGGTAAGGACAGTAGCCAGGCCAATCATTGGTGTTCTTTGCTCGAGGAGACTGACTGGTGACTTGTTCATCTTAGGGCATCGATCCACCGAAACGCGACCTCGCCAACCCTCTGCCAGAACTTTACCCTGAGCCCCATGACATTCCTCAAGGATGGGGTTTGACCTTCTTCCTCCACCTCGAAGATTCTGCTGTTCATAGCAAGGGCACAGGCTGGTGGGCGGGCCTCCCTAATCTCTTCTGGTGGGCAGACCGTACGAGGGTATGTACTCGGATTCCCTGGATATCACTAAGACAGTGGTGTTCCTTCGCACCATGGCATTGACAACCAAACTAATTCATTATCCCCTCCCTAGGGTATCGGTGGCATGATTGCCTCACAAATTATTCCGTTTGGTATGTTTATAACGGCCGTCCCTAGTTTTCTTACACAACATGCTCCATATAAACACACGTCTCAATGCATATCATGGCTAACTCCCTCGGGTGATTACAGGTGACATGAAAGTTCTCGGCCTCTGGGGTCAGCTCGAAGCTGGTATCCTGCAAAACCTCCAGTAGCCCAACATGATAACTGATTTTCTACTTGGTCACTGGAGCTGCTACGTGGTGAATTACCTCAGAAGACCGAGTTTGTTGGGACAAAAATTGCAAGATAGCTTTCGACGCTACGCTGAACCAGCTGCACGAATAAGCTTTCTGTCTTGAAGGTCTGGCTGGCAGAATAGAACAGTTTCTAGGACCATTGATGAAATCTCGTCCAGTTGGAATTTCGCATCCATGCGAATATACCCTCCGGATATCAACGCTATTCACATTTTTGTGCACAAGCCTTCACATATGTCTCAACCGTGAACTATATTGTACAATGTTGGCACGACAGCCAATACCTAGTTCCATCATGTCGTGAGGAAAATAGCTGCTAAGAACCAAATAGCGGCTCTCTTGGGAGAATCTAATTGACAACTTTACCCCAAAATGGAATTCCGAGTTGTTGGAGCAATAACCTTGCATCTTTGTCGCAGGTGGCTGTCGTATGAATAGTAATGTGCATTCCCTGCGAATAGTCAGCGAAGAACGTCATTGTGATTCAAACCAAAGTCAAGTCATACCGGGATCATCTTGGGAGGATAGGCGTCATAGTTGACCTCCATCTCCGGAAACATAGCGACAACCTCAGGTTCAATTCCAAACATGAGATTCCCCGACCCATCTCCAGTCGTGGCTCTCACTCCATTCCAATCCTTTATCCTCGGCAAGGCAATATTGATCAACTTGCCCAGAAAGTGATACATATTCTCTCCCTTCAAATCAACCGTCATACTGACCGTCCGACCCTTGACCAACCCCCAATTAGCTTCACCATGCTTGGATTTGTGCGTCACCACTCTTTGATTAGTGATGGCTTGCAAGACCATACCAGCCACGTGGAGTGGCGCTGAACCACCCTTGACAGCCTGGTTGACAAAGGAATGGAGCGTAATACGCTCCACTTGCGGTACGTTGCGGAATGTGATGGGTTTTCGCAGTAGTCGGAGAACATCTCCTCCTCTTGGGCCACGGAGCATTCGATTCGCGTAATAGGGTGAGTCGCCGACCCAGGACCGTAAACGAGGAGCTTTCTCGAGCGGTCGGAACCCCGGTGGTGTGTGTTGGTAGCACATGGTCATGAAATCCGGGGCGATGATGTTATGATAGAATTGTTCCATGCGGGTTTTGGAAAACGGGCCGGGGACGAATTCTCGACTCGAGGGATCGGATGGGGCAGGTGGTTGATGTGGGTGGAGAGGACCGCGGTCGTATTTCGGACTTCGGAATTGATATCTGAAGGGATTGATGGTTAGGAGAGAGTGATCGGATTGAATGAATCTACTAGGGGTGAGAATTACCTGCTTCGAGGCAATTGTTTCGTTCTTGCTCGAGCATTTTTGACGGGGTCAAAGGCTTGGAGCTCTAATTGGGCGATAGATGATGACTGTGGTGCGGATGACGATGTCAAGGATGATGCCTCTTCTAAATCGGAATCAATCTGCGGCGACGGTGTTGCTGCTGCTGTTGCTTGACTTGCAAAACTTCTGCGAGACTGTACACATCGATTGCAAATTGAAGGTTTGCTGATCGACCGCCATGTCTGCGCGAGCCGTATCGACATGGAATTGTTGGCCATGTCTATATTCTGCCGCAGCAGCTTTGCCGGGTCAGATGTCGAGTCAGAGCGAAGTCGCTGAGTGAGTGGCCCTTCGCTCACTCGGTGTTGATGGAGAGCTGTTCAATGCTATACCTCATGAGATGCGACTTGCTTCCAGGTGAGGAAATTTAGAGATGCATTTGAATGAATTATGATCTGCCGTGTTATTCCTTGGCAAGGCTGAACAAACGTGCAGGACGGAGCCAGGCATAATCCTCGCGAGGCAGCACGCCTATAGGCGCATGCAGTCCGCCGCAAAAGGCTCCCTTAGGCGTCTTCGGGGTCACGATTCGTCGATTCGTCGCCCGGAGTCCCCCCGCTTCCTTTCTCACATTTAAGTACCTAGACAAGGTTCCACACTCACACCCACCAAACTCACAAGCCATCGTCAGGCTTCGATCTGAGTAAACTACCACCCTTGACTACTGCTCGATCACTACTGGATGTGTTTCGAGCCTGCATTCGGTCCTTCGAACATCCTCCACGTGTGACGCTTCGTCCCTCCACATCTTCCTCTCGGTCTAGGTCTCAGTCCTTGACCCGAGCCAGGAAGCGAAACTTTGTCCCAATGGATCGTATCCTGACGCGGTGCCCAGCTTGTTCAAGGCACTCTGCTTGACCCAGATCGTGGTCGCCATGATCCAGTATCCCTACCTCAATTCGCCATGGAAGAACCTGCCCGCAAGGCACTCAGGTGAGAGATTGACGTCGCCGACACGCACCCAGGATCTGTGCTAATTCAACCTAGACATGTACAACGTTTAGAAAATGACCTCTCCCACAACTTGTCTCGCAAAGACCCTGTCTACCCCTCCTTCGAGCCCAAGTTGGCAGAGTAAGACCCTGGTGGCTCCCCTCCATACCCGTGTTCTAACCAGGCCCATAGATTGCGATCTGCATGTCAGGACTTCATCTTTCTGGACATTACACAGGCCGGAAGTGAAAGAATTGAAGTCCGTCTCTGGGACTTGCATGCAAGGGTCAATCAGAAATTCAAACCTTTCCTCACCCAATTCAAAGACGAACAAGGCAAGAAGAGACATGTGGAACGACGGAAAGCTGAAAAGCTATATCTCGACTTCCTCAAGTCCAGCCAACGCTTTTATCGTGGTTACATTCAACGACTGGCTTCTCACTTTAAAGACATTCCCGAGGTTCTTCAAGTGGCAAAGAAGTTCAATCTTGACAGTGCGTCCATCTTTGATCTGGTTCGCTCCCTTTCCGGCGTCTGACCACTGTCTGTAGCATTAACCGCAGATCCTCTTGTTCAGGTCGATGATTCGCTCAAAAAGCATATCGTCCATTCCTGTTACTTGAGTCTCGTCCAGCTTGGTGATCTGTCCCGTTATAGGGAGTCAGAAATCCCCAAGAAGACTCCCGACTGGGGTCCTGCGAAAGGGTATTATGAGCTTGCCATAGCCCTTGACCCTACTTGGGGCACCTCCTACAACCAACTGGCTGTCATCGCTCTCAAGGATCAAGACCACCTTCGAGCGGTCTACTATCTTTATCGGTCCATCTCTGTCGAGAATCCTTTCCCTCAGGCTCCGAATAACCTTGAACTCGAATTTAAAAAGATCAGAGCCCGGGCTTTGCAAGGCAAACCTATCTCGCCAAACAACACGGAGAAAGATGGCACACTTTGTGATCTGTTTCTTGTTTTTCACGCTTCTTGTGCAGACATCACCTTCGTCAGCGATGAAGTCCAGCTGGATGAAATGTTACGGAGACTCGGAGATCACTTGAAGGACAAGCCGTCGGATTCCAACACTCGAAAGCTTTGCTTGATAAACATTGCTGCTGAAGAGGTTGTGGCTCAGAAGATTCGTGGTAAGTGAACCAACCACTTCATTTCCTAGCAAGATTTCTCACCTCTTTGAAGCTGGCAGCACGGAAATTCAACCGTTTCGTAATTTGCAACAGCTCAACGTCGGCACCTTTTTCTTACTTTTACGGCTCTTACTCGCTGAACTCCATGCTACAAGACGTGCCGAGAAGCTTTCCTCATCATCTCCACAATCTGTCGAGTTCACGGCACTCACGCGTCGAATCCTTCCGCACCTTCGCCTCTACAGCAGCTGGCTCTTAAGTACCACCGAACTGCTCATGGCGCGCACCGAACTACAACTTCAAATGAGAACATTCTGGCATATCTATGCCGAAACACTCAGCATGTTGGTTGCCATTTTTCCAATCATTGACATTGTCGAGGTTCCATACTTGCTGAGTGAGGACGCCGATACGATTGGGTTCTCTCCTTTTATCGATTTAGTCCGAAAACAACATATGTTCAACTCTAAGGACATGCTCAAACCTGTCTACAATGAGGAGATTTTTGGCCCACGGAGTGTGGACGATGAGATGCTCTCTCGTGTCAAGAGTCTGGTCAAAGATGGAATTCTCCTCTGCCGGCACCAGGTATGTTATGGCCTCGAGTTGCTATTAAGGAAAGAATTAAAGGGATTTCTAACATCACTAGGAACAATTTGGGAGCATATCAGTGCCGTTGCAATTTGCAGGAAATCGTTTTGTGGCTCTTGATATTGAACCCATTCAAGACGTCCATCCTGTACCCGTTCATGATCTTCACTCGACGTCCATACACGGCGTAAATCCCGACAATGTCGACTTGGGGAGAGTTAAACAGAGGCTTTCACAAGATGTTCCTCCACAAGCCGACAACATCTCGGAAGCTGGCGTGACCGAATCTGCAACATCAACAATGGAGAATATGGTCAATGATCTCACACACCCCGAGCCCGCACAACGTGCTGGGTTTCGCAGTATGGTGCCTGATCAACCATTGACTCCTACCTTGAAAACTCCAACGGCGTCATCCTTTTCCGATCGCGCGCTGCCGCATCTTCAAGGCTCTAGTTTCACCGCTCGAGATCTTGTACAACAACTTCATCAGGGACCTACAAGCCCATTTATTCCACCTGACGCGGTTGGAAGTCGGCCGAACTTGCCTAGCATATACAACTCACCTTTTGCACCTCTCCCGGGTGAGACGCCTGGATCATCGCCTCGGCCGAGTACAGTTACATTTCCAACGCCGTTTACGACCAATTCCCAAGCGCAGTTTCGCCTCAATCTTGCACAACAGGAGCAACAATTGCAAGATAGGTCATCACCCGCAGAGTTGCTCCAAGCGACATTGTCAAGCCACTATTCGGAGACACCAGCACATCTAAAAATATGGGGACCTCGATTGGAGCAGTCGCAACTTTCGTCATCACCTTTTGCAGTACAGTCATTCTCCCCTTCGGTTCACGGAGAGATTATTTCACGCCAGGCTCCACAAAGAGCTTCGTTCGGAGCCATTGGGGAATCTCGACCTAGGAGTAGCGGCGCCCCTACCAGTGGACAGGCAGGATGAGACTATGACTTTGCTGTTGTTAGCTCCCAAGCCTTTACTTGGGATGAGGGCAGGGTCTGGCTCGAGTCCACGGTCCCGCAGTCCCTGATTTGGCAGAGCGCCGCGTGAGTCTCGATCATGTACCAGGCCATCTTCGACAAGGGTTTCCAGCATATCAATGCAGGTGGCATTATTTCGGGTTCGCGCGGAGCGAGGCTGCTCGTTCGCCCGAACTTGTGTTTTGTGCTATAGCTTCGTTTATCATCGGACTTTGACCCGGTCCTGCCTTTTCTCCTCGCCTGAGGCGCCAACTCTACCACAGATGGTGATCTATTTCGTTTAACAAGTCGTGGAGGACATGGTATCATAAACCAGGAATACAGCCTTGTTGAATGAGGCTGAACGCGTTGAGGCGTCAGAATTGCCATACCAAACTGTGGTTGGCAGGCAGCATAGCAGTGGCATCATGCCACTTTCCTGGTACGGCAATCTGGCGAATGACCTGAAGCCCTGCACTCTAATAGTTGATGCGATGACCCTCCATACATTGGATAATTGATCATGCCTTGTAGGTCTGCTTGGGGTATGGGTATCTGAGAGAATGTCATTAGCATTAGAAGACAAGAAGTATGAGGAAGGGTAATGAGGGAGGCGTACGAGGGACCAAGCTCCTGCAAACCCAGACGAGCCAGCCAATGACCCTTCTTGATAGCCACTTCGAGAGAATCACCCTCAACAATACCAGCGGCAAAGCCTCCAGCGAAGGCATCACCAGCTCCATTGGTATCGTTGATCAAAGAGGCCTCGATCGCCGCAACAGGGAATTCCTTAATCTCAGCATCCTTACCCTCCTCCTTGATCGCCACAATTGTAGGTTCCGTGCCTTGGGTAATGATCACAACTCTGGGTCTCTTGGTGTTAACCTTAGGCTGTTCCACCATCAACTTGGCCGCCTCGGGAATACTGATATCCTTATGTCCGGCAGTCTCAGCCCAGGTCTTGGCCTCATTCTCATTTCCAAAGATATAATCACAGTACGGCACGACCTCGGCAAGAGGATCCTTGAAGAATTGAGGGATGAAACCGGCCGACAGACTCAACATGTAGATTTTGTTGGTTTCAGCGGCGTGTTTTCCTAGAGCCAACGCGGCAGGCGGGCAGACGGTCAGATGGTATCCACCAACGTAGAATGCCGTCGTCGTGGCTTCCACCTTGGCCCAGATTTCGGGTGATTGGAGATGTGATAGTTTGTATTCGTTGGCGGCGGCCAGATGTGTGCACATGGTTCGGTGGTGGTCGGTGATGATGACACCGCATTTTCCGGTCGGGATTTTTGGGTCCACGAGATATTCGACATGGAGACCTAAAAGGAGCGAAAAGGGGGGGTTAGTTACTGCTTCGCAGTACACCTCTACCATGTAGGTCCTAGGTAGGTACGTATTTTTGTCATGTCCCGGACTACTAACCTTGCTCTTTACACTTCTGTCGCAGAATGCTCGCGTACTCATCATCGCCCACACATCCAATATACCAGACCGAGTCGGGAGGGAGCATGTATTGAGCACCCCGAGCGGTGTTCTGGGCTGCACCACCGGGGATCAACTTTGCATTGCGGTTGTTGATGAGATCTTCATAGAGACCCATTTGGTGGGGCTCCGCAAGGAGGGTGTCGTTGAGTTTCAATCCATATTGCTCCAGCATTGCTTGGTCACTGAGATAGAGGAAGACGGTCAAGGGTTAGCGAGAGGACCAGCTAGGTGTGTCGACTCGGAGATAGGAAGAGGGGAGGAGGGGGGAGGGAACCCCGTTCGAACGGTACGTACCCTTGACCTTGAATGTCGAGGAGCGGATTCTCCAAACACAGGAGCTTGAATGATGGGGTTGCCATGATGACGGGGGATAGTGTGTGTGAAGGTATGGACTTGGAGCTTTTGTGAGGACGCGTAATAGTAGGGGAAATAGCGATAAGGGCGCTGGTTTGAGACAAAAAGGTGAAGATAGTATGTAGTATATCCAATGGTAACTTTTGTCTCCCAGGATGATGTTGAGGTGGATGTTTTGGTAGTGAGGGTCTCTTCTCATCTCGTGGTGGGGTTTCTTCCTGCAAAATTAAAATGTTGGTTCACCGCCCACGTGACTGAAGTGGAGGAGAATTGGGACAGATTGGAACAACAGGAAAGGGAAGGTCTACCGAGTAATAAGTGGATCCTGCTGAAGCGGTTGGCTTGGAATCGTTCCATCGATAGTCCAAAGCATCTACAATGTGCCTCGGTGGAAAATGTGTTTGACATCGTCTTGTATCTGTATTTTGATTGTGTGATGGTATGGAGAGTGGTTAGTCAAGAAGAGATTGAGTCGAGAGGGTGGTATTTGCAGTGATAGGGCGTCGATGGTTGTCATTTTTGTTGTTTACAATCCTGGGCTCTATCTAGGTATGTTTTCTTGACTATTTTAGGCCGCCGGAACGACTTCCTCGCCAACAGCCGACCCGTGTAGGACAAGTATAGTCATCATGGTCACCGAAAGAGTCGAAAGCGACCCTAGCAGTAGACTCTCCTATTCCCAATCTAATTGTCTGCATGTGAATATACAATGGTGGAGAGCTCGTCCACTTTCATCTCCATCTGTCGATGGCATAGAAGCGGGTCTCACTAGACTCCTTACCGCCATACACGAAAACAAGGCTATTTGCTCGCAAGAGTATTGCCTTTTTGGGGCATCTAATAAATCGGACTTAGGGACCCTGTATGGCAGGACCACATCATGCTGTTGTATTTTTTTACTATTGGATTCTAACATGCAAAGATCATGGAGTTTGTAGGAAGGCTATGTCGGAGTTAGGACTTAACCAACCCAATCACAAGCGTGATGCCCGATGCCTCGAGATGGCTCGGACCATCTTAATGGAAAGTACTACAAAAGAACAAGAGTCTTCATATTTATATAATATTAGACGATGTCCCGTTCGACAGTATATTTGACTGTATATATCTGCCATAGACAGCCTGTCAGACAAGCAACGACCCCAAGCCGACTAATATACACCAAGCCTTGAATCCCATACATAGATCACTCTTCACAACCAAAATATAGTACATACCTATCACAATGGCGCCCAAATTCCCCCAACGCCGAATTGGAGATGATCTCGTCTCCGCGATTGGTCTTGGATGTATGGGCATGTCGATTGTCCTATCGAATGGAACCAACGACGAAGAGTCATTGAAAGTCCTCACCGCTGCCGCCGACATGGGCATCACATTCTGGGACACCAGTGACATGTATGGCCCGTTTACCAATGAAGAACTTCTTGGTCGATGGTTCAAAGAAACTGGACGCCGCGACGAGATATTCCTCGCAACGAAATTCGGAAACATCATGGAAAAGGGAGGCTTTTTCATCCGTGGCGACCCTGAATATGTGAAACAAGCATGTGAAGCTAGTCTGAAGCGTCTGCAGACTGATCGTATCGATTTGTATTACCAACATCGAGTGGACTCTAAGACGCCAATTGAGAAGACCGTACAAGCAATGGTGGATCTCAAAAAGGAAGGCAAGATTCGTTATCTTGGTCTCTCTGAGTGCTCTGCACAGACATTGCGAAGGGCTCATAAGATCCACCCGATTGCGGCTGCTCAAATGGAATTCTCACCTTTTGCGCTCGAGATCGAATCTCCCGAGACGAATTTCTTGACCACGGCCCGGGAATTGGGTGTCAAGATCGTCACTTACTCTCCGCTCGGTCGAGGTTTCCTCACCGGTGCAATCAAGAGTCGAGCTGATTTCGATCCCAAGGATCTACGGAGCATGTTTCCTCGTTTTTCTGAGGAGAACTTTCCTCAGAATCTCAAGTTGGTGGATGTGATAACTTCAATTGCCAATGAAAAAGGCTGTACTTCCGGGCAATTGGCTTTGGCTTGGGTTTTGGCACAGGGTGAAGGTGAGTTTAGAAACTTCAGAAACTCTTGAACTGAGGGAAATTTCGGTTTTGCTAATGGTTCCGACAGATTTCATTCCAATTCCAGGAACCAAACATGTCAAGTACTTGCACCAGAACGCCGAGGCAGTCAATGTTGAATTCACGGCAGAAGATGACCGCCGAATCAGAAAGGCGATCAATGATGTTGGTGGTACCAAGGGAGATCGTTACCCAGCAATGTTTCAATTCGCTTGTTTTGGCGACACTCCAGAGCTGGCCAGTGTATAAAGACGTCCTGTCTGTCTTTGCTCGTACAGCATAACTCGAATAGATGGGATGGAATTTGAAATAGATCATTCTAGGGTATACCAGATTAGATGGCGGCGAGCATCAATCAACAAGAGATACATGTAAAGTCAAGACTACCTAGGCACCTGAGTAGTTGTGGCAAGAATATGGAGACGTAGGTCACGTGACTCTTTGATGTCTGGAGTCTGGAGCTTCTCAACCTCAGATCATCAGTTTCGCTGTTTCATATAGATAAATTCACACCCAGTACAAGTCGCAACATCACACCTCTTGCACCTAGACGGCACCTTGCCCCCTCCACATACTCGTCTGTGTTCTCTCCTTGATATTGCCATCAACCATGGCAAGCAACCCAGCCATGGAACTCGCCTCGGCGATCCAATCCGTCTCCATCAAACGAAACCCATCACCCACACATGACCTGAATCCCTCAACAGCAGCATCCAAGAAAATCCCTGCTATACTCGAGTCACCCTCCTTATCACCGACTCGGTCTCGCTCTCAATCACGCTCACGCTCCCACTCCTTAACATCAGAAACATCATCCACATCCACCATACCCAGCGAAGTAATCCGCCCCCGGCCCCGACGGCGAGATTTCCCTCCCATTCCCGACTTCCGTTTCGAGCAATCGTATCTAGCGAGCATCAAGAACGCAGAGACAAAATGGATGGTTGCCTTTATCACGATTCGCGACCAGGTTATCCTGCCGTTGACGCAGGGTATACTGTGGAATCTGGCCATGTTTGGATGGAGACATTGGAATCGTGGTACTAAATTCAAGGGTCAGACTATTGGTGCTAGGGTGCGGAAGTGGTGGTGGGGGGTCAATAATTGGAAATTACCGGAAGAAGCGCATAATATCAGACCCAAGGACGCAAAGGTTTTGAGAAAGGCGGAGGATTTCTTTGTTGATAAGTTTGGGACCAGTTTGGGCGATTGAGGATGATATGATATATTGGGGAGGGTTGTGGGCATACGCTTCCCAAGGACTCTGCTGGACTAAGAAGAGGCGTTTGCTGTGAGGGGAGCCTGTTCATGTCGACCAAAGGACTCTGCCACGAGTCTTGCTGAAGATTTGTCTGCATCAATGACTAGAGGGAGCCCTTGACACCACCCGAATGACAGACTCTGCCACTCTACCACGGGCACATCAGATCAATACGCCACACGATCCCCGTGGTGGCATCCTCCAACATCTCAACACAGCCGCCGTGGTATCTTCTCATCAGCTCGTCCGCAAAGGGAGAGTCGACAGTCAATCGATCCTGACTGAATAAAAATATACGAGAGATATGTATTTCAGGCATCTCGACTTGGCTATATATGCCGAGTACTCTACTCCTACAGCTGCCATGAGACGACTGGGTCAAGAGGATTGTACATATTAGGAGCACACATCACTCATCATACAGGAAATGATGCATTCGATGGACCAGACCTGGGACAAGCCAAATGGGGCATCATCTAGGGGATACTTTGCGGCGTAGGTCGTGGTTGGTTCATGGCAACATCACCTGCACGCATGTAGCACATCTAAAACTACACCGTACACACCATTTCGCAAATCAATTCCAGTTCATTTGTGGAGTCTTGATGTTTTTTCATTTCTCTCTTTCTCTCATCCTTGACTTGCTAGAGCAACGGCAGACACAAGTCAGGTAATAGAGTAAAGTTTACGGCAGTAAGCAAGCAGGAGAGTGACCAGTGCATGCTGTCTGCAACTCCTGGTCCAACCACTACCGCATCATACAACTCTCTCTCCTTTCTGTCCTCGATTGCAAAGCAGTTTCAACCACAGTGCAATAATAAGACCAAGGGAATAGAAAGATAATCTTTCTCCCCTTTCCCCCCATGTCTGATTCAAAGTCTCTCGAGACCAAAGTAGGTATCTCTTTCATCATCGAGCTCAACCATGAAACATCATCCATCAACCGTCACTCCAGAACCCAATCCTCATGCCATTGCATCGCAGTGCATTTATCGGGTGTTGGCCTGGACCTTCATCTGGGCACCCTTGGACTGTTGCTTAGAGGAGATACCACCACGGGCCTGGCCACGAGCGGCGCTGGCAGCGGACTTGGCCTTCTCGGCCTTCTTCTTGGACTCGGCGGCGGTCTTCTTCTCCTTGGATTCTTTGATGGCGGCTTGACGGGCAGCGGCACGGGCTTCGGGTCGTTGAGTGCGGCGTTCCTTGATCACATCGAGAGAGGCACCGACGATAGCTCGCTGGTGCTTGACGGTTCGGCGTGTGCGTTTCTTGGCGACTTCCTATTATGACCGAAAAGATATCAAGTTAGTTGACCGTGTCTTGTATCGCGTTCGCGGTAAGGGTGGTTCTTTATGTCGCGACGGGGGTATTTGGTCGTATAACGGCGCTGGTGTGGCCTGGCCTGATCTGATATGATCTGGTCTGGTCTGACGTGATGTGACTTGCAACCATCCCATCACGGGAGAGTAGTCCGATCCGGGGGATCACAGTCGCAACGCCATATCAAACAGAATCCGAACAAACCATTCCAGCACTAGACACCGTTCCCCGACCAAACCCCTCCATCGCGACATACCCAGTATAGAAAACAATCGCGCCATTACTAACCTCAGAGATACCCTTCTTGTGCTGGCGACGGAACAGAGTAGTCCACGCTATTCTTCGAGGGTTCTTTCGCTGAAGGAAGAGGGATTCGGTCTTTCCATTCTGGAAGCGGAAGATCTTGCTGTCACCACGGACGTAGAGCTTGCCCTGTAATCATCACAAACTAGGTCAGCCGAATGTTCGATGAAATGTCAAAGCCCATAATGTCGTAAAAATCATCCTCGCCACGTCCCTCAATCTCATTTTCATTGACTCCAGCTCTTTCCAGAATCCATCACGACACGAATCTATCCTCGGTGCCGATGCACGAAAGACGATGATAATAATATCGTGTGATCTGCTCTTCCATCTTCCAACAAATATATCCTCCATTCCCATCCCACTTGTGACGTTCGACACTTCGATTGGATTTCATGGAGGAAACTGACCTTGCCCGGGTAGATTTTGGTTCCGCTAAAGGTATCGTCGTAGGTACGCATCTTGGATGATTGCGGATGCTGTACCGGTGATGATGAGGGTGGTGAGGATTGGTTGTTGGGTGGAAGTGAGGTTGAGAATGGGACACACAAACGGGCGCAGTTTCAATTCAATTCTCGGCCATTTGGCTCAGCCCTTCAGATCTGTGAGACTCGGTGCTGGTGGGTCGGGCACTGAATTGTGCGTCTTGGCTAATGCCAAGACTTGAATCTGATACGGTCGAGGGTTGGGAGTTGAAGTGCAGAGTTGACTCCAAGGCTGAATTTTGGGGATTATTGCACGTGCCACACGTGTCTTGATTAATAAGGGGTATTCGCCCAACAAGAGAAGGACCATACATCCTTGTCATCAATTGATGATGGTTGGAAGTCTAAGTCGAAGTCATCTACGGAGTAGTAGTTGTTTCTCTTGTTGATTTTCAGTTGTTACAGTATTAATTTTACATGAGTTCTTTCCTGTCTAAAAGCTTTTCGCAACTGGGACTTCATGTCGAGTAGGTTTCAACCATTCCCACAGTACGAAGTCCTTCAACTCGCCCGTGGTTTCATAGAAGAGTGAAATCCCGCTTGAACATCTCAGTTGCTCTTTTGGCCTTGCAAAGTCCGTGTCTCGAAGACATCAGCGACTGTCGCAACGTTCGTTGCCCACATTCACCCCGGGCAGATCGCTCCTGCCATATGTACTTTTGACATGCCCAATAACAACCACGATCCCAATTCGCCATACTCTGTACATTGCTCATCGTTGACCCAACTTCATGAGTGTCACGTCGTTCATCATTGACCCTACCCCCAAGAGTGTCAAGTCATTCCTCATCGACCCAACCGCAGGATTGTCACGTCATTCATCATGCCAGTCGCAGATATCCCAAGGATCGGACTTGCACTTGCGACATTGGACGTCTCCGCAATATTCAAGGGGACAAATGCCACAACAATCAGGACACACCATTTGGCCACATCCAGTCTCGTCATCCTTTGTGCACTGCAAGAACGTAGGCGCTTCTCGTCCGTAGGGAAACACCTTTGTGATTTCGAGCACTCGATCTTCCGCCACTTTGAGGTTTTCTGGATGGTTGCTGTGGATTTCCATTGCCATGACGGCGGCCTTGTAAGCACAGCAAGCACGATCGCAAACTGCGCAGCAAGTCTCGAGGCAAGTAGTACAACGCAAATTGCGAGAGTACCGGCCTTTGGAAGTGTAGGGATGTCTTGGCTTGGGGTCCGATTCATAGTAATCGCGTGACCAGCAATTCGAGGTTCGTCGCAGATAATGTTCCTATGCCAGTTAGTACACATTTGATTCAACTGGTGTGAGAACAGCATACCAGATCGGGTCGCTGAAAGTTGGAGGTCACAAGGAATTCCTGTGTGCCTGCACCCTCGGATTTGTCTGCTTTGCTCTTGAAGAACTTGGACATCTTGCGTAGGCCTGTCTTCTTCTCCGATCCCTCCGAAGTGAATGATGTGGCCTCTGATCTGAAGCTCTCATTGGGGGTACGACTGGTTTTCGGGGTGGAGAAGATCAGTGGCGATGTGTCAGAGAGAATCTCACGAATGTCGGTCTCTTCGTGGTCGGCACCAAAAGATGTCCTAGCAAGTGAACTCTTGCCCAATGATCCCTGGAGCCTATCGTTTCCGCCCGAACCCCTATTGTCAGGATGACCAAGACTGATATTACTGAGAGTATGACCGCCCAGAAACAGCTTGTTTGCTTCATCCAAGGATGGACCCTTCGCGAGGTTGGTAGGCATAGGGGAATGTGATCCAGAAGTGGGCGTGGTGAAGGTGTTACTGACTGGCTTGGGAGATTCGGTACTGGTGCGTGGAGTTGTCCATTTTTCAGATTCGTGTTTGCGTTTCATCTGTGCCCACTTGCGAATCTCCTCTGCACTTGAGGTAGTGATCATCAGAGGTGCGCCACTCGTGGACAATGGTGGGTTTGGATGGAAGGATGGATGCTGGCTGGGATCTGGAGGGGCCAGATTGATCAGTGAGGTGAAGGGAGCAGTAATGACTCTTGGAACCTCATGGGTTGTATCTCCGTTGAAGCTGCTAGATTGACAGGGTGTCGAGGCACCGTCAGCCAAGCTGGGCTCGTCCAAAGGCTTCAACTGGGTGAAAGACTTTGCTGCTCTGATCGTCTTCTCATCTTCCTCTCGATCTTGACCGGCCGAATTGCGTGCGTTGAGTTGGGCAAGTTGATCACGAAACATGTCAGGTGGAGGGTCTGGAAAGTAGTTAGGGTTGTGTAAGTTCTCGTTTGCCTTTTTCAAGAGCCGCTCTTTGATGGCGAGTGCGCGTGTTGTGAAGACCTCTGGAAAAGGTTCGACCTGCTTGCCAAATCTCTCCATGTTATCGATGATACTGCGGTCTCTGGGACTGTCAGTAGACATGATAACGGAGGGAGAATGGCTCAGTGATGTCTCAGCTGGAGGGGTCTGAAGTGTCTCAATTGCAGAGCGAGGATCGAAATCGAGCTGATCGAACGCAGTTGTGATGATCGAGAGGGGTTTGATTGAAGCGCGTCGAGCCTGGATCAGTGAAGATTGCACATGCCCCGCTTCCGTCACTCTCTCCTGGGACGGGGACGGTCTCAATCTTCCGCGAGATGATAAGTTGGAGAAGCTTATCTTGTTGGCTAGCCGTCGCAAGCTGCCTCCAGGAGTACGAGGAGATTTGGGAAATGGCAAGGTGGACAAAGGGCTGGTATTTTGGTTAGTATAAGGTCTTGATTCTTCACTTGGTCTCTTGACGGTGGCATATCACCTGGAGATTGCACCATCACCGCGAGCGCTCTCGGCTGAAGATTTGGATGCCACGGTCATGGCGGGAGAAGAGGGAGCGTCGAACATCGGGCATCGAGCTTCGGGTATTGATGCTTTTGCTCAGACTCGGCGACACTGTTGGGTTGCTGTTCTTCAGGCAAACGGGTACGACCAACAGATTCGAAATATCAACCAATGGCACACGTGTCCAGAAGAGGGAGGAAACAAAGAAATGGAAGTTCACCAAACTTGCAATATAAAACAAGAACCAGGACTGATCGTGGGGTGCGGTTGGGTTGGGCTCGGCGGCGTCAGGTGAGAACGCAGAACAACAGAACATGGCACATGCACAAGCTCAAATGAAGAGGTCACACTCACCAAATAGAGCAAATTCAAAATATTGTCAAGGGATATCCATGTTGTATTCGAATGTCATGAATTCATAGCACATCAACACAGCACCGGCACATGGTTGGTGTCAAGTCTGATCGATCAGCACCACCCATGTATATCTGGTACCACCTAATCACAAGTGAACTCCTGGGGACAGATTCCAGTCCGAGATATGATTATGATTTAGCATGTGTCTGAGTCCATTCTCTGGCGGTCTGGATGGCAGCCTCTTGGTCCTCCTTCCATCTCTGAGCAACGTCGTTTGCCAATGGATCGTCGGGGTTCGGTGCTCCTAGCAAAGCTTGTATGGATAGGAGAATGGTTCTGATCTGCAAAGCTGGCGACCAATTGCCTATCACCACCCCATTAGCACGGGTGAGCCAAACATGTATCCAACGACTCACTCTTCAAGACGTCTAGACAGATTCGTCCTAATTTATCGATGTTTGGATGATAGATTTTGGTCAGAAACCGGATCTTGGGTGGTGTCATGGGATAGTCTTCTGGCAGAAAAAGTTCGAGTTTGAAGATGCCCCCTGGGTGAAGAGTTAGCGACATTCATGTTGTATGATATGCATAGATGTGATCGGTACCTTCATAGGGTGACTGAGACGGGCCATGTATGCTCACGTCAAAGTACCTCAGGTTATCGTCATGAGGAATGGCACTGATTCCAGGCACACTGTAGACAATGTCAGATCTCCAGTGACAGTTTTATGAGACATGATGCGCATACGGCTCTGCCATCAGTCGTTCCGTCTCCTTTATGATTCTCTTTGGCAGCGCCATGTTGGAAGCTGCTCAAGGTTGCGCAATAGCAGTGCTGTCAGGACAAGGTTGTGCGCAGATAATTTTGTCAGAGTATAATGGTCTCCGGGTTGAGATAGTCTTTGTAACCAGATTGCCTCCGCCTCTTCTTCAGTGTTGAAGGTCAAGGAACCAGCCAGGCTGTGGTAGTGGCGAGTGCGCCCGATGTTGTGAATGAGGTTGGTTGAATTGCCACAGATGTCCCGCAGAAAGGCAAGCAAGACAACAGAAAGCGTTGAACAGTGCGTAGATGTATTATGCAGACTAACAGTATCTGTGTTTGCCTTACAGTGACATTTGATGGTGTTGGTTGGAGGATTGATTGACTG
This sequence comes from Exophiala mesophila, assembly GCF_000836275.1. Lineage (NCBI taxonomy): Eukaryota > Fungi > Ascomycota > Eurotiomycetes > Chaetothyriales > Herpotrichiellaceae > Exophiala > Exophiala mesophila. The sequence continues at coordinate 1,582,848 of NW_015622507.1, forward strand.
TGGAGAGTCAAAGCGCAGGCAATAATGGAGGGGAAGGCGCAACCATTATTGGCGTCTGGGAAGGAACCCGAGTTTCGCCGTAGACCTTATTACGTCGGAGCACAGAGAAGAATAGCACTTGTTCATCTACACTTCCTCATTTGGACAAACTGATAGACTCCTGGGCTTCCAGATTTCTCTTACAGCTTATACACTCATTCACTCAAGCATCCGTTCCAAAGATAAATGCTCGGACTAAATCAGCGAATGATCTCGAGATCCCCCACGATCCCAGACGGCGCAAGGTGCTCTCAAGGATGCAGAGAGTGGCGGCCTTCATCTCGGCTGCATTCGTAGCCAAAATTTTGTCTAGTTTCTGTGAATCTCCATCATCGCCTATTGCCACCATAGATGTGTTAGATGGGTTACTCTGAAAGGCGTGCATTGTTTTTGTCCCGGAGCCATCCGCTCTAGTCCCTCCTTTGCCCTCATTTTGCAAAGCATCCAAAATGTGCGGCCGGTATATTATGTATGCTTGCCAGCAAATTGCAGCAGCAAAGAGAATTCTTGGTGTGTGAATCGCAGTGACAGCCCCAACACTGGAATCAGAAACAGACTGTTGCAATTTCAATGCGTGATACAAGCACCGCTTTGAATCCGGCGAGCTGATCCAAGCATAGACGTATTGTTGGACTGAAGAGGATACACTTGAGCCGTCCTTACCGACCGCACGCTCCAGCATGTCAAGGTCTGTTGTCAACGTCATGCATGTATAGTGCCAAAGTGGATTGAGGCTGAACGGAACCTCAGCCAGGTCCGAATGCGACGAGGGTTGTGTGTGGTCTTCAGAAAAAGTATTGTGCCAGTGTATTAACTCGGCCTCGTATCGATGAACTACCTCAGGATCAAGATACTTCAGATGGCGGCTCTCAGCGATGGACGCGGCTATCCCGGACAGTAGTGCGTATCTCACAAGCATGGGAGTGTCGGTCGAGTACGGTTGGGCGCACCACCTTGACCCACCGGCAAAGGTCGGCGATGGCTGCGAACTCCCGGCCAACTCACGAGCATCATGCTCTTCCTTCCATTTCTGCGCCCAAATCTGTGCCGAGGGAGCCTCAAAAAGAGCCGAGCTCGAGATCTCAGGGAGGACAGCAGCATGGTGGCGGAAGATCGGCTCATGATGGAACAAAGCGGCGAGCTCGGCGTCATGGATATACTGTGCAAGAACTAATCTGCGGGTTCCGTGTGAGCATTGGTCCTATATGTACGGGCTGAGGTGCTGGAGCCATCGTCCTACCTTTTCAGTTCTTCTCTTCGCGCCCATATGTGCCATGAATTAATCAATTCTTCAGAGCTCAGGTCGCTCTTCAGTTCAAATGCAGACGTACGGTGGTAAAGTCGTGCATGGCGAGCAGCCTTACAGCTCATCAGCAGTCATCCAAGAACTCAGAAGGTGAGAGCGACGAACAGAAATCAAGGTACCGTGAAATGAGGAGGCGACATAAAGATGAGACGAGTGCTATTTTGACGCTTTAGCATATTATTTTGGAAGACGGTACGCTGTACAGTACCGCAGAAAGTAAAGCAAACGTCTGCCCCACCATAGATGCTTTCATTGTTGCCCGTATTTTATCTGGCTTTCCCAAGACCATCTTCTCAAAAGGCTGCATTTACCGTTTAGTTGAATTAAGACATGCGACTAGTAAATGGACTCACCTGGCCCACCTGGGCTTTGTGGACTCGCTCGAAGAGCATGCATCCTGTTTTGCTCGCTACAGCCGAACCCATTGACAATGCCCCTGCGGAGCAGATGGAAAGTACCAGCAGTGGGTCGGCTGTCGTTGGTCGAAAGGTCGGGGCATGCACAAGTGGCAAGGCGAGATTGAAGCGCTTGAAGAACATGTGTATGCAAAGGTTCTGTAAGATGGTTAGGAACATGGACGGACGGATGGCTATTAAATCACCTTACCAGGAGCTCAATGGACGGTAATGGCTCATTGCGTATTGGAGGCTGTAGCTTGTTTGCTAGATTGGCGCGATATTCTTCATCAATCTCCTCGTTGGTTTGAGGTGAGCCAACTAAGACACTACGTGGGACTTGACTGGCTTCAAATCCGGATACAATGCTGGGTACAGGCGTGTACCACAGATGCCTAAGGTCTGCGACTTCTGGGCCAGGGCCCGTGCTTTCAGGTGAGGTTTCTTCAATGGCGGGTAGTGTTGTTAGGTCTCGGCCGTAAGGATCATAAACATCGATTGAATGATGATTATTGATGTCGTCAAAGATGGAGAAGTCAAAGTCGTTGGTCAGAAGCCAATTTGCCGAGTCAACCGATTTTGATGACAGTAGATCCTGTGTGTGATCTGGTAGGGACAGGCCGGATTCTGCAAAATCTTCACTGTAGATGCTTGGTTGGAAAGACGCGGAAGTATGACTTTCGTGCAAGGATAGATTGACATCTGATCCTAGGTGAGGGTCTAGCAGGTTGGGTGAGTGTTGACCAATATTCTCACCTATACCATTCTCGATGAGGCCCGTAGATGGCGAGAAGAGATGGTGCATGCCCATAGCATTATGATCCAGTTGCGTCGCAGCGCGTGGATGCTGGTCTTCTGAAGGTGTGCTTTCAGCGTCATGTCGGTGCCGTGATGCCCTAGAAATGCGAGATTTGGGATCAATGCCGGGCATAAAGATGATACCCTTGATGTCAGAAGCCGTGTTTGCATTTTTGGCATTGTGAGTTCTCATATGTCGGAGCAACGTATCACTTTACCGTTAGATTTGGTCCTTACAGATATTGAGATTACCTGGACTTACTTGCGAGGATACTTCTTGAAGCAAACATCACAGACAAAAGGCTTTTCCTTGGTGTGGGAGCGGACATGTCTGGTATAGTGGTCGACCTTGAGGAAATGACGGGGGCAATATGGGCACTTTCTACCCCTGGCCGACCGTACGGGCAGTTGTCCGTTAGAGGGTTCGGGCAATGAAGTTGTTTCTGACATCTTTGACTCGAGTCACAGGATCTGTCCCAGATCGTGGGCTGAGCAAGGGACTAAGAGCCATGAAAAAATATGTGCTGCACAGAGGGTTGGTTCAGTGTGACACTGAAACAGAGGTCATGGTGTCAATCTCGTCCAAAAATTGGGTCGCAACGAAACAGATTAGATGGCATTAGATGCTCGCGAGCTGGTGGGTTGCAATGCTAGAGCTTTGATTGTTGGAGCGTGGGCGCAGGCTGGTACATGGTGTTCCTTCCTCTTTGGATGTCAGAATTTGGTATGCATATTCGGGGAAGGAGCGGCCAAAGCATATAAAACCACCTCGTCCAACAAGGGAAGTTGCGAATGCGGGGCTTTCTGTACTATTTGGCGAGGTTAGCTTGGCATGGGGTAGCACTTACGGAGTAAGAGTGGTGGAGTCGAGCTCGCCCTGAGCAACATTGTTCGGTGGAACTGAGGATGCGGTACTTGAATCAGCGACTCGCATCTACAAGCGTTGTCTGGTGCTGATTTCAATAAATCGACTGCCATGGAACATAGATCATAGAATTACCTAAGGTGGCCAACTAGGCACAGAGCCTGTTGAGCGCTCTTCCCTCAGCTACGGAGTAGGTAGGTAGGCTCCTCTTGCCACTTTAAAGGTACATCTCGCATCAACGATAACCCGACAAAAGTCACGTGCTAAAGACTTGGCGATGTGTTGCCTTTCCCAGCCAACGTACATCATGCTTCCAATCCCCCAATGATGTTGATGCTACGACAACATTCGACAACTCTTTCATCTTCTTCACACCCATCATCGACCTTACTCATGTCATTCGCCCAGGCGGTCACGATCATTGAGTCCTACCTTTAGCTCTTGAGGTATTCATTTGAATCCCGCATTGGCTGAGATATCCACCTTCGCCTGCGTCGCCTTCGTGATGTTTCTTCTTCCTCTTCCACATTCAACACTATACACCCCTCCTTCGTCTCCTGGAAGTACGCCACAATCATGAACACTTGCCTTGTTTTTATATAATTGAGAATCGCTTCGAATCCCACCATGACCCACCGTGGTCCATCTTCCGCCTTCGAAAGCGAGACCTTTGGTCAGGATGCCTCCTTCAGACTCGAACAGCCGGTTGGAGCCTTGTCCATTTCTCCAAGTGGACGAGACGTTGTTCTGGCTTCCAAAGAAGGCCTACATATCATTGATCTCGATTCACCGTACTCTCCACCTCGCTACTTGGCTCATCGAACTCCGTGGGAGGTGGCCGATGTCCAATGGTCCCCCTTTGCTGCACGCGATCACTGGATCATTAGTACATCCAATCAGAAAGCCTTGGTCTGGAACTTACGTGCTCGCTCCTGGCAGGACTCCATCGAATATGTTCTGCATGGACATACTAGGGCCATTACCGATATCAACTTCTCCGCCCACAACCCTGACGTTTTGGCCACCTGTGCCGTCGACAGTTTCGTTCACTGCTGGGATCTGCGCACCCCGTCAAGACCTGTCAACTCTTTCTCTGATTGGTTTGCTGGTGCAACCCAGGTGAAATGGTGCCGGCAGAATGAACACGTGGTTGCGAGCTCCCACGACAAATTCCTCCATACCTGGGACGTCCGGAAAGGCGCACATCCCCTCAAAACCATCCAGGCACATGGCACCAAAATCTACGGCATTGACTGGAATCGACATCAACCAAACAAAATCCTGACCTGCTCACTTGATAGGACCATCAAATTTTGGGACCTGGACAAGGCTGATGACCAGCCAGAACGCGTGATTGAGACGCCTTTCCCTGTCTGGCGCGCTCGTCACACCCCTTTCGGCTGGGGTCTCGTCGCAATGCCTCAACGTGGCAACAGCAATCTACACCTCTATGATCGCAGGGCCGTCCATGGTGTGTACGAAAGCGGACCCGTCCGCCCTGTCACAACTTTTCCTGGCCATGATGGCCAAGTCAAAGAATTTCTTTGGAGATCACGCGGAGACATAAACAACGACATCGATGATAGGGAATTTCAGTTGGTTACCTGGGGCACCGATAGAGAGTTGCGACTCCATGCTGTCAACCCCGAGGTTTATCTCGATATTGGGTACGAAAAGGGAGTATCAAAGGTACAACGCCTTCATAATACCCGGAAAGGAGCAACATACCGCACCTTCCGAGACGAGCCAAAAGATGAAGATTCTCCAATCGAGCCGCCGAGAGGTGAATTCCTGCCCCGTCACAGCATGGTCCAATTTCGTGCACGCACAAGCACCAATGTTGGCATGAACAAAAACCCTGTCACCCAGTTCCGAGGATGGGTGGCAGGTGGCCGCCAAAATCAACCATCAGGCATGCACGGTCGAGGTCATAATCGACAAACGGCTGACCCCATTGCTTGGTTGAAAAATGTCAAGATCTTCTCCTGGGACCCCGACGCCATTGCTGAGGAGATCCGTCAGGTGGGCGAAAAGTTCAAGAATGTCGAATTTGAATTTCTCGATATAGCGCATCGGAAAGCAATCATGAGCATTCACGCCCCCTGGGGTGAGAACCAGACTCCGGTCTATCTTAAAGTCGAGATGCGCTTCCCCAAATTGTACCCACGCGATGCCAATGCCGTTCTTAGTCTGCAAAAGACAGCCTCCATCGATGAAGCCTCGCATAAACATATCTCTACCGAATTACAAACCATCTCGGAGACGTATGCATCTCGAAGAAGGGGTTGTCTGGAAGCCGTCATGAGATATTTATTACGGGAGCAGAACTTGGAACAAATCGTTGCCTGGGTTTTAGGCGAGTCGATCACCGACTCGAAGATCCTTGAACCGGCTGCCATCGCCGTCGATGACTCCAGCAGTGATGAGGACGATCAGATAGAGGCTGCTGACAAGCGTCTAGATGCTTCGGCAAATTTACGTGTCCCGCTAGCCAAAGGTTGCGGAGCCCTTTGGTCAGACACTGGAAAACTAGTTTGCTTCTTCCCATCAAAGCCCAAAGAACCTGTCTCATTTCTTAGTACCCTCGGGGTGAAGGACCTTGAGGAATCCGAGTCGAGCAGATTGTTCGAGGGCTTTGGTAGGTTGAATACTAGTTCGCCCGCTCGAAAAATGGCCAGTGGAACGAGAACAGCCGACGATGAGACATCTTCAGATACTTCCGAGTCTTCCTGGACATCGTCAAGCAGCTCGTCTGCCTCATTTGAAACTGAGCACAATGCCCAAGGAGGGTCCTCTCTGCCAATCGTGGTTTCTGGTTTGCACCAGCGGTCTCGCTCGCCAGATCGCTCCAATCAATCGACAACAGGTGGCCAGAAACTGAACGAAGCTCCTCAAACAAGCTCGGTCTCTCTTCACACCTTCGACGATCTCATCCCCTCGAAGCGTGAATTGGCCGAAGATTACAGGATAGTCGGCAATGGAGGTGAAGTTTGCGATCACAATGCCAAGGTAGCCGCCGCCGCGTCCCTAGATGACCTCGCGTCTGTGTGGACACTGTTAGGGCTTATACTGGACGATTCGGTGCCTCTAGAGGTATTTGCAGAGGTAAACCACAATGCAATCAATGATATTACATTGATCGCTAAAATGGCAAACCCAAATTCCAACAAGTACAAAGGTCCAATGGCCAGCGAGCTCAGAGGCCGCACTCGATGGGGCAATCATCCCTTGGGCTCACCCTACCTCATTCCCGCCCTGTTCGACCACTTTGAAAGGCTTGGGGACATTCAAATGCTGGCCATGATGTCTTGTGTCCTTACTTCCATGATAGAGGCGGACGGCATCTCAAGAGATCCATGGAAAGGTCAGACGGTGAATGGCACAAATGACAACCTGGCTCGATTTGATTATTTCCCCTCGAAAGCCGTTGCAAAGGCATTCTTCCGACCGGAACCCCCTCCAGTTGGCTTCACCCTAGTTGATCAGTCAGTTCTGCTTCCTCAGTCTGGATCACAGCTGGCTGGGCATAGGCAGCTGATGACTGGCCAACCAAGATCGCAGACGGCTCAACGCCATGCTCTTGCACGACATGAGAGTCAGCTTTCATCCCGAGCACACAGCTTCATGGGTGACGATCTAAGCGAGCCAAGGACCACCCACTCTACGACAATGTCGATGTCGACATCACCAGAGGGAAATCGAGCGAACCACCGATCTACCGCAAGTATTGCCTACTCCACGGCACGAGCCAGTCTCTCTGCGTTGACACAAAGTTATTCCAACTCACCACCCAGCCAAAATTCGGCATCTGCGATTGCTTCAAGCATCAAGAAATACAGCCCTTCAAGTTCTCTGGCACCTAATTGGGTTGCACATGGCCTTTTTGGTAGTCAATCCACAGGCCGGCACTCACGGTCCTATTTGATCGGGGGTGAAGCGGGCAGCCAAGACAGTCGTGACGCAAGGACGCGGACGTCTATGTCGTCTGTAAGCCTGCGGAATGAAGTTCCAAGATCAGACGCTGGACGTCGGAGCTTGTGGTCCATCGCGCCATCCGAGGTTTCGGATCAGACACAGAAGAAACCTCCGACAAAGCGGAAGAGAATAAAGACAATCTTGTATAATCAAGACAAATTTGACTTGGATGGCTACCCACATTCAGGATTCTCAGACCCGGAGTTGGATGAAAGATGCAGAACGTATCGAGCATGCTATGCGCACCTTTTGGATGTCTGGCAATTGCATGTTCCGCGGGCCGAGATCTTAAAAGCGGATGGCATTAGGATGGACGACCGGTTTGTCAGCCAACAACGCTTGGGATCACTTGCGGCGACAACGGCAGGGGTCCAAAGCCACCACGCGCTCCCCGCTCAAGGTCGGATGAAGACGCTGGGCTCCGCTCTGCGATTTCGCGGTCTCGGATTGGAGATCAGGCAATGCTGTCATCGTTGTGGACAAGTTCTAGCAGCGATTGAGAAGAATGGAATCCCTTTCGGCTGGCATTGCGTTCAGGATGAATGCTCAGAAGCCACACGCCGTTTATCCAAACACATTGCTTGTGTGATCTGTAATAATGCGGTCAAGGGCCTCTCAGTTCCGTGCCTTCAGTGTGGGCACATGACATGCTTCGAATGCGCCCAAGAATGGTTCGGACCAGAGTTAACAAGGGGGCGTGGTCCAGACTCACGTCGTTCAACCGAAGAGACCCGGCCCAATACTCCTACCGAGAGCGTCCGATTCAATGACAGTTTAGAACCAATCAATGACGCCTACGAAGGCCAGACGTGCCCAACAGGTTGCGGATGTCCCTGTTCAACTTTGAGTGTGGTCAAGGCGCCTTTTCCACATACCCACGATGATCAAGACGATGTCCAGGTGCATTCCCTCATTCGTCGATACAGCAACAGCAACTCGACGATTGGCCGGACTCCGAGCGTTTTCTCAGGGAATCAGTCTGTCGTTGACCACGGCGTTGGTGCAGGTCACATTGAGAGCCACGGCGGCTCTGATGCTGCCTTTGCTGCCTTCCTTGCGATATCGCAAAATCATCCGCGACAGCGATCAGTCACGAACCATTCCTCTAATGGGACGAACACGCCTTCGACAGCAGGAAATTCAACCCGAGCGTCTCGAAGCAAAGCGCCATCCATGTCCCATTATAACACTGTACCCAGCCGCCCGATACTTGAAGCTGAAGAAATGGTCATTGGGCCGGATGACAGTGAAGGATTTGGGCTGCCCCACATAGGCTACAACGAGCCGGAGAGTGACGAGATGAAGCTCAACCCATGGGCGGGCAGCAAGATCGCAACATTGGGTCGAGGGATAGGGGCTGGATTGAGCCGTGGCCTGAGTAGTAAGGGTAGCAGTACGACCATCCGGAAGGGCAAGTGAGGAGACCAAGTAATGTGCTATTGTAACTTTAGAGTGTACTAAGAGAATTCCCAATATGCTTGGGAACTGTAAGAAGACAACAAACCCCAGCCAATAAAGACCTGATCTCACATGTTTCTGTCGTACAATCGCACTGTTCCGTCCGTACATGGAGCAGGACAATCCATACGAGTAAATTACCTTATGTGGTACATTTCCCCTTTGGTATATCAACTTGCTGCTCCTTCCTTCTCCAGGCTCCCCGGAAAATCACAATGGCCCCGCATAATTAATTGCCAAATATAGACTAGTCAACTCCACAACTGTCCCGCATTTTGCGGGATCCACGGCCTTGATAGTATTTGACTTCACCGTGATGAAACTTCGCTGCAGGGAGTTTTGCCGGGGTATTGACATGGGGGAGACATCCCTTCCGGATATATTCCGTGAGCGTAGTCGGCATAATAGATGTCAGGCCGCGCCCCGCAGTCATGGCCGCAGTCATGGCCGCAGTCAGGAGACGTTTCGATGGTCGAGAAATTAAAACTACCCACTGGAGCTTGGGGCTCTGGAGATTTGAATTCCCATAAGAGCCCATAAGAGACCTTTTCCCACAATCCCAGGTCGAGAGGGAGGCTTTGTGCTGTGTCAAATGTAGACGGCGACCCTCTGTGACAACATTGACGATCATGGCGGACAGAAACCGGGATGTCGACCTCATTGAACAAACAGATGTCATCATCTGCGGCGGAGGTCCAACGGGGGCCTTGCTCAGCGCATACTTGGGCAGGATGGAGATACCCAACATCTTGATCGAAAAGGAAAACGACATTGTCACCGACCCACGCGGCATCGCTTTGGATGAGGATGGCATCCGTACATTGCAATCACTTGGGCTCTACGACAAAATCTATACCGATATTGGAGCTGATGTTGGTTGGTTGTTTTTCATCTCTGGAAAGGATGGGCTGAGAACAACGCCGTTTGTCAAGACCGACACGTCCACCAGCTATGGCTCGTCTGGACATGTCGGAGCCATTGCTCACAAGCAGCCTGTGCTCGAGAAATGGATTCGAACTGCGGCGAGCCAATGCTCGAAGTCACAGTTACGCTGGGGTTGTACAGTAAACGCGATCGAGGAAGACGACGAGAGCGTTCGTGTAGATTACCTCGACACAAACGGGGAAAAGAAGCGGGTCCAGGGCAAGTTTCTTGTTGGCGCCGACGGCAAGACTGGTTACGTGCGCAAGAACTATCTCGAACCACGAGGGATCAGGCTTGAATCAGTGCCAGGGTATGAATTTCATACATTGAATGACTGGAACTCTTATGGAGTGGCTTACTGATTTGTGGGCTAGATACGCATATCAAGAAACATGGGTCGCCGCCAACTACCATATGACTCTTCCTACGCCACAATCACATCCTGACTTTCCTTTGTGGAGACTCGGATATACACCGGAGCAGGTATTTGACATCTTCTTCCCTGTTAATTTTCGCTTCATCGGCAATCCGACACGGCCGGCTGTGTGTGGAACATTTGGTCGCCGTTCTGAGAGGTTATGGAGATTCGAGTATGTCGTACAAGACGGCGAGGACCCCCAAACCATGGCGTCCTATGATGAATCAACCAAAATTATTTTCCCCTACCTCACTCACCCGGGCCACCTGTATGGGTAAGTCAACTGGCGCTTCGGTTAGAAACTGCTCGTCTAATTTGCTATGTTCGACCAGCTTAAAAGACCCCGTCCAGTACCCACCAGATTGCATTCATGTGCTAAGGTCGCGGCCGTTTTCTTTCTCTGCAAGGAGTTGCAACAAGTGGAATCTCGGCAGAGTGATTCTGTGCGGCGACTCGGCACATGTCATGCCTCCATGTAAGTAACTAGTCACCTGTGTCAACCATCGCCAACCTACTGACACCGTCTCAGTTGGCGGTCAAGGTATTGCTTCAGGGTTTCGCGATGTCACAGGTATCTCATGGCGACTCAAACTGGCGTGTCAACCAAATTCCAAGCTCAACTACCAGGCTCTTTTCGATGGATGGTGTCAAGAGCGGAAGCAAAGCTTGGATATTTCGATTGCTAACACGGTGGCGCACGGCTCCCTCACCACCGCACGTAACCCGCTCAAGATATTCTGCCGTGACTGGACTCTATGGCTGATCCAGATGATCCCCAGTGTGCGGCGACAGTTGGAACTTGGTTCTCGTGGGACAGCCTTGGCCAAATATACATGGTCTCCTGCTATGAATGCGTTTTTGCCCGACCTTGGCGGTGGGTTGCTCTTGCCTCAGGTCTATTGCAGGGCTATCAGCGGTCCCTCCGGTGAAGCTAATGGCGAAGTCTTGTTCACAGACGATGTCATCTACGCTGGACCATGGACCTCGGTTTTTCAATTAGTGGTTCTTGTGGATCGGGTTGACGACATCGCTGGGATCGAAGCCGAGTTGACTAAAGTCGATCTACCTATGTTGACCCATGGAGAACTCCGGGCGGGAAAACGCTGTTACCTCGTGCACGATCCCAACGCCAGTCTTTCGGGTGAGTTGGAGAACCAGTTGATCAAGTCAAGGACAAGAGAGCGAGTTTTTAGAGTTGCAACAGGATCAGAATTCGCCGAGTCCAAGCTCTGCATCGATCGTCCGGAGCCGCGTGGGTACGATATGTTTCGTATCAGAGACGCTCTCAAACGTCGACGGTTCGTTGTCGTCCGTACGGACAGATTCATTGCTTTCTCCACGAACTCGGTGCCGGACCTGGCGAAAGCTTGCGACCGGCTGTTCCAGATGCTTGGGTACGGAGGAGACAAAGGAACGGGCGGGTTGGTGTCTGCATCATTGTAACATAGCGAGCCGCATTTACTGCATCGAGCAAGAACATAATCCACGTAACTTTGATGGGATATCTGCGATATCGGATCTGAAAGCGACGTCCACATCCCTGAAAAAGGAATTGTGTTGAAACCTTACCCTAGAATGGTGCGATGCCGATGCATGAGTTGTCGCTCACTTGATGTCTTCAACATAAGGTATCAAGCCTAGATTAGAGAAATCTATGTCTGATGAAGTCAGCGGTTCAAAATAAGGCTTCCGTTGACTGGTGATCAAATCCTTCAGTATGAGATTTGCTTGACGTGAATCTATAATCCCTCGAATAATCAATCACCGACACTTCTCAATGCCGTAAGCCAAGTCAGGCCATGTTACTATGCAGAAGGCTTGCATGCAATTCTGGCGTGCGTAGAGGGTGGTCCGACCGAGGCATTTTCTAGAAACCGATCTGTGCTGCGGAGCCCCCGCGATCAGGATCAATATTCCAGTACTCCAGATTCTCTTCTGCAGGAACCAAGAGAGTTTCCATCTAGGACCTTGGTTTGATCAGCCATGTCTGTTTCTTGTGTTGTCTTGAGAGACTGTGGGGTGAAGGGAAGATCCCAATGTCAATGCAACATGGCAAGAATTTGCTTGTGCGGATTTATTTCTTGTCCTTCGTCGACATAAACACAAGATGAAATACGCGGATGCTGGGCATGAGGTCATGATTAGTGTTTTTGCCCGTCTTCGTCGTCAAGGGTCTGCTCATCTGCTTGTCTAGTATAGACGAAATACGAAACGCTTCGCTGAGGCTCTCTCGCTTCTCTCCGCATTCACGAACTTCCAAGGTCTTGGAGAGCGGGAAAACTAGACATAGCCAAGATGACGGGGTGAAGGCATCGAATCGAAAAAATGCGGGTGAAATCGTAATTGCCCAGCCTCCCAAGACATCGACAACGACAACGCTTTGTCTTCGCCGACTTTGTTATGTCAGCCAAGTGAGCTTCTTCTTCCTGTGGCTTTTAGTCGTTTTCTAACCACGTCAAAGGATCGATTCCACCCCCAGATTTCGCAATCGTGTGTTTCCTCGCCTAGAGCTTCTTGGTCGATGGTGATCACTCATTTCGCCTATCATGATCACAGAAACTGCATCCTGCTTGGTTCGACCGATACTTGACGTCGTCATCTTGATCGCGATGTTGCGATCACCATGGGCTTAGCCTTGTGCGACATATTTGGTATTACCGATGCCTTAACGCCATAGGTAAGGGACATGATTGTATATGTAGGGCAATAAGGCCGGTCGAGGAGGAATAGGATGTACAAGAGTTTTTTTACGAAAGACTTATCTGCAAGAGCACCTCTGCGTGTACCATTTTCGTCGTGCTTGTATGTATATGGTCTCTTGCACGTCTAACATATCTTCAATTGAACTGGAGTGAATGCCAAATACCCAGACTTTCCCACCACAACAATGCCTCCCGACAGAACCACATCCATCAACTCGTCCCACAGCACTTTAAGGGCTGAACCAGGCGACGAGGCCTACGCGAAGGCCGAGGGAGACCATGTTGAAACCGTGCATGCGGATGCGGAAAAAGGCCACAGACGCAAAAGCAGCACCCCCGAGTCGTACTATCACAACTTTGCACCCATTGCCGAATTGAATCTGCCGGATTGGCGACACACCGAGAAGCGACTGGTTCGCGTCCTGGACATGACTCTACTTCCTACACTATGGATCTTGTATCTGAACAACTACCTCGACCGGACCAATATTGCGCAAGCTCGTCTCAACACCATCGACGAGGACCTGGGCTTGACTGGTGACGATTACAATACCGCTGTCGCCGTCCTCACCGTAGGTTACATGTTGGCTCAGCTTCCCTCCAATATGCTTCTGACTCGCGTCCGCCCGGGCATCTATCTTCCGGTCACTGCCATTGTGTGGTCCGCCGTCTCAGCCGCCACGGCTGGTACTACTAGTCCTCAGACCTTGTTTGTTGTTCGCTTCTTTCTCGGTATTCTCGAAGCACCACTGTTCCCTGGTGTGAGTCTGCCCTCTTCTTTCCTCCGACACAACCATACTGAAACATGTATAGGCCGTCTACTTGATGAACTGTTGGTATACACGAAAGGAGATTGCGTTGAGGACAGCGATCTTGTATTCAGGACTAGTCCTTGCACAGGCTCTTTCAGGGATCCTAGCCGCAGGAATCTTTTCAAGCCTCGACGGCGCAGCAGGCCTGGCGGGTTGGCAATGGCTATTCATCATTGAAGCACTCATGAGCACCGTCTGTGGACTCTTCGCCTTCTTCACCTTGCCTGACTATCCACACTCTAAAACGGGAAGCCAACGTCGATTCATGGATGATGACATGCGACGACTAGCAGAGGCAAGACTGGTGGCTGACCGCGTCACCGGAGCCACAGGCACAGGCAAGATCTGGACAGGTCTCAAACTTGCTGTAACCGACATCAAGACCTGGATGTTTGTAAGTATTCATCTAATAAAACCCTCCTTCCCTGAATTTAACAACACAGACCACACATTTGTCGCACAGGAAACAACAACAGCTGACATGTTTTGAATCAGGTCTTCATGAACATCTTCATGACATCGTCATATGGATTCAACTTCTTCTTCCCAACCCTGGTATCTGGTCTAAATATCGGCAGCAACATCACATCCCTACTTCTAACCTCCCCACCCTATTTTCTCGGCGCCATCACCTCGTTTCTGGTATCCTGGAACAGCGACCGAATCAAAGAGCGAGGCTACCACATCTCAGGAGGTCTCCTTGCCGCCGCCATCGGCTTTGTCATCACTATTGCTACGAGCAATGTATCAGCTCGCTACGCTGCCTCCTTCTTGTACGCACCGGGATCCTTCTCAGCCAACGCCCTTGTCTACACCTGGGCTTTGTCCACCCTCAGCACCACCCCTGAGAAACGAGCTGCTTGTGGTGCCATCGTCAATATCTTCGGCCACATTGGCAATGTCGTCTCTCCTTATTTCTTCCGTGACGAGGAGGCTCCAACTTATCGTCTCGCTTTCATCCTCATGCTCGTCTTCGGCGCTTTGGCCTTTGCCGTCGCTTTTAGCACGAAGATGTTCTTGAAGATGCAGAACCGCAAGCTGAGGAAACGTGCCGACGAGACAGGCGAAGTTTATAATCCTTTTACGACCTGATGCTGCTGCTTCTTCTGCTGTGCTGATATTCACCGGCATTTTTCATCTTTGATCAATCAGCATGCTTGTTTATGGTGGACTGCGCTGCATGAGAATGATATGATTGTTCGGATAGGTATAGGTACCTACCTTTGTACATTATTTCGCAATAAAAGTGATCATAGTGCAGATTCACTGGTACCCCGGAATCGTATCGTCCAAGACAGATTTATGAAGCAGTACTAATCTTGTTCATTTCCATCAATGGGTTAGGATTATACGTGAAAGTATATATATGGAACAAAGTATCGACTTCTATCATTCATTAATTCTTTAGAAAGACAATCATGAGAAAATCATAACGTGCATAGTTGCACCCTTGGCAAAGAGTAAGAAATGTCATAATCATTCTCATTCATCCCGGTCTCTCCTCATTCGCAAGTCTGGCAACTCCTACCAATGTCCCGGGACATGATTTTGACCAGCGCCATAAGCACCTTGACCGTGATCAAAGTCACCGGGCTCGAAACGAGATGCGGTATTATCGAACATCCCCTGGCTGAACTCGAAGTCTGGGATGGCCAAAAAGTCCTGCAACACCTGCTGTTCGGCGTGTGTGCTGCCGTCTGAGGGCATCAGCATATTGTCTAAACCAAAGAATGCCGAGTCTGCCGCCGTCTGGAAGTAGTTGGGATTGGGGTTTTGGTTTCCGCCTGCCCCGCTATCGAGTTCGGTAGGTGCATTCATGTTGGGGAATCCCGCGGCTCCGCTGTCACTGCTGCTATCAATCGACCAGCCGTGGTATCGTTGGGATGGAATGGGGATTCCTCCAGTGTCCAAAGTCGAGATCCTCGTTGTTGGAGTATTTGTTGTGGCTGCTGTTGTGTTCTGGATTGGGGGTTCCATGTCACCCTTTAGCAACGCTTGCCAGTTCTTGAACCGATCGTAACCTGACACCGTAGAGCGTGTGGTTGGTTCTCTCGTGTCGACCTTGGATGACGAGCTTCCGAAGAATTGCAGACGGGCTAGTGCCCTTTCCAGTGATTCGATAAGTGATACTTCAGCTCGTGCTGAGTCCCCTGATACGGACATCTCCCTGATCATCGAGAGCCCAACTTGAAGCGAGTCTTTGAATCGATCCGTTTGGTTGTAGATGCAATATGCAATCAGAGCAAGCAGCGAGGCACGACAGGAGCTGTATTCGATGTAAGACGCTCGCGCCAATCCCACACCGCTGTCTCGAAGTCTTCGACATGTCGCAATAGCCTCTTTGGCGGCTTGTACACAGTCATCGATCAGAATCCCTCGGCGAGAAGGTCTCTTTTCAGTTTCTCCTCCTGCAGTCAGAGGAGCCGACGGGGCTCTCTCTACGGCCGACATCGGAGTTGTTCCAGGACCGTGTCGACTGAACAGAAACGGGCGACCGACGAACATTCGCACGAGACAATGTTCCAAACGCAGATGCATAGCAGGCCGGAAATGAACCGACGAAGCTGAATCCGGTTCATGATTGATTCCTCCAGGTAGACTGTCGAACCACCGCGACATTGATTCCTTCATTGAAAGAAGCCGTGCGAGGATGGTCTGGAATTCTGACCGTTGACATCTCTTCAGGAGCTGCATTTCGTTCAAGAAGTCCTCAAGCTTGTGCATTAATGCAATTGAGGCCAACATGTAAGGTATGTTGGAAGGTGGAGCTGATGATTGCGAAGTCGTTGGGTCTTTCGGCACGTCTGCATCGACATCTGATCTCAGGACAGACGTGGGTCGCCCGTGAAAGATATCCACTTTCTTTAACAAGACATAGATTGTCCACCACACGCGGTTTCTTGTCTCCACCGTGGCAGCGCTGAAGGCATTCCCAGTGTACTTTCGGTGGAGGCCATTGACCATGCCAAGCTTCATTGCCAGGTTCAGATAGGTGTATGCAAGCCCCGATGCATCGAGAGGGAGACAATAAAGTCCCATGAGAAGGCATGCTTGAACGCTTTCGAGCGAGGCAACCTGTAATGGACGTTAGGACATTCGAGGGTGATGTGGAATGTAACGCACCTGTATTATCTCCGGCAGCAGCTTGGCTGCTTGTTCAAAGAAAAGGGTACCAATTTCATCCTCTGAAAAGTTTGTCGCCGTATGAGATGCTCCAGAAGTATTGATCGAATCAAGATATGCGTATTGAGTGCCTACAGCAAATATCGCAAGAGCCGCACTGACTTTAGGGGCGTCCTTGACGGTCAGCTTTGAAGGATTGTTGTACAGAGTATCTAGCACAGCTGATAACCATGCTCGATCCACGAAGTAATAATTCGACTCCGCATGACGGAAGAAGACGTGTGTGAGAAAGTCAGCGATGTCACGAGGCGGACAACATGCTAGTGAGGATGACAGGCTGTGCGAGTTGGACAACTGAGTTTCAGGGCGCCAGAATTCCGACACGCGCTCAGGATTCGGAGCATCTGGATTTGTAGACCCCATCCACTCTTCGACGTGTCGTTTGATCCTTTGGGAGAAATTCCAGTACGAAAATTCGCCAGAGTAATGAATTATGTTGCCGCCTTCGACAGGCCTTATCTCTAGGTCGTCGTCGGCCAGGACTGGTTGACCATCACCATCCGGCTCGGAATCGGCGGTCTTAGTACTGGAGTTATTGCCCAAAGACTCGGCAGCTCGTTGGAGAGAGTCGATGTCAAGATCTAATTCGGGAAACTTGCTTCGTAAGATCTGTTCCATGTAGCCCGCTCTACCAAGAAGGTCACCTTCCTGGTCAAGGGGTGCTTCGGGCCTAGTCACGAGTTGAGATATGCACAGCAAGACAAGAACAAGAGGGGAAACCCATACTCGTGAGAGGATCCATTAATTGAGCGACGGTGTGGTGGAGATGTTCTCAAGCCCTTGAACTCACAAGGTCGTCGAAAATGGGAACATCTTCGACACGGGGTGCCACCCTCGCATTTCTCCTTGACTCGGCGACAGCCATCACAGCTGCCATGGGTCCTCAGTCATCTGTTTGAGGACCAATTGTGGTGTTTTCACTTACGCTCTGACAGCTCTCTTTCGATCCTCCTCGGCGATCTTCCTTCGCTTTATCTTGCGCGGTGGATACTCATGACCAGTGCTGGCACCAGCGGAGGAAACTCGAGCCACCAAATGGTCGTTGATGGGGGAGATTGTATGGCTCATGCCTGAGTCAGCGGTGGGATTCTTTAGCTGAGCATGGCATGTTCAATCGTTTGATACGTGTGGACCCAATGCAACAGGTTCGACCAGGTTGAGGGGAACCTGCTGGTATCCAATTGACCGGTGACGTGATCTCCACAAGGAGCGAGCTTTAGTGCCGATTTTGGAAGCTGTATCGATATTCTAGAAGATCTCAGCTCCTAGCGTCACTTGAAACGTACAACATCAGTATCCGAGAGAGTCGTGGAACTTTGTTGTGTAGAGTGGAGGGATGAACAAAGAAAATCGCTGACATGCCGATTGGGGAGGTTCGGAAAGGATCTGATTAAGGTTCTCCCGGGTATGTCCGACCCAATCAGTGCTTGTACACGTGATCAGCCCTCACGGCAAATTCAACGACCAACATAAAAGCCATATACACACCGGGCCGGTGTTCGCCTCTCGTCCATTGCGCGGAAAGCAATTTGATTCGCCACTCGATGAGTTCACGATGCAAACTTATACTCAAACCCTTCAATGCTGGGGCAGTGCCCGGCAGCCTTGCCATCAAATCCGGGCCACGATCAGGGGCTGCAACCGGCTGGTTGTTCCCCACAGCCTGAGTGGCGCTGGAAAAGATGTATAAGATGGCTTCGCTACTCCTTGGTCCAGAGCAGGGCAACCTTGAATCTTCCATCAGTAGTACACCGCAGAGCATACACCCTGTCTCTTCAACCAGCCCTTCATCATGCCCAGCGCCGTTCATGACGAGACCACCACCGTTGTGGCAACCGAAGTCCCCGGCCCAATCTCTCAGGAGAAGATTGCTGCCCTGAACAAGGTCTTCGATGCACGAGCAGTGCACTTTGTCGTGGATTATTCCAAGAGCCATGACAACTACATTGTGGATGTCGATGGCAACAAGTATCTGGACGTCTATTCCCAGATCGCATCAATCCCTGTCGGCTACAACAACCCGACTCTGATCGCCGCTGCACAATCGCCTCAGATGATCTCTGCTCTCGTCAACCGACCAGCCATCGGCAACTTCCCGTGCGAGAATTGGTCAACTGTGCTCTCTCAAGGGCTTCTGCGAGTTGCTCCAAAAGGCCACGACAGGCTTTTCACTGCTCAATCTGGGTCCGAAGCCAACGAACTTGCATATAAGGCGGCCTTCATGCACTACCAGAGACAACGACGAGGCGAGGGTGTTGAGTGGACCGACCACGAGATTGAATCGTGCCTGGTCAACTCGGCACCCGGGTCCCCCGATCTCTCTATCCTGAGCTTCAAGAACTCGTTCCACGGACGAGGGTTCGGAAGTCTGTCAACCACTCGATCCAAAGCCGTACACAAACTCGATATCCCTTCCTTCAATTGGCCTCAAGCCACGTTTCCTAGCCTGAAATATCCTCTCGAAGACAATGTTGAAGCGAACCGAGCGTCGGAAAAGGCTTCTCTTGACGAAGTGGAGGAAGTCATTAAATCATGGTACGTCCCCAACAAGTTCATCTCAAACAGTAATTTCCATTCCAG
This sequence comes from Exophiala mesophila, assembly GCF_000836275.1. Classification (NCBI taxonomy): domain Eukaryota; kingdom Fungi; phylum Ascomycota; class Eurotiomycetes; order Chaetothyriales; family Herpotrichiellaceae; genus Exophiala; species Exophiala mesophila. The sequence continues at coordinate 1,602,303 of NW_015622507.1, forward strand.
TGACTTGAACGCTAACCCTTATCTGTCCAGGCCATCGCCCGTTGCAGCAGTTATCGTTGAACCGATTCAGAGCGAAGGGGGCGACAACCACGCATCTCCGGCATTCTTCCAAGGCCTACGAGCCCTGACGGAGAAATATGGAGTGATGCTGATTGTGGACGAAGTACAGACCGGATTTGGAGCAACGGGAAAGTTCTGGGGCCACGAGCACTGGCAGCTAGAGACGCCGCCGGACATGGTGACCTTCTCGAAGAAGGCACAGACTGCAGGATATTTCTTCGGCAATGAGCGATTGATCCCAGATAAGGCGTATCGACAGTTCAACACATGGATTGGCGATCCGGCACGAGCAATCCTGGCCAACGCTGTCATCGACGAGATACTCAACCGCCACTTGGTCGAGCAGACTGCCCAAATCGGCGAGAAGTTGTACACGGCCCTGGCAGATCTAGCCACCAGACACCCAGACCAGATTCGCAACCTCCGTGGCAAGGGTCAGGGAACTTATATTGCTTTCGACACCGTCAATTCGGCCGCCCTGGTGAAGAAGATGAAATCGCTCGGTGTCAATATCGGTACTTGTGGCAAGGACACTGTCCGTCTGAGACCCATGCTCATCTTCGAGGAGTCTATGATTCCCAAATTAGTCTCTACCTTTGACAAGGCTTTGACGTCCGTTGTTTGAGAGGTTCACATCTGAGGACGCCAGTTGGCTTTCTGCTTTTTCCTCTCTTTTGATTCTTTTCTTGTGAGTTTAGAGTTTGGCGTCGGTGTAACACACGTGTTCTGGAAACACGATATGATGGTTTTTATTTTCGACTGGAGTGCGCGTCCATCAAGGTTGACCCACTCGTCAATTTTGCAGATTCTTGTTCTACTATGAATATAATATGAGAAATACTGTTCCTTGAAATCATGAAATCAAACGTTACAAGTTGAATATTCATGTGACGCCAACTCCATTCCGCCTTGCTAATTTATATTTCAGCGCTGTGATTCAAACTCCAAGTCCATGCTTGCCCCAGTACTCATACAATCACCCACGTCTTCCACCTCAAATCCGGGTGATAACGAGCCAATAGAGGTTCCTCATCACCTTCTCCTCTTTATTCTTCAGGGCAAATTCCAACTCAACCTTGGACAACTTCTCAGTGTATGCCTGGTCAAGCTTATCTCGACGCTCTTGGATTGTGACTAATTTGTCTTGGACACGAGCATCGTCGGCATCTTTCCGCTTGGCAAGATCTTTCTCCTTGCGAGTAAGAGACTCGATTTCTTTGTCGTGACGGCCGGCGGCTTTGCGCCTGCGTTCGTCGAACTTGGCCACAGACTTTTGACGGGCCTTGCGGAACGATTTCTGTTCATCTTTGCGTTGCCACTCACTGGCCGCTACGTGAACCTTGGTCCATCTGTCCGTAGCTGGATTTTTGGGTGCGCGGATCTGAGCATCGATTTCCAACAGTGACGTCCATGGCGCGAGAGCGCGCACGCGCCGAAGCTGAGCCGGCTGGGAGTCAAGATCGACAGAGGCTTCGTTAGGGTCGAGGATAGTGACATCCTTGCGAATTTTCCCCTCCTCGTTAAGGATGGGCATACCGACCAGTTTGGCGACCTGGTTGGTCTTGATGACCTTGACTTTAAGGCCGATTGGATTAAGTGTCTCCCGGTTCATGTGCCGCAGCAGCAACTCCATTTGTAGGTATGATGAGCTCAGAGCGATGCCTGTAGAGACCGCACCAACAATTGTGCCAGTCAGTGCTGCCGTAGGCTCCGGAATCATGCTGACCACATCTCCCACCATCCCGACTCCAACCACCATCGGGTTCAGCACAATGACTCGGTTCAAGTGGTCAATGAACTCTAGGAATGGTTCGCGAGAGATTCCAAAGCTCTCCAGTTCGACCGGATACGCACGCAGAAATGGTGATCCGGGCTCACTGTCGGTGGCAGGGATGGCGATGGGTTTGGACAGAACGGCAGGATTCATAGACTGAGTTGTGTTGGTATCGCTTCCTAATGAGTCTTGGGTGACTTCATCCCGTTGCCATAAAGGAGACTTTACGGCCATTGCTAGGATTGACGATGAGGGGAAGGTTGGCTTTTGTAGTTATGGTGATCTTTGAGTTTCGTGTCGAATTGGGGTTTTTTGTTGTTGATGTCCTTCATCATTTTCCTGGGACATGTTGGGGGTCTATATACCCGCTCTTGGGCGAGTTTGAACACTCTCATGCCTGTACCATGCACAGATAGCAGGCCTGCTAATCGGCTAAAGGATTCACAACCACGGATGCACAGCCCAAGTTTGGTGCGGCGGTAAACAAGAGAGCGCGGCAAAGCGCGGGTAAGTGTTGGCGTTGAGCCGCAGATCTGCGCCGGATGCTGGGCAAAGACTATTTTGCTGGGCATTGACCCCTTAGCATCATGTAACCCATCAACTACAGTAGTAACAATCAAGAATCAACATATTCAGTAGAAATACCACGTCATCAGCAAAATAATTCTTGGTTCTCACCGGATATAATCATATTCACCCCACCCCAGAGCTATCAAGTCGGCTGACATCTAAAGACGAGGAGCACTGCCTAGTTTTAGGTCGCTAGCTTTGGACCAGGACACGTTCTTGAAGGCATTTCGACTGTTCGCGCCCTGCATCAAGACATTGAAAGGCTCGATACCGGGCTCCAGTTCTCTCCATTGCCAACGTTGAGCCAGAGGTCGCTCCATACCGACACCCTCCATGATGTCCACAACCCACTTCCCCAGGTTTGGCAAATACTTGAAAGCATGGCCGCAGCCACCTGTTGCAACCATGACCGTGTTCTGACCTGGAATATCATCAACCACATAGTGATTGTCGAACGAATCCGTGTACCAGCAAAGTCGGGTGAGTTCAATATCGATCCCATTATCGGCCATTTCAGGTAGATATTCCCTCAGGAAATGTTTGAAAATCTGCATGGCCTTTTGAGGGATGTGGGTGACCTTTTCGCCTGGGGTATATCTTGTGATGGGCACACTTCGCAGCTTGCCATCAGGCTGTAGCTGCGGGTTGGTGTACTTCGTCCCTCGGTATCCAATCTTCATCCATCCTCGATCGTCGCGGGGAAAGCCATACAGTCCGCCGTCGGCACCGTCCCAGAGCTTCCACATCCAACTCGGAAACCTTTCAGGAGCGAATCGATCAAAAAGTGGAGATTCTGGCGGGATCTTCAGCATGATGACTGACCCTGCGGTTGTTTCGCAAAGACCATCGAGTTGAGGGACAAGTGATGGCGTCCAACCGCCACAGGCCATCACGATCTTTGTCGCAGGATGGGTTTGTCCATCTTGGGTCTTGACTCCAATCACTACCCCGTCCTTGTCATGCCAGTAGGATTCGAACGCTCCGGCTTGAGCGTCAAACACAAACTTGACACCGAGCTTCCTTGCCCTGTGAAGAGCGAATCGGCAAGCCTTGTCGGCGACGACTACACCACCGGTAGTGTCCAGCACACCGACATTACCTTTCCCCCTCTCTTTACGACGGAACGGATCAATGCCATAACCCCAACCACGCTCTTCGGCGGCTTTCACATCATCAGGCTTCATCGTGACCAGCTGAGTATCACCGAGGCCGGCCGCCGTCATGTTGCGAACGGTGTCGACCTCAAAAGGCGACAACTCGCTTTGATCGGTAAATGCAAGTGTCCCGTTGTTGATGTAGACGCGATCTGATGGTTTGATGCCTGGTGGAAGATCTTTCCCATTCTTGATCTCGTCGTTCCACAAGGTCCACCACTCTATTGCTTCCTTGGACAGGTCTTGGTACTCAACCTGCGAGCCATACGCAGAGCGAATAATCTTGTTCAAATCTAGTTCACCTCGTCTTAGTTTGGAAGTCTCTTTGCAAATCGCAAAATTCAAGGAATATTCTAAATACCTGCAGAGGCCGAATCAGCTCCATTGCGGTAATCATACTTGCTGACTTCATAGTCATGCCTGTCAAAGACAGTGACATTCTGGTAGCCGCGTAGAGCTAGGTGTAGTGATGTACTCAGCCCAAACGCCCCAGCACCGATGATGACGATGGGATCAGTCTTCTGGAGTTGGCGACGAGGCATTATAGGTAAAGTGGTTGTTGTTTGATATCAGTGTTGCTGCAATATCGATCTCACATTTTGCGTGCAGCGTCTTTATACAAAGTTACATGTCATACGTTTGTCCAGATGACTTATGGAGAAACGACACAGAGTCACTCACGTGTGGCATAATGTCCTTACGCTTGACGCCCTTCGTGACAAGGCAAACATGGAACTCAAGGACAGCAGACCACCCTCGAATGTCGAACACTGAATCGTTCTCCCAGGGTTGGGAAATCGCTTGCCAATCATAGGCCATTGTGTCTCTCGATGTTATCTACAAAGATAGCAACAAAACATCGATCGCCTTTGGAGTTGTTTCAATCAACGGCGATGAACGGCTAAATGTTCTTCTTTAGGCTAGCGTAAGCGGCCACTTCGAATGAACCAACGTGTCAGTACACAGGATGGTCTGAGTGGCCTTACTTTTTGGGGACTGTCTATCTAGAAATTCAGATTATGTGGATAGAACCTTCTTGATATGAATGGCGAGTCTAATTGGCATTATGATTGCCGTTTGATAGTGTCCATGTTCAAAAACTCAGGCTTGATAGAGCTATTGAACATGTTAGTGTGCAAGGCCTCGAATCCACATATCTTGAAGATGATTCCCCATGCAACGCCGCCTCTGGTTACCCGGAAAGGAAATTCTCTGAAATTCAACCACATCGCCTGACTTTAAGTTTCCCACAGATTCCAGGCTGACACTAGGCAGGGCGTGAAGGCCTGACATGGATCCAGACAAAGATAGTAATGATATGGCAAGGCAGTGGCCAGTTTTGAGGCACGGCTGTAGTTCCCGGTTCTGGCTTTCTAGGAAGGAAATAGTACCTAGCCATGTCTGTTTAAGAGAAGGATACAGTGCCGCGATATAGTTGTACAACTTTGTGTTGAGATCATCGATATCGCTAGAATAAGACTCACCTTGTAAGATCTCGAGACTAAATCTGTGCCTGATCCCCCCTTGACGACTTGGGTAATTTGAAGCATCCAGCCACAGAAGATTCATCTACCATGTCGAGCTTTGAGGGAAAAGTGGTGTGTATCACCGCACAGGAGACGAATTAAATCCCACTGACATTGTTGACAACAGATTGCCATCACAGGGGCGGGCTCCGGTCAGGGGCGGGTATTTGCTCAGTTGCTAGCCAAGCGAGGAGCACTTGTCTCCTTGGCCGACGTGAATGAAGAGGGACTCGCGGAGACCATCAAATCGCTGGAAAACTCGTCATCGCACCTTACAACGACTGTCGATGTGCGCAAGAGTGCTTCCGTTGACTCCTGGATAGCCAAAACCATGGACAAGTATGGACGATTGGACGGCGCCGCCAACTGGGCCGGTGTCATTCGAGTTAATCCGATTGTGGAGATGACTGATGAAGACTGGAACTTTGTCATGGACGTCAATTCGACAGGCGTGTTCAACTGTATTCGAGCTCAGCTTCGTGTCATGAAAGATGGAGCTTCCATCGTAAGCGAGTTCTCCAAACTGCCGATGTACGTCTTGGTTGCTAACCTGGTCGAAAGGTGTCAGCGGCCAGCACTGAAGGACAAATTGGGTGGCCAACATTTACAGCCTATTGCGCTAGCAAGCATGCTGTCATTGGACTGACCCGCAGCGCGGCCAAAGAACATGTTGGAATTCGGATCAACTGCGTGGCTCCAGGTAAGTGTTGCCTACAGATTGTCGCTGTCACCGAGTCCTGACGTGGAAGGTTGCACTGATACCCCGATGATGGCGAATGACACGGTGGAGAACTCGGACGAGATTCGCGCTCAGATTCAGAAACGCAAGGCGAATCCACTGGAGATCATGAACGTGGCAGCCTTTCTGTTGTCGGACGAGGCGAGCTTTGTGACTGGAGCTGTATATAACGTGGATGGAGGCTGGGTTTGTTAAAACTGATCTTGCCGGCTCATAGATGAAATAGTGCAACGGAGCTAAGGTTTCGATCCAAGACAGAGTCTCTAGTTGTACATGCTCAACCAAAGAACGTTTCAAGCTTTCTATCGGCCATGACGTCAATCCAATGGCGTCTAGACCGAAGATCGTTCGAATCGTCTGTCCCTGTGTCGAACTCACACCAGACGTCTTCCAGGAGCTGCTCAGCCCGAGAGAAGACTTGGCGTAGGCCAAATGAGGCACAGTTCGACTGTAGCCGGCGGCGGATGAAAGCTCGACGTTGGTTGAGCTCGTCTTTTCGCGCGAGGGTTGATAAGATTTGGGTTTCTAACTTCTCACGTAGGCTTGATTCGTTGGATCGGAGTGTTGCTGAATCTTTGGGCACTCGTAGAACACTTCCACAAATGAGCAGCAAAATCGTCTGATATAGGCCGCATGTAGATCCTTCGGGAATATCCTTTGCATGGCTAAGGATCGCACCCGACAGGTCAAAGTAACGGCGATCGAGGCTGATGGTTTCTCGTGAAGCTGAGGTGTCGGGCGTTGCAACTTCGACATCGTCGAGGTGGGGATCGACTAGACTGGGGAAGTTTCGTTGCAGCTCGAGCAGGATTGCGAACTTGCACATTTGGGCAAATGCTTTGAGTTGACGATAGGTGGAGGAACTCAAAGTCTTGGTGTCAAAGGTTTCATCGGCAGGGATTTGGTAGTCAACGGCATACTGGGCAAGCTCTGTGGCATCACGAATGACCTCAGCTGCGAGGATTTGATAAGAGTCTCGACCCTTCCAGCCCACGCCGACCATGTTTCTCAAGGCTCTGTTCTGGCGAACGCAGATGCCGACCTTGGCGAGAGTCACAAATAGAGGCAGGCTGATTCCTGCAAACATGTGGATATAAGTCGTCTTGGTGGGTTTACGGAAAGGAGACAGGTACTGCAGAACGGAGTCGGGCTGGTCGACCACGAAAGCCATGCAGGATTCCCAGTACGACATGGCCCCTATCAAGAAATGATGGTCGGGATTTGCCAAAGCTTTTTCCGGTTCCGTACCGTCCAGTGTGGCGTAATTAATGAGATATTCGCACAATTTTCTGGCTCCACGGAGATGAGGAAGACCCAAGTCTCGGGGATCGGACCAAGGCTGACTGACTTAGCAGACTGATTTGATGCGCTGAATTTGCAAAAGCCAGACTTACAGCACAGAAGCCTAATATTATCGATGCCAACAGGGTTTCTTCCAATCTGCGTAGCATGTGAGTTCCAGCTAAGGCTGGGTTGTGTGGTGAACCGGTAGGTTGTTCTAGCACGGTCTCGATCTGGAACACTGCCTCGGAGAGAGATCTGACAGCGGCTGTATGGCACTCAAGACACATGGGAAGCATCGACTCATCATCCTGGAAGCAGTGAGCGGCGGCCATGCAGACGATGCTTTTATGAAGGAGAGGGGAGGAACCGAGATAGCGATTCACCAGCGCTTTGAATCGCTCGGCTGTGTCATCGAGGACAGTGTGTATCCCACACAGGTTGTCGAAAAAGTACTGAACTAAGGCTTGATTGAATTCGGTGCCCTGGGGTGAAGCTGTTGAATTTGGAATATCTAAGGTTGAAACTAATGTCGGATCTTGATTGCAATTCAATGTTGACCCGTTCAAGGTCCATGTCCAGTCTTGTTGTTCCAATAGGGTCATGGGTTCGTGGCTTACAAGCCATTCGCGGAGATCATCCCGCAATATGTCTGCGTTAGATCGGTCATGGTCATTACCTAATCGGGTGGTTACGGGAGAAAAAGGCGCTGAATCTGAATGGTCAGGATGATCATGAGATGATGAACGGTCGTCAATAGCTGGACTTTGAGATGGCAGAGGAGCGATATGATTACTTTGTGCTCCTAGGCCTACTTGAACATTTCTCGGAAGCAGGGCCGAGTGGATCGGACTGAGACTGGCAACGGCTGGAAGTGGAGGATCTGGACCTGGACCTGGACATGACTCTGCGGTAGGGGGGATCTGGGATCGCGAGGAGTGAAGAACTTCGTGCTTATGACTCCATTTGAGATCCCGCTGGTAGCCAGGGCAGACGACTTTGCGCTTCAGGCACTGTCTACAGCTTGGTTTGGTCTCATCACACTTTATTTTCTAGATCTGATCAGTCGACTGAGAATCCGAGTGAAACGACCAACTTGCCATAGAACGACACCGGGGACAGCCCGCTGGTGAACGAAGTTAGAATCAGTAGGGGATCGAAGCCAAAAGCTTTGGGGAGGGAGCTTGCCTCGTGAACGAGAAGACATGATGGGCAGGATGATACCTGACGACACGAGCAACGACGCCCAGCATATATGCGGTCAAGGTGGCCTAGCCAGATGATGAGCTGGTGTGTAGAGACGATGAAATGGACAAACCCAGGACTCGGACTGCAGTGCCCTTCTGAGGTTAAAGATGTTCTGACCCAACGAGTGTGGTGTCTGTTGTGTTTTCACCGACTTATCCAGGCAAAGAGAGAGTCTGTGTCTATGTTGCTTATCTGCCCGAGGTTTAACCCCTCAGTGGCGTCTGCTTCTATCATTGATGATTGGGTGGCGGCCTAAGTCATTCCCCTCTTTTCCCAGACCTGCCACATAGATTCGATAGACAGAGACCATGGCTGCTTGGTGGTGTGGGAAGGAATTTTAAGCCGTCACGTGTCTGTCAGTGACTCGGAGATGCAAGATGCAAGATGGACCATCGTCCACCTGCGTTATGTGCGAGAAAATCCAAATTTTTGTGTAGAGGCACGAGAAGTTGAATCCCGAGGTGTCTTAGATCTACATTCTATGTACCAAAGCAAACCGTGTCACGGAATTCTGGACCGAGGTATATACATATCTTGCATTGACCTGTCATCTAGGCAAGGGCAACCTCGACCCTTCCATTCTCAAGACTTCCATTCTTCGATGGACCGTTGCACACCTCCTTGCGACCATTCCCTAGAGGAGAAGCAAATCCATCATACCCAGCTTGAGCCACAGCATCGACGATTTCGATGAACTTCGCAACTCCTCCAAGGAAGAATCGTGGGATAAGTTTCTGGCTCCCTCGAACACTGGCGAAGATCCATGATGGGACAGAGGGAAACAAAGTCGTCTCTGCGACTTCGTAACAATGTTGACCCCAATCAGCCTCCGCATCGGAAATCGCTTCTATCACTGCCGCTGCCCCTGTACTTCGCAACTTGTCTGCTCGTTGTATCAGCTTCGTGGCGAGGTTGACTTGCATTTCGATATTTGGAGGGGCATTTGCGAAGGGCCCTTGAGGCCCACTGATCATGATGAGATTAGGGAATCCAGGAACGAAGCTACCCAGATAGCTTGTCGGGCCGTTCTTCCAGTGGTCTGCCAAAGTCTCTCCTCCTCTCCCCTGAAACCGTGCTCTTGTGTAACTTCCCTCAACAGCATCAAAACCTGTCGCCAAAACCAATGTATCTAACTCGTAGAACCGACCGTCTGCGGTGTGCACCCCGTTGGCACTTATCCGTTCGATTGGTGTCTCCCTGAGATTGACCACGTCCACGTTAGGGCGGTTGAATTGCTTATAGTAGCCTCCATCACACAGCGGTCGTCGTGCATATGGTTCCTGCGGCATCAATTTTCTAGCCTTTTCCGGATCGCTGACAGTCTCCGCGATTTTCTTCTTGATGAATCGACAAGCTGCATCGTTAGCCTCTTTGTCGGAAGAAATGTCGGAGAATCCTCCAAACATAAACCGGAAAGCATTGCCCTGGTCCCAAAGGCTTTGAAACACCCCCTCGCGCTTTTCGGAAGGAACTGATGCGTACGGTGTGGTTGACTCTGTAAAGCCGAAACATGTGGATGTTTTGGGGAGACTATCCATGATCTCGTCATAGTTTTCATTCAACCACTGACGATATTCTTGTGTCACCGGTCCATTTCCGCTAGGAATGCTGTACTGGGGTGACCTTTGGAAGCTGACGAGCGACTGGACCTTAGACGCAATAGCCGTGATTACCTGAACCCCCGTGGATCCATTCCCAAGAACTCCAACGCGCTTATTTGTCAAGTCGTAGTCTTCGTTCCAGCGCGAAGTGTGACAAATTTCGCCTTTGAACTCGTCTATGCCGGGGATATTTGGCATTTTGGCCGTTGAAAGCAAACCGAGTGCTGTGATCAAGTAGCGAACCACAAATACTTGGCCGGTGCTGGTCGTAACTCGCCAGATATTCTGTTCAGCATCCCAATTAGCGCTCAATAGTTCAGTATCGAGCTGAATGTCCCTCCGTAGGTCGTGTCTATCCGCAAAATGTTCGAGATATTTTCGAATCTCTGGCCCATGCAGGTATCGGGTACTCCACGGGTACGTTCTCAGGTCTTCTCGATCCCAGGTAAATCTATACACAAAGCTTTCACTGTCACTCATGGCACCCGGATAGCGATTCCAGTACCACGTTCCTCCCACACCTCCTGCTTTGTCGATGACTTTGACTGAGTACCCAAGCTCGCGAAGGGTGTGCAACTGGTACATCCCCGCAAATCCAGCACCCACCACAAGGGCGTCCAGTTTAATCACCTCGTCACTGACGGCCATGATGAGCAGTACAATTCTTCACCAGTAGGAAGGCTTTAGAGTCACGCAAGCATGGCGTTCGGGTTCCCTGGTGCCCAGACAGCCAGTCGAGAGCTCTATATAGTTGCATGGCCCACATGTGCCCTATGTCTCGACTATCCCTCACCCAACAGTCCCTTACTACACCTGCATCGTGTTTAGCACATGCTCGACAACCTTTACTCAAACCGAAGACCATTGAAAGAAGCCGTGGCAACACGATGTTACGGGGTCACGGCCATCGGCCAAAATATCCCAATTTGGTATATCTAGTCGGGCTTCGAAATGAGCGGGAGGTTAGGTTCGTTAGACTTTGGCAATTCTCAGTTGGCGAGATAGTAACTCAGGGTCCAAGAGCCCTGGTGTTCTTAGGCGGCTGCCACTTCCGACCCCGCCCCTCCAGCCGAGGCAGGCCTCAGACACCTTCTGATAACGGTTCGCCTAAGCTAAGACTTTAGAGACTAGTCGGTGTCGTCTGGACTCGCGTTCGCAAACTGTATCTTATCTACCCCAGACAAATGTGTCTATACAGGTTGCCAGGATGAGGTGGTCAACGGTTCAGGAGGATGGTCTGGCTTTGGAGGATGACATGGCTTTAGCGATATCCGTATCAGAATTTCTTTGATATATAGTTGTTCAGAGGGTACCAACAACAGAGGGATGCGGTGCGTCACTTTATGACCAGAAACTCTACCAGTCACTCAATCAAGCACCTTCATCTCACAGCAGATAGAATGGGCTCTCCAGGCACAAACGAGCCTCAGGTGTTCGACTCTTCGAACGGCCCGACAGAGCTGTCGACCGATGAGTTGGAACTTCGCGCTCAAGGTCACAAGGGTGAACTCCCACGTCAATTCAGCATCTTGTCGACCCTGTCCCTTGCCTTTACCATAACCAACTCCTGGATCGCGTACTCAGCTGTCTTTGTTATCCCTCTGATCGCTGGAGGAGGACCATGTGTCATATACAGCTTGGTAGTCGGTTTTGTGGTATGCAGCTTCATTACTTTGGGTTTGGCGGAGCTGGCCAGCGCCTATCCGACTTCAGGTGGACAATACCAGTACGAAGACCCTCCTCAGCTGTTTATTTTCCTAGCTGACTCAATCCATTAGCTTCGCCTTCATGGTTTCACCCCCAAGATTCCGAGCCGCAGTGTCGTACACCATTGGTTGGCTGAGTGTCTTTTCATGGTGGATGCTGTCGGCAGGTTCTTGTATCTTTTGTGCACAAGCCGTTGCGGCAATGGCCGCAGTGTACCACCCAGACTTCGAAGCTACACAATGGCAGATTTACCTCATATACGTTGCCCTGACACTACTCGCTACGTCGTTGATTACTCTACTCCCTAGACAACTACCTCGGGCAGAGACAGCTTTCTTCTTCATGTCCTGCATCGGGTTTGTCGTATCCACAATCACGGTCCTGGCCAGAAGCAACAACAAGCAGACCGGTCGAACAGTATTTGCGACCTGGAACAATAACAGCGGCTGGAACAATGGTGTCGCTTTCATGATCGGTGTTGGCCAAGGCATGTTTTCTTTTATTGCCATTGACGCCGCCACTCACGTCTCTGAGGGTGAGTACTCGGTTTAAAGCTCTAAAGTTCAAAGTTAAGGCACTTACTAACTCGCTAAATGACAGAAATGCCGCATCCCAGGAAAAATGTCCCGCGAGCCATGGGTCTCACCATGCTTATAGGGCTCTTCACTGTCATGATATGGACCATCGCATTCATGTTCTCCGTCTCGGACCTTGATGAGGTCATGAACAGCCCAACACCATACTTGACTGTTTATTTCCAGGCCATCCGCAACGACAGTGTAGCGCTCTTCTTCACCGTTTGGCTGTGGCTGGCGTACCTTTCTGCCACCATTTCTTGCTATGCTACATCCGGGCGCCTCGTTTGGGCATTTTCCCGAGATAACGGCTTGCCCTTCAGCAAATTCTTCTGCCAAGTCCATCCGACGTTGAAGATGCCTGTCAATGCGACCGTTTTGACCTGCATTTTTGCCATCCTCTATGGGCTTATCTATATCGGGTCGACAACCGCGTTCAACTCATTTCTCTCGATTTCTATCTTGGGACTAAATGTCACATATACAGTCCCTCAGGCAATCCTGGCTATTCGGGGTCGTGATAAAGTCTTACCGCCACGCCCATTCGCACTGGGAAAGTCACTGGGGCTATTCTGCAACATTTTCTCTAGCATCTGGATTGCTATGTATACGGTGTGGTTCTGTTTCCCAACCTTCCTTCCCGTGACTGCTCAAAACATGAACTATTTGAGTGTCATCGCTGTCGGTGTGCTTTTGTTCATTGGATTAAGCTGGTTCCTCGGGAAGCGCAAGACTTTTGTTGGTCCGGACGTGATATTTGAAGGCATGAGCCAGTCTCTGGGTTTATCGACGAGCCGTGATACCCAAGAAGTCGGTGGTCTTGATGGTATTGGGGATCGCCCGGAGGATTTCAAGGGTGCCTGATCAGGATCCAACAGGTCGAATCTCTGAGCACGGGTCGTTCTCCATGGTGTACACATATTTGTATCTTTGATATGTTCTCTTTCATTTTATTTTAGGTAGTTTGCGAGATTTGGGCATCCTCGATCTTGTGCAGGGGCAATGGAGACAACCTCAATATAATTTTCTATCGTGCAGAAGCAAAACGAAACTATACGGGAGCCAGACACCAGAGCTAGAAACTCCGAAAGACTACACACCACATTAAAGAAAGTCCACGTCTTGGAATTTACAGCAGTAATTTCCTGTCTTGTGTAACTATGCCGCAATTGACAGGCAGATCACCCAAAATTGAATGAAATAGAACCACCGGACCAGCTCCTGGCATCTGAATTGTTCTGCCTCCTTGCCAGGAACCTACACTATGACGGTACACCGTCAACTATCCCCTGACTAAGGCATACTGAACACACTTGAGACGGCTATTCGCCAGTCTGAAGTAGGCATCGGGTAATATTACGGCAAGAGGTATAGTCTGCTGAGTGACCCATACCAACAGCGATCCATGAAGTGGTGAAGACCCTCCATTGGGCGTAGCCACTCATTGAACGGGGATTGGTCTCGTTTTCATACGAGGGATCTAAGTACCTCATATATGAATATTATAGAGAGAGTGAATCATGAAATTAATCCCTTTAGACTTACACATGAAACGCGATGTCTTTCTTACCTTCATCCTTGTTGAAAGACCCAAGTCTCTTTGTGGTCGACAAGACCTACATTGCTGGACATTGGGTTCCCGCGAAATCAGCGCAAACGTTTCAGGTCAAAAGCCCCGCGACAGATGAATGCATTGGGTCTGTACCAGAATGCGATCTTGAGGATCTAGATAATGCCATTCAAGCGGCGAATGGTGCATTTGAAAGCTGGAAGCGTCTGACTGGCCGACAACGTGGCAGAACACTGCACAAGGTCTTCGAGCTTCTCCTACAGCATCAAGAAGACCTCAGTACTATCATCACCCTTGAAAATGGCAAGGCCAAGGCTGATGCTCTGGGAGAAGTCACGTAAGTTGGTATCTCTGTTGTTTCACATTCCCAAAGTCAAACGTTATATTAACAGTGATGTGGACTAGTCTATCAGCGAACTTCTTTGAGTGGTACGCGGAAGAGGCAGCCAGGATCTACGGAGACGTTATTCCCAACACCAACGCCGGTTTCAGGAGTCGAGTGGTTAAAGAACCTATCGGGGTGTGCGGTCTCATTACACCGTGGAACTTCCCTCTAGCAATGGGTGTGCGAAAGATCGCCGCGGCCCTAGCAGCGGGTTGTACGATTGTGCTGAAACCAGATGGACTAACACCATTCTCATCAAGTGCTTTGGCTGTCATATGCGAGCGAGCTGGGATCCCCAAAGGCGTTTTCAACGTAGTGACGGCTGGGGAAAATACGCCAAAACTTGGGCTGGCGCTCTGCGAGTCAAACATTGTCAAGAAGATTTCGTTTACTGGATCAACGCAGGTAGGCAAGCTTCTGTACCGGCAGTCCGCTTCTACATTGAAGAAGCTAAGTTTGGAACTCGGGGGAAACGCTGCATTCATTGTTTTTGACGATGCGGATCTCGAAACGGCCATCTCGAGCGCACTCATTGCCAAGTTCAAAGTCACGGGGCAGACATGCGTTTGTGCGAATCGAATATTCGTCCAGGAAGGCATCTATGACAGATTTGCTAAGAGATTCGTCGAAGAAGTCAGGAAGTTTAAAGTGGGCAATTCGCTCGCCGTTAACGATGGTTCCATCACGCATGGCCCACTTACCAACGGCCTTGAAAAGGTCGAATCACATATCAGAGACGCGGTTGGTAAAAACGCAAAAGTCTTACTTGGAGGAAACCGATTACCCTCAATAGGGAAGAGTTTCCACGAATTGACAATCCTCGGCGATGTCGACGATACAATGCAAATTGCCCAAGAGGAGACTTTCGGACCGGTTGCTCCTTTGATGAAGTTCGTCTCTGAGGATGAAGTCATCGAAAGAGCCAATAAATCAGATGTCGGCTTGGCTTCATATGTCATGACTTCAAACATGGCTAGGTCATACCGTGTATCTGAGAGACTACAAACTGGAATGGTGTCTCTGAATACTGGCGTCGTCTCAGATGCGCCTGTTCCATTCGGAGGTATCAAACACTCTGGATTCGGTCGTGAAGGAAGTAAATACGGGCTTGAAGACTATCTAGTTCTGAAGATGGTCATCACAGGTGGAATCGATTATTAGTTGATCGGGGCATGTTGGGCTCCGTCGGAGCTATTCCTATGCTTCTGCACCCCAGAACATTGACAGTTACGTTCCTATGGTTGGACTGCTGGAGATGTATCCGGAAATGCTGATGGCCAGTCATTGTAATTCTCTTCAGGTACACTGTACGGCCCATAGAATACGTCGTTACCGCGATCATTGTTCGCAAATGCAAGTCCTTGTCTGATTCGAATGACTAGGTCCTGCCAATTCATCAGTGATTTTCTCATACCACTCACAGTTTTGACATACGGGATTATAGATGAAGGGTCTACCCATCATAATCAAGTCGATCGTGCCTTCTTTGATAAGTCGGTCGGCTTCTTCAATAGAATAATCCTGGTTCGCCATGAGCATTGTCGGGCTACCGGGAAACTTGACCAGAGGCCCAAAGTCCAGGACTGGGTCATATTTTGGCGGCAACGAATACTCTGTCGGGCGATGAAGATCGATATAGCCGCCACCAAAGTCAACATCAATGTCGGCGCCGCGGCGACAGATGTTAATGATACCCACTTTTCGCTTGACTAATTCTTGTATCAAATGCGTGTAGGTTTCCTGGATCTCATCGAATGTGACCACCGAGTCATTGAGGATGTCTGTGGGGCTAATTTTAACACAGATGTGTTCTGGTCCACCAAGTTCGTTGCTGACCGCATCGACAAGCTCCAAAATGAAGCGACAACGGTTAGCCACGGAGCCACCATACTCATCGGTTCGGTAATTGGCACGCCTGTAAGAAAACGTCAACACTTTCGATGGAAGAAGGGCTGATATCAAGGTTCTCCTTACGAATTTAGAAACTGCTGTGGTAGGAAGCCACTGGTAACCATTTCAGTTTCTGTCATCTTCCCGCGAAGGTTGAAAGGGATTTTAGTCACCATACCCTTGACATAGAAGCTCGACGCCATCAAAGCCAGCCATTTTCGCGAGGGAGAATGATCGTCGATACAATTCAATCACCTCCTGCGGGTCCTCGATCGCCTTAACATTTTTGGTATGACCCTGCATTTCTTTGTTAATGGGTGCCACGCCGTAAGTAGAGATTCAATCAGACCGGCATGCCAGGTAGTTCGTGATATTTACCACCTTGGGCGGGAATGCAAGATGGAGCAAGCACAGGGCGGCCTTTGCTCTTCATTATGGGCAACTGGTCATGCTGGCATCGTCCTGCAAAGACCCGGGTTACACTAGATCCTAATATCCCAAAGCCTGCGGGCCCACGTACCTGGGTGCCATGCCTGAAAGTACATCAATGCTCCTTCTGCGTGGACTGCTTCAACAACAGCGTGCCAGGCTTCGGCATGTTCATCAGAGATCATGAAAGGCGCATGTGCCCAGTCTATTCCAGCCCAGTCGACCAAAGTGCCTTCGCTCACAATAATGCCTGGGCCATCCCTAGCCCTATCAGCATAATGCTTTATATGCTCTTGACCAGGTTTGTAATCATCAACACATCGATTTCGTGTCATTGATGCCATGGCCAGTCTGTTTCGTAACGATATACGGTTACCAATAGTCATGGGCTCCAATATAGATGACATGGTTGGGCTAGTCAGGCGTTCTCGCACTTGAATGAATACAGAGCCAGGAGAAGCCAGCAATGGAAGATGTGAACGAAGTAGATTGCAATAACCTCTTACAACTTTGGGATATCTTTGCATATGATATATGTTGTCGTGACTCCACAACTCCATCGATTGTATTTATTCGCAATCCAGTATGAAGGTGGGGACCAGCGCCCTAAGTTGAAGGGATTCGGAAATGAGCCAATCATAAGATGCCCATTCCGCGAAAGCCGCTGATAAATCCTCATTGTCGCGTAGTGATCTTCTTTCAAGACAGTGCATCCCCCTAGCACACTTCATACTCCTCTGAGCTTGTTCAGTGAACACCTTCTCCCAGATGTCTGTACTGATGCAACAATGAGGAGTCCAACGGCATGCTCTGAATGCCGGCAAGCCAAAAGGCGATGCGTCCGGGAGGACTGGGGTGAAGCGTGTGAATCCTGCCAACAGAAACAGTTGATCTGCAATAAAAAGCTACAGAGACAGCTTGGGGGCCATCGCGGCTTAGCGCCTCCCGCTCTGACACCTGTGGACCCTATCAAGGACTCGTCACATCCTCCGGGTCATCGAACGGAACCAACACCAGCACTGTCCCGCGGGATGGCTGTCGAGCTTGTCGAGCACTACCTGAATAACTTCCATGGTCGGCCACACATGATTTTTCATCCAGCTTCTCTCCGGTCAATGGTGTCTGCTGGTACCCTGAGCCAGACCTTACTGTTTGCCATCTGCGCGATTGGAAGCAAGTTCTCAGCGAACCCTGACACTCGTAGCCAAAGCCCTGGTCTGGCAGCAGAATCTCGGCGGCTGCTACAAGCGGACATCTCTCAAATATGTCTCGAGAACATCCAAGCTTGTATTCTGGTCGCGATGTTGAGCGTCGGCAACGGTGATCGCGATTCGGAGGCACTGTTTTTCCGTACGTATAAACACTCTCGTATGAATTAAGGCAGTACTTTTTGGTAGTATAGGGTCTAATTATTCGTCGGCTAGGTATCGCGACTGCCATGGCTGAGATCATGAATCTGAACTCCCCGATGCTAGGAGGGTCTCTCCTTGAACGAGAAATAAGACGGCGGCTGTGGTGTTCGCTATACATGACAGACCTCTGGTGCATATCAGGTCAAGGACTACAAAGTCACTTCAAGAACATTCCAATAAAGACGGGGCTGCCAATGAACGACAGGACTTTTATGTCATTACAGTCCGATAATATATCCTTGAATGGCTTGCAAGAGCACGGAATATGGGCACAAGGAGTGACGCTTGTCCAGCTTTTCGGCCCAATCCACGATCTCAACCGGCTTATTGCGAATGGTGAGGCTGATCCCTCAAGCTTGGAGAAAGAAGTTGAGCGGCTCGCAAAAGATCTGCAACATTGGGAGGATAAACTACCAATCGATGCTCAGATGAATCAAGAGAATCTTAGACGACAACAAGAATATGGCCTAGGTGGAGTCTTGATCTCGACGCACCTTGCCTATCATCATTTTTCGACTCTGCTTTACTTTCCATTTCTCGAACTTCAACAACCTAACAATAAGACCCATTCTGCATACATCGCGCGATGTAAAGCTCATGCTTCGGCTTTCAGCTCCCTTTTGCGCCAGTCTCGTCAAATGAAAGGCTGTGATGTCGTTTATCCAAATGTTGGCCACATGACAACGGTTTCCTCCACTGTCCTGATTCACACCCTAGTCTTTGGCGAACTGCACGAGGCTGAAGTAGTTCGACAGGGGCTCAACAGTAACTTCGAGGCGCTTGTAGAGCTCTCACAGTACTGGCAATCAACATCTGCAATGGTAAGTATTCTTTCAACGATAGCCATTTACCTCTGGTCCCCAGCTCTTGTTGCTGTTATACTGACAGTTGTAGATGGAACGCTTGGTCGTCTTTCAAGAAAAGTGTCTTGTTTCCACAGAACCAGCAACGCACAAAGTAGATGGGTGGATGTTGAGATTCTTGATAGAACATTCTCTGGATTTGGAGAAAGTGTCATCACAGAGTCAGGAAATTGCACGACAGAAGAGAGCGAGCGTCTATAGTAGACGTTGAGAAGCTCCTCCGAACAGCTTATGCAAGGACTTCTGGATATGCTAAGGAGTAACATGCATATGCAGATGCCCTGATACATTCCCATGGCTTGATACCCCTGCACAGAAGCGCCAAACTACTGGAGGGTTGCCACTCCGCCAATGCATCAATGATTGAGCGATCGTGTTGTGTATATCTACTGCATACTACTTCCGTCCGGCCTGACCAACCCAGAACATTGATTGACATTCACAATGAATGGGTTCTATCTCGGCTCTTCAATCAAACGAACATCATTGCAGGGGAGGGAGGTATTAGCCTCCTCCCTGAATGTCCGGAAACCATGGTCGATACCTTGATGGACGGAGACAGAACTTCAGAGCCATCTCTGCAAACTGCTGTGCAAGACGCGACAGGCATTTCTACTGCCTACTGCTCCGCCCTCAGCAAATCCATGGCACCAATATACAGACCTAGTCAAACTTATAAGAGTATCGATTTCTTTGAAAGCTGTAGTCAATCTACCTTCACGTCCTCCCACTTACATGGTCAAATACATGTCATATTACTCAAAATCGGCCATCAAGTCTGGCTCACCAAAGCTAGGGCCGATCGGGAAAGTTTAGAAGCAAATGAACAACTACATGTTTGGTCAGCTGCAAATCACAACACAAGGAACAATGATGAAATTAATGGATCTGGTCCCTATTGACCGATCAGCTGTCATAGAGTCTTTGCTTTTGAAAATACTTTGCCTTGGTGTTCTTGGAGAACACCTTCGCTTCGACATACAAACCAATGGCCATGGTGGCAAACGTAAAGAAATTCGATATCGCTTCGAGTTGAAATTTCAAGCGTGATTGGTTTCCTCCCGGGTCGGTTTCATGAACCCCGAATCTGACTTGGTCAGCTCTCAAATCAACCAAAAGGCTCACAGTCCAGGTGGGGGCGGGACGGCCGCATAGCCGGATGAAGGCGGTGGTGGAGGTGGTGCCGCTGAGGAATCAGGTGGCGGAGGAGGAGGTTGGGCGCTGGCATCGCCTGGAGGTGGGGGCGGAGATTGCTGCTGAGCTGCTGCTGCCGCCTGTTGTTGGTAATACTGATAGTATGCCACATAGTTCTGGTAGCCTCCGTAAGCAGCATAAGGATCGCCACCAGGTTGGTTAGCAAAGTATTGAGCGTACTGAGCCTGTTGAGCAGCGTAGTCGGTGGGCGAGGCCGCAGTTCCCGGTGCAGGGGTCGATGGGGTCGCTGAGTAGGGGGAATTGTAGTTGTTGCTGTTGTGCGAGTAGCTGTTTTCACGACCTCGGTCACGGCCATACCCGCCATAGGAGCCTCGGTTAGCGTCTGCACCATAACCATCCGTGTATGATTCCATGCGTTGTGGCGGTGGGTTAGCCTTGAAATGCTCGAAATTGGCTCGTACGTTGACCAGAAGATCCTCACAGAGCTCCTTGGCTTTCTGAACTTGCTGTGGCTGTGGGCCAGCAACATGCAAGTACATGGGTTCATCGGATTCTTGGCCAGTACTATGTTCCATGAATCCACTGCCACGGCCCTTGATCTGGACGCGACATCCAGTTTCTTGCTGGATGTGTTTGACATAGGCACCGCCTTGTCCGACAACCTGGGCTCTCAAGTTGAAGCCAGGGATGTTTTCCATGTCGAGTGGGATCCGTTCTTCGGGCCATTTGCGCTTCTCAGGTTAGCAATCATCTTTACGGAGAAGAGGGGTGACATACTCGACCAAATTCGTCACGTTCGACCTGCTCCGGTTCTCGGCGACGAAATCGTCGCTCGTCGACCAGATTAGGTAGTTCCTGTTGCATGAGTTCTTCAATTTTGACAATGGCTTTTTCGAGACCAGACTTAGATGTACTTGTGACGTGAAGGTAGAGAGGGGGGTTCTATGGCTGTATTAGCGACTATGATATTGCCCAAAACAAGTGAACCTACTGCTGCAGTAGCCATGCTCTTGATGGGGTAGTATGAGCCGCGCGTGGTAACATCTGTTGAAGGTTAGTGTGGGTGTCGACTAAGGCATGATTGGGCATATTCTTCACGTACCAGCGCCAGTTTCTTCTTTGATCTGGAACACGAAATTAGTAAGTCAATGTTACAGATCTGCATAGCACATACCATCTTCTGAGTGGAGCCTTTGGTCAAGACATAGCGATTACGCAGATCGTTGATCTCAATATCCTTAATATAGTCACCGTCCGCAGTGTAGATGTCGCCGCCCACATTGTGGGTGCTTGCGCCGCCAGTAGGAGTGGACGATGATTGGTCACGGGGTCCTGGAGAAGAGGACTGCGCAGGTGTCAGTCGGAATAATTAGAGGCGGGGTGTGCAACATGGTTCTGCTTACAGATTGGATCGGGGGTACGTCGACGTGCTGGATTCCCTTGCGAGCTTGCAAGTCGGCGCTGATCTTTGCGGCGGCAGCGGCTGCGAGAAGAGGTTAGCGCATGGCGTGGGAAGTGAAAGGGAAATATGAAACAGGGTGTATGTCTCTTACCAGCAGCTGCGGTGGGATCGATGGGGGTGCTGCGCTTTTCGCCGACAGCAGGACTCTGGCTATCCTTACTCCGCTGAGGACTGCGACTTCTCCTGGACTCTTGTTGTCGAGAGGAAGGGGATCTCGAGCGACGATCGAAACGAGAGGGTTTTCGAGGCTCGGGCTCGGTCTGGTCGAATCGCGACCGCTTGCGCGGAGCTTCGTCCGACATGTCTAAAAAGGAGTCGGACTCCAAGGATGAGAGACAATGGAGGGGATCAACTGAGTTTGATCAGGGTATGAGTAAAGTGAACAAAGAATGACGCTGGTTAGAACTGCAGGTCGTGCCAATGAGAACAAAAGCAAAGCGTAGTGTGACGATGTGATGTTTCTAAAAGATTAAGGTCGGCAAACATTCTACTTAGAGAAAAGAGTAATGTCGCTGCTTTAACGTGACCACAAAAGCAAACACACCTCTCTTAACAATTTCATGAGAGAGATTCTTTGAGAACAAAACCCTATCAAGAATAAATTGAAAGGAGTATCGGTGCGACGACAGATTGGAGCATGAATATGAAAAGTAGTGCTCTGAACCGACCTGAATGGACGTAGACATATCTCATAAACGAAATCACTCGCTATCCCCATCTTCTTCCTCACCCAACTTTCTCTTCCTTTTCTTGATTCGAACAGCCGCTGGCATTGCAGCCTTGTCCTCGAGCACATAGCACCGAGCATCCCTCTCTTCTCCTCGCCAAGCTCCCTTGCGCTTGCCTTCATCCGCCCTGTCCTTTCCATGCGTGATGTCGCCGATGGTCCTGGCATGGCGATAGCCAGGATATGCTGACCATGGGAAGGCGAAACTCTCGACAACTTTCAGGCCCGAATGCCGAGCAAGATCTCGAATGTTCCATAATGTATAGGGCTCTCCTTCGAAGAGTGTGACAAGAATTTGTCCGCTGATGGCGCCGTTTTGTTTTTGTTTCTCTTCGGTCGTTGGCTCGTCGGAAAGTCCTTCGTCGTCAGTGCTATATTGGTCAGATTTGACTGCTACACGAGCAGGTCGACTTGGGGTTGAGAGGAGACCCTTGGCGGCCTTGAAAAACCCGACCAGAAGCTCTTGATTGTATCGCACCTGTCGATTAACATCGGTGCTGAGGCCTCCTACGTGAGGGAAGTTGAATACAATCTTGGTGTACGGTGCTGAAGATCGTAAGGTTTTGCTGTGTGCACTTGATAATTTCGTAGCATCTATCCCGTACAGTACTTGGATCTTTGACTGCTTCTTGCTTTCCGTTTCGAGCAGATCCGTATCTTGTGCTTCTGAGCTGGCTTCGGACGGAGACAGGCCGCCCCATTCATCCTCATTGTCGTCATAACCATCAGAGGCTCCTGTCTGAGGTGAGTCACTGCTGCTGGTCAATACATCGACAGGGACAAGCCGCTTGATGGTCTGATCGATATTTGGGTATTTGTTATGCAACACGTCGGCCGAATCATAGCAAGTGGCTACCAGATGATGAAAGCGGTGATTTTTTACCAACGACAAGGCGAAGGAGAAGTCGCCTGAGACAGGTTAGCTACACAGCCTGGTCTATGGCAGTCGTCTTTCGGTACTGAGTCGACAAGACATGTATCTCTCTCACCTTCGCCCACTAGCAGGACATTGTCATATTTCGAAAATTGGACTTTTTGTCGAGCCTGCTGAGGAGACTTGGTGGTAACAGGTGCTTTACTGGGTAGCTGGGAGTGTTTTTGTTGCTTGTCTGGCTTGGTGCCGGCACCTGATTCTTTACCAGCTCTGGGGTTCTGATGGTGGTTGGTTTGCTTCCTTGCAATTCTTTTAAATTTGCCCATTTGGATGGGAGTTCTGTTGCCGAACTCGGGCGTAAGCGTAGGCTACCAACTGTCTTCTACCCATGTGCCATTCCCCTTTTGAAAAAAATCACCTAGAAGACATGTCAAACAAAATGCTAGGTGGTATTACTGGTTGAGATTCGGATATCAGAAAGACATGAGGTAAAAGTCGAAAAAGGCAAATATGGGGAATCAAGCATCAATGTTAGTCTGACATGAGGTATTATCCTGTTCTGACATATGGTAACATCCACAAATTGTTAAAATATCTTGTCATTTGAACTGCAGATATTTTGTGCTTCAACCTCATGTCGATGTTTTCTACTCTTGTGATCAATGAACAGGAACAGAACCGCTGCAATCCTACCTCAGAACGACATGTTCGGAGACAGACCTAAGGTGTAAATCGAGAAATACAAACCCAGTGCACAGCATCGTGCATGCATGCTATATGGACCTCGCTACAAACCCAACGAGTCAAGCCTCACCTAGAACGACGACAATGCCCACTACCACTCGGTAACATCAATTACTTAAAGGAGCCAGCGCATGAGAAGAAAACCATAGACTCATACTCATCATGGCTCCCTCCAGATCTAAATCAAAACCAAAAATCACATCACTCAAATCCGGCCGTCCACCCACTCTAACCTCAACATCAAATCCTTCCACACTCGGCTCCCAATCCGCCAAACACACACGGACATTAATCCGGCAACACCACACATTACAAAAACGCCTTAGCCACGCCAAATCCATCAACGACACATCTCTCGTCGCAGACTTGGAATCACAACTCGCAGCGACAGGCGGCTTGAAAAGTTATCAAGTCGCCAGCACTATCGGACAGAGTAAAACCCGTGGTGGAGATTCAAGTCGAGTATTGGTCGAATGGTTACATGATGAGATTCAAATTCGAAGGAAACGATCTCATTCTGAATCCACATCCACGTCCACATCCACATCCCACTCAAGGCCGCCTCTACCTTTAAAAATCCTCGAAATCGGAGCCCTCAGCACGAGCAATGCACTCAACGTCAACAACGTCACACGAGTACGTAGAATCGATTTACGCAGTTCGGGGCCAGGGATCGAAGAAATCGATTTCATGGCATTACCACTGCCGACATCATCGACAGACCCTCAATCGTGGGACTATGATCGACCAGGCTATGATGTTGTTAGTCTCAGTCTGGTGTTGAATTACGTCCCGGATGCACAGGCGCGAGGGGCTATGTTACGACGGACGACGAGATTTTTTCGCGAGGCTGAATTGGCCAATACCAGCGACGCCGACGCCGACGCCGACGCCGATATCGAAGTCGAGAGCAGCAAGGCTGAAAGCTCTGATCGGACTTCAACATCGGATACGAAACTGCCATGCCTGTTCCTCGTGCTGCCAGGTGCATGTGTGCATAACTCGCGGTATCTGACGGTGGGTCATCTGACGGATATAATGAATGCGTTGGGATATTGTCTTTTGAATGACAAGACGACGGCGAAGTTGTACTATAGTTTGTGGAGATGGGATGGGAGAGATCGACTAGGAGAATCGAGGCCTCACCAACAATCAGGGCCAAGGGTTGCCTTTCGCAAACGTGAGATTAATCCTGGCGCCACAAGGAATAATTTCTGTATCGTGCTTGATGGGCAGGATTGAGCGAGAGGTGATATGATGATGGCGGTGTGTGTGTATTTCTCCAATTGGAACAAAGATGAGATATGATGATGATCAATGACTGGCTTGTTTTTATGCGATGGGTTTTATGTGACAGTATCCAGTATCG
The DNA here is from genome assembly GCF_000836275.1 of Exophiala mesophila. NCBI lineage: Eukaryota > Fungi > Ascomycota > Eurotiomycetes > Chaetothyriales > Herpotrichiellaceae > Exophiala > Exophiala mesophila. The sequence goes on from NW_015622507.1 coordinate 1,627,418, forward strand.
ATAGCGCCCTCAAACGTTAAGCGATAAACCCATCTTGATCGCTCATCCCATTTCTTCTGGCTGGTTTGAATTCACCAAGACCTCGGTGTCTATGCAGCGCCGTGAAAGCAAAAGGTAGAAAAGCAGTCGTCAAGAATAGACGCCACCGCTACTTTACATTTATACCTGGTGACAAGGCTTGATTCTGTAGTACAAACGCCAGTTCAGCATCCGCTTTATCTGAAGCGGTGCCCCAGATCCCTTCCGCCCTCGAATCCATTTCCCAAAATTGGTATATTTTTGACAAAGATGGACGCCATCCATCGTATGCTCATGTGGACCGGGCTATGGCATGGAGAGGCAGGTCTACCAAGCTCATCCAGGACAAAGTTCCGCGTCCACGACCCAAGAATAATACCATGTGCGCCATCGACTGCGGGAAAAACAGTCCACAATCATATTGTCACTGTCTTCATTTCATCTTCAATTCCATCGACACCGAGACCCATCATGTCGCCTTTGGCATCTTTCTCATTGCGATTTTCCTTGTTGTCACTTTCTGTTGAGGTTCTGGTTAGTCGAGTCGCGGATTCGCGAGCCTCGGAACCCTTTAGAGAGGCCGGAGTGGGCGCATCGACCAGTTTATCTGCTTTGGTGGCTTCATTGACTGCCGCAACGTCTATCCGGCCAAGATCGTCAGCCGGTTTCTTCTTGCTTTGTCCCTTTTCGACGACCTGCGCGAAATCCTTGACTTTGTCTCCACCAGGTCTGACAGCTTGTGGCTGAGCAATTTCTTCTTGGACGCGAGCGAGTGGGCTGCTCACAGCGTGTCTGGGACTTCCACTTGGACCTCGCGAGAATCGTTGGGGGGATCGTCCTCGGTCCTCTGTGCCCAGCACGGGGCTTCCATAAGGCGAATGTCGTCCGTTTGCTGCAGCCACATTTGTGTTCAGGCCAGGCGGAGGGCCTTTGGGACGAGGTCGTTGCCTGCCGTATTTCTGGTCGGCCCTCCACCGGAGAATGTCCATGTATGGAGGTTCGACGGTTTCAGTCTTGAACTCTCTCAATTTCAACTCGCCTGAATCTTCGTCGACAAAGACTCTCTCACTGTTGATGTCATCGGCAACAATAGCTAGGAAGTGAGCCCAGGATCGAGCGACAACATATTTGGTGTCATAGTCTCGACCAAAAAGGATGACTTGGCCCCATTTGCCTGCGGGCCCGGGGGCCAGGTCGACAGCGATATTGTTGCCACCCCAGTCACGAGCGAGGGAAATCCAGCTGGGATGAGCATAAGCTTTTTGAATGGCTTTGGGAGGTTGCGAGTCTTGTCTGTCGAGCAGTTCCTGCCGCCAATAACGACTGTTGGGGGGTTGTTGGGCTGAGGACGAGGACGAGGACGAACCGTTGGAAAGGCCCTTGGAGCTGTATTGTTGTCGTCGTGGCCCGCTGTTGAGATATTCTTCGTTGACGACTTTCCAGTTTCTCAACTCTTGGACAATTTCCTCACAATCAAGTAACATGCAGCCGAAAATGATACCAGTTGGTCTTCCGCCTCGTTCCTGGCCATCGTGAATGGCTAGTGAGTCGCGGACATCCTGAGGGAGTGAAATGTCGAGTTCATGTTCTAATTCGTTGATGTCATTCTGAGTACACCCTTCGCAAAGATTATCGAAGAGCTCAGTGTAGTGTTTTTCCGCCCAGCGATCGATCTTCTTCCAGGAATGGGAAACTGGTGGAGGCGGAGGAGCACCGTCGGCGAAACTCTGCATTTGAATCTCTCCTGGGGAGATGACTTCGTCCACGGATGCGCTGACGACTTTGGGAGATGACAAAGAGCGCATGCCCGGGGAGTATGGCCGTGCTGGAGAGGCGGGAACATGAGAGGACGATACTGAGGGCCGTTTGGAGTCGTCATGGTAGGTAGCAGAAAGATCAGGCTGGGAATCGCCTGCTGTGGTTGCAACAGAAGTCAAAGGGGCATGCCGATTCTGGGCAACTGCGATATGATTACCGGTTCGGTAAGGGGAGTCATGAGATGCGTGTCGGTCGTTGGAGGTCATTGTGTGCCAAAAGGAGCGCCATGCTGAAGTGAGACTGTTGGGGGTTAGAAGAAGGCTTTTATTGTCAGGAGCAGGAGCAGGAGCAGGAGCAGGAGTAGGAGGAATAGTTGATGTGGTGGGATGAGCTGGGGTAGAGGTGACTGCGATGGGAAGTACTGACGGGTTCGCCATGGTAGGCTGATGCAAGACAGTAGTTGTTGCCAGTTTGATAGAGAAAGACGAGGCGTTGACAAGCAACCAAGTGTTGGTCGGACTAAGAGGGCATGTGTATTCGTGAGTCGGCGGCTGAACAAAGAGTTTGTTTATTGGCTGCTGGAGATGCTGAAAACAGGGAACGAGGGTGAGGGTGCTGGTGACGGATGCGGTGAGGATGAACGAGCGAGGTAGGTGCGAGACAAAGCGAGAGACCGAAAAGAGAATTCGAGTAGATCACAGATCTGAAGAATTCAATCCAAGTGAAGTGGAAGAAGGATGTTTGAGTTGGCTGTACTGTCCGCGGCAGTGTGGCCAATGTTGAAAAGTGGTGGAATGGTGGATGAGATTGAAATTGTGTTGGTGGGAGGAAGGAGGGAAGGATGAGAATTAATTGATTGACTGGAGTGACGGACAGACGCAGGCAGGCGCAGACGCAGGCGCAGGTACGAATACAAGCACAGGCACCGGCACAGGCGTGCAATGTAATAATAATGTACTCCGTAATGCAGACGCACTCTGACTGAGATGCGAAAAAGGGTCAAAAGGTGACTTGAGGGTCAAACACAAGAAGACCACGTAAAAAGGTCCCAACTGCACTGCGGGTTTCGGGGGCTTTGGGTCTTGGAAGTTGGGCCTGGCCGTCCTCACTGACAACTTGTTAGGTGAGTGCGTGCCTGGGATGCAGAACAATGGGGCCGAGGGGCTCCCCTGGGCCTAGGCTATTTGGGCCGAGGAGCCTTGATTGTGGGTGTGTCAGGGGGGAACTGGGGTCTGGTTCATCAAAGATTTTTAGTCAAGACAACTACCTTCTTTTGATGAGGTTAGTGGGCATTGGCATTGGACTTGTCTGATGGAGAGAGAGGAAGAGAGAAGCTGATAAAAGGCTCGAGGGCGGTTGCATATCCCCCTTATTACGCCTGAGACGAATCCGTCTACAACAATAACAACAAAAACAAGCACCACTCAATTGCCACACAGGTAGACTGTTTGTTGCCTTGTGATCAAAGTACGGCGATGTATTTTTTATCACTTGCTTTAAACTTGTCCGTTGGCAACAAGTGTTTGAACCTCTACGATTTGAGATAAGAGACAAAAGGCGATCACAGTGTGTCCAGCAGGCTGATCATCCCTGGAAACTCATCTTTGTTAGCTGCTTCAGCGTTTGTTGGTTGTTAGCCGCCGCCACGAGTCTGCCCGGATTTTGTGCATCAACGCGTTGCCCAACAGGAACGCCAGACTTGGCTGACAAAGCCTCCAGCTCCCCACAAGACTGCCATGATGACCATCTTACGCGTGTTCAAACGGTCAACTTGAATTTTTTATGTCCAGACCATCATTGTCATCAACATACAACGGATGGTCTGATGATTGTTTCCCACAACACGGGGCTTCATAGAGATCGCGCCTTGTACGCGCGTTAAGTCCCGTTTGGACACATAAGCCTTTTCGTGGCGTGCACTAAGCCGATAGGCTCTCGAACCCCTCGGCTTCATAGCCTAACTGAAAGGCTTCTGGAGCTCCTGGAGATTGCCTGGACCCTCTGGTTGGATCAAGCACGGTCAAGGTACGATACGTGCAAAAGGGGAGGGGGCATCGGGGGCACTGGGGTGCCACTTCCAATTCTTCTTTCACATGTCATTGCTCGAGGACGATGAGGGCAAATGAGAGGAGCACCATTCGAAATGAAAATGCCATTCCACAGTGCATCCGATCTTTTGTGAGCCTGCCGCGCACTGTCCGCTTGATCAAAAGTCGAATCCTACTTTTATGAATTCCCTGTGCCCCTCTATTGTATTTACAGGGACTATACCTTGAATCTATCATGATTCTGAATCGTGATTCGCCATGTGCGACATATCTGAATCATCGATGTCGATCTCTTTCTTGTGTCGATCATCCTTCAAGCTCGTGGCGAGTAGAATACTGCGTGGAGCGTGGCTGTAGACCCGACTTCTGACCCTTGGGACTCGGAGACCACTTCCAACTTATGAGATGCATGATATGAATAGTGCTTACCTGTGCGTGATACCTATGTTGTTAGTAAAATGATACCATGAAATCTTGATATGGTCCATGATATTTGAGGAATTGCCCCCGCATTTATTCCTTTCTGCACATTGCAGATGAGCCCCAGGCCCCCTTCGCCCCTAAGCAGCCAGTAGCCCCCAACGTGCCCCCCAAGTCGCCCCCATTGTAAAATCATCGACTGTGATGAACAACACTTTACGACTATTCAACAAAACTTTCTCCTACAATCCTCGTCCCAAACATCCTATCAGTCCTTGGTAGTTTGCATGCAGCCTACCACAAAACAAATACCCAACTTTGGTCAGCTAGCGATGATTTGTTGACCCTACACCATTACCTCATGCCCTACCAATGCCTACCAATGCCTACCTGTGCTGAGCTCCAATGATGACACAGGTTGTCCTCCATCTACTGTAGGTTAATGCAGGTACGCTCGAAATGTCCGACCACAAAGGGTAGGTCTCTTGCGGCCTTTACATCATGCATCATGCATCCTGCATCCCATCGAATTGACTACCTAGGCAGGCTCTTGGCTTTGCGTCAACTTCCAGGTATTGGGCAGTTGGTTGTATATTTAGGGACATCTCTTACCGAATGGCGACTTGTTTGCCTATCATTTTCAGAATCATTCCGTTGCTGCAAGTCTTTCTACGGGCAGCATCCTGGTGTGGACAATATGCCTCTACCTCCATGTAGATACGCAGAGAATACACCAGGTCATGTGTCACGTTGGGGACATTCTCGTATCTCAAGTCTCGACATGAAATTGCAACTGATAGCATTCGCGATTATTCTCCATGTACAACCACCTATCTATATTAGCTGAGCATGTCTAGCTAGGCTTGTAGCATGTTCATGGCTTTAGACATGCATCATCCTTTCAGAAATCCAAAACCAGAAAGAACCAAAGAAAAGCAACAAACTTCTATTGCACAAATCCACACCCTCTAGATTGCACGGAGTCGTCGTGCCATAAAGAGACAGAATGCGACAAAACAGATAATGCCTCCAATAATTCCAAAAAACCAGTAAAGCGTCCCCTGATTCTCACCGGGGATGGTCACGTTCATACCAAACAAGCCCGTGATCAGATTCAGGGGCACCAGAATCGTTGCCACCACGGTGATCTTGGTCAGCGCCTTGTTGGTCGTGTTACCCTTCAAGATGCTGTCGACATTCAACTGAGCGAGGTAGTTGGCATGGGACCGCGAAAGCATCTTTTCCACGTGACCCAAGTTGGACATCATAGTGACCACGTGATCCTGGATGTCGCCTAGATACAAACCAATGTCACCGCGAGGCATCATGTTGTATTGGTCGTTGCATCTTTTGGCGAAGCCCTTGATGACATCGGCCTTGCCGCCGAGGAGGCGCATCATGTTGAGAACACGCTTCCGGCATTCTCCAATCTGTCTGAGCAAAGCCACATAGTTATCTTCTCGCGCCACAAACACTTGATCCTCGATCGCCTCTGACTCTCTCTCGGCACCTCGAATTGGAGGTGCAAATGAATCGACAATGTCGTCAATCATGGCGTAACAGATATAGTCAGGACCGAGAGATTCAAAATCCGGAAGTTTGGCAATCCGCTTCCGGACGTTGCGTGCATGAGGATTTGGGGTGTAACTGAAACTCAAGACGCCATCGCTGGTCACGACAATGTAGACGTGGATTGGGTCCAAGAAATCTTCACTGCTGTGATCGGGGTTGAAGGTGCGGAAACACACAAAGTAATATTGTGGAAACAGTTCGACCTTCTCGCGGGCTTCTTGGGTTTCGATATCTTCGGCGGTGAGTCGATGAATCTTGAAGGCTTTGGCTAGCACACTAAGCTCGGATGGAGTGGGGTTGAGGACGTCAAGCCACCACACACCTCCATCTGGACCAATGTCAAAGAGATCGCGGAAGGTGGTGCCGTCCGACACGAAATCCCCAAGCTTGGTGGCGGTCTGTCCTTGGGGAAGTTCAGACGAGAACAGATAGAACCTCTCTGATGGTGGGAGCACGGGAAATTTCTCTTTCAGGTTTGGCTTCTCCTCAGAAGATGAGTCGGTAGTGCCAGTCTCGTAGGTCGTCAAGGGCTTCTCATAAAAGTTGTCACCATTCAGGGCAATATTTGGCAACGACTGGGTGCTTTCGTTGGTCTTCTTACGGCGGAGATCGTTAAAGACTCGGCCACTACCGTGGTGTGGAGTATCATCTTCGATCTTGCCCTGTGCAACCAAGGCAACATATTCCTCGAGTTCCTCATAATCAATCTTGTACGTCTTGCCTGGTTCCTCGTCAGGCTCAAAGGTTACATCATCGTCATATGCTCGGTCCGTGCGATGAGTGGGTGGCCCTGGAACGCTGATATTGCTCAAAGTTGGACGTCGCTGGTTGGTGCCGCCGGATTGAGTGCGACGGAGGAGATTTTCGATGATCGACGACGAATGGCTGTCGGCAGTGTTGGCGCGGTGGCGGCGACGTGGTTCTGCAAAGGCTTCGACCGAGTTGGCGGGAGAAGTAGAGCGAGAAGATGAAGTGTCTCGAGATCGGTCCTGGCGTTCCTGGCGCTGGACACGGGGGCGTCCGTCTCGATTGGTTGGTCGGCGATTCGAGATCCGTCTCGCGCTTTCAGGTTCACCGTCGCTTCTCTCGTCATCACTCAAGATAGCATGTTCAAAGTCTCGTGTGATAGGCTCCTGGTCCTTGCTATGAAGGAGCTTTGCGTTGATATGCTCGATGTCTTTCTCGTCGAGACCGCTCGGTGCTGGAGTGGATGGATGTACCTCGACGGAGGGTACCATGGCAGACGCCGGGTTGGTGTTCCGAGGACGACGGTGGTCGTCAAGCTCCGGAGCAGGGGTGCTGAAACGGGTGTCCATCTTCTGGGAGTGAACAGAGTTGGAAGACGACATTGCGACTCGACCTCTTTGATACACTGGTGGGGGTTCGCTTGTGAGGTAATACTCTTGATCAGCGCATGTGAAATGCCGACTTAGCCAGTTGGAGCTACCTCTTGAACAGGTAGTGGCAGATTTGTGGTACGTCTAGCATGCACCAAATGTGTGTTGTGTTGTATTATAAAGATTGCGTGACCAAAACTCCTCAAGCCACGCCCGGCCGAGGAGATTGAATTAAGAGTAGGTGGAGTAGGGCCAGTTATGGAGGTCGAGTCTGGGAGCCCGAGAAGTTCATGAAGGCAGTGCCGAGCAAAGGGCGGATGAAGGAGATGACGATGATCTGGGAGGTAGCCAACTTGAAGGCCGGGTGTGGAAAAGAGCTATCGAGAGCCAGGTTGGGTGGGTGCTATGGGATTAGGAAGGCTGTGATCAGTCCTTCCTGAGAGCAGAGTGCTAGGGTGCGCTGGTGTTGAAGCTGTTGCTGGTGCTGATTTCGACCGAACGAGATCCAAAGTTGGGTCAGGACGGTTCAGATATGTTGAGTGAGAACGACAAAGTGTCGAAATTGGTGTTGTTATATATTTCGAGGTTGAAAGTGGAAAACACTACGAGGTGTTGGTGGTGGGAGGAGAGAAAAATCAAAGAGCAAAAGCGCGGCGATGTCACTTTGTAGGTCTGTCTGGCCAACGTCTGGCCAGAAGCAAGGAAAAGTCTGCTTTGGTTGGGGGCATTATCGCTGTCCCTGTGGTCCAATAGAATGCCTGGACATAAACCACGCACCGCACTAAAAAAGAGGAAGTCGCCGCTGGGCCTCGGGCATTCCCTCCTGCCTCTCGCCTACGCTTGTCGCCCCGCATCTACTCCGTACTGTAGGAGGGAGTTTGTCATGTGACTCATGCGCCACCTTGGCAATGAGGCTTGCGTGAGGCTTGCACGTGGCTGAGTGGATGAAGTGTGGGGGTGGTCAAGATGGGAGCCTATATCATCAACACATCGCTCTTGGCAAGGACATCACAATTCTAAGCGAGGACGAGGAGTCATCACCCTTTGAGGTTTTGGGCCAAATGTAAGGTTGACTTGTCCTTGGTGCCTTGGTGTAAATCTAGTCCACGGAAAACAACCTCTTTACTCAGCACGTCATGACGTCTCGCAATGAAAACAGTTCTAGATCTCCAAAACCCCAAGAATGTATCGGGGTAGCTACATGTGCACGCTATTCCTTAGCAACTCTACAGACACATGACAGCCTAATCATCCCTATAGGAATGGCGAAGTGGACCCTGGAAGTACTATCTGGAGGGAGCCCTGAAGAGTGTGACCTGGAGAGTGTGCCTTTGGGCGTGCCTCGAGTGCCGAAGAAGCCCGAGCGGCCCTTGAAGAAGTGCCTATGAGGCCTAGTCTATGTCCTTATTTGGCATAGGCTATAGATATGCTGAGGAGTAGCATGCATATGTCGGTGCCCTGATACATTCCCCCAAACTTCCATCCAAAGCTTTTCTTCGACAACCCTCAGCAGATCAGAAACCTCTTGTTTGGGCTGCCATCTTCTTGTTCTTCCTAAGAGATGTCTTCCAAGCTGGCACCTGACTGTTGTACTGTTCATCGATCTGCTCGAGACTCAGACGAGCAGTTTCCGGGAGAAAGAAGAAGCATCCGGTGAAAAGTATAACGGACAAACCTGAAAGGAAATAAGCTACGTGACCACACGACGGCAGTCGATCGGGTAGAGAGAAAGGAAAGACTTACCACAGAAGAAGTATCCAACATTCAGCCCCATATTCCCATATTGGCTGCCAATCATGTACGGAATCGAGAATGAAAGCCCGAACGCAAAAATTTCATAGATGTAGATCGTGAATGCCTGACCATAGGTGCGAAGACGTAATGAGTGTTGTTCTGGGGAGATGGTCCCCAAACTTGCACTGACGAAGAATCCAAAGATGAAATACCAAAGCGTCAGGAATGCCACAAGGGTGCGCTGCGCAATAGGGTTTGACTGTCCTAGTCCGGAGCCGACCGCTGCGATAAGAAACATCATGACAGCTAATCCTGCATAACCAGCCAACAGAGCGAATCGTCTTCCCCAGTATTCAATCACCCAGGGATTAAAAAGAGTTCCAACACAAGAACTTGATCCCATGATCACGTTAACAAGATATGGGTCATCAATTCCTATCCCCGCCACGAAAATGGTGGCGTACGTGGTGATGAATCTCACACCAGTGATGGCGATTCCGAGAACAACGATGATAGCTGCCGTCGTTCTCCTCAAATTGGCCCCTCGGAAAATGTCGAAGAAGCTTGAGGTCCGATGAGCTGAAAGATCCAGCTCAATATGTTGCTGAACTTGCTGAATTTGGTAAGAAACATCCGGGTCGTCGATAGGCTTTCCGTAGTATATGCTGAAGGACTTCCGCGCTTCCACTTCTCGATTCTTGATCAACAGCCACCTGGGTGATTCTGGGAACGCAAATGTGAGCAACCCAAAGACCATCGCTAGTGGTATGTGACAAATGATAGGGATCTGCCATGCCATGTGGTTCGTATACTTTGAACTACCGTAGCAAACACAGGCGGCGGTCATTTGTCCAAAAGCCAACCCCCAGCTGAATAGTCCACTAAACACACCTCGCATGTGAGGGAACAAGACCTCAACGGCCCAGAGAGGTGTTGTAGCTAGGAGCATACCTAGCCCTACGCCCTGGATGCACTTGCAAACCATGTAGTTGAGGTAACTGCCACTTGTACCCAACATTCCTCCAGCCCCGATGCCGATCAGAGCACAAGATGCTTGGGTCACACCGCGGCGACCTGCATATTGACCCAAAGGGCCTGCGAGGGCGCCTCCCACGGCAATGAACAATATAGCTACCGAGACGAGGGATTGTTCTAATGGTGTCAGATAGTATTCTTGCACCACCTCTCCGGCTGGAGTCCTGATTGGTCCCAGACGTCCAAAGGCCTCCTTGAAGGGCATCATTTGGAGCACGATGCCACTGTAGCCTGTTCACACATGTTCAGCGTTTGAATCGTGGAAGGAATCGGCGTGTATGAATTTGTGGCCCATGCAAATATCTTACCGAGATCAAAATTGTACATCCATCCTGTTAGTCCGACGTACAAGCCTAGCGACATCATCCTCTTCGTGCCTTTAGGTCGTTCTGCTACGCCATCAGTGACGGAGACTGCGTCAACGTGTTCTGTGGAGGCCCCAGGGATTTCAGCCTTTTCTTTTTCGGGCTCCATGTTTGTATGTAACAATGTCGGGTCTCTGGCTCTTTGAAGTGTGCACTTGCGACTTTGGTGTCCTCCATTGACATCGCCAGCAGGAGATACATAAGATCGCCCATTTTAAACGGTTCTCTACTTACATCGATTGCACCAAAGGAGGTCTACATCCTGTTTATTCAGATATAGCCTAAGCCAACCGGAAAGATTCCCTTAACGATCAACTTGCAATAGACCCGTGTGGATCGAAAATCTCCGAAACAAACTTGCCCCGCCAGAGCCCACCGACTCACTCCCCCGAGACCCCAAGACCCCAAGACACCAAACCGCCGGAGACATGCCGGGGATGCATTGTGGAGTTTCGTGAACAAAGCCCCGAACGCCTGCTTCCCTAAACATACCCGGTGGGGATCGGGGTGTGTTTGCGTATTAAGAATGCGGGCAATATTTCTCGCACAGTAGTCTACACTTAGCCAGTATCACCAGCGCTTCCTGTGAGCTTTGCTCCTCGTTGAGAATGTCCCAAGAAACCACATCTTGGGTGTCCCATGGGAACGGTACCCGCTTCGCGCTACAAGAAGTCAAGTTGGGACCTCTAAAAGCGGATGAAGTCAGAGTGAAACTCAAGGCTACAGGCATCTGCCATACCGGTCTGCTGCTCAAGCTGTTATTGCGGATCGATACTAACTTGGTCGTAGATATCCTCGCTGCTGATGGCGACCTTCCTGCACAACTCCCGGCCATCCTTGGGCACGAGGGAGCGGGAGAGATTGTGGAGGTTGGACCTGGAGTCTCCAACCTGCAGGAAGGGGACCGCGTGGTCCTCTCTTTTGCGTCATGTTCCTCGTGCCACAGCTGTCTATCTGGCGTCCCAACTGCTTGTAGCGAATTTCTAGCCTTGAATTTGATGGGGACACGGACCGAGAACGTGCACACAATACCCTCAACTTCTGCCGAGGACCAACAAGGGAACGAAGCAATTTCATTGACGACTAAATTTTTTGGACAATCTACATTTGCAACATTTGCGAATGTCAATGTTCGCTCATGCGTCAAGCTGAACCCAAAGTCCATGAAGCTGGCCTCTGGCGACGATGTCCCATGGGCTCGTCTGGCATCATTGGGCTGCGGATTTATGACCGGTTCAGGCACAGTCTTGAACGTATGCAAACCGGGACCAGGCTCTAGTATCGGGGTCTTTGGAGTTGGTGCAGTCGGTCTCGCAGCCATTGCCGCGGCGAGAAATCTTTCCGCAGCAAGCTCCATCATTGCTGTGGATATCTCCCAGCCCAAGCTGGACGTCGCAGCATCCATGGGTGCGACACTTTGCTTCAACTCACGCCAAGGCAATGATGCTTGTATTCAAGCTATCAAAGATGCCACAGGTGGTCGGGGACTCGATTTTGCAATAGACACGACGGGTAATGTCAATGTTATCGGAACAATGCTTCGCTGCTTGACAGCTTACGGTTCGAGCTTCTCGCAAGATGATAATGCTTATGCTAACTTCCGCAGGTACCGGGATACAGATAGCAGGTCCATCGTCAGGCAAAAATGTCGAGGTTCATCCGTCATTCATGGTCAACGCTGCAGTTACTTACCGAGGTATCATAATGGGTGCTGCAAATCCACAATTAGTATGTGCCAGGTTCAGTCCTTGGACGACTATCATTTCCGCCATGGTGAAAGATAAATCTTGCTGACTTGAAAATAGTACATACCCGCTCTGCTAGATTACTACTTACAGGGTAGATTTCCAGTTGTAGACCTCGTCAAGGAGTATCACTACCGCGATCTGAACGTTGCCATCGAGGAGATGAAGACAGGATCTGTGGTGAAAGCCGTTCTAGTCTGGGACTGAGATCTCTCAGGTAGATAGGGAAATGTGTTCACTATCCAGACGGTTTAAAAGGAAATATCTAACCGTATTCAATATCGGACAACCTGTCGAAAGATTACTTTCCTTCTTCCACTCGCGTTCGAGCGCTTGAGTAGTATCTCACTCACTGAGAAGGGGCTTGAGGTCTCATAATGGGACGTGAAACTACGATGGAATGTTCGTGTAATCTTGTTTCATTGCCTTTAGACTCCTCGAGACTGTACGAATGCAGACTTTTCCTTCTTGAAACATTACGATTCCAGTTAACTTAACGTATCATTTTGTGGCTTCCGGACATTTGGCCCGTTTCCACAGCTGCTCCCCAATACTCTCTGCAAAGGTTTGAGGAGACCACTTGTGGGGAGTGGGGCCCCATAGATGGAATGAAATCGTATGGGGTGGGATACTTCCACGGGTTGAACCCGTTTGCCAGGAACGACTCCTATTGGTATGCTAAACGATGCTCATCTCTCATCTACCCAGTCTCTCACCAGGAAGTTCATCCGCAACCACTAGTAACAATTGTATGGACTGGATTCCATCCGAGAGACTGATGTAGTGCATCTTTGTTTCCCCGGATATCTTTATGTTAGGGCACAAATACAATGAAAGGTCAAGACCCCATCAACTAAGGACATCAAGCTTCCCATTCTTTTAATAAATAGAGGCATCGCACTTTGAAGACCGGTAATTCTACAGCCCTGGCAGACACCAAGAAGCATGATTTCAAAGATTCAACGTTCCACTCAATTTCAGGGTCTGGGCAGCATCGATGTACATCATCATTGTTTCCCAGAGACCGTGGCCGAACTTCGATCTGAATTTCAAGACAACAAATATGGCATTGCATTTACAGACTTTCCAGTAAAGCCCGAGGAGCATCTTGCATACATGGATGAAGTTGGTGTGCAGACTGCCGTAATCGTCAGTGTGCCCTCCATCAAGTGTAGGATTTGCGAACTGACCATTGCATAGACACCCTCCATCAAGAACGAATGGCACAATAAGTTCACCGCTGCCGAGTTTGTCAAGTTGTGCGAAGACTCACTGGAAGCCCAGCTTCAATATGTTTCGTTCAATCCACTGAGATTTGGTATGCGATATTTGCGTTTCTCGACACCATTGTCGCCATGCTGACAAGAATGTGACAAGGTTGCTTTGCCATCCTACCTTTACCACACGTACAGGAGACTTTAGACTTCATTGAGAAAGCCTCCTCGTTACCTATTCCTCCAGATGGATATGGCGTGACCACTGCGATGGGTAAGGATAGTTAAGTCGAGTCTAACATTTCCACAGCTGACACCGTGGCAGGGAAAAGATACCTCGGGGATCCAGCATTTGAGCCTGTTTGGGCTGCCTTGTCCAGGCAAGGCTCCGTGGTCTTCGTTCACCCGGCAGACACGGTGATGCCTCCAAATATGCCATTCGGACCATGTGAGGACAGAACTCCACAGACCGTTGAAGATGATCCACTGACTCAGTATACGACAATAGTCGTTCAAGAATTTGCCTTCGACACCTGCCGTGCAATCACCACTGTCATCAGCTCGGGATTACTACTCCGCCATCCAAACGTCAAATTCCTCTTCTCTCACAATGGAGGCGCATTCCCTTTCCTAGCTGATCGGATTGGAGCTCAACATATCGATGAGATCGTTGCCAAAAACAACGATGGAATGCGTCTAAGAGAGATTCTGTCTACCAAGAATATCTATCTGGACACCAGCATCTCAAGCTCCATGCAATATTCGCTCATCAAAGACTTGGGCATCCCCTCCGACCACCTCCTATATGCCACCGATTTTCCCTATACAAGGCGCGGTGACTCTACAAGTTGTTACCAAGCGGGCTGGGATGCACCCTACAAGTCTGGCTTGTTCGATGATCAGGCGATGGAGAATATTGCCAGGAACAATGCCTTGCATGTATTCCCACGACTCGCAAAGGAGTTTGCTAAATTGAAGTAAAACAATCGGGTCTCTGACTTGGCAATAGTAAAATGATTAACTAGCTGACAAAGATCCGATGTAGCAGAAGATATACATACTTTCCGTCCACGAAAAGTGTATTGTTGTCTAGGTATCGGTGCCGCTCCTAATGCGTGGCACTACTGTTGTTTGATCGAAAGTTGCTCCGATCAACGCGTCTCCTTGTGTCTTGCCGTGCCGTGAGTCAACAATACATAGTACTTATGAACCTCGGCGCCTATGACAACAAACACAGTAGAGTCCTCTTCATAAGCCCAGCCTTCGAGAATCACCCTTCTGCACTCCACACAGGTGCTGAAAACGACAAAACCTGGTGCAAAAACTGCTACCCCGGTCTTGTCCATTGGGAGCCACACTTTAAGAAAGTCAAGATCTACACACCGGGAATATCTTGGTTTATCAAAGGAAGGGACAGTTCTCAGACCCAAACTCATTAAAACACCTTAGACCACCGGTCCTGGATGATATTGATGCGTGTCCTGAGTATCAGATCACCAGGAGGTTCCCAAGACATGTCGTAAAGCCAGCTACGTTTCCTATTCTCAACGTCAATGGACACGTACATGCAACGCTCATCGATTTTGGGCAAGCATTCCTCCATACCGATCAGCCACTGGCAAAGGTTTGTACACCAATGTCGGTCAGAGCCCCAGAGACGCTGCTGGATTCGACATGGGACCTGCGAATGGATGTCTGGTCTCTAGCATGTACGATTTTTGAACTCATTACGGGAGAGCCGCCCTTCGATGACTTCATGGCAACAAAGGATTTCTTGATATTGGAGTGGATTGCAATGTTCGGGGATGTGCCGGACGACTGGAGAAAACAGGCCAAGGAACTTGTTGGTGACCTTAGGGTTTATATATATCGAGGTTCACTTTCAAGCTGCCTTTGCGAAATTTATTTCAGCGCCGAGACAAAGGCAGAATTTACTGAGGAGGATATCGAGCTACTGGGCGATCTACTGACTAGGATGATGTGCTACTTGCCCAAGAATCGGTTATCAGTTAAGGACATATTAAGGCACGAGTGGTTGGCTAACAACCCTTTCTAGGGGTCTGATGGTAGAGAAAGTCTCTCTGTGGCTGCATTTGCCTGCTGGAAGGGAAGGGGAATTAATCTTAGCCTCGGATTACATCTTCCAATAGGAACCGTTCCGCAAAAGCGAAAGCTGGGGTTCCCAAGCATCACTTACTCCGCTTCTCTAGACTTTGATTCTATGAGATTAGTTCCTGATTGCTCCCCAATGCCTGGGCTAACTTGACATTTGCAATTTGGCCCTCTTTCCGCCTTTGCATGATGATCTTGTGAGCTTGAGCGGTTCAAGGACCGGCTTATTGATGGCACGCAATGTCCAGCATGGACCCTCCACCCACTACGTCGCTCAAGCGCAACGCTCAGACAAGGATAAGCGCTCGGCCGAAACGACATAAGATCGCAGTGGCTTGCACTGAGTGTCGCGAGCGAAAACGGAAATGTGATGGCAAAAGGCCGGTCTGTGGGTCTTGTTCCCGCGTCCTGGGAAAGACCAGTTGCACATTTGTCCAGGACAAGAATTGCAGTACCCAGCATATTGAGTATGTGTGAACCAAATGACTAGCTGCCGCTGCCTGATGACAATTGCAGTGGCAACGGCTAGCTACAGATTTTCATGCTCATCACAGTCATCTACATAGACGTTGCTGACAACTATCCGCAGACATATAGCGACGTTGGAAGATAGAATCCGACATCTCGAAAACATGCTCACAGAACAAAATCTGACCCGAACACAAAGGCAAATCGAGAGTCTCAGTCCCGCATTCAATGTCATTACCAATGTAGGGTCGACGACTTCATATCAGAGTCCCAGTGTTCTTCCAGTTGCTGTATCTGAAAATTCTCCAAGCGCATTACCCCTTTCTGCTGCTGGTACAGGCTTGCAAGCTGTAGATGCCTTCGACAAGTCGATACAACCAGTACAGTGGCTCGCACCTAGCAACTCTACCATTGTACAGTCTTCGGTAAATGCACAGCAGCACGAAGGTCTTGCCGTCCATCCCGTGGTTTCCACAGATGAACCCCATTGCTCAGACCCGGTGGCGCATGGTGATGAGACCGAGGACGACGAGGAATCCGGTGCAGATGCAGATGGAATGGGTGCGATAGCGTCGTCGACTTACAACGAACCTGGTACAGGCGGAAAGTCGGTATCAGAGAAAGTCTACTTTGGCCCGTCCAGTACTTTAGGATTCATGAAGCACATTCAAGATGTGTTCAGGCCTACAAAAGGCACCAGAACCCACAAATCAACCATGAAAGACGACCAACACAAACACGGTAAGTCATTGGATAGACTAGCAAAGGTAATCAGTCCTCTAATTGGTTTAGGATACCTACACGCGATTCAAAGGACGCCAATTTCTTCATTTGCCCGTCACAAATATACTCTTCCCATGAGAGAACTCGCAGATGACTTGCTCTCAAGCTATTGGACACATGTCCATCCTATCTACCCATACCTTTTCAAGTCTGCCTTCAACCAACGTTATCAAAGACTGTGGTCTGCTTCAAACGCACCGCCCCACCGCGCGCAAAACAGGCCTGTTCAAACAGGCCATGCGAGTGACTATTTGGAAGACTGCTACTCGAATGAGCCGTTGTTCTTTTGCATCCTTAACCTAGTTTTTAGCTTGGGCACTCATTATAGTCAGTCTGTCGACTCGAGCGAACGGTGTGAGACAGGGAATGTCTTCTTTCAGCGAGCTAAAGAGTTTATCAACCTCGACAGCCTCGAGCATAGTGACCTGGTCGTGGTGCAAGCTCTGCTGCTTATGGGTCATTATCTTCAAAGTACCGACAAGTCTAGCATGTGTTGGAATATTACCGGTTTGGCGATCAGAGTATCTCAATCGATTGGGCTTGATATGCCCATTGAGTATAACAACTCAGCAGGCGAGCCGTCGAATCAGCTTGAGGCGGAGGTAAGGAAGAGATTATGGGGTGGTTGCATTCTTCATGATAGGTACGATGCACCCTCGTGCGACATGTTGTGAAACGATTCTGCCGTTCAGTTCTAATCGAGTATAGAGTCACATCAATGATGTTTGGAAGACCATTGATGCTTCCCCCGACCTCGGTTCAACACATCAGCCTTCTAGATGCTATCGATGACGAGGAATTAACGACATCGAATACGCCTGGCCGTCAACCTGTCGACAAGCCAAGCTATATTGCCTTCTTCGTCCAAGCTGTTAAGCTAGTCCAAATTGTTGGAGAAGTCCTTGATACTGTCTACGGAAGGGGAATCTCTTTGGCTAAGGGGACCCCAACCTCCAGAGATCCGAAATCTCGGTTCAACCCAACGTCCCGGCTCACTGATCAAATCAAAAGCGGCGACATCCACGAAATGCTACAATTGGATATGGCTCTCATTCAGTGGCGGGAGAACATCCCTTTATTCTTGCAGATGTCAACCTATAAAACCATCTCCTCCGACGGTAGCACCCCGTTGAGTCTCGAAAGCGATCCAGTTCTAACACAGCTGCCTAAAGAACTACTTACAATTTTTGCACGGCAGGCCAAAGTTTTAGAAGCTCGGTATGGATGCCATGAAATTCTTCACGTCATATGATGATAACTAATCACTATAGATTTCTCCATGTCAAAATTCTGCTCTACCGTCCAGTCCTGGTGGTTTTGCTTTCCACTAACGGAAGCCCGATAGCTACTTGCTCATCCACCGCTCCGATTCAGACGGTTTTGCGGCAATCCATGCTACAGCAGATCTCAAGCCACTGTATTCAAGCAGCCCAAGACTTGACGCATCTGATATATGGTAGCTTAATGTCAGGAGATGTGGTTTTGCCTGCTTGGTGGTACAATGTCTTTTGTAAGTCTTGATCAGCGGTCTATTTTCGGGCTCAATGATGTTCAATTCAGTTTTCTGACCACACCTAGACCTATATACCACAGGAACGATTTTTGTTGCTCAAAGACTTTGTCCGTCACTTGCGCCGGCGGAAGACGACCAAAAGTGGCAAGAATGTTGGAACATGTGCCTGCGAGGTCTTTCAAAATATAGCGAACAGAGCCATGCACCAAGCAAATGTTTCAAAGTGCTCGACCTGATCGACAAGCAGCTCTTCAGGTTGAATAACCCAAGTAAGGCGCCACGACGAATAATAAAGCATCATGATACTGACATTGAGAGTATCAGTCCCGAGGACAGCGTGTCCACCAGCTGTGCCCCTGGAAAACCCAGATAATATTGGTCAGCCAAGTGCAGATTTGTCGAGCAGTCGAGGTATCATGATTCCTCCAGCAGAAGATGGGTTTCTTGTGGGAAATGTGTCACAGGCTCCGGGTGCAAACGCTATCAATTTCAATCAAGCACTTGATGCCCAGGATATAGCTTGGTTGGAAAACATCCCATTTGATCCCAATATTGATATAGATACTTCAGTTGCGGACTGGCTGGATGATTTCACGTTCTCTCAGCATGACTATATGGCTAGATAGAAGTTAGGCACAATGGGTTGGAAGTGTGAAGATCATGTAAACGGACTTGCACAATGGAAGATAACCACTGGAAGTTATTGTCGTCGAAGCACAGTCCCGTGACCAAATATTCACGTGACTTTCGCCCGCAAATCATCAAGGGGACACGTCCCATCTTTATTTCTACCATGACCACTCATTGCTGTATGACATTTCCACGAACAAGCCAAATCACTCTTTGGCAATATGGACGACATTCTCGCTCAAGCGCAAGACATTTTCGAGGCCCAAATTGTAAGTGGGTTTGAACCTGAAGACGCGGACTGACGCTGACCCTGGTCTAAGGACTTCAAAGGACAATACCTCGCCGAAAACATCTACACCATCTTGCTCTCCATAACCTCTGTAAAGATACAATCCTCTGGAACATTGAGGGGCCATAAAGCCGGTTAGACTGACTCTTGAATAGGCACTCGCGCTTGTGCTCGGCTATGCTCAACAAGATATCTACCTGACACTATGGGTGGGATTGGCGGGCACCATTCTCTCAATGTTTGTCGTGGTTCCTGCTTGGCCGTTCTTCAATCAGAATCCTCAGCCATGGCTTGGATCTACGGCGGCGTTACTTTCTAAAGGAGTGATAGTGGACGGTAGTGCCAAAATGCGGTGATGATTCCATTGTTCATTCAGCGGTCTACCTGTGGTAGTTGATGCATGGATCAGAAGCCATGATGTGTGTCATCAATTCATTCCCTGATGGGATACTTTCGTCTTGGGCCTGCCCTTGTTTGCACGTTTTCTCCCCTTTCCGTCTCGACCTCATCTCGATACTTCCAGGCATGGTCGGAGAGAACAGATCCGGCTGCTGCCTCTTTGGAACAGGGAAGGACTGTAGACGTATGAATAGTCCGTCTTTTGGGTGATTTCGTTAACTTGACCGGATCCATTTATCGACCATATTTCTGGAATTCCCAATCTCTATTGTCGAGGGGACAAACTTGTCTAGTCTTGAGCCATCTTGAAATGCAGTGGAAGTGGAAGGCGTGCTAGAAAATATGGTCAGCTGGGGAGGGACAGATGCAATGTCAGGGATCTTACATTGCAGATACCCCATGCTACAGTACATTCTTCGATGGTGGCGGCGCCGTGATTTGCCTGGCATTCGATGCCTGCGTTTTGGAGTCAGTGGCATTACCAGAGGAAAAGAACAAGGTGCTTCTCACATAGATCCATAATGTGGTTCCGGCAAATGGCGCAGTTGTCAACCACAATGTCCCAAGCCCAGAGCGCAACGGCGTTCCACTGAATAAGAGTTATTCCTTGCACAAACTGGACACTGTGATCTGGTTGCGGGCCTTACCTTCTTGATCTCAAATCTCTTTTTATTTTCGCCACCTTCTGCCGCAGCTGACTTTGATGACTTGACCGGAGCCTTTGCCTTGGGCTCACCAGAAGCACCCGCATCGGGCATGTCGACGTCAGCCATGAGATGGAGTTCTGCGTGCTAGCAAGTTCAGGGTTCCGAGAGACGAAGGGGACTAGGTTGAATCTGGTTGGACAGGTAGTAGGGGGCAGGATTCAGCAGTCCAAGATTTCCCCGGGTATAGAAGGAGGATCAAATGAAGTATCTGCAGAGGATGCGAGGTGGGGGTCAGGGATTGACTGATGCGGTGATGGCAATTGGAAAGGTTGGCAAAGGCAACAAGTGATGTTATTGAGGACAAGGCTGCGATGGTTTGGAGATTGATAATGCCTGACCAGGTCCTGTACTTCGTAGGATGCCTCCCCCGCACTTGCACTCAGTGACTCGTTCCAAGGTCAGCTGCGGCGTCTAGGTAGGGACTTTGTTGGGCGGCTCCCTTGGTAGCCACCTAAGCGGTATCGCCACCCATGTACAGGCGCCTATGTTTGCCTAAAAGCTACACCTACAGCGCTTCACTTCACGTGCAGGTTCAGCCGGGCCAAGCCTATGACGATGCCTGGGACTCTGCCTCTGCATACCGACTCAGGCACTGCGCCCCAAACTTCACAAACAAAGACTCTTGACTCATCAGCCTCACAATCACAAGATTCTTTTCATTTGCTTCGCTTCTTCTAGTCCTGAGTGTCACCACATCTGGGTTACATCATCAGACATCACAGGGAGCTTTTAGAGACTTAAAGGCAAACACTGCCTAAGCACTGCCATCCCACTTGGTCTCAATCCGCTTATAACCCACGGGCTCTTTCTCTTCCAATCATTCCCCTTCCAACCTCCACCTTTGACACTTCCGCCCTGGCCAGTCTACATTCTGGTCACTTCTCCAGCCATCACAGATCACCAGGCTGCTCGACCTTTCCATCACCTACTGCAACTAAGCACCAGCTTCTTATCAGCCTCAGTCTCTGCCATCACCCACACAATCACTGCGACTGCCCTTGCGTTTGTGCTAGACAGTCCTGGTTGCCTCACACCCCTCCTCCGACACCTCCAGCCTTAGACAATGAAACCGACGCCGTCCTCCAATACCACCGCATTCCTCACAAAGCAACAACTTCCTCTACAATATCCTGATCTCTCTACCCTTCCATATCGCAAACGCTCGAGATAGAGTAACTGCGTCCTAATCTCACCCACATTACAACTTGCGTTCTTGCAACTTGATCCTTCCAGCGATCCTTCAGCCTTTCTTGTGCATTTCATATCCTATCTACCTAGGTCCACGGGCTGCCAATACATCAAGCCCTTCCCCAAACAAAGGAGAATGACGACCCCACAGCAACACCTTCCTAAGAACCCACGTCGTTCCGGAAAGAAGCATCGCCAACAAGATGACCAAGACCAAAATACTTCCACATCTGCGAATGGCCACCACAAGTCCTCGCCGCATGCTGTGACCAATATCAATGGCACCAAGGGTAATCACAACTCTCACCCGCGGAGGCCTTCACATGCACAATCTAAACATCCCAATGATGGTTACACCTCAGACATCTCTCGACACAATCAAGCCAACCTGGACAAGACCAAAGCGACACCAGTGAAGCCTGCGGCATATGCTGGCTCCACCTTTCAGCAATCCCCAGCGGCCTCTGCTCTCCCATTACCGAGCTTCTACTCAAAGTCAATACCAAACAACTCCGTCGAACAGTCCAGCAAAGAGGCTAGCCCCCCAGCTCCCAACGCTGGTACTCCGGCGGGCGATTCACCCAGCAAGAGAGAGTCCACCCCTCTGGACTTTTTGTTCGAGGCTGCCCGGAAAGCTAAGGCTACGCCGCGTGGTGAGAGTCCAGCTACCCAGTCGCGTAATCCATCTGCAGCGCTCCAAAGCCCCTACTCGCGGTCCCCGGTCCCCAGAGAGGGTGATTCTGTGTTCCCATTCGAACTCGAAGGCGCAACCACCCCCGGTGATGACGGTTTGGCGTTTGCGACCCCGTACAAAGATCGCATCGCTGCATACAGATCAACAAAGTCGACGGCGAATGGTGCGGTGACGAACATGGATGAGAATGAACGACGAGAGAAGAGCGAGGCATTGAAGAAGTTGCTGATGAACTCTGGTAGTCCTGGAACTGGCGACATGGGTAACCCGTTCAATGCTCGTCCTCCACACCAACCACATGAAATTGTGTCACATAGACCGCCACAAGGAGCACCGCCCGTTCGACCCAGTTCTAACCCTTCCGCCTCCTTCTATACACATGACCAACGCGACTACCACGGGCCCCCAGGCTTTCCCCAGATGCCGTATCACTACCCCCCAGCATCTGCACATACTCCCAAACGTCCACCATCGTCAAATCTACGCAACGTCTATCATAGCGAGCCAGAGTATGCCGAGCTTTCGTCCGACAATGCTATTACGCCACCAATTTCTACTGCAAGAAGACACGGCTCACATATGCAGCAGCATCCAGACCCTCGTTATGGAATAGCGCCTACCAGCCCGCCATATGCGCCGCAGCCTCAAATGCCCATGCACCAGTCCAAACCTAGTGCGCAGCAACTCGAGGACGATTTGCGTCGAGTCCTGAAATTGGATCTTACATCTAGAGGTTAGATCTTGTTGGAGGGGTTTGGGTTTGACGGAGACATGAACAGATACCCCGGAGCAATGAATCTGATTTGATTCCACACGGGGTTGCAGGAGATGAGATGACTGAATGATCAAATGTCTCGGAATGATTACTTGGCGACGACGGGACAGGAGTGCCTGCCAAAGTTACGAATTATGCGATTGTGATGGATCTGGCGCCACGACTCTTCTTTCCCAGAAAATATTGTGGAGAGGTGAAGTGTAGACAGAAAGCTCTTGAGCAATCTCTTCTTTTGGACATTGGTTTACTGATTTTGGGGATTCTGGTCACGGTCGATCACATCGGGAAATATGTATAAGGAATCAAGGCTGAAGAAGGGACAATGATTCAGGCATCTGGAGACAGGATGCAATTGGGGTGTTGGGAGGAACTACGGAACAATACCTTGGTATTGCGGTCATTCGTTCGGGGAGGTTTTTCTTTTGTAGTCGATTATTTACCAGTGGTACATAATCATATCGTCAATCGCTAGGAATGAAGAGATGCTATTCTCTTCGACTAAGTTTACCCTGTGACAAAGGTAACTCAAGTCATGGCTATCTCCGACGGCATCAGGAGACAGCAGTACTTGGATGACGTATCGGTTGAAATCGCCCATAGGACAAACAAAGTCGACGAGGCTCTGAGAACCAGCCCTGCGTCCGAGGGGCCTTCAATAATGTTCATCCATGAAAGGGAGCCACAGCAATGCCATCTCTTGTTCTCCGTGTCTCAGAAGGTACACTTGTAGTCGAGCCAGGCCCGAAAAACGCCTGACGACGTAAAGTTGGGTTGGTCGTCATACCGACTAGAGCCTGTGGGTATATTGTTTGACAGTCCGTGGTCGCATGTTCGTACCCTCCTCTTCCTGAAGCAGACTCAGGGACCAGTGGACAATGACCCAAATTCTCAACTTGAATCCCTGTCAGATTCGCAGGTTTCTTGCGGAAGCACGGAAGCGCTCTTCTTGGGGGAATCATTGCATGATATCATGTCTTCGAAAGTCGTCAAATCGTGAAAATTGATCAATGCTAATTGTTGTAGGCGGCGTTTCCATCTTCGATGGAGAGGTCGAATCAATCTGTCCCGTTCCCGTCTTGGTGCTGAACATCGAGTCTCACTCTCAGCCAGGATATGAAAAAGGTGTGTTGTGGGTGGTGAGTTAGCCAGAATCCTTCAGTCAAGCCAATCAATCACTGCTAGCACATCCTCTGCATCCGCAATTGACACATTGAATACCCCCGCCTCCTTGATCACCACCCTCATCTCTCTTCAAACTCGCCTTCGGCACGCGACAAATACACGTCCCTGCAAAATTCGTCTCTTTCGTCTGCACACATCGCAGACAGCACAATTTCTCATATCCTTGTTTCTTCCACTTTGCGATCAAGTTTGCATCGGCATACCCATTTTTCAGTAGCCAGTCGTAGAGAGTCTTGGAAATTGCCTCGCGCTCATAGTAGAGGTCGTAGACGTATCGGCTGCGGGCGTGTGAAATCTGGAATATTGGCCAAAGAACTTCGTGTTTCTTCTTGCCGTCGTGTGAGGCGTTCTCGGCATCGCGCATCTTGTTGCCATATTCTAGCAGTGTGTCTTCGATGTCAGCGAATCCTGCGGGTGGCGGTTTGCGGTTGTTGCGAGAGCGGACTGGTGGCATTGTTGTCTAGGAAAGATCGTGTGGATGAGGGGAAAATTGAAATGGGGGTTGGGTGGGAGAGGTTGAAAGGCACTTGTGTATTATCTGTTTATGTGTATGTGGCGTGGTTGGACGCAGAATTGTCAAGAATCGACTTGTGTTGGTGAGTGAGGATGTTTGCAAAGTCATCACGAAATTAGAATTATAGCGGCAAGGCTGCGAGATGCGATGGATGTGACGGCGAGTTGCCAAGAATATTCTTAGTCAGCCAGCAACCTCCCTTAGGGGCATTTACTTCACTTTTACCGTATACGAGTATATGTACAGGTGTTGGACCGAGACCACCCCGATTGGAAAACGGGACAATGACCATAAAGTGTTGAATGCTAGCCAATTTAACGTGTCCAACCGAAAATGTAGGCTACTAATAATGACATGTTATGGCAAATACCATTTACTCCGTAGTTGATAAACGATATACTCCGTAAGCTGCTACTTGAATCTGGTCTGCGGGGATCTTTCCGGCACAACATCGGGGCGCCATACATTTCCAGGATTAATTTTCAGCAAGATCAAACCCACTGGGCAGGGACTTATTTTAATCATTCCTCACTAAGACCTAGGTACATACCTATGTAGGTCCCAGGGATTGTTCCTGCCTTCCACGAGGAAAAACCACGGTCTACCTACGCGTACTTTTAACTTTCTCTCGTGGCAGGCGCGACATCCTCGTGCTCCTGCTCATGCCCATCCCTTCCGAATTCCACCGAGCCTCAAGCTACTCTTACGAGGGCAGGCGCCAACGGAGCGTCTGACAGATGTCAAAATCTTCCGCCCGTTAGACCAGCCCGACCGGGAGCTATGGCATGTTTATGGCAGGGGACAAAGTTGATGCCATGTGATTGCAGAATAAAACCCTATCTATCATCGATAATCATAGTTAAAAAGTACAAGATGGTGTGATGTTTGCAGTAGTGGCAAGAATGAAATGAAACACCCGTAGCGTATCCGCGGCAACTCGTGGGTCATTTTGTAAGTTTTCCTATTTCTGCCAGTTTGGTTGACCTTGAACATGGCACATGCAGGGCTCCGAAGAGGTTGACTGTCGCCTGTATGAGCCTAAAAGATACCGCGAAATTGCATTTTGCGCCTCCATCAGGCTTGTTCATGGTCCTCCCTTGCCTTTTTCTCAGGAGTCGTCAGTCCTTTTGGTTTGGCAAATCAAACATGAGTGGCAGGCGCATTGTTCCGGGCTCCCCTTGGTGTTAAGCGGGCCTGAGAAGCCCCAGGCTCGACCCAGTCGTGCCAGTACGATTCGAGTGCGTGGGGGTACAGGCCCGAATCGTTGGTCGGATTGTTGGCAAATACGATGATAGTAGTGAGCACATGTTGATGATTTCTTTCTTGGAAACCACGCGTGAACAAAACGTGATGGACGTGTTGTCAAATCTCCTCTCTACTTCTTGATATATTTTTCCACCGTTGCCAAATTCAACACTACCAGTCAAGTGACTTGCCTCTGGAAAGAGTACCCTTGCAGTCACTTCTTGACGAATCAGCTGAGACTGTGTGCTTGAAGCTAGAGCTGCACGGCTTTTGGCTTTCGAGCTCAATTGCCAGGGATTGTGCATCGAGCTCCCACAACTTAAGTCCCAAAAGACGTCACATGGGCACTGAATGACCGCCCACGCTGCCTAAAGAGCCAGTCGCAACGCCTGGGGGAGAATTTTGTGCAGGCGACTACTGCACCTGCTGGACGGTTCCCGCCATCTTGTTTCCCTGACCGGCAGCATAAAGCTAGAGAGTGCATTGAGTGCCACTCTGCCACTGTGCCCACTGCTGCAGTGGCTCTTCTTTAGGTGCGGGGAAAGAGCCATAGAGCCCACTACCACCCACGACCAGCATCATACTACCCGCTAAAGCACAACTTACTGGCTCCAACTGGCCCGAGGGCCTCAACTCTCTCCCCTTCACCACTCAGAAGCCCCCTCGGCCCCGAGAAGCTCCCCGCTCCCTCCCTGGCCCCTTGGCCTGTCACCCTTCACCACTTTTTTCCATCCTTGACTGGCGACCCGCAGCATAGACGCCATCATCATTCACTACCCACCCTGCCACCGCTCGCGAGTCACCATCATTGCCGATCGGCACTTCGGTCATTGTCATTCGACTTGCACACCGTCGCCCTTGCTACACAGACCTCTTCAGAGGTCTGGCAGAGTTGCCACACCCTCATCTTTCTCTGTCATTGTTCCTGCACCCTCCTCAGGTGCACCATAGCACCTGTGTGCCCTTCTTGCCAACATGGCACCCATCGGAGCAGCTGTCTTTGCTACGGTAAGACCTCTTCCGCCAAAGAGCTGCCAGAGCTATACCTCTGGAACTTGAACGCTTCCTCGCATGCATCCATGCAAGCATCAGAATTGACTGACTGGTACCGCAGCTGCTCATCAACGATGCCTACCTACCAGGTATTTCTCTCACTCACGTCTGCTGCTTCTCATAACTGACCTGTGGCCAGGTGCCATGGTCCTTGGCCATTCCTTGAAGGATAGAGGTGCAAAGGCACCCCTCGTGGCTTTTGTCGTCGCGGACAATTTAGCCCCAGAAACCCTCATCGAGCTAAGAGTCTGTCTCTCTCCTACACCAGCCCTCGTCCATCCTGACTGACACTTGAGTTCCTCAGACCATTTACGACGATGTCGTCTCTGTCCAACAGGTCACGAACAGGCAGCCTGCAAATCTATATGTTATGGGCAGACCTGACTTAATATCTACCTTCACAAAGATCGAACTATGGCGGCAGTCTCAGTACAAGAGAATAGTCTACCTAGACGCGGACACGGTGGTGTTGAGGACTCCAAACGAGCTGTTAACTTTGGATACAAATTTCGCTGCCGTCCCCGATATTGGCTGGCCAGACTGTTTCAACAGCGGCGTCATGGTCTTGAACCCAAACATGGCCGACTATTATTCCCTCCTGGCCCTAGCTCAGCGTGGTGTAAGTTTCGATGGTGCTGATCAAGGTCTCCTCAACATGCATTTCAGGGACTGGCATCGGTTAAGCTTTGTTTTCAACTGCACCCCAAGCGGCAACTATCAATACGTACCAGCCTACAGACACTTCTCCTCCAGCATATCTGTCGTTCATTTCATTGGCAAGGACAAGCCTTGGACCCTCGGACGGGATAACAAATACAACACAGGCGTATATGGCGAGCTTCTAGCTCATTGGTGGTCAGTGTACGACAGGCACTATCGACCAAAGGTATGTTTTGTTGGCTCAGAAGACGCTCAAAATCCCTCTAACCCAGTCAAGCCCGTGACCTATTATGATTCTCGGACATATGCCTCCACGAAAAAAGTACAGGACTATGTTCGAGGGGAAGAGCCATTATATGTGGTGGACCAATCCGGCCAAACGCAACATCATGAAACATCTCCATCTTATACCCATCAAGGCCAAATTCCTTTGCCCCCACAGATCACAATCACTGAGGCAGGCTCTGATCAAGCTCCTACACATCACACTGTCGAACTGCCCTTTGGTGATGCTCCCACCCCAGTTGCCCCTCATCATTTTGCCCCTGTGCCTACTGTTGAACAGCGACGTTTCAGTGCCCCCCATGTTGAGTGGGAGCCCGCGAGGTACTCTGATTTCTCTCCAACACCATCTGCTATTTTATTGACCATACCAGGGCACCTCCACCGATAGATTCCAAACCCGAAGCCGCCAATTTCCCCACTACTATCTACTCTTTCACCGAAGACACCAAACTCTTTCAAGCCCCGACTCACTACCCAGAAGCTCCGAAAGACATGTGGTATCAGGTTCCAGAGAAGGAGCCCGAGCCTCCCAAGCTCAAACAAATATTCCCATGGGAATCAAGAGCTCCAAAGCCAACTCGAGTATTTGCCCAGCCACCGCCTGAACCCGTACCACCTCCCCAAGTTGAACCAGAGCCTGAAAAGGCCGTTGCCTCAGACGATGCCACAAAAGCTGCAGACACAACCGCAGTACCCAAAGACAATGTTCCTGCTTTCCCCGTTCCGAATGCAGATCCTTGGGCCGCATTCGAGTCAAGGACAAACGCGTGGGATGAGATGCCGGAAATTGAACGTTACGTGCGAGCATTCAACCAAGCTCGCAAAGGCAAGGTACAGGTTCTGCATCACACCCCCTCCCAGCGTTCTCCTCGAGATTCAAATGCCGCCTCATCCCCAGCAGAGAGTGATAAACGACGAGCAAGCCTGAAATTAACCGACTTCCCCACCGAGATTGAAAGACCGAGTTTACCCGTAACCCCTGCGCCGATTCGAAGGCCAAGCTACTGGGGAGATGATCCAGATGATACAAGTGACTTACCCACAGCAGACGGTGTGCCAAAACAAGAAGATTGGGTGCGTGGCTCCTCCTCCCATTCCAGGCTTGAGTTTCCTTCGTTTGCGCCCCAGTTATCGTTACGTGTTCATCATTTGCGCGGCACTTTCTTTTGGAGATGCCAACATTGTGGAAAACAGAACCCAGTCACCAAACTTGAAGAGTTGCAAAGACGACAATCAGAGGTCTTGCTGTCCCCGACGGAAGACGACGCAGCAGGAGAGCCCATTCACACCATTCACGACATTCCCCAACGACAAATGCCAGAAAGTGCCAGTATAGAGGCGGTGGTGGAGGCAGCAGAGAAGGCCATGTCTCCCACAAAGATGACCAAGAAGCCTAAACCGATACTCAAAGAGCCAAAGTTCGAATTGGGCCAGCATTCTGATTCTGGCTCAGGGCCCAAGTCCGCAGAAGATGAGGAAGGCACCTCTCCGACACAGCTGCACCCAGGTTTCAACCCAGTCACAGCTGTTGGTGAGGCGGCGTCTGAGAGCAAGGCCTCTATGTCACGGCCAGAGGTTGCTGCCCTCCAATCCTGAGGCATTCATGGTAGGAAAGAAGAACGCCCGCATTGACGACCTCCCGTGCAGTATGGTGGATGGGTGTTGCACGCGTGAGCTGGCACTCAATATGTAATTACGCATGCTCGAGACTTGTGGGTCCTGGGACGAGAGCGCAGTATGGCGCCATCACGAGAATCCTTCGTCCACGTTGTCCCGTCGAGAGTGCATTTAATGGACGATGAAGAAATTACATCTGACGAATCATCATTATTCATTGAGTTCCGCGTGACTACTTTGAACCATGGTCTGTTTTCCAATTCTCCCTGGTGCGAAGCTAGCCCTCACGATCGACTAAAATATAATTGAAGCTCGATTCATTGTCAAGTTCTCTATTCCCATACCATTTTATTTGTGGTAGTACCTAAATGTTCAATCCGAACCTTGACAACGTCTCCATTGGCAAGATATTTCGGCACTGGCTTCATACCCAGCGCCACGCCTGCAGGGGTTCCCGTCATGATAATTGTTCCCCTTTGTAACGTCGTCCCTTGGCTGATGAAGGCAACGATTTCCTGGACTCCAAACAGCAGGTCACTGGTGTTCGAGTCCTGTCGGAGCTCGCCATTGACCCAAGTTTGGAGACGGAGGTTATCTGCCGCGCCCACCAAGTTAGGACTGACCAGCATTGGGCCCAAAGGCGCGTATTTGTCGAATCCTTTGCTAAAATCCCATTGAGGTACCACGCCAGCGTATGCGGGTTCTCTCTGCCATTTTCTGGCGCTTACGTCGTTGGCCACAACGTAACCTGCAACGTGTTCGAGCGCTGATTCCTTGGATATATTCTTTCCAGTCTTTCCGATCACAATCACCAATTCTCCTTCATAATCGCACTGGTCGTCTTGCGCGATCTTTGGGATGGGGATGTCTTCATTGTATGAAGCGACGGCATTCGAAGGTTTGGTGAAAATTGAAGGATATGGAGGCGGTTTGCGGCCGCTTTCCTGGACTTTTGGAACTCTTTAGCAAGAGAATTTGGACACTTCCATCGAGATGATGGCCGTTCGTTCAGACTTACTATGTTTGATGTAGTTCAGACCAATACACCGGACGAGAGGAACATCACTGGGTGAAAGGATGGGCAAGATTTCCACCACCTGCTTCCGCACGCCAGAACTGGATGTCAAGTCGAATGGCCCAACACCTTCCAACACGGTTGCAACGAGTTTGCCGTTTTCGCAAAGATCCAGAAGCTCATCGGCCGAATCTATCACTGGTTCTCCAAAGTGCTCGGAGCCTTGTTCATCTCTGAAACGAATGAGACGTGAAAACATTTTGAAGCGATTTGAACGACAGCGCTAGAAGAATTTGAACTTGGCCGGGGGGAAATGAATTTTGTTGCAGAAGAAACTCTTCTTCTAGATTTTGGAATACATAGCACCAATCTATGAGGTCTGGCGATGTCGAGCAACATTTTGCCCTGCGAAAACACCATCGCCGCAGCAATCTGGAAACCTTCCGTCAACCACGGCGACATTGCGGAGGTTGCTCCGAACTTGAATGAAGTCAAATCTCAGAAGGAAATGTCGTACAAGACGTCGAGTCGCCTTATGGGGGGAGGGGCGATCCGAAACCCGGATGAGTTCCCCCGACAAAAGCTAGCGGGGCAACATCGGCAACAATGTGGGAGAGGGAGAAGTCGGCATTCGAATAGAAGACATCGGCAGTCTTGTGGGATCCTCAACCTTCCCACTTCTACATGGAAATTCCGTCCCCTACTATAGGTTCGACAAGTATTTGTCAAAAGGCCCGCTTTCGACTGGACGCGTTGGTAGAATGCGCCAGCGGGGACAGGGAACCATTCCATCCCCGTCCAGAGGGTTGTATCTATAAGTCTACGACTATTCTTTTCTCCACGATTTATTCAGCAGCGAGATCATTGAAAATAACCTTCCGTCCCCAGTCTTGTACTTCGACTCCGTCTATCGTCTACATCAACGGCCAATAAAGAAAAATGGCGCCTGCAGCCAATGGAGATTCGCAAGGCTCTGGCCACAATGTTTCGTTACTCATTGATGGAGAATCAGTTCAGGGAGGGTCGAAATTCCCCGTGATCAATCCTGCAGATGGCAGTTCTGTGTGGACATACTCCAGTGCAACGGTTGAAGACGCACAACGTGCTGTCGAATCTGCGGCGGCGGCGTTTCCTGCATGGGCCAAGACTTCAGCAGTGGAACGGAGCGAGATCCTACGGAAAGCTGCCAGCCTGTATGCAGAGCGCAAGGATCAACTGGCAGAGTATATGAAACTTGAGACGGCCGCAGATGATGCTTTTATCGGATTCAACATTTCAGCGACTGCCACACAGCTCCAAGATGTAGCCAACCGAGCAACCGCCATCCAAGGCTCTTTCCCACAGCTTGAAGACGACTCGAGAAGCGCACTTGTGCTGAGAGAACCATACGGTGTGATTCTTGGTATTGCACCCTGGTAAGTTCGTCGGCGATGTTTTAATTATGATTGAAATATGGTTAGAATTAGACTGACATTCTGGATCAAGGAACGCCCCTTATATCCTTGGTACGCGTTCAGTGGCAGCTGCTCTCGCCACAGGCAACACGGCCATCCTGAAGGGCTCGGAGATGTCACCCCGGTGCTTCCGCGCCATTGTCGATATTTTCCATGATGCAGGCCTTCCCAAAGGATGTCTCAATCTTGTTTTTGCTGCGCCCGAGAATGCTGTTCAGGTTACGGAAGCCCTCATCAAACATCCTGCCATTGGAAAGGTCAATTTCACCGGCAGCACTATGGTTGGAGGTAGTGTAGCAGCCACGGCTGGCAAATATTTAAAGCCTGTCTTACTCGAACTCGGTGGCAAAGCCTCAGCAATTGTGTGTGATGACGCAGATCTTAAGAAGGCGGCCACATTCTGCCTGCTTGGTGCCTTTATCCATGTGAGTCCTTACTTACCTTCTATTGCGGATAGAAGGCCTCCAAGAGCACCACTGATAATATTATTAGTCTGGTCAAGTCTGTATGGGCACAGAGAGAATCATTGTCCATTCCAGCATCGCCAAAGCATTCGAAGAAGAACTCAAAAATACCATGGGTGCCCTGCACCCGGAATCCGGGGCTGGTCCCACAGTGATCTCGAGCAAATCGAAAAGCAGAGTCCAAGGTTTGATCTCGGATGCAATTTCCAAGGGGGCCTCACCTATTTGCGGCGCAGATGCGGGCAAACAAGACAAACTGCAGCGCACAGTGTTGGCCAAAGTTACTCCTGGGATGGATCTGTACTACACCGAGTCGTTTGGTCCCGTAGCTAGCTTCCATGTGTTCGAGACTGAGGATGAGGCTCTTGCCTTGGCTAACGACACCGACTATGGCCTTGCAGGTGCCATTTTCACAGAGAATTTGGCCAAAGGTCTCAGGATGGCCAAGAAATATACTACTGGAGCCGTACACATTAACAGCATGTCTATTCATGACGAAGCTGCACTGCCTCACGGTGGAGTCAAGAGCAGTGGCTTTGGACGATTCAACTCTGATCAGGGATTAAATGAGTTCTTGCGCACAAAGGTAATTACTTGGGAGAACTAGACGAGGGAGACCAGGCAGTGATTAGGGTTAGAATAATCCATGCTCTATGACCTCTCTCATACTTGCTATCGCACATGCAAGACGATTGGTCAAACGTGCGACAAGCCTAGACTTGATCCCAAAGCAAGATCGGTTTGACGACGAGACCTTTTCCCATATCATCGCATGCAATGTTGACATCCTTGGCGGCATAAGTCTTCTCAATCCATCAGTTCATTTTGGAAGACAACATGTGTTGATTGTGGGTAATCGGCAACTGATTCTGCTTGTGAAAATCGTGTGAGCGGTCGCAATAAGTCTTTCCTGAGAATAATGGTCCAGACTAACGGCCCAGATTAGACCCAATATCGCCCGTCCAGAATTGTCCATTGAACGAGATTGGTAGATCAGGTATTACTTGGTTGCTTGCACTCAGTACTTCGAATTATTCTCGGAAATAATTATCCCAGCCATGCCCATGCCAGTACCGACACACATTGAAGTGACAGCGAGACGTTTGCCCTGTCTTCTCAGCTCGGACAGCGCTGTCACCACCTGTCTGACTCCCGTGCAGCCGAGGGGATGTCCTAGTGCTCTGAAACTCGGGTTGTTAGCAAGCAAATACATTGTTGATGCCAGTGCAGGCAAGATAACATACATGGCACCACCTCTTGGATTCACTTTTGCCCGATCAAGCCCAAGTTTCTCCACACAATAGACAGCCTGAGGTCGAACGCACTAGGGTTAGCGGTTGTGCACAGCTCGGGGAAAGGGAATCTGCGGCCTACCATGGACGCAAATGCCTCGTTGATCTCGAACAAATCGACATCCGAGGTAGACAGATTGAACTGGTCCAAGATCTTGGGGATGGCGAGGCTAGGGCCGATACCCATGATGCGCGGTTCCAGCCCGACGACGGTGGCGCCGACAAAGCGTCCCAGGATAGGGACGCCCAACTTTTCCGCTTTGGAGCGTCTCATCAGAAGGACGGCCGCGGCGCCGTCTGTGATCTGGCTCGCGTTGCCGCCCGTCGTGTGGCCTGGAGGCCACTGGGGAAAAGCACTTCGGATCTTAGCCAGCGACTCGGCCGTCGTGCCAAAGCGTACACCATCGTCGGCAGAGACGATGCGGGTTTCATATTGTCCCGTTGCGGGATCCTTGAAGTGTACGCTAACGGGCGTGATTTCGTCGGCAGGCCATCCCTCTCGCTGGGCCTTCTCGGCAAACTGAAAGCTCTCCGCAGCGTACTGGTCCATTTTCGCCCGGGAGATGTTGAACTCGGCCGCCACGTTCTCGCTCGTCTGGCCCATTGGCTGTTGGATTTGGCCTGCCAGCCGGTGGGCGTTGATTTTTTCATTCATGGCCGGACTGCCATTGTCCGGTGTCGTCGACATACTCTCAGCGCCCACGGCGACCCCGACTTCGATGGCGCCGGTGATGATCTGGTTGGCAATGGACTGGATGGCCAACAGACCGGAAGAGCAGAATCGATTGCACACCGAGGACGCCGTCGTCTCAGGAAACCCGGCGGTCAAGACGGCGGCGCGGGCCAGATATGCCTGGTCCGTCGCCAGCACATTGCCCACACAGACGTCCTGTACCAGGGCTGGATCGATACCGCTCTTTTCACGCACTGCGGAGAGGATTGCGATGAGAAGCTCTTCGACCGCCGTATTTTTCAGTGCCCCCTTTTTGGCTTTCGTAAGCGGGGTGCGCGTCGCTACGGTGATGACCACGTCGGACGGGGATGGTTGGAGCAGCAGTTTCTTCCCATCAGGCACTGGGCCCAGTTGGTTCATGATGATGTCCAGACGCCGTTTGCCGGTCATTGTAGAGGTTGATTTTGCCATCTCGGAGCCTCTTGAAGTTCTGCTTCCAAAAGGAAGAAAGGGGCACGCGGGAGGTACCAGGTACTCATTCTTTTCATGTTGACCACGAATGAGCACATCGGAGTTAAGTCCATCTGCCACCCAGATGGCTGGAGATCATGTGAACATGACTGCGTCGATATCTTCTCTGGACTTCAATCAGCATGGTCAATGTGATTTCATGGACGGAAATCTTGCTTGTGCCGCGATGGAACATGCCTCGTCCCGGGTATCTCAAATATATCGGATATCCGGAGTTCGTGCATCTCCGGGCAAGCTGTCCAGTACGCGGCCTCGGCCAACGCCACTATTTGCTAGGTCCGACCTCCAAGTTACTGGGATTCGATACAGCCTTTGGCACGGCGACAAGGATGCGTTTCTGCCGCCGATGTCTACTGGTGCAAATGATTCTTAATCTTGGAGTGTTTTGCGAACGTTCAAGGCTGGGTACAATGCTGGAGGTGAATTGCCCGCCGCGAAGGCAGTCGAGTTGAACACGATAGCCAGGCGCATATCGCTAGCGAGCAGCCACGATGGCAGAGAATAGTCTTGCAAAAGGGGTGGCGAATTTGGCCTATGCCACCGCCGCCGGTCTCGCTGGCTACGCGTATCTGGATGCCAAATTGGGGATTGGGGCGGACATGAAGCAGCTGCGACACGAACGCAGCTGGCGACGGCGACTGGATCAAAGAATCAAGGACTTGGGAGGCGACTGCAGCCTCTACCGGATATTTAACTGTGCAGATCAAGGAGCAGAGGCGCTGTGGTTTGAAAATCAGTCCTGGACCTACAAACAATTGAAGAGTGATGCAGATCGCCTGGCCACGATTCTGTGCCGACACGGCATCAGGCCCGGCCAGTGCGTGGCGGTTTTCTCAACAAACTCGCCCGAGATGATCATCGCTTGTCTCGCCCTGTCCAAACTTGGGAGCGTTATGGCATTAATCAACACCAATCTGCGAGATGCCACGCTGCAGCATTGTCTCAGCGTGGCCAACGCAGATTTCATCATTGCAACCCCTGACCTGGCGCCCTTTTCTCCTCCCGGAGTCCGCCAACTGATCCTAGATCTTTATTCATTCGTCAAGATGGGCTCAGCAACCAGTCACCGAGATGGACACGACGAACGTGACAGGGCCGTGACCCGATTGACGTTAGACGAGCTACATCGAACCGAAGCAAGTATCACGACGAGAGAACAACGACTCGCCGACGTGGTCGTATTAATTTACACATCCGGTACGACAGGCAAGCCCAAGGCGTGTGCGATCCGCAACATGCAGGTCATGGCCACCTCAAACCCGTTGACAGCCGATGCGGAGGATCCTGAAACCTACTATCCGCTACGCACATATTCACCGCTGCCCCTGTTCCACGGCACGGCATTCTTCACAGGCTTGGCATACGTGGTCGGCTGCTCGGGCACGTTGTGCCTGCGACGCAAGTTCTCAGTGACGCATTTCTGGGAGGACATGGTCCTGGCGAAGGCGAACCGAATGCTATACATTGGCGAGCTCTGCCGGTATCTGATGGGTGCGCCGGCGTCCCAGTACGATAGATCGCATGGGTGCCTCGTGGCTCACGGGAACGGAATGAGAAAAGACATCTGGCAGCCGTTCATGGAGAGGTTCGGCATCCCAGAGATTCGCGAGTTTTACAGGTCGACGGAGGGACTGGCCAAGTTTGACAACTATGGCCGCGGAGTCGTGGGGGCTGGCAAGATAGGATTTTCAGGGGTCCTGGGGAGGTTCTTCCAAAACCAGACGTTCCTGATTAAAGTCGACCCAGACACCCAAGAGCCTGTTCGAGACGCTCGCACCGGCTTCTGCCAAAAGGCCAGCTTGGGCGAGCCTGGGGAGGCCATTGGCCGGTGCACGGACCGAAGCTTGCTTACTGAATACCTTGGAAATCCCGAGGCCACCGAGGCCAAGATGCTGGCCGACGTGTTTCAGAAGGGGGATCTGTTCCAACGCATGGGAGACATGTTAATCCAGGAGAGGTCTGGCTGGGTTCAGTTCTCCGACCGCATGGGCGATACATTTCGTTGGAAGGGCGAAAATGTCAGCACCACTGAAGTTAGAGACTTTATCTGTGGGTCGGAAGACGTCGAAGACGCTGTG
The DNA here is from genome assembly GCF_000836275.1 of Exophiala mesophila. Classification (NCBI taxonomy): domain Eukaryota; kingdom Fungi; phylum Ascomycota; class Eurotiomycetes; order Chaetothyriales; family Herpotrichiellaceae; genus Exophiala; species Exophiala mesophila. The sequence goes on from NW_015622507.1 coordinate 1,664,285, forward strand.
GTGTATGGTGTCAAACTAGACAAGTTGAGTGGTTTGGCCCCGTTGTGGTGATACATGAACTGACCCGCTGCTGCGAAAAATAGGTACGATGGTCAAGTTGGCGGCGCGGCAATAGCACTGAAGGCCCACGACGCCGCAGCTGAACAGCGTTTCATGGCCAAACTCAGAATATATCTCCGTGACAGCGGGCTTCCAGACTACGCGGTGCCGCGGTTGGTGCGCATCACGACCAGCATTGGGGCCGGAGACACATACAAACAAGCAAAGAAGGATTTCGTGGGACGTAGTTGGCTACCTCGGGAGAACATCCACGGTGATAATTTGTATATTTTACGGAGGTCATTGTTTCATCCGTTGACTGATTCACTGTGGGAAGAGGTTCAACAGGGTAAAGCCATGTTATAGAAGTGATCATCTCGTGGTTGGCATGGGAATATTCAATTGATAGACACGCCAGAAGGCTGCCAGCGGCTTCAGTTTACAGGTTCAAACAATCCGTAAAGTACCTGGGAGTCTTCCATGTACGGTGGGTCCATCAGCCACTGAATGGCATCATCATCAGATGTCTGCCAGGAACCGAGATCTTCAAGCCACGTCCGATCCAGACCACTCATTAATTTGTTGACAAAGTGATTGTCCAGAGGAGGATCACTTGTCGGCAGCACCGCCGGCGTCGAGGCCGATTCGCCCTCTTTCTGGAGGCGTTGGTCGAGGCTCTGCATGGCGGCCGTGACGGTGCGCATGTCGATGCCGACACGTTCCATCAGATCGCGAATGATCATCAACGGCTTCAGGAGGCCGAAATTGGCCCCGCGCTGGATCCGCGTCAGGGCGAGGAACAAGTACATCACCAGGTCGCCATCGGACTCGTGGCGCGTGACCACGGTGGCGGCCGAGAAGAGGGCGTAAGAAAATAGGTACGGCGCGTGGTGCAGCCCAAAAGCCTCCTCGTATGCCTTTGCCAGGCGACAAATCTGTCGCGCGGCCATTAAACATGCCTTCTCTAGCGAGACTCCATTGATACCCACCTTGAGTGAGGCCAAGTGGCCCTCAGGCAGGAAGGGCCGATGGACGAGGATTATGAGGGCTTGAAACGTCGTATGTAGGCTCAGGTGATGTGGTGGAGGCGTCGGATCTTCGAGCGGCCTGAAATGCAGGTGCGCCGGCAGGCTCTCGTGCCAGTCGTCGAGACATTTGCGCAGACTCTTCAGGCACTCGGCCGCCTGGTCACTTGTCATTAGCGTCGCCGAGGGCATATAGAGCCTAGTAATGATATCATTGGTGATCTCTGCCAGCCGGAGCAGGGCGCTGAATGCCGGAACAAGGTGTTGCGGTCGCGGGGTGTAGGGACGAAAGGGTTCGTTTGCGTCCAGAGAGGTGTCCGCATATGGAGCCCAGAGCTCCAGGTCTTCGTACGTATCGAGAAAGATCTGAGGGGGTTCGGTGCCGATCAAGGGCAGAGCTGGGGTCCGTCCAAAGTAGAGCGACTGAAACTTGTCCATGATGTATGCACCGTAGAAGATGCGCCGACGCATTTCCTGTTCGGCCTCGCTGAAGCTGATAATGGTGGGGCTTTTGGGGGACACCGGTTGACAAGGTCGGGTCTTGCGAGGATCCAGGTGTAAACCCATATCAATGATCATGCGATATGCCAGGCCACAATAGTTCCAGCCGACAGTGGGCGATCCGCTTGCTAAAAGGCTGGATCCCATGACGAGCAGGGCGCTGATGGTTGGTAGAGTTGATTTCTCCAGCGCATTTACAAGTAACTCTTTAAATCGACGCAAAAACCGGTCCTTGAGACTCTCTCCATCTCCAGGACTTGTCCCATTCACGTGTGGTCGGGTGCTGTGCAGGGCTGATGCATAAAAGATGGCGTTCCACAAGAGCTTGCTGGCATACCTCCCGTCTTCTACGCCCTCCTTCAGGACCAAGGGCCGATATGTCAATGGGAACAGCAGATGGTGGCGGTTCCAATGAATTTGGAGGAGATGTTGAGCAGTTTCGAAGTCCAGGCCATCAAAATCATATGTGCCGAGCAACAGGGCCGCAGATTCTTTTTGCCGCTCGAGTGCGGCGTGCGCGACCAGCTGTACCCGGATGTCCTCGTTATCTAGAGGACGCGAGGCATTGAATGATGATGCCGCCACCAGCCCGCTGCATCGTGCTGCCTCGTCGCCTGGATCGTCGCCGGCATGATTGGGAGATTTGTCTTGGTAGTGGTAAGCTGATGACGGACCATGAGCGGAAATGGAGCCTTGGTCGTCAACCATAAAATTCGCCAGCCATGGCGAACTCTCCTGTGAGCGGACCTCGTTCTGTGCTGTAACCGACGCGGCTTTATGTCCACAGGGCGACTGGCCGTGGGAAGAAACAATACTGACAGCCTCGGCAGCGTTCTCTCTGGCCGGACTTACTGCATTATGATGTACTTGCAGGGGAGTATCGTGGCTGACCACGTCGACAGCTCTGGAAGGCTCGAGTGTAAACCCATTATCGAGGGCCGTCATGCATCGCTCACCAGACGGTCGGTCCTGCTCGGGAAGGATCCTTTGGTCCAGGCCCTTCAACAAATTTTCCAAGCTGAGTAGCTTGTTGGCCACGGAGGCCATGGAGTCTTGCTTGGGACGAGGGTACCGCCGGGCATCATTCCCATAGACACAGTCCTCGGTGGGCGACGACCGGCACTGGCCACAGCGGGGCTGATTACCGTCACATTTGATCTAGAAGTTGACGCATCAGCGACGTAGTTTGGGAATGAGGAATCTCCTATCCAGTGAAGGCTCACGCACCTTTTTACGGCGGCATGCGATGCAGGCCTTACATTTCGCGACGCCAGACTGATGGTACTTGGACATTGTTAGGACACGCAATTGATGATGGATGTCGGACGTGGTGGAAGTGAGGACCTCCGGGGATAGCTAGCAAGACATGGGGCGGTAATTCTGGACTATAATCAATTACCTAATAACGAGCTCGGGGAACCCTAGGCTGTGAGCCGGGGGCCGAGGGTTAAGTCGGGGTACTCTCGCACTACTGACAGCACCCATAACATCTATTGATTCGCCCCCGGTACCCCGCACTTCATTGATGTTCACGTCCATTCTGCGCCTGAGGCTCCGCTTTAACTTTCTTTCGCTGAATTTCCACGAAGAAATGAGACTGCAGATGTTTGCCACAGATGGCAAATCTCTGGCACCCCCATGTCTCGCATCCTGTGAGACCGCATAAGTAAATACTCGGCCGACCATGGAAGCATCCTCGTTCACATACTTAAGCTGTTCCTCAATCATCTTGCAACGTAAATCATCCAGCGCGGTAGAGTGTGCAATGTGTACCATGACCACGTCATAACTGTCAGGGGCTGTGGCAACAATGCGTGTTGCGGAAGTGGTGCTTTGAGCTTCTCTGTGCTCCCTTTCCAAGTCCTTCAGCAATGCCTCTCGTCTCTCCGAGCTGTCCAGCTGATATCTGCTCACCAAGAAAGTCAACGGGGTATCTTCACCGGGAGATTTGTTCAGTTCTGGGCTATGTTCTTGCAAGGGACACCAAAATCTCAGGTCGTCGCGCGTGGGAGGAGGTGCGAGTTCCTCCTGCATGAGAGCCGTTTTGAACCTTCTGTAGGCCGTGCCAGCTCGATGGGTCTCTGTCAAGGCCGCTGGGTTCGCATAGAGCTCAAATCCACAAACGCGCAGCTCTGCTGGCACGGCAGAAACCAACCAGCAGTAGCCGAGACAGCCTGGTTCGTCCGTCCAGCTTTCTTCGGCCACGCTTTGAAGAAGGGAGAAAAACTGCGACCCGAGTAAAGGAGCTGTGTCAGCGGAATATCACACGCAACGAGGGGCTAAAAATCAAGCTCACGCGCTCTTGTTTCTCTTTGGTCGCAAAGGAAACCATGGGTAGGAGAAGAATGGCCATCTTCAGAGACTGTGCTTTGCCAACTTCCTGGGCCAGGATGGTTATGGGCGTGAAGCTTCAACAATGCCTTGGGGGCAAGCCCAAGGTAATTCCTATCTAGTGTGCGGCGCCGGAGATGCACCTCCGGACAGAGCGGGGGGCGCTCGCATCGCGCTCCTTTTACATAGAGTTCAAGGTCGAATTCCCCTCTATCTGTTTCGGTGACACTGTACAATGAAGACTGAACCATCTTCAACCATGGCCAACAGCATGTGTCTGTCTAGAGAGGAGTTCTATGCCACTCTCGCTGCGCAGACTCGACCTAGCCATCGCCCGTCCTGGTATTTGTCGGCCGTCGCGTGTCTTGCTGCGCTGAACTATCCCGAAGAAGTTGCTGCACTTTACACGATCCTCCTCGAGTCTTACATTCCCGAAGGTGAACGCATGCACCAAACCAGGCGGATCCGAGAGGTGTTGACCTGCTTGGTGGGGATCATTGGGGCCGCAAAGGTGAGTTCTGAGACAGACCACATGGTTTGAGGTCTGGTCCATTAACCTGGGGCGCCTTGATTCAGATTGGTAACGCGTTAAGAAGTCTGTCCGACGTGACTCCTAACGAGTTGCGCGATGAACACTGCTACCGGTGAGTTGGTTAATACCATCTTTACAGGAGACTTTCTTCCTTGCATACTGGCCTTCCAGGCTTCCAAAGGGACCAATCAATCTAATAGTGTCCCAGGGAAAATGAAGACCACGAGGTGGCCGTGGCGCGGGGAAAGGAGTTCCTCAAGAGCATCTACGGCGAGAGCAGCGAAAGGGGCGCGAAGTCGAAGAAAGCGAGTCCGGACTATGATTTTATCATGCGAGGTACGGTTTAACCCATTTCCGGAGACAGCCGATCTGCTCAGCGTAACTGTCTTCTGATGCTTGCTGTCTCAGAGCTTCTCTATGCGCACGTCTTTTCATTTCCGGATATCCTGCCAGTATTTGAGACCGGCCAGATCATTGTCTCGGCGCTGCTGGCCAGCGACTGTCCACTTCAAGCCTCGGGCCACATGCTGGGGATGTTAAGAAACGGAGCCACCAGAGAAGAAATCTCGTACATTCGTGATATCTGTGTGACGATGGTGGGTTACTGGGGAGTCAAAGCCTTTGCGCCATTCGTCGACGTACCGACCTTTCGCTGATTTGTAGAAGCGTCGGGACAGACTTGATTACAACTACTGGAGTAGATATTCTGCATACACAGCGACGGCCTTGTGGTCAGACCGTTGCGTTGGCTCTGGTATTCCCGAACTCGGAGAAATACTCTGCTCTGTGAAATCGTAGTTCAATCCATCCCCTTCAGATCGCTCTTGAGCTAAATCAGCAGCAGGGGTTTCAATCCAGTCTTCAACACACTCTTCAGCCTGTGTCCAAGGTCTAGCGTGCAGAATCCTCTCGGCCTCGATAAACACTCTTATGCCGGGATGGCATTTGGTGCTGTGACCACTCAATTTCGAGCCTCGCGGATGGTGTAGTCTAATCGCAGCGTTGAGGAATCCAGCCGCTTCAGTCGGGAGGTAAGGAACAAGGTCTTTCCGGACGAGCTCACCGAGTAAACGTGACATAGATGCCATATAGCGAGCTCGGGTGTTGTCAAGAATCTCTCCAATGCTCTCCTCTTGCTGGCAGTCAATATTGGTGATACCTGCATTGCCATCTCCAGGCCAAGGGCACCCTACACAAATGGAGACACCATAGACGATCCGAGAAAATGACGCCTGGATCAGCTGGAGTCTGCCTCCTGTGCGTGGAATTCTGACCTTTGCGAGCTGCGATCGATCTTCGATAGATAGGTGTTGCTGCCGATGTTTCAACACTGACCTTGAGACCGCAGTTGATGGAGTCTTGCTGTTACTACCCCACGAGACATGGTCTAGGAGATCCTCATGGAGAGGTTCAGCGATCTGCAAGGTTTCGACTACTCTACCGATCAGAATGCAAAGTCTGACCAGCTGAATGGAACTCGAAACTAGTGCGCTGTATTCATGGACAAAGTCCTCGGCAAAGATCGTGATTTTAGGGTGGAAGATGACTTTTTCAAAGTCTTGCCGTCTGAGGGCGGTAATACTGTACTCGGTGTCCATGATTCGCGATCGTTCCAGGTTGGGAAATGAAGAGAGACGATCTTTGGTGTAGCACGACCACCAAAGACGTCGTTGAAGCCTTGCTCGCCTCGAGTCGGTTCGGTAATTTGAGTTTTGCCTGTGTAAGCCTAAACGAAATGACAATGACACCGCTTGATCAATCCAGTACCGAGGGTTTGCTTCTTCTCCAGCGTCAAATTGTGAGCCATTCATCAAAAGGCATGCCGAAATGTTCGAACACACATCTCTATCGATTCCAAGGCACCGAATCAGCTATAAGATGTCAACTGCGATTCAAACAAGAGCTCAAGTTTTCCCAACCTTAACATTTCCATGAAAGTGCTGGCAGGCTTCCCGCCGGGAGTCAAAGCCCAGCTCTTTCAAAGTAGAGAGATGTGTGAACTGAGATCCCGCATATAAAATGGCCTGTGTCAGCAAGAGGCTTCTCTTACCAGACTCCAGATTGTCGTCATCTAGGTTTTGGAGGTAAAAGTTGTTGATGTCGAGGAAAGGTGTTGACGGATATACATAGCGTAGGAAATTGGCAAAAAGCTCGTCTCGGATATGGGAGCATGGCAAGGACAAGGCTTTTCTCTGTTTCAGATGGTTTATTTCGTCGACGGGCAAACTCTCGCTAAGGACTCGGGTATAGTGGGAGAGCAAATGCCACTTCTCATCATCGTGGACGCACTGGGGTTCGGAAGGACTGCTTCGGAGAGTTTCGAGCAAAAATTGATGCTCCGATTGTGTGATTCGCCCCAAAAGACGAATTTGTGATTCCCTATAGAAGTCAGTGACGCCTCGACAAAGCCTTCGCAATAGGAGACGGCATTACCAAAGCTCTGTATCCATATCGCCCCAATTGTTCGACACTCACCAAGGCAGGACACGTCGCCTTCATGGCAGTCAACAAAGGTGCTGAGTAGGAGCGGCGAAGATTTGGTGATGAAGAATTCCCAGACTCAGGATGGCGATTCAAGATTGGCGTGGTCTGATGCACCCGGAGAAGGCGGAGTTGATGATTGCCGCAACTTCGACCGCCTCCTCCACTGTTTTTCGGAAGCATGATAGAATATTTGGCCAGTCTGTCAGAAGGGAACTTCATGCATGACATTGAAAAAGCCGTTACATGAAGCGATCTCAATCTTGGAAAGTGCCTTCATCAACATCAATCCAGACAGATCAAGAGATATCCAGACACCAACATTGACAATGGGCGACTTAGGTCAGATGTCGTACTCGTATCAAGATGTACCTATTGGCACACCAAGGAGTCTGCGCGTCGTGTGCATGGGGATGGGCTACTCGGGATTGATGATGGCAATGATTATCAGGTCGAAAATGGCAGATGCAAACCTCGAGTTCCAAATTTACGAGAAGAATTCCGACCAGGGCGGAACATGGCTTGTGAACAGGTAAATTTCTTCCACGGTGAGAACGACGTTTTTGCTGACCTGGAGGAGATATCCAGGCTGTCAGTGTGATATTCCCGCCCACAACTACGAGTACAGCTTCGAACCGTTTCCGGAGTGGCCCAACTACTATGCGACGTCGGAACAGATCCACGAATACATGAAGAAGACGTTCAACAAATACCGGTGTGGTGAGTTTGTGAAATTCAATCACGAGATCAAACGTGCCGAATGGCTCGACATGGAAGGAAAATGGCGACTTACGGTCGAGCAAAATGGCGAACAGTTGATCGATGTCTGCGACGTCTTCATCAATGCCGGTGGGGTTCTCGACCACTGGAACTGGCCAGCCATACCGGGGATCGACCTTTTCGGAGGGAAGCTGATGCATTCTGCGGACTGGGACCAGTCTTATGATTTCACCGACAAAGCCGTCGCTGTCATTGGCATTGGCTCATCTGGGATTCAAATTCTGCCCCAAGTGGCCAAAAAGGCCCGCAAAACCGCCCTATTTGCTCGATCCCAGACCTGGATCACACCAAGTGTGGGAATCAGCGAGCCTGGACCAGATGATCCTGATGTCGACGAGACCCTCAATTATTCTCTTCAAGAGCTCTCACGGTTCAAAGCGGACCCCGAATACCTCCGCCAACATCGAAGGAAACTCCAAGATGGTCGCATTCAAGGCTTCAAGCAATTCATCCTGGGGTCTCCTGACCAAGAAGAAGCCATGAAGATGTTCTCCGTCTCGATGAGAGAGCGCTTGGGTACTTCGGACAAAGGCCAGCAAATTGCTCAACAACTCGTGCCTGACTTCCCTGTAGGGTGCCGCCGGCTCACACCTGGACAGGGGTTTCTGGAGGCTTTGTTGGAAGATAATGTCAGCTTGGAATGGAGAAACCTGGACCACATTACGACAAAAGGTATTGTCACCACAGATGGCCGACTGATCGAGTGTGACGCGATTTGCTGTGCCACGGGTTTTGACAACTCTTTCAAACCGCGATTTCCCATCATCGGTAAGGGGAACGTTGACCTCGCCGACCAGTGGGCCGACTTACCCGAGGGGTACTTTGGAATCACTGTGGCCGGATTTCCCAACTACTTCAGTATGTCCCATTCCCGCGCATAATGTTCCTCTTGCTGACTAGTAACTTGTAGCGTTCATCGGGCCCAACTCGCCCATCTCAAACGGGTCATTGGTCCAAGCGATTCAGATCACGGCGGTATACATCGCCAAATGCATCGCCAAGCTGCAAAAGCAGGGAGTCAAGTCGATGGATGTGACCGTGACCGCGCAAGGAGATTTCAACGAACATTGTCGGACTTATCTCGCGAACACGGTGTGGTCGTCAAACTGCAGCAGCTGGTACAAACAAGGGACGACGGATGGCAAGGTTGTGGCAATCTACTGTGGTAGTTCATACCATTTCATTGAAGCACTGAAAGAACCACGGTGGGAAGACTATCACTTTGAGTATTTTGGCGGCGTTCGATCCAATCGCTTTGCATACTTGGGAAATGGGATGACACTCGCCGAGACCAGAGGCAAGAGTGTCGGGGCGACACAGACTATGAATCTCGACGAGTACTGGAACTTGTTCAACTTGCCCAGCATCTTGGAGTAGTACTCAAATTGGAAAGTTTTTTAAATGTCCAGAGCTTCTGTCCACTATTTCATGTGATTCGGTACTGGATGATACGTACACTAATGGGCAGTGGGAGGCAAGATGCCTCTGTTTTCCTTTTTCCACATATTACGTAGCCCCCCGTTCAAAATATTGCGTATCGATCTATCTTGAATACTCTTCTATGAGGGCGCTTCGCCATTCTCATATCGATCTTCTTGGTCCACTCCGAAACCACTGACTTGGTCCATTCCGAGCCTCCGAGACCGTTGTCTCGGTCGTACTGATGCACGGCCATGAAGGGGCCGGCATATTCGGCGCATTCTCCGCGCTGATCCAACAACTGGTATCTGCTCCCAGTGCGCCACCCTGGGATCTGCATCAATTTTTGGATGTGCTCAGTTCGATACCATGCGTGGTAGTCCTCCAGAACCTCTGTGTCGTTTTCGGGTGTAAGCGAATTGACCACAACGATGCCATCGTCCGGAGGTATCTCCTTGCCACTGTGCGCGGCAAAGTCTAATCGTTTGTAGAGAAGCAAAGTCATCGTGGCCATAGGAGAGGACCACTCTTGTAGCAGTTTACCTAGGTCCACCGCGTCAACGTTGTTGATGTCGTACACAACTTCTGAGCGGTACGGTTTGGTGGGGTCGGGGTCATCGACAGCCGTGAAAAACTTCTGCTGCGTCGCCCATGGTGTCTGCTTGAAAGTTTCAAGTCTCCAGCGGTCGAAATCATCCAAGCTGCCTGTCGGGCTCAGTTCAATTCTAAGACAACCCGGCTGGCCCATCTTTTTCGCATCGGATCGGTCCTTGACATTTCGAAGGATAGTCTGATCTCCAGGGTAATGTTTAATAGTCCAACCGGGGCTGGATCTCCGGAGTTCGCGGAGACAGGAAATCCGATAATATCTACTCGGTGACGAGATTTCGCTATAGACATCCTTGCGATCTCTACATGGTTTGGAACTCTCCTTTGCTGGCTTCAACACGAGATAAATTCTGGAAGGAAAAAAGGACCACTCGCGTCTCAACTCGGAGCCAGCTTCCACGCCTATCCAACAATTATGAACCGCGAAAAGCTTCCACTGTTTGACGAACTTCCTCTGTCAGCGCGAGACCCTCCCTATTCAGCTTGGGGTTTGTGGAAAGATTCATCCCTGGGGTCACTCAACCATTTGACTGCGGACAGAGTTCTGCAAGCAGCAAAAAGTCAAATCACAACAGGCACGCGAGTGTGTCTCAAGTGAGTCCGCCTTTTTTTGCCCAAATTTGCCAATCGACACCTGACCAAATTCTTTGCCAGCCTTACTCTCAATGCGATCAACCCTGGCTTGCTTGGACGTCCGAGCTTTGAGCAAAGGCTGATCAATAAGGAGCCTCGTGTCATCAACGATGATAGTGTAAATTAGCCCCGTCGTGGAGATCCAGAGCGCTGCTGATCAAATTTCTTTTACCAGATCTCTTTCAACACCCAATGCAGCACTCAGTGGGATAGTTTCCGGCACTTTGCTTATCAAAAAGAAAAGATGTTCTACAATGGGTAAGGATAACTTATGGCTCAAAGAGTACGGCCTGACCGGTGCAGTATCACCCAAGATGTCATTCATGGGCCAGATAAACCTGGTGTGAATGGAATCGGAGAATGGTCGGAACGGGCGATTGCTGGGAGAGGCGTGTTGATCGATTTCTACGACTGGGCTCAGACCAACGTGGACGAGTTCGATCCTTTGGGAACTTCGCCCATCACCGTTGAGCAGATCAAGAGAATAACAGCAGAGAAGAATATCGAGCTCCTGACAGGCGACATTCTTTTCATTCGAACCGGTGTGTTATCCTCTAGGCTCCTCGCTTTTCTTGACTAACAGACACCTCAGGGTACGTCTCAGCATATCGTCAGCTTTCTGGGGATCAAAGGAAAGACATATCAACCAAATTTGCTTTTCCAGGGCTGGCACAGTCAGAAGAGACGACCCGTTGGCTGTGGGAGAGGCAATTTGCTGCGGTAGCCGCGGACTCACCCGCGTTCGAATGCACGCGTACGTTATTCAACGGAAACCCTTTCGCAAGGACATGTTCTTCCTCGACTAACCCGTGCCGCAGCACCAGTGGATCCTGAATATTTTCTTCACCCAGTCCTCCTTGCGGGCTGGGGAACTCCTATTGGAGAGCTCTTCGACTTGGAAAGGCTATCAGAGGCATGTGCGAAGCTAAATCGGTGGACATTCTTCCTCTGCAGCGTTCCCTTGAATTATAGCGGCGCTGTGGCGAGCCCAGCCAACGCCATGGCCCTATTTTGAGTATTACCAGAAGCCTGCGCAGGCTCTAGGGGTTCCCTGTCTCTCCGCATTCATTACAGCGACCGGCTGGTCTTCAGTAGCCATTGTATCCCTTCCTGCAAATCATTATCCCAGACATTGTTACTCGGGAGTCCATTTACTCTTCTGAATCCATGTGGAAGCCCTGGATAAATCTTTGATCGAACTTGAACGCTAAGTACGAAATCATGAGCAATCCGGCCTCTCCTTAGGGACATGGTCTTACGTACCCTGAAGATTCTAATTTGTCTGCAAACAGCATGCCATGGTCCCTCAGCGGGTCGTTGCCGCAGACCAGAATATGCGTCGGTGGCATTCGTTCCATCACTCCTTCGCTGCAGAGTAACGGATTGGTGATGACATCCCGTCGACCTTCGTCGTCGACTTGGAGCATCTCGGCGAAAGCTTCGACCAACGAATATGGCAGCAGCGGAGCGTGCCTGCATTGGATGGGGGATGATTTTCCGAGAGTTCCAATGGCATGGAAAGGAAAACTATCGGGATGACACAGCCATGGCATCCACAGAGCCTGTCCCTGGATCTTGACGTCGTTGACCTTTTCAGAGTGCTTTAGCATCACACATTCTCCAGTCGAGCGAAAGCCACTTACCATCCTTTCTCTGACCGTTAGACTTGCCGCCAGGTTAGCACCGCTGCTGATCCCAGCGACGTACAGGTCGATGTTCGAGGGAAGGCCTAGGGTTTGTGGTTGATGCAGAACCTGACATCTGGCATCCCACGCGTCGTCAAATGGGTGGGGATACGTCCATTCAGGGGTGTGTCTGTAGTTGATAGAGACCACAACGATGTTCCCCTGGCTTGCCAGTTGCACACACATCCCGTCCTCGGTCGACAGATTGCCGCTGAGGAAGCCACCGCCGTGAAAATAGAGCAACACTTTGCACGAGTCGCCATTCTGGAGTTCTCCTAGTCTCGTTTCTAGACTGCAGGCGACCGGATGAGGCCAGTAGACACGGGCGCCGATCTCTTGAAAGTCGCGGCAGAGGATGGACTTTGTCTGCATGGTAACATCATGACCCTCTTGCTTTTTCAGTGCATCTTCACTCGCACGGCACCGAGCCGCATTACTCGCGGTACGGAAGTCTCGACGCTGTTCTTGGGTATTGAGCAATGCCACAGGAAATACAATGCCTTTGTCCTGGACAAGATTGAGCCATTCCTCACAGACACCTCCGAACTGGCTATAGTCCGCCATGTCTGTCTGGCACATGGACCAAGTATGGCCTCAAACCTCAACTACCGTATTAGGTTTGGGAGATCATTGACTGCCACCTTCTCAGATGCCGTTCAGTAATCGGGAGATCTTCATAGGGCTCATATGTCGATTCATAGAATGTGTCCTGCAGTCCTACACAAAGCGTACGGGCTTCTCAAGCTGCACGGTGAAACGGTGATTGGGAGATGGTGTTCTCGCAGATCGTGATCTCCGGATCTCCGTTGCTTGGACCGATCTCAAGATCTCCATGTGGAATAAACTTCAAGCTTGCGCGTAACGAAAGGAGCTCCTTGCGCCCCTGCCCACGGGGAAAATCCTAGAACAACTTGACCGCCCCGCGGGGTTCGTGGGTGAGATATATATATCTAACTGCCCCTTGACGCCAGACTTCGCCCTTAGGATATAGCGTAGGCATCGAAATCATAAGTTCTCGAGAGTCTGTGCTCTTCATTTTTGGACGAACGAACTAGCCAACCGACCACTCGTCACTATGGCTGCCGAGAAACGCGAGTTCAACGCCCGAAATTTTTGGATATGTTTCTTCATATCCATGGGCAACGTCGCCTTCGGCTATCCCGCCGGTGAGAATACCTTGATCTGGAGAACGGAAATACATGGGAGCTGACATTCCCGCAGCCATCATCGGCACCACACTGTCCCAGCCAGGGTTTCTGAAGTACATGGGCATGGTAACTGAGCATGGGCTCAGCGCCAATGCTCATAGTTTGATTGGAGCCATGAACGGTGTCTTCCAAGTACGAGAACCTTCTCACTGGACTAGATTTCGGAAGCTGATAACTGTCTGTGTTCTTTTAGGCGGGGGCTCTCTTCGGGATTTTCACCGCCGAGATGGTCATGGACAGGTGGGGCCGAAAGGCGGGCATTCTTTACACCGCCACCTTATCTGTCGTCGGAGGGGCGCTGGTAACGGCCAGTCAAAATGTTGGCATGTTCATTGCTTTCCGATTTATTGCTGGAGCCGGGTCTGGATTGATACAAGTGTGTAAGTGAACAAGATGAATCGATCTCGGCGCGAATCATCTATATCTGACGATACTTCGTTTCTCAGGCCCAGTATACAGCTCGGAACTGGCCCCACCGCATTGGCGAGGATTCTTCGTGGGAATGAACGGCATGCTCATCGCCACAGGCTATGCTTTAGCCGCTTATATGGGACTGGCCTTCAACTCGATCCAGAATAATCCCCAAGCACAATGGCGCGGCCCGTTAGGCATGTCTATCGTCTTCTCCGCGTTCATGATCCTGGTTCTCCCTTTTATTCCCGAGTCGCCACGGTGGCTTTTGATGAAGGACCACCCGGACAAGGCTTGGGACGTTGTGAGAGATCTGCATCACGCGCAAAATGATGTGAACCACGAATTCGCGCGTCGCGAGTTCTACCAGATCAGGAAACAGATCGAGCTGGACCGGACACTGGACCATTCGTGGAAGCACATGTTCCAGAAGCCAACGTACCGTAAGCGGAGCTTGCTGGCCATTGGATACGCCTTTCTCGGGGAGAGCACCGCGGTGCTGGTCATCACAAACTACGCGTCAGTGCTTTACGGGCAGCTGGGGTATAATAGCCACCAACAGATCAGCCTTCAGGCTGGCTACCACACGGTCCCAATCATCGGGAACCTGGTCGGGGCAATGCTGATTGATAAGGTTGGACGTCGTCCGCTGATGCTGCTGGGGCTCGCAGGCTGCGTGGTGTGCCTGTCGATCGAGGCTGCCATGGTCGCGTTATTCACGGGGGAAGGCCAGGCGCACAACACCGCGGGATTGCACATGGGCGTAGCAGCGCTCTACATGTTCATCTTCATGTACGCTATCGGCGTCGACGTGGCTGGCATCGTCTTTTTCGGGGAAATGTTCCCCAACCACATCCGGGGCAAGGGATTCTCGCTCAGCGTGAGCACCAAGGCCCTCACAGACTTGGTGTACCTACAAGTGGCCTCGACGGCCTTTGCCAACATCGGCTGGCGCTTCTTTTTGGTCTTCATCTGCATCGTCACCGTTGGCTTCGTTGTCATGTGGATCTATCTGCCGGAGACCAAAGGCCTTCCCCTCGAGGAGGTTGCTGCCATCTTCGGTGACCAGGATGAAGTCATGCTGTACCTGAAGGACATTCAGGTAGATCAGGGCTCCGACAAGCTCGAGATCCACCACATCGAGGCCGAGCATGAGATTGTCAAGGTGGTCACCGACGACATGATCAAGAGCGCCACCGAGCAGCCTTGAACACAAGTGGACCGGCCACCTTCCTACAAACACTCGTCTCACATGCTTGTGAGTACCTAGATACTCAGTAAAAGCACTGCTCGCGCTCCACTAGTCAAAGGCTCCTGTGTCTTGCGGTCTAGCTTGTCCACAGTGCGAGGAGTTCAGTGCATGCGACTTGCTTCAAGAACCTCAACTCCACGTTCCTAACCAGACTGATCACCAGTCATTGAACTCAAGGCTTCACAACGACATGCAGTGGCTTCTTCTTCAAACTGTGACTCCGTGACAGATTTAATGCGAAAGTGAACCCTAATCAAATACTGTTGCCGTCAATAAATATGGCAAACTCCTTCACATGATGTACCTAAGCCTTCCAAATTTAGTCATATCGACAAGACATTTGTACAGTATGCAGTACTGCGTCCAATTATGCCCCTCGAGCCGCAAGAAGACTGCCCATGAGCGCCGAAT
The DNA here is from genome assembly GCF_000836275.1 of Exophiala mesophila. Classification (NCBI taxonomy): domain Eukaryota; kingdom Fungi; phylum Ascomycota; class Eurotiomycetes; order Chaetothyriales; family Herpotrichiellaceae; genus Exophiala; species Exophiala mesophila. The sequence continues at coordinate 1,679,602 of NW_015622507.1, forward strand.
ATCCTGGGAAGCTGGGAAGACCTACTCTATAATATATTTATAGTACTCATAGAATGTTTTTGTGAGGGTTTAGCAAAGAGTTCTGCAACTAGCTATGCTACCGTATGTGTTACGATCGTAACATGTAAGCAAGGTTGAGCAACGTTATGGCATACTACAGGTACGCAATGCCTACGAGACATGGGAAGCAATGCTTCCGTACGGATCAAGCAAGCTCCGGTTTCAGCATCGACAGCAACGCCATTGACAAATTGTACATATACCCTAACGACGCCAGGACGAGGTCAGACCTCTTTCCTCCTTCTCTAGGTTAGTACCATGGAATCGCGCTGTCTACAAAGGAGGTCCACCCTGCGGTTTGTACGAGCCGTAACATCATTAGGACCTAGAGTTACCTTCTACCGACTATTTTTAATTTTAAATTAGGGTTTTATGGCTATAGAATAGAATGGGACCGCGAAGACGAGGGTGCGTAGTAAGGTGAGAAGAAGGGTGAGAGGAGGTGAGAGGAGGGTGAGACGTGAAGAACAAGTTGATAAAGCAGCACGCTTGTGGTGAGCGCCCACGTGAGCTGCGAACAGCTTTTACATTGCTTGTGCTGCCAAGCGTCCGTACCCCAACCACAGACTCAGTCCATCAGACTAATCCAAGCAGCTTTATACTTCAAAGTTGTGATCTCTTATCGATTGTTGGTAGCAAGATTCTAGAAAGCTCTATCGGATCTTTGTGGCGTGAATCTTCTACAGGACTGCGGCTAGCCCGAGAGCAGCTGCCCCAAAGAATGCCGGGAGGCCAACAATGTTGGTTGGGACTGCTGCGTTGGATGTGGCTGCTGCGTCGCTCTCAGCAGCACTCTCAGTCGCGCTCTCAGTTGCACTCTCAGTCTCGCTGGCTGATGTTGCTGCTGCAGTGGCTGATGCGGAGGCTGAAGTCTCAGTGGTTTCTGCGCTGGCAGTAGCAGGTGAGCCATTTGATGTGGTCGCGGCTCCCGTGGCAGTAGCTGAGGGGACGGTGACGATGTCCGAAAGGCTGAGCGTCAAGCTGGCATAGAGAAGGCAGAACGCATCCCCGAATTCGCTGACCTCTGTGATCTCATCAGTACACAGTGTGCTTTTGTATCGAGGGATTGATTCTCACCCAAAACCTCCTCCGGTGTGCATACTGTTGGAATAAGCTCCAGAAGGTGCTCAACCAAGCCTGAGTCTGAGCAGATACAGACCAGATCAGACAAAGAGCATCCAGTTGCTGCAGCAGCTTCCAAGATAGGTGATTGCTATAGTCGCCACCATAAGTTGTCAGTTGTTCTGCTCTTGTCTGACGCTTTCGAATGTTGTATGCTTTCTAGTACTTACAGCGCATTCTGGCAATGATGCAAGGTCCTGGGAAAGTGCCGGGGCGATGAACAGCACGGCTGCGGCTGTGATAAAGTTGTAGAGCTTCATCTTCGCGAATGGGTAGATGTTACGATACAGTTGCAAGTAGTAAGAAAGTCCTGGTCGGTCAAGGAGCACAGACTAGAAAACATAGATTTGAACAAGATAGAGCAACGAGTAAGTGGACATTCGTTCTAGTTCTAGATACATCTCTTCCAAGAAAAGTTTCCGAGGTCGGCTTGCAAAGATTTGATCCTACGCACAAAAAGGCGCGTGCTGACGCCCTAGAATCGGATGTAACTAGATTGGAGGATGCTAAGACTGAGTAGTGGTGGTAGCCAGATGATCAACATGCGTGGTGAGACCGTCGAGAAGCAAGCACTAGCCCATCGATGTCCGATCAGTGGACGCCAATTTTCCCTGTGTCGTCGGCAAGCAGCTCATCCAGGGAAAAATATACAGATCTGCACCACGCAAGTCCCACGCCGAGGTACCCAATTTCAATACGTGCATCTTGTTTCGTAATGAAATTGCAAATGTTTGGCTGGACGAAGACATCTGTAGCGAGCTTGGGTCCACTCATTGGACTCGAATTGCCCATCTCTCGAATATTTTCGGCCAAGCACTGTTATGATTTCTGGAAAAGGAAGCTTGCTACAGTCAGCTACGGTCAAATGGATGGCTCTGATTTTCATCGGCGACAAAGGCGAAGTCGGAGCCAAGATACCCAGACAATCTAATGCTAAGCCGGTTCAAATATCAATGCCACAAAAACGACGACGTCGAAGTATATCACCAGATAATCTAATCAGATTAAGCCAAGACACAATGCCGAGATCTTGGAGGTAGAATGCCAAGTGACACACAGAGGATACTTATATTCGACTCGGTCGTGCTTCGGTCTAAGTGGGCTGGTCGCAGCATCACGGTCCGAGGACGTGACTGAAAACATCTCCGCAAAGTCTTGGATCTTCGATATGGGGCTTCGCTAGATCCTACCAACTGAATTTCGAGCCTAGTGAGGGCCTTATGTGCTCGTCAAGGCCATCAGAAGAATTTTCACCCTGCCCCCGCATTAACGAGCGATGCGGAATATGCCGGCGCAAAAGACCCTTACTGGTGCTCGACAAATTATTTCTTCCCACGAGAACTTGACCCAAATTAAATAGGATCTAGGTCTTTGTATGGAACCTAACGCACGTTCCTGTATGCCAGGATGAGGATCAGGCCACGTTCAAGCCTCGTGAAGGTTAGTCAGTCCCGTGTGCTTTGGGTATTTGACGGACAACAAACGCGCAAAACACCACGCCTCACACGGCCGTCAGATTAGATAAGATAATTGAATGACTCGACAGCCAAGATAGTAGTGTATCGGTACTCCACCCCCCTCAGAAAGTTATTCGTTTTGTTGTTCCTACAACGACGGTACCTCTCTGTTGACCTGTTGACTACCAAGTGGCGAGAAGACGTTTCTCTCCGTCCTCAAGTCTTGCGTGGCAAAGGCTCGGAAGTTGTACGGAAACGACAATCTCACGAGCATTGCTTCCACGAGCTTGGCTTCAGCTGTGAACATCCCTCAAGAAGGTGGGTTCATTAAAGCAATGTGAAGGACCTGGAAACAGGTGTAGCTACGTCCTCAGAGATGTATATACTTAGACTTTTCAGTTACAGGACAGCGTTATCCATTCGCCATGTTGTATATGTTTACCCTTCGTCTCATTTGCTCCTGTCGACCTGGCATGGGAAAATGACAAAGGTTGAAAGCCAACGATGCTCAACAGAAAGCGCATTCACCTTGCGCGTTGATTCGTTGTCTGAATGGTCTTGGGCAGCGATGAGTTAAGACTTTTCTCGCGAGTTTAAAGACATTATCATAGGTCTCGGTTCAAATGCTTCAGATCTAGTGTCTAGGCGCTCTGCCTTTGTCTCCATGAATTCCACCGCCCGGACTCGACTCGTTCCGGCCTCTGCTGATGCAGGATCTCAACTGACTTTGGTCCATAGACCACTGTTGGCTATTAAATCTTGTATGCCTCTGAGACATACGAAGTGGCCAGGCTCAACTTACAACTCAAATAGTACTTTATGTCACCAAGAGCCATCGAATTCCAGAGAAATCGGTGTGTATTAGATACCGTATTCCATGGGATTCTGCTTGGCAATTCACCTATGGTGTATCGAGGGTGGATTTCTTGGAAACTTTCCCTCCGTTATCGCATCTGAATGTGGGGCACATTAACAGCCTTGAAAGACGACCGCGTTGTATGGACCCTGACTCAGGAGCATCAGACCTGACTTGTCCTTCTAGGGATGACTTTTATGCCAGGTGGATTGGAGCATTGCGTCCCACTTCCAGACACAACAGGAGGAACGCGGCAGCTGCTACCAGCATGTGATGCAGCCATCTGCAAACTACTGGCATTTGCAAATGCCGGACCGACAAGGAGCAGAGGACATCACACAACCCCGAGCAAATCACGCCAATGCTAATCGAATGCACGCCTTGCATTTGGACATTAATGCAGAGTGAATTTTTTTCCCGGTTGGCCTTTTGCACTAGAGAATATATGATCTTTCTGCCCCTCGTGTGGCAGGAGCTCTGCTCATAGTCGATCAGATTATCCAACATCATTGTTCTTTCCTGGGGAATGGCTCCGACAATCTTCCTCCTCGCCCTAGGGCTCTTCTCCTCCCTTGTGCTGGGACAGGATTTTGGCTGCATGTCCGGCATTCGACAGGCCCTGGCACCATTCTACTTCTCCGGCGGGCAAGTGTTTGATTACTATCAGAACTTGTGCGCCAATGAGCTCCGTGTCACTTCGATCTACGCGGCTGCTAAGGTGTATTGCACTGAGAAAGAGATTGAAGTTGGGGTTTCGACTCTAGAAGACAATTGTTTTACCTGGGGCGAAGTTGAAGCTATCCCATGGTCTGAGATTGAACCTAAACTTACCGATGAATACATTGCTTCTCTTCCGACCCTCACGTTTGAGGATCGTGCAGCTGGTGGTGTGTTATCTGAGCCATACCTTATCGACGAGGAGTACTACCAACTCGCTGTAAGAGCCGCGGTAGGTGCTATACATGTTCTCTCTTGGAGGAGCGATAGAACTGTTTCTGACAAACGTGTAGATTGTTCCAAACAGGCAATTCAATCTGCATATGAAGTATGGGTGAGTATCAACTAAACACTGTACATCACACATCACACATCATAAGCTAATGGCTTTGTGATAGCTGGGGTGTCTACGGATTCTGGGGTGGACTTATCTTCATTGGGATGGCAAGCCGTTTCATTTCCTTTGTTTCACGATCCAGACTCAGACGCCCTGCTGCTGATATCGAGGGTGAGGGCGTCACTCGTAAATCTGGCCTTCTCTCTCTCTTTAAGGCTGTTCATCACTGGTTCCGCACCAACCTCATCATCCCCGCCGCATTTGGCTCCCACCATCAGCGACTATATTATTGGTGTGCTATCCCTACCCGGATGGAGACTCTAATCGTTGTCATGTACTGGGGTCTGAATATCATCCTATGTGCCATCTCGTACGAAATACTCCATAAAATGTCAGCGTAAGTGCAACATCAAGCTCCGAAGGGTAGAGGACCTATATGCTGACGAGAACTTATAGCTGGGGTCGACCATCTATTCAACTTTGGAAACATATCGCGGATCGGACTGGAATCATCTCATACGCCAATTTACCCTGGCTCTGGCTGTTCTCTGGTCGCAACAATATTTTCATATGGGCTACAGGCTGGAGTTACTCTTCCTACAGCATCTATCACAGGCACATTGCCCGGGTAGCTACGATCCAGGCGGTCATCCACTCCATTGCATGGAGTGTGATGGAAGGTGATGGTAAGTCTGGAGTCTTCGTTACCCACTCTGTGGCATACTAACTGCCTCGCAGTTGGTTCTTTGGGACGGTCATGGGGGGAGCACTATTGGTACATGGGAGGAATTGTGTGTACTCTTGTCCCATTGCAAGGTCTTTGACTTACTGACGTAAATCTAGGCTACCATCACCATGAGTCTTCTCATGGGTCTTTCTTCGGTATACCTCCGAATGCGGCATTATGAAGTATTCTTGATCATTCATATTGTCTTTGCTGTTTTGACGCTGGTTGGACTATGGTAGTAAGTGTGCCAACCCACCACTGCCTGTGTCAGCCCTACTAACGTGATCGGCAGCCATACGGTCGATATTGGTGGAGGGTTATATGACAATTATATATGGCCCTGTGTCGCAATCTGGTCCTTTGACAGGCTTGTTCGATTTGTGCGATTAGCCTATTGCAACTACCGGGTACGATACTCTGGAACAGCGCCACTATCTACCACGTCGATAGCGACATACAGCAAAGACACCGACATGATCCGAATTGAATCGGTTGTAGGGCCAAATCTCCTCCGTCCTGGACCAGGTCAACATTATTTCCTCTACCAGTACAACAGGCTTCTATTCTGGGAAAACCACCCATTTACATTGGCAGCTTGGTATGGTTCAAACGACAGTGATTCCAGCAAGTCGAAAATATCCTCAGAAACGGAGAGTGCCTCAGAGAAAGCAGCCGCAACCACTGCTGTCGGTGAAGGAACAGAAAAGCCCATTCCTTCGGAGGGTACTCCCGCCGCTGCCGTCACAGAAGTCACTGACAACACCCAACGAGATGTCATCTCAAGCGCCTCATCGTCAGGAAGCCTGTCCTCGCCAGCGGAAAAGAACAACGCTCCCGAAGAGAATCAGCTACCAATTGCTGCCGGACAGTATAAGCTTGTCTTCCTAATCCGACCATTTGATGGCTGGACAAAACGTCTCCGCGACCAATGCATCAAGGCTGGCCCAGAGGGCCTCAACGCAAAACTGTTTGTTGAAGGACCATACGGAGAAAAGAGCCCCGTGCTATCATTCGAGAACGTCATCTTCATCGTCGGAGGCACCGGTATCGCCGGAGCAATTTCATACCTACAAGAATACGACCGACTGATGGCGTCGAAATCACAGAAAGTCCTCGCCCGAGACATCACCGTCGTATGGTCAGCCAAGCAAGCTCACATCATTCGCGACGTGATGAATCGCGAACTCAGACCGTTCTTGAACCGACCAGACATTCATTTCAAATTCTACGCCACTCGAGATAACAAGATTGCGTCGTCGTCGTCGATGATCGAATCTGAGAAACTAGGTACCACCAGACAAACCCAGATCTTCGATTCAAGACCGGATATTCGTCAAAGTATCTTTTCTGTCGTCGATCAGGTCGATAGCGCAGGCTCTCGGGGTGGTAGAATCGCTATCTTTACCTGCGGCCCAGCGGCTATGGCTGACGAAGCTCGTCTTACTGCCCATGAGGCCCTCAAGGCTGGGAAACAGGGTTTGGAGTATATCGAGGAAGCTTTTGGGTAAGTCTTGATGTTTTGCGTCACGGTTTTAAGATTTCCCCCTTTTGGTTCAAATGTATGTGAGAGAACTGTTGCTGACTATAATGTGTGAATACAGATGGTAGGTAGTTAGTGGTGGAACAGGGAAACCTCTGTGTATTGTAAGTAGATGGGGCGTTGTGAAGATTTAGATACCAAGTATGTCGACATCCTGAAGGATACCTAGTTGTTAGGGGGGAAGATATAGGGCCTGAGTGCCCATGAGGCTAAAGTAAGGTACCTAGGTATGTAGTTATTAACCTGACCTAACCAGGCTGTCTAAGTAAAGGGTCCTTAGGCCTCCGGCTCTTGGCCAAGGCTCCAACGGGTCTGATGTGGACACCTGTCTTCGATTAAGCATTACCAATCCAAAACCCCCTTACACCAAGAAAATCTCCATGCTATTATTACTACTTCATCAATTAAGATATATTTATATTTGTCGGGTGTGTGGACCTTTAAGATCAATCATGTAACAAATTCAACTTGACTCTGCTGTCTTTGTTGCTTTCGAATCATGCTTGGCTATAAATTTATCAATTTGTCGCCCGAGCAAGTCGAGATTCGTCGTCAGCAGCTCGACCGTGATGGGTTTCTGGCATGGTTGACTCCCATCATCCTGCTGACGGTCATTTACATTTATCGTCGACTATACAGCTTCATCTCATATTCAGCAAGAGATCAGAATCACTCACACAAGTCTGCGACGCCACATTCCTGGCCCCGAAGGGTATATCGACGTGCAGCTTGGATTCTCAACACCACATATGTCTCTGAGTTTGGCCCCCTTCGCGTCCAGATTCTGGGATTGTTCTATGTAGCATGGCTCATCTCTCTGGCCGCTCGCCACACTGGAAATGACTACATGCACATCACCAAGGCCTTGGGCCACGTTGCTGTGTCCCAGCTGCCCATTCACTATCTTCTGTCCTTCAAGTCGCCAATGTCGCCCATTTCCATCGCTACCGGAGTGTCTCACGAACAGCTCAACCCCTATCATCGCCTGCTTGGACGTCTGATCCACGGCTTTCTAGCCGCGCATGCTGTCTTATATATCCGATTCTTCGTCGTGTTGGATCTGCTTGCCAAACGAATCCAACATCGCGATGTCAGATTGGGAGTCCTAGCCTTTTGGTCTTTCAACTTTCTTGGTCTGCTCGCAATCCCACCAATTAGGCGGAAGCTGTACCATAAGGTCTTTTACCGGAGTCATGTCGTTCTGAGCGCCATTGTCGTCCCTATTTTGTTCTTCCATGTCCCTTATACGAGGAAATATGTGGTGCAGGCTGGAGTTCTTTGGTTTGCGAATGGCCTTGCGCGGAGCAGAGCGAGTAGTGTCAATGGGCTCACCGTCACAACTCTCCCTGACACGAATCTCGTCCTTGTCAACCTCACGGTCAACAAATCTCGAGCGTTTGCCGAAATCACACCTGGTCAACATGTGTATGTTCGAAGGAAAGGTCTGGGCCCAAGAAATCCATTCTCAATTGTGCACACCACCCCCTCCGAGAGTGGTAAAGCGGAGCTGGACGTCAGCCTTGTGCTTCGAGATCTGCAAGGCCCGCAGACAGCATATCTCTCTGGCCTGGCAAGCAAGGGGCTCTTGCCTTCTCTGGAACTTTCCATTGAAGGACCATATGGTGATTCAAGTCACTACTTACCTAGGCTTATTAGTTCATCTCGACAAGGTGATCGAAGTCAAGTACTGCTAATTGCGGGTGGCGTGGGAGCCACGTACTCCCTCCCAATGTACCTCGCTCTGGTGAAAGCACGGCGCTCCACCGAAGGACTCAAACTGATCTGGTTGGTAAAGTCACAGTCAGAAGCTCAGTGGGGCCTAGATGTGTTGCAAACGGCCCACGTTTTGGTTGACGTCGATATCTATGTCACAGGACCTTCGCATAATGGCAGTTGTAATATCAAAGGTGTCACTGTCAACACCGAGGGATCACGGCCTGATCTAGCGAGCATCATTGACGACATCATGGCTTTCAGATGCTCGTTTGGAAAAGTCACTGTCATGTTGTGTGGGCCACCTGGACTGTCACGTGTCGTGCGGGCGGCTGTTGGTCGTCAGGTTCTTAGCTATGGCCGTGAAGTTGAATGGCATGAGGAGCAGTTTGGATTTGGTGGTTCATGATGGCCAGACCAGCAACTCGGGGTTAGAAGTTGGGCTCTGATGATGATTCAGATCCGACATCTCATGCCCGCAGCAAGCCAGTCGATGATAGAGAAGATTTGTTGAGCAAACCAAGGCATGACTGAGCGCCGGCTGGGGATTGTCCATCATATGCTAGAGACTTCTGGTCCCACCAGTCACATGTGTCTTCAAACAGATGGATGACGCAGAAAGCGAATCTCAAACCTTCCTGTGTTGGCTGGCACATTTTGATCTTCTCCTCATTCTGCCAAATCTCACTTGAGTTGCTCGAGTTTCGACAGCAAATCGAAGAGAACAACCATTGATGATCCCAGCTTCTGATTGAGTTCACACCCGTACCTACTCTTATCCTCCATCGCGATATCGGTACACGCAGAGAAAACAACAGCCGGCGACTTTGGGCATATCGGCAGGAGGTGGCGGATTCAACAAGGTGTTCAAAGAACATGTGTGGGGACGAGGATGAATTCGGAGTGATGTCATTGGAAACAAATGATAGTGGCAGTCGATGGAACAGGTCTGCCCGAATACTGTTACCATGGATGATGGTCGTCGTCATGCTGGCCATGGCGAGGCGAGTGGCAGGCAATCCGATCGAAGTGATGAGGTGGTCAATAGGGGATTCTTCAACGGCTATTTCGACATCAGAACAAGCGATCTCAATTCGACAAGTCAACAGGAATGCTATGGCTTCCCCTGCGCCGCAGATCTCGGATACGACCATCTGGGTTTTCCTGGTTGCGTTCGCGGTGGCCAGCAGTGGCGCGATCTGGAATGTCTACGTTCGCATTGGAATGAAGCGCGAGGCAGTCAGAGAAGTTGATAAGCAATCGGAGCTGGCGATGAAGGCCGGGAGGTGAGATTGGGCGGACACAGAGGATATGGCTGGCTGGGAGAATGTTGATAGGGAGAAGATGACTGGAAAGTCAGAGCGCAGTATGTGAAGGGCAGGTCAAGGCAGCAGGCAGCGGCCTCTTCCGTGTATGGAAGGAAGTATCGTGATGCACTTGCCACGTGGGAGGAAGGCATCGTTCAATGTCCTGCGTGCCTGCCGTGTATGCATTGTCCACGTGTTGTGTCGCCTGTTTCAAAGTCAGGGAATAGCAGATGATCAACCAACGTCCCATTGTTAATGACCTGCAAGGGCTCGCTGGAGATTTTGCATTACACGCAATACTGTTTTATCAGGTAATCTCTACGATATAGTGGTGAGATTGGTTTGCGAGAGAACAACTCGCAACCAGACATCCATTGGAGTGTCACACGACCTTTGTTGATCACGTTCCTCTTTTTACAGTTAAAAAATCCGGGGCAAGCTTCCTCAGGGACTAATCGTGCAGATCGTTGATAAGATGGTCGGTAGTTTGGAAAAAGCAAAGAGAGAATGCCTCCTCGAGGAAAAAATTAGTAATGTGGAGCATGGACAAGATTTCGGATGGCGGAAGGGTTTGACCGTTTCGGGGAAGTCCAAGCTTCAAGATGCCTAGGCCGGTGTGCCCGTCTAGCAACACGAAGATCAGTGCAGTTGATGGATTGACGGACTGCCCGGCTGGTGGACCTCATGCGGGGATACCACCAGACTGGGAAGAGTGTGGCAAGGCTAAGAAAACTGTAACTTGGTCGCTAGGGAGGAGACCCGAGGCATGCGAGGTTTGCAACAGAAGCATTGAGAGAACACAATCGAGGAGCTGAAGTGGGCGTTTGCAAATGACCCAGAAATTAAGAGGAAAGTGAACACTGAAAATTACCAAGCAAGACACAAGGGATCATCATATCATCAGATCACGAGGTGTGTGTGAGGTCTAACCCAAGAATGCAAGATACACCGTTTTTCGTGTCGTGATGCAGATTGTATCAATAATCAGCGGCTTTTAACTGCAACGTAACGTGCCGCTTCGTCTATTCCGTAATCTTATCGCGCTAGGCGTCTACTAGGCGAACGTTAGGTGTCTCGAAATAATCTCCGTAGTGACCTGCTCAGAGTGGAGATTGCATGGCCGCTGGTCGTGTGTAATGCGTCTACTTATGATGGCATGATGTCTCATGATATAGGAATGGTACCATGGGGGGAGCTCTACAAGTTTCAGCAGACAGAATCTTAAGTGCTGGAGAGAGCATAGAAGGCGGCACAGGCGGGCAGCCACACTGCCTAAAGGTACCTAGTACCTAGAGACAGTGTCACAGTCTGGGTAAGAGCTGTCACCGCATCAGGGTTGGCGTGGTGTAAGCACCTAGGTGCCGTAGATACCTCAGGTACTTACCTACGGAGTAAGTAGGTAGTGGGTGCAGCTGGTCGCGATGACAATTACGATCTTAGCCCTCAGCCAAGTCACATCTGAAATGCCCAGCACGGACCAAGCTACGGATGGGTATTGCAAAGTCAACCAACTCTTTCCACCTCTCCATACTTGGACTACAGTACTACTCTCAAGGGCTTATTGTCCAGCGGCCATTCTTACACACCCATACCCGTGTAGGCAGGCAAAGTAATCACGCCGTTTTTGGTTAGGAATAGGCAACTGCCTTCGACCTTCGTAGTCACTGGTTGCTGATTTTGTGAGTAAATAGTTCCTCGCTTGTCGACGGTAACCCTGCAATGAGGCCACGAGGGTGTCACTAATGCATGTGCAGGTTGGACTCATGTTACACTTGCCAATCTCAACTTGATAACAAACAAAAGGGGGTCGGACTGCCTTAGGAGTCGCTCTGGCGATAATTAAGGGCATCGAATAATGGTTCAAAAAAAAGGTCCAAACAAATCCACCCAAGATCGACTTATGCATAGCAGATTGGTGCGAGTTACTCGTTCCAGATATTATGGATCATCCTCACGATCCTCCACGCGCCCAGAGATTTGATATTCAAATCGCTATCTCTTGGCTAATGCACCTGAAGCATGCCCTACAGGCACTTAAGCATCCCGCCGAGCTTTATACTGATAGGCATTTCTGGGCGTCAAGGATTAGGCTGCCACTGTGGTAACCTCTGCCGACTGGTCTGACATAACGGTTGGAAGGCTGCCGCCAGGTCACGGGTGGATGGCCAAATCCTCTGGCAGCCCACGCATTTGTATACGAGGTCGAAAGATCCCTCGGCCAATTCCGATAAACAGACACGGCAGAGTGTTAGACAATCGTCCTTGGGTGGTGTGCAAAGGTATGCCAGACCATGCAGGCTCAGATGTTGTCTCCTGTTGTTTTGTCTGGGTAGAAGCATGAGAAGCTAATAATAATGGGGCCTCCCACGCGTTTGTGTGTTTTGTGATCCAGAAGAGCCGCTGACATGGGTTCAAACAGGCCGTCGATTCATACTGCATTGGTCCACGGATTGCAAGGTCACATCCATCAGTCGGCCAAAGAACCCTTCCCATCTTCCACTGATAGGGCTAGACTGTTCTGGGTAACTGTGTGGAACATCCCGTGTCCTTCTCGAAAACTTCGTGTGCACAACCAGAGGAAACCAGCCCCAAGTTACGCCCCTTGGAAGTCTATTATTATTCAAGGTCGCCCCTCGGCCGCCCCGCCCCTGCGAGCAGGGATGATTGTTGCATCAAGCCCCCGTTTCGGGCGAGACTCGAGACTCGTGCTGCCACCAGCTCAAGTATTACCAAATAATTTCTGAGACCTATGGAGCTAAACTTATCCGTACGTAGCCATACCCACCCCCGCATGGAACAAATGGAGTTGACCTCGGGCAGAGGCAAGTATGCGACATTATTGTCGATTACAGTAGGTATTCTCAAGGGCTTCATGTCGGCTGATAGTGCTGAACATGTCGATTGATCGCCATTCGCAACACTCAGGTGACATCATGCAGACTTCACATCCGTCGATTGGGTTCTTCTTGGTCTGGTGCTATGACCTGTCTTGAGTTGCGCTGATGATGGGATTGGCTCTTCACTGGAGGACTGGGTCAGGATAGCCGTGGATGGGGCGTCGCGGGCGTCAATGGACTTGTATCCACTCGGTACGCCATATGCGTAGATGATCCAAGAGGTTGAAGATCGCTGGGTGGCAAGTCTGTGCAATTCCAAGCCTGAAAGCTCCCGGGGTCCAATGAAGCGTTAGTCAAGGCATGTCAAGTAGGCCGAGCAAATGACTTCGCTAATCTTGTTATCTTCGCACCGGGTCTGAGTGACTGTGATTGGTTGATGTGGGACGCTGATTGCCGCCCAGGCTTGGCAGGTAACCTAAGACTTCTTGGCGAGACCCTCTTGAGTGGAGATCTGCTCCGTTTGGTTTAGCTTATCGAAGGGGCTAAGGGACAATGCCAAATTTCACTCCACCCCCAATGCTACAGAGCGGGGGAGTCCAGATAACATGACAGGCCCAAATGTTCCATCTCGACTTATGCTTGCGAGTGGCTTTCTCAATCCCAGCTCCCACCTCTAGCCTTTGCTATCCGCCACGAGGGTTGATGCACCTGTCAGTGACAAGAGGTAGCTTGAGCTACCTGGCTATCCATACCAACAAGGGAGCTGATCATGACCGACAGGGAAGGAGGTCATGTCATCCACACTTACCACGCCATCTCATGTGTCCTCCGGCAGGCGCGATCCTACCGAACCAAGTTGGGTTGTTTGTCCGTACCTGCCTTCTCATGCTTCACGGCAAGTATTAAAACCGGTGACACCACCGCTCCTTCCTTGCGTTGATCTTTTCCTCACTCTTTGCTCGTCACTCTGAGACGGTTGCTTGGACCCAGGCCCTCCCATCAATCTCTTATTTGACTCTACACCTTCAACCCTGTTGGGTCGTCCTTCGCCTTGCTTGAGCCTTGTATTGTTTCTCGCTCCCACGTGGACTTCAACATGGCGGAAGTCAAAAACATCGATTCTCCTGCCTCTCCTCAGGACTCAGAGAAGGGTTTCCAACCCACGGATGCCGCTGCCCGCAGAACGGACAACCGTGAGGATGACTTCCTCACTCGAAATGGTCTCAACCTCAAGAGCTTCCAAAAGCGTATGTCTCCTCCCACATGCTCTCTCCCCCTCACTTTCCATTCAATCTGACCCCTTCGTTAGGTGAATGGGTTGAAGGCGAAACTACCGAGCTCGATCGCTCGATGAAGCCTCGCCATTTGAACATGATCGCCATTGGAGGTTCCATTGGTGCCGGTTTCTTCGTTGGTTCTGGAAGCGCCTTGACTAAAGGTGGCCCAGCCTCGGTCTTGATCTGTTTCTTGATCGCCGGTGTCATGATCTTCAACGTCGTCTACGCTCTTGGTGAACTCGCTGTTATGTACCCTGTCTCTGGTGGTTTCTATACCTACTCGGTCCGCTTCGTCGACCCCTCTTGGGGTTTCGCCATGGGCTGGAACTACGTGAGTAATCCCAGCTACTCTATTTATCCCTTCACCTTCTGACATGCCGCAGGTCTTTCAATGGATCATCGTCTTACCTCTGGAATTAACCGTCGTCTCCTTTACCGTGCAATATTGGAATAAGGACATAAACGTGGCTGTATGGATAACCATTTTCTGGGTCTTCATCATTTTCATCAACGTCTTCGGTACCCTCGGTTATGCCGAAGAGGAATTTGTCTCCTCACTTTTTAAGCTCCTGGCGACTGTCATCTTTATGGTTGTCGCCGTTGTCTTGATCTGCGGTGGCGGTCCTGCGCGAGGTATCTACCACGAGTACTGGGGTGCCCGTCTTTGGTACGACCCTGGTGCATTCCAGAACGGTTTCCGTGGCTTCTGCTCTGTCTTCGTCACTGCCGCCTTCTCATTCGCCGGTACTGAGTTGGTCGGTCTTGCCGCTGCTGAGTCCAACAACCCCCAGAAGGCTCTTCCCAGCGCCATCAAGCAGGTCTTCTGGCGAATTACCCTCTTCTATATCCTTGGTTTGACTTTTGTCGGCCTTTTGGTCAGCTCCACCGATACTCGTCTCCTCAACGCCTCCAACCCCTATGCCGACGGAACCTCTCCATTCGTGCTCGCACCCTTGGACGCCGGTCTCATTGGTTATGACAGTTTCATGAACGTTGTTATTCTTGTCTCCGTCGTTTCCATCGGCGTTTCCTGCGTCTATGGAGGCTCAAGAACCTTGACTGCCCTCGCCCAGCAGGGCTATGCTCCTCGGCTCTTTGCCTACATCGACAGATCCGGCCGTCCTCTTTGGTCTGTTGCCATCAACTTGGCCTTTGGCGGTCTCGCCTATGTCGTTTTGGCTTCGTCTGGTGGTGTCGTTTTTGACTGGCTTCTGGCCTTGTCTGGTCTTGCCACCCTCTTCACCTGGGGTTCCATCTGTTTGGTAAGTCACAACTGTCCGTGAAAGGTTTCTGACGCAGGTGAGCTAACAACTGTAATAGGCACATATCCGTTTCCGACAGGCATGGCACCGCCAGGGTCGCTCTCTCGATGACATTCCATTCAAGGCCATTTTCGGTGTCTATGGCTCCTGGCTGGGTGTTTTCCTCGTCTTCATCGCCCTTGCCGCTCAATTCTACAGTGCCATCGCTCCCCCCTTCACCAGCGACCTCAACGATGCCGAGGGTTTCTTCAAGGCCTACCTCGCTCTTCCCGTGGTCCTCCTTTTCTGGGCTGTTGGCTACATCTGGAAGCGTGAGGGCTTCCTTAAGCTCGACCAAATTGACCTTGATACCGGTCGCCGTGAACATGACTGGGAAGCCATCAATGCCTACCGCGCTAGACGTGCCACCTGGCCCGCCTACCGCAAGGTCCTTGACGCCATCTTTTAAGCGTGCGGAAAAGTACTGGTTTTGTCCCATTGTGAAGCCGTTGAGGCATCGTCTTTGGATCTTTTCCATAGCTGTCACCAAGATCTCATGGTAGCAGAAACCGATAGATAGTCACAAGGGGGGCCTTGCATAGTTCGATGTGCGTTTGATACCAGATCTCATCGTATTAGCTATACATAATCACTGTCTTTGCCAATCACTTGAGTTATGACATTTTCCAGTAAAGAGGGCCAGACTGCGCAACATGCAAAGAAGCGACGACGGTCGCAACTTGTCTGTTGACAAGGACAAGTCTACCCACGGACTCGTGCTTTCACATTCGTTGCCATGTAAGGTCATAGCGCTGATAGACCTAGAGCATCAAACCAGATACGCAGACCAACCACCTCGAAACCATCAAACGACGATAAAATAGGATTTAGATCCAGGAACACAACCCAATTTTTGTTCTCCACGTGCAGACCCAGTCGGCCGGGTTACCAAGGACATGGTAGTTCCTGACAAGGGCTGTCTCTCTCTCTCTCTGTCTCTCGCATTCTGGTTGGGGTGTTCATGTGGATCACATGTCCCACAGGAAAGCAACGTTGTTGATCCCATGTCTGAGAAAACAAGGTCTTCCGCGGAGATGACGTTACCGACAACAAATAGACATGTGACGGGAGGAACGGACTGGACCGAGGCTAAAATGCCTTTTCCCCCTTCCCCTGCCCCTTGAGTAGGGGTATTCTCCCGAAAATAGAAGTGGTTGAGCCTGGTTGGTTGGCTGTGGCCAGGTAGTGTTAACTACCATCTAACCAAAAGTCGGCCATGCCATGAGTGACATGTGGCGGGATGAGGTCATTTCTTGACGGTTCTGTGTTCTGGCGCAAGATGTGCGGGTGAATCAGGATATATGTGGCGGGATACCACACGGAGCGTTGTGTTACAGGTCCAGGTCTAGTGAGGCCTTTGGTCGGGGTAATGCCGTCCAAGGGCGATTGGTGGTCAGGATTCCTGGTTCGTAGAAATCGACTGGCCTCTGAACAAACGGTCGACGACACCGTATGAATAGCCATAGGAGTACATGGCATGTGACCTGCTGTCTCAACTGCATTTGATAGGACTCTCCACGAAACGAACCGAACAAGCTTCGAGTCTCAAAATTGGAGGTCCATCCGTTTGCAGTAAATGTCTCCCCCAGAGCCTTACCTCGCTCACTCATTCAACCCATCTTGCGTCGCATCCACAACCTTGGCTCTTATGATTTTAACCTCATCCAACGGCCTGTCGTCACTATTCGTCTTGACCAAACCCAATCTCTGAACTAACTTGAGTCCCGATTTGACACGGCCGAAAATAGTGTGTTTTCCATCCAACCAAGGCGTCGGGGCCAAAGTGATGAAGAATTGACTTCCGTTGGTATCCTTGCCGCTGTTGGCCATACTGAGGATGCCGGCTCCGGTATGTTTCAACGAGGCATGGATCTCATCTTCGAATTTATCGCCGTAAATACTTGTCCCTCCGCGCCCTGTGCCTGTTGGGTCGCCTGTTTGGATCATGAAGTCCGGGATGATGCGGTGGAATATGACGCCGTTGTAGTAGTTTCTTTGGACTAATGTTGCAAAGTTTTTGCATGTCTTGGGAGCGTGGTCGTTGTAGAGTTCGACGGTGATGGGGCCCTGTGAAGCGGTGTGTCAGTAGAGTGTCATACGGGTGGTGGTCGTGGTGGGCAATGCATTTCTGAGATGCGTTCTTCTCTTTGCAAAACTTACCATCGACGTCTCTAGCACAACCTCGGTTGCCATGTTTGTCGAACCACTGGATCAGTGGCAGCCAAGCGGTTAGAGGATATTGACCCGCAGACTTTTCTGTCGCCTGGTGGGAACGATTGTGATCTCTGGACTGACGCTGTAAGTGTGGGCGCAAGAAGATTGTCTACGATCTTTTTTCATGGGAAAGTTGATGACGAGAAGAGATGTGCAGCCCACCGTAATTTGGAGTTGCGGATTAGAGCGGAGTATTTCATCAAACCTTGCAGTCCCTGTTAACCATCTCACAACATCTTCTCTTCATTATGACAAGATCCTCGAGCATCAAGTCCACATAGGCAAGTTCGTTGCTGATACAATGGGCACAGTCGAGTATCACCTACCCTCATCTCAAAGGCATTCCAAGTCCAAACTAAAAAGGAGTGTTGATCCCCTTTTCCACACCTGCACAGCCCTGTTGTCTGTGTTGACTTCGAAGTTCCTCCCCACTGACCAATCAACACCCATTATAATACGAGCAAAAGTGTGGTACCAGACCAAACAAAGCACTGGCCCAGTGGCCCCAATCCTTTCGCAAATGGCCATACACGTCTCTCTCGATTCTCACAGTCTACAATTTGGTGTTGAAGCGAACAAGCACTACCTCGCCAACAATGTCTCAGAATAGTGGCTGTCAAGCATCCCGCGTCTTAGACAACAGTGATTGGTTAAAATGTTGTTATTGCGTACAATGGCATGATCCGATGATCAAGGCACGGGGCAGCCCCGGTCTTGAGATGTTTTTAGCCCCTGGGCCCTCCAAGTACCTGGTACTAAGGTAGGTACTTTTATTAATTTAGCATGATCCTCTCCCTTGTGTTCTCAATATCATTCCCATTGTCTCTCATTTCTCCATCATCCATCTTGGTCACCTGCAGTCGTTCTGCAGACGAAAGAAAGCGTCATCTCTCGTTCCATACAAACAATACACAATGTTGGCCCTTCACTTAACGCCAGTCATCGCTCTTTCAGTATTGCTATCCCTCGCTGACGCTCAATCATGCGACTGTCCCGACATGTATTCAAGATTCGACGATCAAGTCGATTGCTTCTGCTGTCCCGGCACCTTCTACCTTACCACTGACGAAGCCGTCGCCGCCAGGAATTATACCGACGCCTTTTGCTGTGTAGAAGTATACAATCCGGATCCATTTACCTTTGGCGGCGCTGAAAATTCCGAAATTGGAGGCGACCAATTCACCTTTGGTGGTGGAGACGACGAACAGACATCCTCAGGAGACCCTTTTTCCTTTGGTGGAGGAGACAACGAACAGACATCCTCAGGAGACCCTTTTTCCTTTGGCGAAAATCCAACAAGTACCGAGTCAGGAAACGGTTTTACCTTTGGCGAAAATCCAACAACCACGACAACCACAGCGACAAGCATTCAGGCCAGGGATGTACGTGTCTTGGGCAGGGAAGCAGCTCCTTTGATCACTGCAGCGGCGCAACTTCGACGACGCAATGGAGATCAATGTCTAACGCAAATTCCATTGACTGCGTCTGATTACGCTAGTCAGGCGGTGGCGGCGAGTAGTTTGAGGACGTCATCCACAACAGATGTGGTGTCAAGTGTTACAAACAATGTTGCTCGACCTACTGGTGCGGCTCATGTTGGTGGAGTTGTTGTTGGTATGGTGGCTGCGGTTGCTGCTGCTATTCTTTGAGACAGGCTTGATCTTCTGCCAGAGATACATACATCGATATCATGATTGCCTTTGTCATTCAGTAGACGTTGATGATGTAGCTACCATTCTATCTATTGATTTGCGACCAATTCCCAGCAGTATCATTGAACCACCTAGATCTATCTGATCTATCCGATCATTACGCTCATCAAGATCAATACGTCTCACTAGCACTAATCTGATACGACCCTCCGCCCGCAAACCAAGCTGCATTGATCAAATCACATAGATCCTTTGCCTCGACATCCTTCAACGGTAGATGATGACCACCTTCAAAATCCATATGGAAGCACACATCACTATCACAAGCCTTCCTCAACTCCTCACATCCCGGTTTAACATGATCATCTCTGCCCCACGCATGAACCGTGGGAATCTCCCTTAATAATTCATAATCCTTGGTATCAACCTTGTCCGCCATGGCAATCGGCGGAAACGGTCCTCCGATCATAACACCAAAAGCAAAATTCCAATCCACTGAACCACTCCCACCAGCTCCATCATCTCTCCCTCTCTCCCTCTCCTGAATCTTCTGCCTTAACAACAACCCGGCCACAAGTCTCGCACCCTGACTAAATCCAATCACGCCTCTAAAACTCTCCACCCCGCCATTCTGATCCATGATCGAACGAATCCGTTCATCCACTTCACGCACTTCATGCTCCGGCGTAGGTTCAACGTCGCTTTCACCCGCAACGAACCGTCGCGTCACCCAGCGGTAGAAGGGCGCGCAGGATGCAAACACCGGTAACATGCCAAATCCAGGTGTGCCTTCGATGGGGGCTTCGGCGAATACGAAGCGGAATTGTTTGGAGAGATTCCAGATTAAGCGTCGCGCTTGGATTTTGAACACGGTGGCGTTGGATCCTCCGCCGTGGAGCATTAGGATTCCAGGGAGGAGCGTTCCGTCGGCGGAATGTGTGGGTTGTGAAAATGTGCTGGGGGTGGTGCTCCGTGAGACTGAGGCTCCGGTGGGGAGGTGGGATGTCATGGTTGAGTTGTGTTTTGGTGATGAATGATATGATGTATTAGGGTTGACGGTCTTCAATCATTAATGTCGATGGTGATGGGGTTATGTCTCTGGTGAATGTGGTTGTGGACTCCCTTGGAATCGAGATAAGCTTCGAGGGATGGAAGTTGAAGACTCAACCAGTGAATGGGTTTTATAGGTCAAAGTCGGTCAAATATTCGCAGGATCCGAGGTACTCTGTCCTCGTCGTCGAATTCGCTGGCTTGTCGCTCAACTCACCTCAGCTCACCGTCTATAGTTAATGTGACAACAATCTAAGACAAAGATTGATGGGGCGTGGTCGAAGTCAAGGTCACGTGTGATGGATGGAAGCGGAGTTGAGATCCTCAATATTAATCAACAATCAACAGTCCACAATCACAATCATTTCATCATCAGCTTTCAAAATACATCAGGCTTGCTTGTTCTGCAACTTTTCATCTTGTACTGAATCTGAATCAACACTATCACTGAAAACTATGCGGGTGTCCTCATATCCCTCCACATGTGCTCCCTCTCTCAAGAACCGAGAAAGTCTTTGAGCAATGGCCCTCTTTACCGCCATCTCTTTCCCATGCATAAACAATATGCAGAGTTTGTATCTATCCAGTGTGCGATATCACTTGACTGATTTTCGAAATATATGCTCTCGTTCCTGGTCTTCATGGAATTCGTCTCATCGTCACTTTTGGGCCAGTCCTGTCCTTTCCCCGGTGCTGGAAGCGAATTACTGACTCCCATGTCCTGGTCAAGGCTGCCAGCCACAGTGAATTTAAATCAAGAACGTAATTAGCAGCGGGGCTCTGCCCAAGCTGATTCCTCTTTCAACATTCCCCTTCGCCATAAATCATTATCCTTTCCACGTCAATCCTCAAGTGCGTAGTCATGTGACCAGACATGTGATCATCGCCGTGTCTTGCCTTGTTTGAGTGTCCAGAGTCCCAGATATGAGCAGATGATCCCAAACCTAACCCGATGGCTTCACTGTGTGTGTGTTTGTTTGTGTGATTGGATGCACGTAGCCAAAGTCATGGCGCCCATGGCCTCTTGAAAGACCCAGTCTCGTACCGCACATCCTCTTCAGGAAGACCGCTCACTATCCAAGAAAGTTGGAAGGCGGCTTGCCAATCATTATCGCTCATTGCTTCGCTCCAAACCGGCTGCTGTGGCCTTTCACTCTCGTCTCAAATGCATTCACTGTCGGCCCTTCTCACGCCATTTGAGCAACTCACTCAGGCTCGCAAGGCTGCATCCCATGCGCATAAAGTCATTCCGGAGCAGTTCATCCGCACTCGCTCTGCTTCGCACGTCCACACACAGACAGACGCTCAAGAATCCCTTGAGTTCGCGTGAAAGCTTGTTGGGATTTTTCAGACGTGGTGTGCCGTTGGTGGCAATCAAGAAAAGGGCTTTCAGGGGCTCCTCGTTGAGATATGGTGGCTCAGACTCAATCATCTCGATCGCCATGATTCCGAGAGACCAGATATCCACTTTGGAGCCATATTCCTTTTGCTTAACAACCTCTGGGGCCATCCAGTATGGCGTCCCCACCATCGTCGCTCGCTTGCTCTTAGACTCGGTGAGCTTAGCACAAAAACCAAAGTCGGCTAATCAACTAGTTAGCAGAAGGACGCGCGTAGTCAACTCCAGCTTGTGGAAACTTACTAATTTTGACATTGCCGACGCGGTCGAGCAACACATTGTCACTCTTGATGTCTCTGTGGATGATGTCCTGGGAGTGTAAATGTGCCAAACCTTTGCAAGTCTCGAAGCAAATCGTCGAAATCTGATCTTCAGTAATGACGGGGTTGTTGTCGATCACGTCGGTGAGGGCACCCCCCTCCATAAACTCCATAACAACCCATAATTCATTATTTTGCTCCTGCAGAAACGAGTCGAGAAAATTGACAATGTTGGGGTGCTTCGAGTCCTTCATCACAATGATTTCGTTAACGATCAACTCTTTGCGGGGTTGGTTGCGGAGGTCCATCTGCTTGATTGCCACCTGGCCCTTGGGTCCATGTGTTCGATGCAACTCTCGGGCCACCGCTGAGGTAGCACTCTCCTTAACCCTAGCGACGTAAACAGAGCCGGAAGCGCCCTGGCCAATCTTTTTCTGTTTGCTGTAAGATTCGAGGGGGTTGTCCTTGGAAACGACTTGTTTAAGCTTGGCCATGACTTCGCTTTCGCTCATGCTTGACATGCGGACCTCCTTTGCTCGCTCTTCCACCGGTTTCTTAGCCGTCAGAGCGATCTCAGCTTCTTTACGAGGGTCAACGGCCGGCTTAGCCTGTGGCTGCTTAGCAACATTCAAAGGCTTGGGCTGTTGCACTGAGCCCGGGGACCGGGCAGGAGACTGGCCATTGGCGCCATTCACCAGCGCTTTGGGGTTCGTGTTTGCACGGGGAGCTTCTCTCTCTGGCTGGTACCGAGCGCTGGGAGATGGTTGTCGATCACGATCTCTGATCTCGGGGGACCGCAGAGACGCCTGAGGTGCTGAAGACGATTGAGGAATGGTTTTCTGGTTGGCACTAGTAGGAGCGGACGGAGCGGGCCTCTGGGCGATAGGTGCTTGTTGTCGCGATGATGCTGTTTGCGGAGCCGAAGGAGCTGTTCTGGCGGGATTAAACCTGGGATCTGGTCGATTTGGGGTTCGATCTGGACTGCCGCCATAACCTCCAAGCTCCTGTTGCGCTAGGGAAGGTTTCGTCTTGGGCAAAGAGGCATTGTAAGCTTCTTGCTCCCTTCTTGATTGCTCCTCGAATCGTTCCTTCTCCCGTTGTCTGTCGGCGGCCCTTTTGCTGTCTGCTTCGGCCTGTCGACGCTTCTGCTCCTGCATTGCAATTTCCTTGATGCGGGCAGCGTCAGCTTCCATGTCATATGAGCCTTTGTCAGTTTGAGATCTCTGCATTGGTGGTTTTGACGGTGGGGTAGCTGTCCGGGCTGGAGCTTCTTGAAATTTGTTCCCTAACTGAGTGCCATTGTAACGCAGAGGATCTAGAGGCGCCCCAGGTCGTGGGGGGGCGACATTGTTGCCGCCGGTGGGGAAACCGAGTTGTTTATTAGATTGAGAGGTGGCGGGGGGAGTGTTCATCCCAGGGGAATAGATTTCAGGGTGTTGCTCTCGAGCCTTTTGGTCGGAATAGAATTGAAGAACCTCAATGACGGCTTGAGGGTTCTTTTTATAATCATCCCGTGTGATGGCAGAATTGTTCAAAAGCTTCTCCCACTCCTGGGGCAAGCCAACAAAACCACCAGTCTGCGGATCAAATCCTACATGGATACGATGGCTAAAGTTGGTGGGGTTGCTAACACCACCCATACCTGGGCATCGCTCGTAGATTTTATCGATCCAATCATAGATCTCGTCATCATTGCGGACTTCACAAGTGATAGTGCGAGTGGGAATATCGCGAGAGAGAACCACCTTGCCAGATGCATCTTTGGGATTGGCAATGCGGACGATCTCAAAGGCCATCCGAGTCTCCTCAGAACGTGTGACGCCGGTGACGGTATTGAGTTGGATTGATTGCATTAATTTGCCATTTTCGCTTTTCATAAAGTCCAAGCGGAACTCGCGTAGAATGAGATATCGCTGGTTCCATTGGGAGAGAAACTTGTCTTCTTTGCAGCGGACATGACCTTCCTTGATGATTGTCACGGGGCCAGAGGATTTGCCGATGGTGGACAAGGACAAAGAACTGGCATTGGAAAAGTATGGCGCACTGGGCGTGGAAGCGGTGATTGCTGGAGAGGCGGGGCCTGCAGATATGGACATGGACTCGAAAGTGTTGCTTGGAATGGAGGATATCGAAGTTTGAGAGCGTTGTAGATCGAGGTGCCGGGGTCGATCAACTGGGGGTCTGGGTGCAGGGCCTGGATTCATGAATTGACCCGCGCTGTAGAAACTAGAGAAAGTAGAGAAAGCGTCAGAGTGGGATACAGTAGAGGGATTGTGAATAAGACGTACGGTTTTTCCTGGCTGGTGGCCATGGTTGACAGGATCGAGCTCGAAGGGGGGTGGGTACGTGTAGGAGAGGATTGTCAAACAGGAGGTGTCGGGCAAATCTGTACTCAGCACCAGGGCAGACGTGGCTGAGGAGATTCGACGCGGAACAGCATGCGGGCTGAAGTTGGCGCAGGTCGAGAATGGTGAGGATGAGTATGAAAGGGCCTGAGGAGCGGGTATGAAGGCGTGTGAGGAGATGAAGGGTTGATTGTCGAAGGATGTCGGTGTCACTGCGATTCGAATTCTGCTGAAGCGGAGGACGACGAGAACAGCAAAGGAGGATTGGGCCCGTAGAGCGGAGCAAGACTGGTCCAGGCGCGCTTTGATCCGCTTGCCGCGGTGCACGGTCTACACAAACGCCGTCGCTATCTTGTCTTGGATCTGTGTCTGGGTTCTCGTTTTGCACTTTTATTATGGTTGATCTCTCAGCGTCGAAAACGTACGGAGTAGTAATTTAATATGGGTTGTAGACAGAGTTGAGCCAGGGACGGTGTCGTTGCAAGTCGGTGAATGTAATGAATGGGTGGGAGGTTTTTGGAAGGTTCAAGTCAGTGTGGTGAGTGTGTGTGAGAGAGGACCACCAAAGAAGCAACCAAGCGGCCTGACTGGGTCGGCAAACAATGGAGATGGAGTGGAATGCTTAATGGGCTGAACCAGCCAGTCATTCGCGAGACACATGCAACACGAGAAGTGAGTGGTGAAGAGAGCCCGACACTCTTCAGCTCACAGTTGAGGGCTCGTGGGGCTGCAGAAGTCCATCAGAAGAGGGGCGCCTTGAGGGTGCTGAGTGGACTGTCACACTTGACTTGGGATACCAGACTACGGAGGTACGTGTAGGCGATGCAACTGCAGTGTGCGAGGAGTGTTTTGGGGGGTCAATGGGGGGGTCACTGGGGGTTGTTCACGTCGATTAGGCGCATTAGGGACAGTCTCCCCGGTGGATAAGCCTCGGCCGAGGTGGGTAAAAGCGGGTGGCGGCACTCAACCGTGCCTGGGGTTGAGAGTCTAATAATCCCACGCGACGAGAGACAAGAGCGAAACATCCCAGTAGACGCTCCTGACATGCTGGAATCTGATCAAACTGTAATGAACCGATTGACCTTGGCCGCAGATTATAGGCCTCTCGAAGAAAGGTTTAGGAGCTAAGGTTGAGCGACCAATCCCCAATTAGGCCACCAGACCGTGCAGTTAGCATACCCGCTTCGGCCCCATCCACCCGTAGCAGGGAGCACGGAGCACAGTTCTGGTGGCTACCTAGATCCTTCAGACCCTCGGTCATGTTTCTCGCTTTAGCCGCAAATCATGTGCGCACCTTGGACCCATGAAATTGCTTAACACAAGACGGTGAGCACCGCAGCCAATAGCCAGAATCAAATCGTTATCAGTTCATACCACAGTGCGTCGTCGATTCTGAATGACAACCTGAGATCATCAGCGTCAGAAATTGGTGATACGAAGGTGTCGACTCTACTTAGGGTCAAGCAGAAGCGCCGCTGAATCCCTAGACCACCTGAAACATCTCCCATGCTTTTCCGGTCTTACAACAAATCCAAAATTCGCCGGTGTTGAAGCATTCAAGGTCCATCCTAGAGGATACGCGTACAGGCGCTGGGACCCTTGAGCGCGACCAGTCATTACTGTAACGAAGTTTAAATCGCGATTGATGGTCATTATTATTATTATTATTAGCTAGTAGTCACTGTGCTTCAGCGAGAAGAGGCTCGAGGGCATCGAAGCGCTGGACCACTGCCACCTATGAGCAGGCACGCTGGGCACCGGCGCAGTAGGCAAATGTCTGGGTTTACTAGGCGCTGGTTGCATCAAGAATAATGAGCGCGTTCATCGTGACAACCCCGCCAATCAAGGCCAAGACCAGCCCTGAACCCGTATTCCGCAATCCGCATTATTGTTTCAGCCTCCTTGTTCCAGAAACCCTCAGCGGCTGGGGAGGCATCCCATCCATGTTACCTCCCTCTGGTTGACTCACTTAACCTACCAATGACAATGACTTTTCACAGGGATCATTCGCATGGTGTTCTTGGTCTGTTGAATGAGATTATGTAAACGTTATCAGATCTTTGGATCTACATAGTATTACTCACACTCAAATTGAGCTTCAGATGGTGGTCAGCCCTCAAACTGATTTGGTAGTTTCATGAAGCAATAGAATTGATGGCTCATGAGGCAGTCTAGACCAGGAAGATGTCTGGTGACAGATCTTTGAACCTGGCCGTGATGGCCCATTTGTGACCAAAGAAATCCCAATCCAATCCGTTTAGGCGGTTTACAAGGCTACGAGGCTGTGGAAACGACCAAGGAGCTCCCAGGGCTCCTAGGGCTGGTGATAGTACTCCGTACCTAAGCAGACTACTTGAGTACCTAAGGTACCTACCTACCTAGGTACCTAGCAGCAAAGTCCGCTCACCCCTCGGCCCAGCCCCAGGCACGTCCAGGCACGCCCAGGGCAAAATGACGCAACCAATACGATTTGCCCCTCCGTTTCAATCCAATCCCCTCCAACACTTTTTTTCCCGTGATGAATAATGACAATTCCCCGAACCACATCGTTGTCGAGAAGAATCTTGAATTTCTAAGCCGAAAAAAACAACAACCAAACTTTCTTCGCCTTATCCTCCCTCCTGTCGCCTATACTTCATCTTCATCTCTCTTCCTTCCCCACGAAGTCCTCTTCTCCTTCTCAATTCGCTATCATCTTCCGACCCCTCCTCAACTGCCACAATGTCCAACCCCAATCCCGAACATAGAGAAGACCCCGAGGATGATGACATTTTCAATGCCGACGATGCGGCTGAAGAGATTGAAGAAGATCCAGATGCCGATCATCCCATGGAAGATGATGACGACCTCGAAGAAGAGATCCAACTTCAGAACGACTCGTCTGCCCACTTTGACTCCCACACCGATTCCATCTTCACAATCGCCCAGCATCCAACCAACCCAAATATCATCATAACTGGTGGAGGTGACGATGTAGCATATATCTTTGACGCCTCAATACCCAACGGACCTGTCCTACCTAGTTCGTATGAGAGCAATCCGCAGCCACAAGGCGAAAGAAAATCCCTCCAACCTTTACAAAAACTAGATGGACACACAGACTCGGTCAATGCAGTCGCATTTACCCTCCCCAAGGGCGAATACGCTGTGACCGCAGGATTGGACGGCAAACTGCGAGCCTGGAAATCAGACAATTCTCTGACAAAATGGACATTCACTGCTGAAGCCTCTGAAGTGCAAGAGATCAATTGGTTGGCTTCCAATCCGTCGCAATCCCAACCAAATGTGGTAGCGTTGGGCGCCTCCGATGGCTCAGTCTGGGTCTATCAAATCAATGCTGCCGACACATCATCACCACTGACCATCATCCAAGCCTTCTATCTCCATACCGAATCCTGCACAGCTGGGGCCTGGACTCCCGATGGCGCCCACCTAGCCACTGTCTCGGAAGACGGCAGTCTATATGTCTGGGACGTGTTCAATACCGGCACCGCCGTCATATCCCACACCGCAGCAGATCAACGCTTTGAAGTTGAGGGAGGGCTCTACTCTGTAGCCACCTCTTCCTCTCTGGTCGCGGTTGGAGGCGCCGGAGGACACATCAAGGTTGTTGGCCTCCCGTCGCCAGCCGCGCCAGACCAATCAGGCAAATCTCGTGGCAAGGCGTCCAAACAATCAGCATCTTCATCTGCCTCGTCTTCAGGCCAAATCCTTGCATCTCTTCAAGCGCAAAGCGATGGTGTTGAGACTTTGTCCTTCTCGTCACCACCCCTAACCCTGCTTGCGGCCGGTAGTGTTGACGGCTCCATCGCCCTATTCGACACCGCCCACCGGTTTGCCGTCCGGCGGCATATTAAAGAGGCCCACGAAGAGTACGCCGTAGTCAAGGTCGACTTCGTCCGGAATCCCCAGCGCGGCGGCTGGATCTTGACCAGTGCAGGCATGGACGGTGTACTCAGACGATGGGATGTCAGGGGCGGTACCACTGCTGCGGGGCAGGGTTTCATCAACGAATGGAGGGGGCACCGCGGTGAAGGTGAAGGCGGCGGCGTTCTTGGATTCGTTCAGGGCGGAGGCGGAAATCGCGTGGTCACGGCTGGCGACGACGGGGTTGCTCTCGTGTTCAAAACGGATATTGCCGCATAGTAGAGTGCGTTCATGAGAGATGACACAAACAAGAGAAATGCCGACTTGATGGGTGGTGTTTACATTGCATGATACCTAGTCAATGAATTGGTGCGCCATCCAACTTTACCTACACACACACAAACACCCTGTTACTTTGTTTCCTGCTCTTTGAGCTCGACATACTGCCCGATCAAACTCTTGACCATGTCCTCTGGGCCGTGAAACACAATGCCCAACTTTTCGGTTGTTTTGCTCGTGTCGTATCCTGCGGAAGGTGCGCCAGGCTGTTTACCACCAAGTGGCAAGATACCACTAGCGACTTGTTGGGGAAACAGCTTTCGCACAATATCATCGACGCTATCCCACTTGGTGATGAGAGGGTATGCAGCGATCAAACGATCGCCAGTGACGAGGTTTTTGGCCTCCAAGGCAGCGACATGCGTGGCAGCAACATCATCGACCAACACCAGGTCTTGTGGCCCAGGCTGGTCGCTTTGGTGGCCTAAGACATAGTTGACCATGACCGTGTTGGAGCTGACCCGTTGGCGAAGCTCTTCAGCCGACCGAACCGACTCATTGCGACCCTGCACAAACGATGGCAGGACATGGATCACTTGAAACTTTGGATTCTTCTCTCGGACAAATCGATCTGCCTCGAGATAGGCCACTCTTTTCGACATTCGATACGCCAACCATGGATTCGTCGTGTCTTCATACTGTGAGATGTCCAACACTTTGCCAACATCATCAGGTCCCGCTGGTCTGCCGTCCGCCGGGGCGTCCAAGATTGCCACAGACGAGGTGATGATGATTCGTTTGACCGAATCTGTCTTGATTGCCGATTCCAAAATCCCTAGGTTTCCTTGTACGGCAGGGTCGATAAATTGTTGCCGCACATCGATTCTACTGCCCGTGGTATCGGGGTCTGGAATGGGTGATGCAACGTGGATGATGTAGTCGACATCTTGCACTGCCTTGTCAAAAGCCCCTGGAGCTAGGAAATCAGGGATTTCGACGAAAGAGATCGACAAAGAATAAGGTCGGATAGAAGGAAGGTCCTTCAGTGACTCGGCGGAGGAGAGCTTCCGGCTTGCAATACGTGCTCTGTACCCTTTTTTGAGCAACAATGCAAGTGTCGCGAGGCCGACGTGACCTGTGGCCCCGGTTATGAGGACAAGAGGTGGGGACATTCTGCAAAGAATTAAATCTTGTGGGTATCTAGTTACGATATGTTCTGGTGGGAGAGTTGACCCAAGAAAATTGATATGAATGGAACTTTCCTTGTTTCTGATATAACCACATATCTATAAATCCCTTCCAAACATACTCGTCTCAGCAGACAGTACAGTACAAATTGGATGGATTTATCAGCCTTGAAGTCAGTTCTAGTACGAAATAGAGGAATTAATCAGCCTTGAAGCCAATTCTAGGACTAAATTATTGTACAAAGACAAATTGCATAGCAAAACATTCAAATAACTGCCGATAGCACCTGTCAAAGGCCGAATTCGTGTTTAGTGAACAGATTCATATTGGATGGAGCCCCAAGAACTCCAGAGTCTAGTCTAGAGATTGACTTGGGAATTTGTTGATTAATCAACAAAGATCGACACCGCGTGACTTGAGCGAACCTCAAGGTAGACACAAGGTAGACACATGTACGTTGATAAAGAGAAAAGAGAAAATTTTATAATACATCTCATATTCATTAGGACAAAGGTTGAATGTGAACATGAGAAGCTGCCACACAAAATCAAGAATTCAGAAAATTGAAGCCCTTGATGCAAGGATGGACAAGCTTACATAACAATACAGATCCTTGAGTTCACTAAGGATGACTCGCTCAGTTCAGTCCATCTAGGTTGGGCCTCACCACGAAATAGACCAGCCACTTGACGCTAGCTCATCTAATAGGCCATCACATCTGACTATAAGCCCGGTAGAATAGGAATCAACGGCCACCTTCAAAGACCAGGGAAATCGAAGCATTCGTCAAAAGGTCTTGGCAATAGCTTAATTCCATAAATCCCACCGGGTTAAGGAACAAAGAGGTTTAACTCCGTCCAGTAGTCTGCCGTTTCAGGTATGGTAGTAGACTTAGCTCGCTGCCGCTTTTGCCCTCGCTATAAGAACACGCTGACTGTTATGGCGGACGTAGCAGACTAGCCACCAATCCCCCAAGTCAAGAAGTGTAGGCAGTTTCATCGAGACTGTTGAGGAGACGGTGGAGGGGAGATAGTGCCCCTCCTCTTCTCCAAAAATGATGCCATCGATATTTCATCACTCCGAGGCACATCATTTGTCAGAATTCATACATTTGAACGGCACAGTGGAGCGTCCCGCCACAAGCGCATGGGCAGAATGTCGGATGTGCACATACTCCGTAGATTCAACCCATCTAGAGATGGGTTCTGACCGGCAGCCCGAGTGTGCTTGCTTTCATGTGCTGTTTGATTGGTTGGGGAGCCTGTCTCGACACGTGCAACAGTTCTAAATGGATGGTATACAATAGACGCAGATCCACTTTCCTGGTTTGACAGTGGTCTATTTGCCTGGGGAATCAAGTACGGACATATCCGTTTTGATGCTCATAATAATCTTCATGAGATTTCAAAGCTATAGACATGGATGCAGCGTCTCCAAAGGGTAGAGCTATTGCGAAATACGTTATCCAAACTGTGTTGCGCTAGTAGCCTCGCTTTTGGATTTGGATGTAGAGAGCCAAGCAAAGCCAACGGTTCGCAAATCTGACGTTATTCGTCCACAAAGGTTCATCATTTCCAAGTGATCAACCTCATTCTGGTTTCCAGAATTTCAGACCAATAGCCAATCCAAGCAGCACCAGTTCTAATAGTCGTCCAAACTAAAATGTAGTGCTCTCGCAATTGTCTTGGCCAATTACGTGTGTTCTCACGAAGATGAGGCTTGCAGGACCTCTTCGTCGGCTGAGACAGCCATGTGTACTGCCAGGGCGACAAAACTACAGTCAAACCCCGGCTTCAGACGGAAATCGTTGAATATCTATATACCGTCAATTTGGAGCCATATTGCGACATGGATGCCCAGAAGCCATCCAAGAACACTATATTCATTACCGTTTCTAGGCATTCATAACCTCGATCCAGATACTTGTCGACAACATGGCAAATATGAAAATGGCGCGTTTGCCCAGATATTCCAAGACATACCAAAGGGCCTTCAGTACAGTGCACAGAATTCTTGAGTTTCTTGCGTGACTGGATACCGGGTCCATTCGCCAGGGATATAAAATGATATCACCAAGTCGATCTTTAATGTTGTGAAGTAGCACATACACGCACAGAGAGAGAGAGAGAGAGAGAGAGGGAGAGGGAGCGAGCCCGCATCCCCAAGGTCTTTGTTTTACTACCCGGAAAAGGTTGTTTAACTTGTCGTTCGCCATGGCTTCTCCCGTCAAAGAAATCCAGACTTCTCAGGTCACTGTCAACGATGATTCGTCCAAGGAGAATCTCGAGGAAAAGAGGTATCAGATTCTCGAGGCCCAGGCACTTCAAAGGACGGAGCCTCCAACTCTTCCTATCATGACCCTTTTCCGACGCGGCAAGAGGAATGTCAAACTCGACGATATCGCAACCCAGCCTTCAGTGTACGATGATCCTGCAACAGCCAAGTATTTCCAGCCTATTAGCAAGTATGAAAATCTTCATCGGTTCGACCCCTCAGTGCGCTGGACCTGGGGCGAAGAACTTGTAAGCAGTCCTCTCTTTTACTCATCTTGTCAAGAACCACTTACCAACTTCAACCAGCCTCTCATCAACAAGATCGATCTGAAGATTACCTTGTGGGCTTGCATTGCCTTCTTCGCTCTGGATCTCGACAGAGGCAATCTCAGTCAAGCAAATACGGACAATTTCCTGGAAGACCTGAATCTGACAACAAACGGTAAGACCGTCATCCTGATCCCGTTGACGTCGGCTGACACGGTCTCCAGACTTCAACTTGGGCAATACAGTATTCCGCCTCGCTTTCTTGTCGGCTGAACTTCCTTCGCAACTGATTAGTAAGAAACTTGGTCCGGATCGCTGGGTTAGATTGTCTTCTATTGCAACAAAAAGTGAGTACTAACTATGACCAGATCCCCACCATCATGTGTTGTTGGAGTCTTGTTGCTACCTTTCAGTTCTTCTTGTCTGGTCGGACTTCTTTCCTAGTCTGTCGGGCACTCCTGGGTCTACTTCAGGGTGGTTTCATCCCAGATGTGATCCTATATCTGGTAGGTGCATCGACATGTCAATGTATTGTCTTTGAATTGACAAGCGTGCAGTCCTACTTCTTCAAGGGCAGTGAGCTTCCATTCCGGCTGGCACTCTTCTGGACAAGCTTGCGTGTCACGGATATCGTTGCGCCCCTCTTGGCCTTCGGTCTCCTTCGTCTGCGAGGGTGGCACGGGTACGAAGGATGGCGATGGCTGTTTCTGTTTGAGGGGCTACTAACACTTTGTGTGGGTCTCTGGAGTTGGTTCATGATGGCCCCAAGTCCGACACAAACTAAAGCATGGTGGCGCCCGAAAGGTTGGTTCACTGACCGCGAGGAGTATATTATGGTGAATCGCATTCTCCGTGACGATCCGTCAAAGGGAGGTATGCATAATCGACAGGCAGTTGATTTGAAGCTACTGTGGAAATCATTGATCGACTACGATCTGTGGCCAATGTATATCTTGGGCTTTATGTTCTTGATCCCGCCTGGCCCTCCGGATCAGTACCTCACTTTGACCCTCAGACAGCTCGGATTCGGGACCTTTGACGCAAATTTACTTAGTATTCCCACAAACGTCATTGGGACTGCCACCGTATTTGGATCCAATCTAATCATTTCCGAAACAGACATCACTGACGGGTCTTAGATGCTCATTATCACGTACTTCTCCGAGATCTGGAATCAACGTGCATTGCTCGGGGCTGCCGCCCAGCTATGGATTTTCCCCTGCATCCTTGCATTAGCTGTACTTCCTGACGAAACTGGGTCGTGGGTGAAGTTCGCCGTCTTGACGGTTCTTCTGTCTTATCCAAGTGTGCATGCAATGCAAGTCGGATGGTGCAGTCGGAACTCCAACTCTGTGAGAACAAGAACTGTCTCAGCGGCGGTTTACAAGTGAGTTCGAGCCCAAAATCAGACCCAATTGCTGGATTACTGCTAACTGGACACCGAAAAGCATGTTCTGTCAGGTAGGCGGAATCTGCTTGTCCAATATCTACCGTCGGGACGATGCTCCACTGTGTAAGCTGCCCTATTCAACCTTTCCCCAGTATTTTCTGCCTACTTTTAATTGTACATACGACATTGTCGACTGACCGTTCGTTCGCGATAGATCGCCGAGGAAATCGTCAACTCACCATTATCTGCGCCGTCAACGTGATACTGTACTTCTTGACCAAAGCCTACTACGTTTGGCGCAATAAGGTCAGAGCCAAGGAATGGGATTCGTTGACAGCGGAGCAAAGGTTAGAATACCTTGAGACGACAAAGGACTCGGGAAACAAGAGAAAGGACTTCCAATTTGCACATTAGACAAGAGAAGGATGTCGCTGCCGATACACACACGGGGGTGAAAGGTCGGCGTGCGCCTGAGATCTGGAATGGAGAGCGGGGCCCTTGAAGAAGCTGGGACGCTCAGTAAACGAGATATATCTATGTCAAATAGACTGCTCTACTTGAGCATCAACAGAGCTTCCGACATCCTCTCTGAGTGCTTTAGGCAGTGACTCACGTTCCCTGCTTGACACCTGGATATGCGCAGAAACTTATAGGGTTATTAAGGCGCTAACGATACATTTAAAGGCACCTCCGCCAAAAGCAGCGGCACTCACCGTCAGCATCCTACTCCGTACGTTTAACTCCGCAAAAGCCAAGGCAGATAAGCTTCCACCCACCTACTATTTGGTCTGATGACATCGCTTGGACATGAATGCAGTGCTCGTAATTGTTCATCCAGCAGACCTATTTTCGCCGTTTAAACAATATTCCGGAGATGGTAATGTTAACCTACGTCTGCGCGGAAAGCCTTGCTACACAAGGTTTTTTCCTTCCTAGGATGGTTGGTTTTGGGACGGAGATAATGGGGAACTGAGAAGAGGGCTCGGATTTACCGAGAGGGATGGAGGAAGGAGGTAAGGAAGAA
Organism: Exophiala mesophila; assembly: GCF_000836275.1. Lineage (NCBI taxonomy): Eukaryota > Fungi > Ascomycota > Eurotiomycetes > Chaetothyriales > Herpotrichiellaceae > Exophiala > Exophiala mesophila. Next base: position 1,714,061 of record NW_015622507.1, read on the forward strand.
AACAAGGAAGGCGTGACGTGACCAGATGAATGTCCAGAGATATAAAGAAATAGATTTCAGGAAGGAACTGGAATATGGATGAGGAAAGAGACCACATAGCCTACAATCCAAGTCAATATCCAACCCTCTCCATCTCAATCATCTTCGAACCAAAAGAAACCAAATCCTAGGTACTCAAACCTCTCTCCCCTTGACCTCTCCCTCAGGGCTCAAAATGTCAACCCCACGCTTCACCAACAAACTCCACAACCAACGCATCCTCCTGGTAGGCGGAACCGGCGGCGTTGGCATCAGCGTGGCCCAAGCCCTGATCGAATACGGCGCCACCGTCATCCTCTCCTCATCACGAGAATCCAAACTCACTCAAGTCATCACCTCCCTCAAGACCGATTACCCGGACGCATCAGACCGAATCTCGGGCTATGCATGCGACCTCTCCAGTCCCCAAGTCGAAGAGAACATCCAACTCCTCTTCCACAAAATCCGCGATCCTATTGATCATATCATCTACATGGCCGGCGACCGCTTACCCACCATCCCACTAGATGAAATAACATTGGACAAATGGCAGAAATGTAACCAAGTTCGCACAATAGCTGCGATTTTAGTGGTCAAGATTGGAAGTCGGTATTTGAAGAAACAGGCGACTTCGTCAATTACATTGACCGGGGGATCAATTTCAGAGAAACCGATTGCAGGCGGGTGGGCGATGTTGGCGTTGATTGGGGCCGGGTTGAATGGGTTGGCGAGACAGTTGGCCTTTGATCTGGCTCCGATTAGGGTTAATTGTGTGGCGCCGGGGGTGATAGATACGGATCTGTGGAGGGGGATGAAGGAGGAGGTGAGGGGAGAGTTTTTCAAGGGGTTGAGAGAGACGAATCCAACGGGGATGGTGGGCAAGCCGGAGGATTTGGCGGAGGCGTATTTGTATTGTTTGAGGGATTGTAATGCAACCGGGATGGTTGTTCATTCGAATAGTGGGGTGTTTTTGGTGTAGGATAGGGTGGGACAGAGCTAGCTATAGCTGTTGGGTGAGAGAGCAGAGTAGAGCAGAGACGGGTAGATCGAGATATGTATCATATATCCTGTATATCATGTAGAATAGTCGGTGGATATGGAAATCCATTGAATAGATTGCAATGAGTGGATATCTGTCACTCACTCTCTATCCATGGATGACATCCCTGAGAACAGAGAACAAAAGACCTTTGAATACACTTTCACCTTGGTGTTCGGCCCAATGCCCTGCCTCTTTAAGCTTCAACTTCCACGTCCTCTGCTGCGCCTGACTCAACTCGTCCCACCTTTTGACCGTCTCCTCCTTGACCAAATCGACATCATGCTGGATAATCTCTGTTGAAATCTCACCCACACCTTCATCACGAAGGATGATGGCTTTTGGGGTCTCCAAATTGGTATTTTCAGCTACTAGATCAGACAACTGTTGTTTCAACACGGAAGAAGTATGCTCTACTGCGTGGGTAATGTCGTCGATGTCGGGAATATTGGAGATTTGTTGTTTGGCGATATCCGCTGCGTGTTCGGCTTCGTGGGCCATTTGGGCGGGCGCCTGTTTCAATATCTCTGCGCCTAGATATGGACGAGCAATCCAGTCTTGCATTCGAGGAGATAGCCAATTGGTTGCGCCTAGAATAGGTGGTGTGGCGCCGCGGATCTCGGTGAATGCTTGCATGAAGAATGCTGCTATTGCCACTATGACCAGGGCATAGATCATGCCGATCGTTGTCTGTGACATGTTCGAGCTTGGTGGGATGAGTACATATCGAGGTGTTTTACTGGACCGACTCACGTAGGGTCGAAGTGGAATGTAGTGAACTCGAACGTACTGATCGACACCTACTGACGCCAGGCGGAGATGTTGTGACGGCGGGTTGCTTTTCATATCGAATGTGGGTGGAGGAAGGAAGTTTGAAAAGGCGATTCTCGTAAGTGGTCCACTGTGGACATTCTCGAGATGAGTATATGGCTTGAAGCTGCGGTAGGTGGAATCCAGAAAGTCAAGGACCAGGATCTCAATTGAGCTGTTCTGTCCTGACACAGCAATCACCTGCTGTGTATCGCTTTGGTCAGCCGCACTGAGACGGGCGACTTCTAGGCCAACGGCCACCTTGGTCGTCTTGTTGAGGCGCTTTCGTAGACGGATCTGTGACTGCCGGTTGTCCTCGGATATTTTCAGGACTAGAAGCACTGCACCGCCGCGATTTGGGAGATTCTGCAGGAGGAGGAGTGTTTTGGCGTCGAGAAATCGGATTGCGCGAAACTTAGGCCTTTTGTTGCTGGGAAGGGTCATGGTGGATTCAGGAGTGCGATACAGGGATACCGGTGCATCCGGCTTTTTCGACCCTTTTACTTGGAGTGACTGTATGAAGACCTCATCATCGGTACAATAAGCCAACTTCGAGTCGCTAGAAGAGCCTGCCGGGCTTGAATGTAGATCTAGGTCAGCCGCTTCACGCTTTCCCAGATTGATGCGTGATATCTCGTCTTTGGAAGTGGGAGTTGATGAGGCGCGAAACACAATCACCTCGTTCTCTGGAGCTAGGCCAGACGCAATCGCGGCCAAGGGGCTATTGCTGTTGTTGCGATTGACCCGGAGAACTCTCTGATATGTTTCATTCTTGCTGCCGGTGGCGGACTTGAAGATTGCCGCGCGACTTAATGCCTTTGTCGCCTCGGTTCGTGAGACTCCACCTTGGGGTTTATCGACGGCGCCCAAGTCATCCTTACTCCTCCTTTGGGGTAACTGGATCCGAAATGATCTTAGATGTTCATTCTTGCCTGCCGCCTGACTAGCAGCTGAGCTGTTGATCCCCGCATAGACGGTGAGATGTGACTGTAACTTCTCTCCTGTAGAGCCTTCTCCGGTCTCGGCGATTGCGAGTGTCGTGACCGAATCCTCGTCTTTGGCAAGCTCAATGTCCACCAATTCTCGTAGGGTTTCTCGTCGAGCAGAGTCGATCAACGAAATCTTGTTAGGTACACCGGTGGAGGAAGAGCCGCCACCTCCACCGACAAGGAGGAAGTCTTTGTTGAGAGGATCAAAATCTGCAGCGGCGAGCGGATAGGATAGCTTGATTTGGGCACATGGCAAGACGGGCGCCATGGCTTGGAGGAAGGGGGAGGAGTGCGGTGGTGAGGTAGTGAGGTAGTCGTTGGTTTGGATCAAGGAGAGTGCGTCTTCAGCCAGAGTAGATCATGACTGACCAAGAAGAGACTCAACTCTATTGTGTTGTCAAATAGACAGATGTTGAGGTTGACGCTGTGTGGCGGCGACAAGTGGCCTCTTTCGGAGAAGAGACAATGGTGGGCAAAAGAAAGTCTACATCAACATCATCCCAAGTACGCATTTGTTTCGCACTTGAGGAAATCGCAGTGTTATCGATAACCACTGTACGTACAGTACGTCGATCAGCTTGGGAGTCACGGGGTACAGCCACTTAAGCCACTTGGGCTCTGAGTAAGGGCCGTCTGGGCAGCTTATGGGGGTGGCGTGGCTGATCCTCGGCATCAATTTGGGCACCTTTAGGGCTGATTCGGACCCCAAGTCGCCTAGACCAACTGCCTCTTTGGCCAATTAACCACTTGTAGCTACCTGGGCATTGATCAACCACGTGACCATATCAGCCCATTCTTCCAGCGTTGAAAAATTGATGTCACGTGATTAGGCTCAGTCCACATAATTCACCCTTACCATGGCATAAACATCAACACCAACACCAACATGAACATGATCTCTGACAGTGAATAATTCTATCAGAAAGTGCTGATAAAGTAAATCTTCAATCTGACTCACCTATCGGCGAGGTTATCTCTGGAGCCGTATGATGTTTTGACATTGAAGTCAACTTTTGACTCAGTTCTATTACGAAACCCGTTCCTGTTGTAGAGAGTATCTGCTCCTACGAAAGTCTATACCAATTAGGCTTCATTCCTTCCTCCATTAGGCTTAAGAGCCTGCTGCTGCTGCTGCTGCTCCTCCTCCAGCTCCTCATACTCCTTCGTATTCTCTTCACTCTTGTGGCTAGATATGAGTAGACAGTCAATGCACACCTTCTTTATCCATTTATCAGCTCGGAGCGATCGCATCGCATATGCCTTATATGAATAGTCTGCTCCCTGTATTTCTTCTTGCATTTTTGGGACAATGCGACTCTCGAGACATTGTCAGGAGTCGTTGGTGCTTCCCAAATTGGCTAATGCACTGGGAGGATCTCCAGCCATAGAATCTAGCTCTTCTAGGTCAATAATAACGCATCTCCTGTTCGTTTGTGCATAGGTGAAAAAGATCTGGCAAAAAGTAACAAGGCAATCAAGGTCACTCAAGGCCCGATCGCTTGGGAATCCTCTGTGAAACGGTACCTGTTTGGGTTCCAGCCGGCGGTCAAGTAGTGCGATCCGCCCGTCAATTATTGGACCCCAGTGACAACCAACGTCAAAACCAGGCAACAAATCACATACTCCGTAAAAAGTAAAAGTAAGTAGTACCAAGGGTTTTCGTAGGTGTCACCTACGGGAGTTACCGGTGTTCCATGGCATGCTGGGCATCCTGATTGCTGAGCCTTCGATCCTGAGACTTTTTTTGGGTCCGGCCCCGGGGGACGACAGGTAGCTTCCGCCTGGATTTACGGGGGCCTGAAAGCTGATGAGAGCCCTCGCCCTCCTTCGTTAGGCCCTCAATTTCAGAACGTATGATATGCATAGTTCCACCGGTCTTGATCATCTGCAAGGAAGTGCGATTGCCTTACAGTAATGTTTTGAATATCCAGACCGGAAAGCAAGGCTTGGTGAGGCGTGCAGTATCCGAAGGCATCTCGTCGTGCACGCAGCTACGTACATGCTTCGCACTCGAATCACCAAATCAAGCCTGCAGGACCAAGTTTTCGGCGAATGGGAATTCTATCAGAAATCCGCTTGCCAAGTGCCTTGCACATACGGTGAGCATGTCCTCGAATCAATTCTGCCGTAGAGAAGCAAGAAGGCGTCCTGAAAGCCAGCAAATCCCACAGCGTGACGTGCGTGGACACTACGCTCTCCAGTTCAACCAGACAAGCTTCAGGGGCAGTCTCTATCACGTTAACTTCCCGATTCTAGGCGTCAACGTCACAACAGTGACACCTCCGTGTCTGCAGAGGTAGTGCGGTTGCCTGTTTATCTGTCAAGCACGATAACCACAAGATCTGTGTTCGTGATGATGCATCCTGCGCCTCTGACAGACAAGCGAAGGCTTTCTTCCGCCTTGAGGAGAGAATAGGATGCCTTATTGAAGGTGGCGGAGTGATGGGTCGATGGTGGCGATCCTGTCAGGTGTTGCTGCGACCGTGTCAGAAGTTAGAAGTTGCTTGGTTGAGTTTCGATCAATGCGCCGCGACAACGCTTCCTTGTTTGATCCTGCTGGTCTTTTTTGCCACACTGAAATGGGTCACTAGTGTCAATTCTGAAGACTGAGGTCAGCATTGTGGTTCGAAGCCTTGACTGGGTGATTATCGATCTCGTCGAAAGGAATTTGGCGATAGATGAGGATGAATGGGCACATGGGATGGTCTCTGGACACAATCCCATTCAACTTCCCCCTTGCTCTCAGTCTGAACATGGGATTTCATGGAATATTGGATTGTTTGGGAGTCTTGGCCACCCATGTCACATTGCGGTGTTTCGACCACATGTCGTTCACCTCTCCGTTTGAGGAAGCCAAGAATCTCCAAATTGGTGGATTCATGCGACCGCCATCCGCAGGCGTTGTCATTGTCAAGGTGTCACGACCTTCACTCAGAATGTGCATTGCCATTCAGCTCCTGTTCGATAACTTCAAAGTGTGTCGGATGAGCTGACGAGGTCTCTGGACAACTCTGCACCGCCCCTCGGTTTGGCCGATGGCTGACTATTGGATTGCCACTGACTTGCCACCACTGAGGGGAAATAATTCTAACAGTATAGGTCAGCGTGGGAGAAGGCTAGGAGGGATCAACGCTGCTGAATCGCACTGAAGAAGGGAGGTATGGGTGGTTGGTTGGGGTCGTTGAGGGAGAGTGGAAGATGGAACAGTCTCCACCATCCGCGCGTGGAGTTGTAGGCTGCGATGGAGGACAGTGTCAAGCGATAGATAGCATGAATCGAAGGGAGCGCCTGGTCCATTGAGGACCAAAATCTTGTCGATCTTGACTGAGAGCTCAAAGGACTAGAAACTCAGCTTCTCGAGTGCTAGTGTTTCATGTCCATAGAGACTCGTCGTCTATGTAAATTTATTTGAACCCATCATCAGCCTTGCCATTGTTAGCACGTGCAGAGGGGCAGAGATATCTTGGCAAGACCTTCCAAGGAAGGAGCTATGCCGTCAGGTGTGGGCATGTGCGGCTCCCTTGCGGCTGCCTCGGGCTCCTAGCCCGCTAGGCCCGTTATGGAATAGCTTACTTTCGTCGTCTCGGCCCTTGCCGCTGCGCTCTCTTTCTCCTCCAGGTTCTTAAGTTGGACTTCATTGCCAACACAAAATCTATGTCGTTGCCAGTAACACCGCCCTCAGCAAGTGATGATCTATAACTGCTCCGCATCAGATACAGATCTTCCATGTCAATCCAGTCGACATTGTGTTGAACTCGAATTTCCTAAACGAGAACTCAGCACCTTCCTACAACCCTCCACCGTCCCCTGGCAGGTCTCCAGGAAATTGGCCATCACACCAAGTTCAATTGCGCAAAACACAGGTAAGCCCATGCGCTGCGTCAAGGAAGTTGAACCAATACCTTCAGTCTATCAACATGAGTTTCAATAATGACCATACCGTTATGTGAAGGCAGACTACTCCTCCACATCCTTGTCTGGACAATTCCTCCATTTGCTAGTCCAGACTACCACGTTGTAACATGTACTGAACTAGGTACAAGTCATTCGTCATCACTCAATATTGGAACTATGAATCAGCCCTCCACAGCGAGTTTATGGCGCAAACTAACAACATTGTTCATCCCTCTGGGGTCGATCGCTATCATTTGATGGCACGCCATGTTCGGGTACTCTGCTGACTAGCATGCACGTTACGTTTTACATGCGCCAAAGCGCACACACACCTGAGTCGCACCAATGGTGTAGAGCTTGCGCAGACATCATCAGTCTCTACTTCGCTGCCATATTCTACCTTTATTTTTCGACGATAACCGATACTCGCTGATGACCACTTGCTCCGGACTTGACTTGCGAGGTTCAGTTATGGAACAGCATTTGGAATTCCTTCCTCTGTTTCCAGAATCTAGCACTGGCCTCCATGCTTTTCGAATTCACCAAGTCTTGGAGACCTGTCTTGCACCCCAAAGCCAGAGACACGCCGGGTTTACACCCCATCATGGTACTTGTATCATAGCTTGACTACAAGACACTCCATCAACGCGTCATCCGGAAACATGGTCAAATACGAAAGGATGTCCTGAGGCTAGTCGAGCAGAGTGTCCATGGCTTTTGCTGGCCTGTATCTGACTGGTATCTGACAGGTATCTGACCGTTTCGGTCAGCCAGACGCTAGAATCACCATCCAGAGCTCCAACTATATTGCATCAGACCCAAAAGGCTCGGCAAAAATCGGCTAATCAAGTCGCCTTCTACCGGCTGCAAAATAATTTACTCGTCGAGGCTTCACTCGAGACGGCGCAATGCCAGCAAAGAGGGTATCAGAAAAGACTGAGTGCCAGTATCTATGCAGGGAGCAAGTGTCGAGGTAGGCGGAAGCCGAACGGACACATGATGGACATATGATGGATCCCCATCCTTGCACACCCTGGTTTGCTTTCTTGGCATTCGGGACCGGCGCAGCTCCTTTCGACTTCCCACAGCAAACCTTCAAAATTTGTCACATCCTCTTAGTATGGTCTGGAGGTCGATAATTATGGTCCATTACTCAATGCGAGACTCATGCTCGTCCGCGTGTGCAGAAGTTTGAAGAGCCTGGCGTTACAAGTGGCAGTATGAGTCGAGGTTCAGCAAGCAATGGCGCTAGCCAAAACAGGTTACAAGGTGTTTGGGGACACTGGGTTGCGCATCAATTTCATCGAATGGCATCGCGTCTTGAGTGCTAGCGCCTTACGCACCATATGCACCATGTTCAAGGGAAGTATAGGGCCAGCGTCAGGGTATCCACGATGCCCACCTCTTCTCTCTCACTTCTTTATATCTACCCTCCTCTCCAGAAAAGCCATCTTCAACATCTTGAATCATTTCCAATCCGCCCTGGCAATTGCTCCGAGTGATCCCCAAATTTCTGCTACATGGCTCTACACTACCCACTTGCTGCACCGAAGATGACTACCAAGATCATGGTCACTCAGCCGCCTCTCACACGCAACCATGCCCCGTGCCGGTAGGTCGACCTTGAACACGGAAGCATGGCTGATATCGCTCCTGGTCAACTAACCAAGACTGTAGTCGTCGCCGCATTCCGTTGACGGCCTTTACTCTCCTCACTGTGCCGGAAGAACCTACCTTGTCAACCTACCTGGATAGCAAGGAGCGGGTTGACATAAGTCTCATGCAAAGAATGGTGACGCATGGCACATGGTCAACTGATAGTGTCAGCTTTGCTGGTGTCTCCTTCTCCAGCAGAGACTCCGTTTCCAACCTCACAGCATCTAAATTGCCTACATTCTTGGAGGCAAAGTCTGATCAGAATATGGATTTGGATCAGGATTTCGACCTCGACCTCGATCTCGACCTCGAGGTCAGTATCGCCGCCATAACTTTGACAGAATGCCCACGAGCTGTCAAAAAGACGATTGTTTGGTCTCGACAATCAAGATTCGCAGAGAATGCTAGCCGAGATCATCGATGAAGCCAGATGCTGTTTTGCAGTTGACGTGATGGCAGTATGAGTGCCAAATTTTTTGCCTAGAGATGGCTGCGAGGATGATTATTCAGGAACAGGCTTGATTTTGGTTCTTCGTACTGGTCGTGTCTACCGCTATGGCGCTGTGTGTCGCTTGTTCGTAATGCAAGTTTTCCGGGATCGAGGATACGTGGGCGTCCTACAGGGGTAGATTGAGACGGGGTTTTGTTTGTTTTAGCAGGCGTTGTGATATCTGTCAGTAGTGAGCACGAGTACCAAGTCATGATACCCACACACAAATGAGATGAGTAGAAGCACTCGTGGGGGTGGGCAAGGGGTTGAGGGAGGGGTATGACGTTGGCTGCATGGCAAGCACTGACCAACAGACCTTTCGTCACGGACATTGCCCTGCCTGCCTACCTACCTACTCGTGTCAAGGTGATCATGATCATATACCTATAGTGTGGTGTGGCGTGGTGTGGCGTGGTGTGGTGTGGTGTTGAGTGGAGTCTTTGAATGGGTGCGAGTGACCCACCCCAATTTCTCCACTGTACGACGTATCATCTCGCAAAACGTCCAAATACGGATGCGAGGCGAAGCTATTGATATACAAACGAACAGACAGAGCAGCGAAACTACCGGTCAGGTTCACATTCAAAAGCAGAGCTCCGGGTGTAAAGTGCGCATGACGAGCGAACGAACATTTCGCAAACGGTCTCGAGTCAAAATCACATAGATTCTGATTGACAGCTTCATCAAAGCAATTATAAAAGTCTATTGGTTCTGGCCAGAACCGATTTCCGTGAGGAAAACACCTGCCCTCAGGTGAACACCATAGACAAAAAGAGATACGAAACGCCTGCCGATGAGACTCATCCAGTTTAACACGCCAGGAACCCGTGTATATGAGTATCCATGTTGATTGATATTGTTGTTTTTGTGTCGCGCTGCTGGTTGTTCAAGTCTACTACGGTGCGTTTGCCAGGGGCGGTGCTGTTGATAGAGGTAATCCATCAATAACGCCGCCCCTGTCAAACGCCCCGATGTTAGCTCTTCAGTTGCAGGCGCAGCGGATTAGTAGCACCAGTTTTGGTCAAAGAGGCGCCAAATTCCGCCAGCGAAAATTCCTTGGTTCGAGCGTTGTAGTCGATATAGCGATTCACCTGTATTGTTTAGTTGTTTGACATTGCTCTATACGACATCGCCAAGACCTACCGTAGATATTTTGTGGCCGAGCCACAGGCACCTTTCAACTCTCGGGGCTGAATGGCTCGGCAGTTCCAGGGTCCGCTCGTCTTCGTCCACGGTGGAAAGCTTAAAGAAATCCTCGGGAAAGTAATAAGGAGCCCAGGCGAGACCTCGAATGACGAAATCCTCGGGAAGTTGGAGTCCTGTACCGCTCTGCTGTTGGGGGAATTCCTCGGATTCGACTCTGAGGTCAGAGACGCCTGATCTGCTCAAGGTATTCAAACACAAGATGATGCTATCCCATGGAATGTATTGTTCAACATGAACCAAGGCGCCTGGTACATAGGACAAGCTCCAGATAAAAGCCAGAGTAATGTGGATAAATGGAAGGACGTTACGGTCCCCCACTTTGTTGGCGACGGTGGAAATGCATGAGCACCAGACTGGCAGCACGTATGAGGTGACCTCATCTGAGGATTCAAATTTGGCGTCTGGCCTATCTCCTCCATGGGGCTGGGCATGCGTCACAGATGGATCCTGATCCTGGGATGTTCCAAGTTGGTGCCAGTATTCACGATGGATGGTTTCCTTGAGCTTGGGATCCTCAACCGGGGCATTTTCAACATTCGTGACCTGAGCCTTGTCGTTGACGTTGGGTCGAAGCTTATTTTGGTGAGCGCGAATCGCATTGAACAAATAATTGTCATCATTGCCGATATCAAAGATCATGGCGGCCAATGAGCTGGCGATCTCAGGGCCAAGAACTTTGAAATTGGATCCTGAATTTGTGATCTGAACTTCGAGCTCCTGGGTGAAATCCAACATGTGGACGATGTATTGGTGAATGGATCCGCGGGTAAAGACGAGAGCAGCGGCAGAGACGAGAGAAGTCTCAATCCTCGTGTACTTTAGACTTGCGGTATCAGGCTCAAGGAACTGAGTGAAGAGCAGCATAATCGAATCGCGAGCGTTGACAAAAGGAGTGACGCTAATTAGGGACTTTGAGTAATAAAAGAGCTGGCGAATGACATGAGGGCGGGCGAGGACGGCGAGATGATGTTGAATGCGTCCAGTGTTTGGAGAACGGTCTGCAGCACGGTTATACCACATTCTCGCCACGTTGGACCAGATTTCACGGTCGCGCATGTCGGCCTCCTCGATTGCCATGCGATAACGAGCGAGATCACCCAGACACTCGATCCAGGTCTCGTAGAAGACCGGGACAGACTCCATGAGTAATCCCATCATCTGATACGCGAGATAGACAAAACTCATCATGTGTTCAATGGAGTCGGGGAGGCGGTGTCGGAGAAGCTCGAGAAAGGAGTGAATACCATGGCGCCACATGCGTGCTGGCATGGCGTACTTGGTTGGTAAGCGGCGAAGCGCGACCGAGGCGGTGGGATGCTGGCTGGCGAGGAAGAAATCATGGTGTTCGTGCAGGAGAGTGCGATGAAGTGCTATGAGGGCCTGCCATTGTTGGTTGGAGAGTTTGGTGTCGGTCTGAGATTGTTGAAGGCAAATTTCTACGCACTTCTTCTCTACCATCACTAACCCGGCGTAGATCCCCTTGACCTCATTAACTAGCTGGGCCTGGGTAATGGGACGGGTTTCTGGCTGAGGGAGGATACCAGTGTCCTGTTCAGGTGTGGGGTCATAGACAACATTCGGTGTCAGGGTGCTGGGGGGGTGGGCCCTCTCGAACTCTCGGAGTGCGGCCCAGCTGACTTGCTGGGAGGTCTGCACCGAGGTTGGCTGGGTTGAACGGGTCGACTGAGGGAATGGCATTTGTGGGGATGACGGGGCGGTCCGGTGTGAGGAGGTTATCGCATGCGGCGGAGAGTGCGTCCTGAATGAGCCTGAAGGGTTTTGGTTGTTGGGAGATGAAAAGGGAGATGCGGAAGAGCGACAGTGTTTGTGGGGGTAGGATTGATCTCCGTCATGGTGAACGCGTTTGACAGTGTAACGCGGAGGTTCGGAGAGCTGAGGCTGGCATTTCTTACTGTCATCTTCCAGTGACAGGGCTTTGAGTGCAGACTCGGGTTCTCGCCTGGAGTTGTTGTTGTTGGGTTTATGTTGGGTAAACGAGTGGTCACGTGGATGAGGCGCACGACTCAGTTTTTGTTGTTGCGGTGAATTGGAATGTTGCTGACGCACGTTGTCGATGGCAATGGGCCTAGGATTCAGTGAGACTGAGGCCAAGCGAAGGGCGGTAGGAGATTGCATCGCAGAGACAGATGTGGGAATGCGAGGACATACCTCGATAATGATGATGATGGGTAATGAATGACTTGTGGATTGGGGTTGAGGTCGGGCTTTGGTCTCTGTCTGATGTCTTTGAAATCAGGCTCTGGCTTGGCGGAACCTGAAGGCAGTCGCCGGTGATGCCGGTCCGAGGAGCCTGGAGAACGACGTAGAGCTTGTGGCTGAGAGGGCTGATGCGGATTCATGCTGTGGTTGCGATGCATCTGCACAACTAAGGGACAAATGGTCAGCTGGAAGAGAGTCTTGTGTGTAGGTTGGATGACGAGAGATGCGGGATATTGAGATGGTCGGTGGTCGGTGTCCCAGGCTAGGCCCGAGGGGCCCGAGGGGCCCCTCGGACGCACCGGGCGCACCAGGCGCACCAGGCAGCTTGTATTCTGAATGGGGGGAGGGGGTGAGGGGGGAAGGGGCGAAGGGGAAGTCAGGCGACTGCGTAAGAAGTGGCGTCGGGGGGGGGAAAGGTGTAATGGAGAAGTTGGGAATTGGGTCCTACCTCCTAACGGCCAAAAACCAAAGTGGCAGGTGGCAATCGTTTCTCGTCCTTGGTTACTCTCGGCTATGGCAGGCAGGGCCTAGAGGTCAGTTCGCTCTTTCCTAAGCTTCCGAGACCAATGGAATTGTGGCGTGAACACGTCGAGCGGTGTTTGTTCAAATGGTACTTTTCGCTTGTCTGTTGCCTCTTGTCTCTTCGCTGTACACTTATCAGAGTGGACAGACGAGATAACCAAGGGATTTCACAAAATACCAAATTACCAGTATCTTTGCAAACTGGATGTTTCTAGAAAACGCAATGGCCGTAAGGACGGGACAAGACACACGCACACACGAAGAACGAACAATTGATCAACCACTGTGACAGATATATATTCAATGATGCCCAGGTATACACCCTGATGCTGCTTCATACAATTGATTGCCTTGTAGCCCTCCTCGGGCCAGGCAAGCTTTGCCCGATTGAGAAATGCAAGGATCTGAGCTTGCCTGGTCCCACCCATGGTCCGCGGACCACCCCCCCCGCCCAATCTCAATTCTCAGCCGCATGCCATGTCGGGACTTCTGCAATCTCCTCTTCCTCCAGACGACTCTTCTTTTCACTCAACGGTTAGATACCCCAGAGCTCTTCCTCGACATAACATTTGCGCCTAGGTTCAAAAACACCTAATGTCCACCAGCCCACTCGTCCAAAGATGAATGGCAGAAATCTATTCATGTGCAACACAGGTACCCAACTCTGCAGGAAAACCCCCTTATTGACCTCCAGAAACCCTTGGGATCCAAAAGTTTCCTCACTCACAAAGCTAAGGTAATTAATTGGTAGCCTGCACTTTTGGGCCATTCTTCCTCCATTGTCAAATCATGTCAAACAGATGGGTTAAATTCTTGCAAATCTTGTTGAATCAACCACTGAGGTGAAGATCCTGACGAATTGGCTGGCCAACATGATACAAACCCGTCCCTGGCCCCTTTACCCCTTCATACGATATGATCCAACGGATTGTCAGGATACATTGACTGCCTTGACATTTTCGGATGTGAGACAACATTCAGGACCACAAGAAGGCTGCCTCACAACCGGCACTGACCCGGCACTGACCCGGCACTGACCAACGCCTCAGATAACGGACCGCGAGCACGAGATCGTTTGAGCGACAAATGCTAGTGAACCAGACTCTATCATGCCCAAGTCGGACTCATCAGGAGAGGCCAAATGCTCGTCACACCTATGGCCTGACGTCCTTGGATCCGTGAGCGCTCACCACGGAGAATCTCCGCTGACCCGATCCAAAAGCAAGCTCGGTCACTGCCTCTTCCATTCTGTCCGACTGAGACTTGGACGGTAATTACTTGGGAGGCTTTGGCATCTCACAGCCGTCAAGACAGCCTTGTGAGTGGTACCGATCACAAAGCATGAGAAATGGCCCGATGCCACATCGTTTGTAACTGCCAAAGTGAAGTCACGAGGGTGATACACAACGGCAAAGCCCACCACGAACTCGTCAGTCGTGGAACCATCCGGGTACTCGGATTAGAGTTGAGGCCAAGACGCACTGCATATACTGCGCAATGTGGTGCAAGCGAGATGGTTATACTTGACTGCACTCGTGACGCTGACCTGTCGACGAAATATCGCAACCTCCATGGTGTCAATCATTGCATGTCGACTTCCTTTTCACTAGCCGAGGCAGGCACTTGACATGGCAGTGTGCCCAAGATAAGATTGTTGTTTGCACAAGGTTCTCGTCAATGGTACAGCCTGATATGTCTGAACTTTGGCTTGCAAGAATGTTTCCGTCTTGCCTAGTGCTGTGAATGGCGCCTCATCTGGGTTACTGGGGGCGAGGTTTCCACCACTTCTGTCCCTCCTGGCTGTAGATGTGTGCACTGCCAGCACTACAACAGGTAACACTATTGATGTGTTGCAGTATGTTAGGGAGACTAAAAATTGGTAGATTACAAGGCCGTCGTTGTCATTGTCGTTGCAGTTGCCGTTGCCGTTGCAGTTGCCGTTGCACGTGACCCATATCAAGTATCTGTGCCTCTTGCTCTCCACAGCATGCCAGGTGCTCACTGATTGGTCAAGTTTCCTGCAATTCAACTCCAACCGCCAATCCGCATCAAGATTTGACGTACGCCGTCAGGCAACGAGGCGTCTCGACATTCCCCCCAGACTCCATATGTGTCATGCTGGCTGTTCCTCGTTGTGCACGTTGGAGATTGTAGCAGTTCGTCGCCTATGAAAGGCGAATTCTTTTTCCAGGAACGGCCAATATCCCAGCCTCTCTCACCGGTTCTGCGAAGGATCACTACACGTGGGATAATAGGTTCTCCCATCAATCACGCATAATGCCTGGGGCCTGTGGCAGCACAGATTACCAAGACATCCCAACATTCCTTCTGCCCTGTTTGGAGGTCTCGTGGACAATCAAATAGAGGCAGCCGGGCAGCCAACTCAGACCATTCCTTCAAAATCCAGCCGCAGAATTGTTTATTAAAATTTACTCTGCTCATCACCTTTTTCTTTTTGAAAGATCAGGCAATAGTGACGCCACAATACCTATCCGACCAGGTTCGGTTGTTATCACATGGACCCCTGAAAATACATTCAAGCCAGTGCAACATTCATGCAAGAGTTACGTGGAGCGCACTAGATTTAGATATGGATGCCTTTTTTTCCAGGGTTACCGAAATATGCAAAGGTGCGGCGTACACCCGAGTCTTTCCCACCTTCAGTCTAGCCTGTTTTATGACCGTATCCCAGCAAATGAGAGCTCCCCTTCTCATCTCTCGTATCACTCTTGCTCTAACGCCCTGTCTTCAAACAGGTCAGTATCTACTCCGTACTCCGTACGGAGCATGCACATGACACTAATCAGGAACGCAGCCAGGCGTCATCTTCCATTTCTCCCCGCATGGTCTGAAGCCTTTCTCGGGCCAAAAGCCCAAAATCCATATCACCTTAATTAGCGTCCTTTCAGTGCCCCCTGCCATATTCCTGAAAGACTCGGAAGGATGCTAATACTGTAGACAGACATACGGAGTAGTGTGCCCATTTGTATGTACACAGAATACTTTCCCCGCCCCCCCTCCCCCCCGCCCGCTCCGCTCATATTAACACCTTATTTGAACCACAACGCCTGACTACTGCCTCCTTAATCTGTATGCAAGAAATCTCAACTGCCGGTTCACCTAGCCGCTATGTCTATCGACTAGCCGATCTCTCGGGCCGTTATGTACTTCATTGAACAACAGTATGTGATTGGTTTCTACAGCAGCCCGCCCTAGCCTTCGTGATAGCCTATGTGATTGTCATTTCTATATCATATTTACGTACAATGATCCCCCTTCTTGTAAGCCACAAGCTTCGTAACCGGTTGCCTTGCATTCATCTATCACTCAAATGATCTTGATCGACTCGTATGCTGAGTTCAGCTTGGCCTTGGTTGGGTTTTATCATAGGGAGAAAAGAGCGCCAAGCTAGAGAACGAGGGCTGGAGGGGGAGTAAAGCTGAGGTTGATTCGAGAACCAGCGGTTAATTCAAGTGAAGGCATCGGCTCTGCACAGGTGATCACTGTCGGTGGCGTTTTCCACAGTGTCTGGAAAAACACGAATCCGAGACTTTTATGTCATGGTGTAAGAACAAGGCGGGTCGCGGGTCATCACACTGGTTCAATTTGCCCCATCAAGCCTTACAGCCTGATCGAGAACTCGTGTCTCGCCAATAGATTTTGTCTCGGCGGGTACATACATCATGCCATCAACCCATGCACATACCCACGTCGTACTACTGTAGGTAAGGTACCTCGTACATATGCATGTAGGTCATAACTACTCGAGTTTCGATCGAAAGTTCATCGGTTTCTTCCATCAAGTCTCAACCCCGTATACGCCATTCTAGCGGGGCCAACCATATGCTGTCTCGCTTGCATCACAGTGTCGCCTTGTTGCCCTGTCCACAAGCTGCCACACTTGTCAGAATCTCAAGATCTGTGTGGTTACAAGATCGTAAACGCTTACCAGATTTCCAGGCAGTAGTTTTCTATTACTGATTAGTCCCCCATGAGGCTGGCATCGCGGGGTAGGCGGAAGGCCGATGGATACTCGGCTCTGCACATCAAGGCGTCATTGTTGTTGTCATCGCATAAGCAGTGCTCCCAAACCGGTATTCGCAATTCCTTTTTATTCGTTGTGGCGTACGACCCTACATATGTAGCTCTGCCTCGTGGGGGCCGATCTTACATTCACATGATGTAATTTGTACTGGTGGTTCGCGGAACGAGGATATCTCTTTGATGGTGTGCTCATCGATGGAAGGACTACTTTGACCCCGCCATTTCACTGGTCATCACAGTCATCATCCTCTGCAGTGCCGTCCCACTCTGCAAGGCTGCTAGTCGCATTCTCCTTCAAGCTGTACCCGTGGGCATGTCCATCGACGAAATCACGGCCGATGTAACTTTCTCTGTAGAGCATACTCGTTAGGTGCATCTGGGCATCGCAAGTGCACAATAACACTTTCTCTATCAGCGAGACATTCATTTGATGCCGAGAAACAGAATAACAGTAAATCTGCTCTATCTATTCAAATACTTGGAGCTTTATCAAGATGAACGAAAGTAAACCCCAACAAGAGCTGCAGTTTCGTCCTGATCCCACTTTTTTGACTTGAATATCCACGAGGAAAGCTCTCTGATTTCAAGAGCTTCAGGAGAAGCCAGAACTGGAGCCGGGGTTTCAAATCTTCCTTTCAAGAACCGGTTTAGATATCACCTGCCCCCATCAATTCAACATCGTCGAGACATCATACCTTGGACGATTCAGTCTTAGCTTTCCCTCGGGATCACCTTCCTGTAAATCTCAGCCCAAATACACCCTGCGTGCTCTGTCAATGCGACGCCGGCATAGTGGACAGTTCCATCGATATCCTGGATGTGAATGTTCTTCTCTTCGACGGCTTCGAGCCGTATTTTGGAGAAGTATCGAGCAAAAGCGACATACCACAACATGCATGCAAGGCTCAAATAGTGTGTCAACCTTTTGTTCAGTGCATATTCGACACGCGATGTTAATCGTCATCTGGTCACTGGTAAGGGGTGGAGGTCGGGTCTGCGCGTCAATCGGGTTGACCACGGCCTCCTCTGGAGACTCTGAAGCTTGGTCCTCCACTGACTGCATGTTTGAACGAGTACTTGGAGTGAAAGGGTTGGACAGGTGGGTTCCCGGAGCGTTGTTGTGGCCCGAAGGAAAGTTCGCAAAATTAAAGCCGTGTGTCTGCGTTCCTAATGGAGGTGTTCCAGTGAACGCCGACATCAGCTGCAATCTCCCCATATCGTCTTGAACAACACTAATATCATATCCACGATCTCGGGCAATTTGTGTGATACTCCTCGGGGCTGCAGTCGGATCGAAAGTCTGGGGATTTGAAGGCTGTTGGCTGATAGAAGGATTCAATCGACTCGCCTCCGCATCTCTATAGCGCATCCATGCTCGACCAAACATCGTTGCAAGTGGACTTTGGTAATCTTCCGAATCTATCTCTTCTCGAGTTCCAAAGGGATTCTGATAGCGGGGTTGGGGTTGGAGTGTTTGTCCTTGCGGCCTTGATTGAGAACCGGTGTCTTGAGGGAGCGTAGAAGTTGGCAAGGAATTACCAGAGCCTTGGCCCTGCGCCTGGCGGTACTGTCGACGTCGACGACGTCGCTCTCCTGGCGTGCCATCGATTGACCCGAACGACCAGGACTGTTCCTGTGGGTGGAAATATGACATATCGCGGTACTGTCGATCCATCGGGTCTCGCAAGGTCACAGAATTCAGACCAGTTTCAAGCGAACGAGATGAAGGAGAAAAGAGATTCCAATAATCTGATGCAACATAAGAATAAGTCAGATCAGTGAGTGATGGGATATATATGCCACGTGTTGAATGAAATGATCAAGAATTGAGTGACAATGGTTGAGAGAAACCCTACCTCTGCATTTCCAGCAGTAACGAGACCAGCGCTTGCCTCTCATCTTCATACCTTCCCCATCAACGTAAATAGGATAGGAAGGAGCAACATCGCGCTTATCCAGGCAGGAGCAACACCCAGGCAAAGCGGTCAGAACACAACCAGTCACTGGCTTGTGCTCACAGGTCTGCGTTGACTCCATGATATTGCATTCACGGCGACAAGAAATGCCGTCTCCCAGTCCTAGATAAAAAGACCGAGGAGGGAATCCAGATACTTCTAAGTTCTGGGGTCTGGAAAAGGCAAGGTGGAGTTCGGTGACATGTCGTTCAAAGTTGATGGAGAAAATAATGTCACGTGTTCCACGTGACCATAAGTCAACGTCACCTCTTCCATTGAAGGATGCTGACTGCGACACGAAGTATCTCGCTTCCACTTTGTCTTCCACTCTTCACCTTATCACACCAGCAAATGTCCCAGAAGTCGCCTGAGTAGCCACATGAACACGATGTTAAATCCATAGCACCAAGCCATTCCCTTTTCGTTCGTCTGCCTTCGAAGCTGGACTTCGAAATGCCCTTTCCAAAACTGTCAATCGTTCAATCCCGTCTAGTCGCCAGTCTCGTCGCCACCTTTATATTCTTGATTCTCTACATCACCCTCACCAAGCCTCACTTTGCCTATGCGCTAGAGTCTGATTTCGGTTCCGACCCCGACAATCTACATCGCCATGTCATCTTTGACCAGGAGGAAGATCTAGAAGACCCAGATGGAGAGGATGCGTCTGTGAGAATACAACGTCGGGCTGCGGAAGGAGTTTCCTCGCTCAGTAACAACGCCCCACAGAACAAGAACATCGACATTGGAGAGACACAAAATTGGGTTTTCACCAAGGAGGAGGTTGAAGGGCCGCATGGGACCCCAGGATCAGGGTTACCTAATGATACTTTGGTCTCGCGTGCGGTCGAGGACCTAAACCCAGAATTGAAAAGAAGACAGTCCACGACCAGGGTATATGTCACTCTCAATACCTGCTTGCAGCCTCAATCCAACATCTCTGACTCGGTTTCTGATGATGCCATCCCTCCTCAACTACAGATGTATGTTTCATTGTCAGATTCAAACGAGAAGCCCGGCCCTGGTGTGAATGATCCGGACCAACGCACCATCCAGATAGACGGGGGATTTGGGTATTTCGAGCTGGACTCTGATGATCTGGACGGTGACATTCATGTTGGGGTTACCGCTCCAAATACGACCGGCTTTTCAGGAATATGGAACTACGAGATTGCAGCTTCAAATGATGCCCCATTTCACTGGTCATCCAATGCAACCAACCTGTTCTTTGTCGATGGAGACAACCACGCTGCCTTATTAATCACTAATGACACCACCCAGGCACTTCCCAACGATACGATATACAAGGAATGGATGGAGCTATCGCCGCCGCCATACGGCGTGTTTGCTTTCTCTCAACAGGACCGACCATTGTCTGCTTTGAGAAAATCGTTTTGTGGTCTGAAAAACAATGTCCGCGTTTCCGCCAACATTGACGGTGCCAACAACCAAAACATCGCCGAAATGACCAACCGTGGACTTGGTGGAAAACCCAAGGAACAATTTTACATCAACGGCCTCAATGCTACGTCCCAGTACTGGGGTGTCTTGGCCATGGAAGGCAACAGCACTTCATCAGGCCTTGGGGTTATTGGAGGTGGCGGAACCGTTTGGCAAAGCATAGCATTTGAAACCAAGACCGAAGACAACTGCGCACTCATGTACAACCTATCATTCTGCTCCGAAGTGGCCTACGCAGTGCCCACAAACCCCGACACATTTTCTCCCACGACGGGGGCACCAGAATTGGCCGCCCTGTACGACTCATACGCAGCACAAATGTATCAATACTTCAACTACTCGCTACAACAAATCCCATGCAACACAACATCATCATCTCAATACTCTCTAGCCCGAAATTGCGACGACTGCGCCCGAGCATACAAGACCTGGCTATGCGCCGTGACAATCCCTCGATGTGCCGACTACAGCAACACCGACACATGGCTGATGCCACGCGCATTGGGCCAGCCATTCGTCAATGGAAGCTCAATAGCAGACTCTACACAATTCCGAGTCGATCAATCTCTACTCACATCCGTCGCTACCAATTCTTCACGAAACCCCATCATCGACGACGTCATCAAACCCGGTCCATACAAGGAAGTTCTACCCTGCGAAGATCTCTGTTATGACCTCGTACAGAGTTGTCCCGCCACTTTGGGATTCGGATGTCCTAGTCGCGGTGCAGGATTCGAGGACAGCTACGGCACCAGAAGTAACGATTCTGGCGAGATTACTTGTAGCTATCTGGGAGCCGCGTACTATTTGAGTGGAGCGTCACGGCAAGTAATCCTCGGACAGCTTGGTTGTTTGAATCTTGTGTTACTTGCCTCGCTCGTGGGTATTTTGAACCTCGTCTGATCAAACGGGTTGATTTTCCTCAACATATTTGTTTGTTTGTAATTTGAGCGTCTATCGGTTGTTGTGATATTACTTTTTGCACAGGGAGACGGAGGAGTCTGCAATTGAATGAAAAATGTGGAGTCTTTTGGGGGGGAATGGTGATCTGCTGGTTTGAAAGGTTGAAGGAGATGGTTTATGGAACGTGGGCTGTTGATCATGGATTACCCAATTACCGATGTACAGGGGATGGATTATGTACAGACCTAGAAGGTGTCATCATCAGGAAAAGTGTTGAACCTGATACTCAATGTTGGTCATCACGGTACTGGTATAGAGGTATAGACTATTATTCCCAACCAAGACGTATATATAGGCGAATTGTTAGGAAAGGGGCTGAAATTACGAGTACTTCAGATGTCTTTCAACTATCTTATCTTAAATCTTGATGCATTTGGCGTCGACGGGGTTTGACAGTTTTAAGTGCTGGGCTAAGGCCGTCACCGACATCCTCCTCTAATTAGATACATTTGATATCAAATAAACCTTAACGAACTCTCGTCTGATTTCATCTAACCATATCTCATTATAGAACCCCCGACGCAATCCCTTTGCCTTTCTTCGTCTTATCCCTCCTCGGTGTCCTCCCTGGCGTCCACATATCTTTCCCCGCTAGACTTCTCTCACCACTCTTGGTCGTCGCAGTAGACGAAGAATTCACAGGTGTTCTTCCGCCCAATTTCTCCATTAACCGTCTCGCTGCAGGCGTCATATTACCACCACCACCAGAAGTGCTTTTTCTTGACAAAGACATGAATGAACTACCTGGTGTGCTCGTCCAACTGCCTGGTGTTGGCGTGGCCTGTATAGTAGTCCTATCCTTTTCCTTCTCTCGCTTTCCACGGGCCTGTTTCTCGACCATACGGAGATGTAGATCTTCGCGTTTACGTATTTCGTTGATTCGAAATGGATTAGGTGTAGCGTCGGCGGTTTGGCCCGCTAGTAGGTCGCGGTAGCTGGGAGTATTGTCGGGTTTTTGGGGTGGGTTGGCGTCTGGTTCGTCTTCGTCGACGAAGGCGTAGCCGTTGACGCGTGGTGTTTCGCTGCCGGTGTAGTAGCTAGCGTCTGAATCAGTGGGGCCCACCATGGTGGAAGAGTCGTCGCCGCCGCCGCGAAGACCTCGTTGTCCTCTTCTCTCTGCGTCTCGTCGGGCGATGATGTCCGTGTTTAATGAAGGGGATGGAGATGGGGGTATCGGACCGGGATCATCGCGATACATGGCGGCAGAAGGGAATCTGGTATTTGCGTGAACGACCTGTCTCGGGGCGGCTTTGGATTTTTGTTCTTTCGACTCCATGATGGTTGGAAGGCCGGTTTCGTCGACAGATTCGGCGTGGAACATGAATGGGTTGTCGGGTCGTTTGATGGTCCAGGAATCTGGCTTTGCTGGTCGTGAATCAGTCGCGCCTGAAGTTATGGGAATCAATGATTTTCCTGATGCTTTGGCCTCTTCTTGTTCGGTTAAGAGTCGTGCTTCTCGTGCTCGATGCGCTATCTGTCGCGCGGACGGGATACGTTGGTCTTGTGTCCATAGATGGACATGTTTTTCTCGCCGTTTTTGATTCTGTTTGTCTAGAACTGCGTTGAAGGATTCATTGTCTTCAGAGGTATATTTGGCTTGAAAGTTGCCCAGTGTAAGTGTTGAGGTATCGACGGACTTGTTGGGTTGGTGGTTGACATCGAATGCTGATGCTTCGCTGGTAGTTGTCATGGGCGTGTCACTACCATTATATCCCAATGGCGTCTCTGCAGCATTCGACGGCGTGTTTCTCATCGGCGTTGCTGATGGTGTAGTGTCGAATCTTGTGTTTCTTGCAGTCCGCCTTTTGGATGATGCGGGCATCGCAGCCTCTCTCAACTTCTTGGCCGCTTCTGCAATCCATGCTTCGTTGTCCGATTCTAATGCAGCGAGATACTCATGTTGAGCCTGGCTCTCGAGGAGTCCTGGAAAGTAGTCTCTGGCTATAATCTCGGACAATGCGGCCGTGTATTCATCTTCGTCTAGGACAGTAGTGGGACGTTTGATCCGTTTCAGTGGCGGGGGAGGCATGAGTGACACATCGCTGGATGGGCGCTTGACCAGCGCTTGAGACGGTTGCTGCGACATCTCGAGGCGTTCACCATTTGACTGCGAGGCCTTTGCAATGGCTCATATTAGAACATGTTTGTGGATGCGTAGGCAGAGGCAGGGATGGAAGTGAGAAGGCCAACTTCTTTCAAGACGAGATTCTAAAAGTTTGAATCATGTGAACGAGGCTGCAGCCTTGGCTTGAGTAATTCCGCTCCGCCCGTTTTTGGGATTCTGTTTGCAATTCGAGAGCCATTGTTATTGCACTACTACTACAATCTTCCAGAGGATTTCGTCTAGTTAAGACAGCTATTGCTGAGATACATCTTGACGCGGCGCACAATATAAGCACTTTTCCTTGGGATTGCAGCAAATCAGACATCTGAATGGCATAGAAATACATGGTTGGTTCCAAACCCCTGGCTGATGGTTGAAGGAGGTTCTCTCGTCGACGACTAGACGCTAAAACCCTCCAACTGAGAGCTGATCCATCCTATTTACTCGTCATCCTCATCATCAATGATTCTGGTTTTCGACCGCTCCACAGAATGTCCGTTTGTACCAGTGTTTGCTTCAGAACCTTTGCCACCTTCGTCCTCTTCATCCTCGTCATCATCTTCATCCGCGATGAGTCTGAGTTGCTTACGTTGTCGCGCCGGCTGTCTGGGTCTGACTTCGTCCTCATCTTCATCTTCGTCACCTGCTCGTTTGTCTGCCATATGGGTATCTCCTGCGTCAGATGCGGGTGTGTCTGGTCCCGCTGGAGGAGTTTCAACTGCGCTCTCTTCATCGGGGAGGTCATCAGAATCAGAATCAACCACGACAGCCGAAGATTTATATTTGGTGCTCTCCCTGGGTCGTCTTGCTTCTTTCTTGGGGGCGTTCTTCCTCTCAAGCCTTCTTCTTTTCTTCTTGGGTTGTTGTTCCGCTGATGCTGCAGGGGCTTCATTATCGGATCCGGATAGAGGAGTTTTCGAGACACTTCGGTCGGATCGTCCATCACCGTCGTCCTCAATGAACCCGTCGTCGTCCTCTCTCTTCTTGCGTTTAGAACCGCCTTTCTTGGGCTTGCGCTTGACGCGCTCCCCGGTCTCCTCATCGTCAGTGAACTCAGCAGCCTCACGTGCGGCCGCTTCCGCACGAATCTTTTCAGCCAGTCGTTCAGTCTCTTCAACAATCTTTTGCCGCTCTTCAGCAATCTTTCGTGCTCTATCTTCCTCTTCTTCTCTTCGCTTCTGTGCGGCTTCTTCACGCTTTCGAAGCTCTTCTTGTCGGCGTTCTTTGGCTTCGCGAAGTTTGGTCGCATTTTCGGTTTCGAAAGTGGCTTGGTTTCTTCTCGCTCTGTCCAGTTGATTTCTCATAGTATTCTTACCCATGGCAGCTCGCTGTTCGAGCGCTGATTTAGGGTATGGTGGCTGCTTGTGCTGGGCAACCCGCTCAAAGGTATCAATTGCTTCTTCTAGGCCAGCAATAGCAGAATCGACGTCCTCGAGAGTACGGTCCGTTTCTTTGGCGGTGTTGACATGTTGGGCAATCTGGAATTGTATAAAGGCGACGTTGAACTGCAAATGGGGCGAATCTGGTTGTGTGGCCAAAGCTCGCTTCATGTAGTCTAGAGCAGTTGTCAAGGCAAATGTTGAGCGATCAGCCTTGCCTTTGAGCAGATGTGCCCTAGCGAGACATGCAAGTAGTTGGGCATTTTCACCACGTCCTTCGGCTTTGAGGGCCAGTTCATAATGTTCAATGCCCCGAGAATACTGGCGAAGCTCGGTGAACACATGGCCCAAATTGGTATGCACCGAGGCACTTCGGACGGTATCCTTGACCTTGGTGAAAATTTGGAGAGCATCTGAATATGCCTTCTTGTCGTCGCACAAAGCGATGGCAATTCCCTGCGCGGCGTATGCATTTTTGGGATCTAGTTGGAGCGCCTTGTCAAAGAACTCGTATGCTTTGGAGTACATTTTGCTTCTCTTTTCCTTCTCAGCATCGTTGTTGCGAGGCATGTCTCGAGCAATGGCGAGATGGACGTTACCCATACCAGTGAGGGAATACAGGTCATGTTTGTCATAGTTCTGTAAGGTGTGTTTGTAGTGTCGATTTTCAGTGTCTTCAGCAAGATTGTTAGTCTTCTTCTTCGCACTGTGGTGGTACCATCCCATTAAGGCTCTGACTTCGGTGTTGGCGTGATCACTTTGATAGACTTGGTGGACTTTGCGGGGGCCTTCCTCTCGCGGCGAGGTCTCCAACGCAATGTAAGCCAGTCGAGCAGAAGCATCCGTGTAATCAGGATGTCGGGCGAGAAGGCCTTCATACACTTTCTGCGCTTCAGCGACCAGGCCCAGAGCTTCATACGTCCTTGCGAGATTGTAAGATATCGTAGTGACGAGTGCATCCGTATCACTGTTGTCGACATCTTCTGCACTGATTTTATCTTCCTCGAGGGCCTGCTTGTCGGCTTCCTGCCTCTCGGTCAGCTTGACGCAGGCGTTCAGAGCTATCTGGAAAGTCTCTCTGGCAACCGGGTATGCCTCGCCTTCATACAGAAAGCAAGCAATATTGTTCAACAACTGTGGTGGCAGGTTTTCGCGAATCAAGGCAAGATCTGCTTCTTCATCTTCACCAGGCTCAGGCTTTTCATCGTCGGGGATCTTCTCAAGCTGCATGACTTCAACGGTTTGAAGACACTTGAGACTTTCCAAAGGCTTCTCTTGTTCGTAGAGTCGAGCAAGGTAAAGTAGGACCGACTCGTCAGGCTTTGCCCGGGACTTTTCGTCGCTCCAGCTCTTGCGGACATTTTCAAGGAATTGAATCGCTTTTCGTGCGGCTGTCGCTTTCTCCTCCTTAGTCAGGGCGTTTGACGTCGAGAACGCTTCCTCTGCATAGATGCAGCCCAAGAGTGTCATCGCCTCGACGTAGCGATGGATCTGCCCTATAGATTCGAGGCGAAATTTGGCGCCTTGGATATCACCGCTCTGGATCATGATCTGGATAAGACCAAACTTCGCGGGAAAGAAGCCTCGATCCAGGCCACCCCGAGCCTGGTCTGCTTTGCTGTATCCGTCGTTTGCCTTGGCAAGCTCGCCCTTGCTATGTTCCTTTCTAGCCAGTAAATACCAGCCATCGCTGGCGATAGCATTGATGTCAGTTTGTTCGATCGCCTTGCGGGCAAGAGGCTCGACGGTATCGTATCGACCTGTGGAGAGGAAATATGTGGCGAACGTTGCGCAGGCGATGGGGAAGTTTTTGTCTGAGTTGTAGGCCTTTCTCGCGTGGTCTGTAATAGCCAGCTTGTACAGCTTGTTAAACTGAGGGTCGCCTGTAGGGTGCTTGGCGCTCTCTGTCAGATAGTATACAGCCAGTAGAGCATGCGCGACTTTTGACTCAGGATTGAGCACGAGAGCGCGTTCCCACGCAGCTTGAGCCCGATCTCGGAAGCCGAGTTGCCATAGACAGCAACCAATACCGATTCGCGGATCAGGGTCTGTCAGACCAGGTAATTTCGAGAGGACATGCTGGTATGCCTGCAGAGCTTGTGCGTATTGTTTTTGAAGGTACAGAGTTCTCGCCCGACCCATGGTGGCCATGAGATTACGTCCATCGGACGATCTGAGCGCATCGTCAAAACACTTCAATGCCTGCTTCAACGACTCGGCTCGTTCAGCATCTGCGCCTGTCTTGGTAGCGGATTGGAGGGATGCTCGCAGGAGGAAGAGGACACCTTGAGTGAGGTACAAAGGGGGGAAGGCAGGATTAAGTCGGAGGGCTTCGTTGATGGTCTGGGTGGCTTCTCTCAGGTAGGCGTCCTTGGTTTTAGTGTCGGTCAGTTGCTGTGCGTCTGAAAGAACACGCGGTGCCTGTCTGCTCTTCAGGAGATCTAGCCATGCGATGCAAGCCAACAAGCTGAGTCTGTCTTTTGGTCCACTCTTCGCCAAGGAGCCGAGTCCTTTGTGTAAAATCTCGACGGCATGATCGATCAAGCCTTGTTTTGCATATGCCAGAGCAATTGTGACCCAAAGATTCTTTGCGGCCTTTTCATTTTCAAGGAGTTGACAGAGCTCAGTGGGGTCTTCGAGGTTGTCGCTGAGATTAACTTCGACAGCCTCTTCAGCATCGAGACCGGAAACAGGAATATCGATCGCGGCAGGAATATCGGCGAAGCGTGAGGATGGGGTGATGCCCAGCAGGGAGGCATGGTTGCCATTTTTCAAGGCGCTTGTCGCCATGATGACCTGTTGGCGGTGAGGGTTGTGGGAAGTGGCACGAATGGATTTGTTGGCTCGATGTTGGACTTATGACATTGCGAGATGAGGGAGGAACGAACGGAGAAACTCCAGAGACGACTGTGGCAGGCAGTGGGCTGGCGTCAAAGGAAGACGCGCTACTGGATGTGCAGTAGCCTGGGTGGAAGGATGTGACAAGTTGGTGGGTAAGAGAGAGCAGTGAAGAGGGCTGAGTGAAAGTTAAGCCATGAATTTGAGTGTCCTGAATGAAAGCAGTGGAATGAATATCAAAAGAAGTTGTTGCGGCTGCAGTTGCGGCTGCAGTTGTGGCTGCGGATGCACAAGCCACGTCGGGTGCGTGACAATGCTCCGCCGTACTGAATCCTACGGCCAAGTTTAAGAATGCACAACGCATGGGGTGAATCTTGTGGCTGAAAAGACCAAATCCGACAGTCTGGTTACTTGAGAACACACAGGCACATTCAGATCATTTGCAAATTTCAACATTGGGTATCGTATCGTATTACTTCAAACTACATTTATACATATGCCCGAAAGCGCTTTAATCTTTCGGCCGTGTTCAGTATCTTAACTTGGTGAGTTCCAGCTCCTGCCGAGTTGCATCAAAATCGATCTTCAATCGACCACGGTCGTCCATAGTCACGTGTTCATCTGTCATTGGAAGGATCTTCTCCGTGTGTTTGACCTCCTGGGTACTGATTCCAGCAGGATCTTTGGGAATCCATAGATTCGGTGGCTTTGCGAAGAATGCAGGTGGGTAGTAGACATCGCGTTCCACCTCATCGGGGTACTTTGGCTCAGGGAGGTCGGTCGGAACCATACGGCGCAGAACAGTGAAGTCGGAGAAGATTTCTGGGTGTAGCCAACGGATGATGAAGTTGACTTTTTCATCTGGAGCTGGGGACATCCAATGTCTCCAATAGACCATAAAGAAATCAATTGCCTTGGCCAATTGTGGGAATTTCTTGTCGATTCGCTTTTGGATCATCACAGTCGCACCCTCTTTCAAAGTGTCTGCCATTCCACTCGCGCCTTCAACAGCAACACCACGAGTTGCTCCTGGCTCATGTACGACTTCATCTGGATCTCTTTCGTCTTCGCGCTCTTGAGCGAACCGTCGTTGTTGTTCAGCTATGTTTGCAGCTCGTGTTGTTTCAAACTCGCCGCCTATCAAATGTTGGTCTTCTTCGGTGGTCAAACTCTTCGGTAGACTCCATAACAGGGGTCCGAGTGCTTCGATCAATGAATGGTGTATTACCCCAGTAACGACCACCAGAGCTGCGATCATGGCAACTGGGCCAAAGGCTTCTCGTAGTGTGAACAGACCAAATAGACAAACCTCTGCAAAGTACAGACCTAGTAGTAGTTGCAACAGAGCGCGAGGATACACCAGTCCCTTTGTATCAATCTCAGAGTCGTACACGTAAATAAGATTGTATCGCCAGACGGCATGCAGAAAGGCGACACCGAGTAGTGCAAAGCCAAGTATGACTGGTGCAATCAGGGAATAGGTGATAGCTGCATTGTGTCCATTAGCCAAGAAGAAGATATTGATTACAATTTGGCAACTCACTGATGACACCAAGATTGGTATAGACAGGAAAGACGCCACCCCAGTGAACTCTCTCCAATTGATGCCATTTGTTGTATTGTTTTCTCACGTTCTTGGTCAAACGTGGGAAAACGTGGAACTTGAACAGGTTGAAGACCTGGACGAGGTTTGCAGATGCAAAGAACAAGCTCTGAATCAGAAAATAGTTGAGGTAAAAATTTGAGGCTTTTGGCAAATTCTGGGACAGGAGGTCTTTGGCCATGGTTGGATCAGCAAGGAGCTCTCCAACTGCAGCCGATGCGGCGGACGTGAGTGTCGTGATCAAGAAGACCTGCACGACCTGAAAGGCAAAATATGCGTGCTGGACAAAGAGCTCGATCCTGCTCAGGGTCGGAATGCCGGCGAGTTTGGCCAGAACTGTGACGATATTAGTCGGGGCAAAGAAGGATATTAGGAAATAGAAAGCCTACATCTCAGGATGCCAGGCACAATGCTCATGAGAAACGACAGTGCCAATGCGGGAAGAACACCACTCAAGACTCCGATGATGACCTGCGGAAGTTTCCCGATCCAGTTCAAAAAGGGGACCGTCTCTGCCAGATACTTGATGTTGGAAATTGAGCCAACCAAAGCGCTGGGTATAGCCCAGAAGATGATCAAGACACAAATGAATGTCTGGATTGAAAAGCGACGAATGATGCGCTGCCACCATGACATTGATAGTGAAGACCATAATATTTCCGAGGGCTTGACCCCGATATATCTTTGAGACATGTGGAGAGGCCGGTGATGCGTCAGAGTCTGATAGGCATTCTGGGCATCTGTAAGGGTTTCGAACTCGACAAAGACACAGGACATGTAGTTGTCGGTTTTGAAGAGCTGTGCTTGGCGAAGATTACGTATCTTGGAATTTAACAACTTGATTCGGAGTCTGGTCCATTTGATGGTGTCGACACGTTTGAACCCGTTTGCAATCGGACGATGATGAGGTCGCGAGCTGTGAGACATCCACTGTGAGGCGACGGAGCCGTTGACATCGGGAAGATGGTTCGGTGTCTCGGAATCGGAGGAGGAGGATGTGGAGGATGTGGGTGATGACCGACCATCTTCGGCTTCGTTCATGGTCTTTCCATCCATAGAGATCACAGGCGAGTCTGGAAGAAATTTGCGGCCCTTCTCTCCGCATTTTGACTCGGTCGTGGTCAATGCATAGCCCTTCTCACCCTTTTCACCCTTCTCAGTATCTGCACCACTTTCAGCAGCTTCAGCAGTTTCGCTAGTTTCGCCCTTCTGCTTCTTCATCATACGTTTCCTCGCGAAGTTGGCCATTCGAATGAGAGCAAACTCTGCCTTTTCCAAACGCATCGCCGTTTGCTCCCGTTCTTTGACCAGTTTCTCCAACTCATCACAAGATTGAGGCATCCAGATACGCTTGACAGATTTTCCCAGGAGCCATCGAAGGCGTGATTCGTCTAAGTACTGACGGGGCACACCCGTGTACAAGACGGTTCGAGAAGACAAGCGATTGGCATAGAAGTCGGAAAGGAGATATGCTTGGCGTAGGTTGATATAGTAGACGCATTCTCGTGAGACCATGTATAAGATGAAACCTGGATGGAGTCAGCGCACAACTTCTCCTTTGCACGGGTGTCAACGCACCAAAGTAAACCCAGGCCAGAACAACATGAGCATAAAGTCTCTTTGGGCTAACCACATTACCAATGGTCAAGGAATCCAAGGCCTTGTTCCCCGCCCCGCCTGTGACGTGAATTGGGATGAGGGTGGGCCATAGCAGAAGCATTCCTACGATGCATATGACGCCTAACACTCGCAAAAATCGGAGGAAAAGATAGCCATCGAGGGAGGAGTGGTTCAGGACGAAAGTGTCCGGGACTTTGTAAAATGATATATACCATTTGAACCAACCAGACGGTAAAGCGGGACTTCGTTCACTGTTCACGGAGGGTCAGGTTTGATTTTATCGGGCGAAAAGAGGACTCAACACATACTGAGGTTTCAAGCTTGACACAAAAGTTCGAGGGGAGTAGACTCGAGGGCAAAAGCGACGTAGGACGAGGAAGATCAAGAGACAGGCACCAGTCCAGATTGCGACGGGGGCCAAGGTAGCCAGAAGCGTGCTGACCGACGCGGAGTTTGAACCTGATGCCACACGAGAGAGTCCTGGGGCGGTTTCGTTGTCGCGCGCAGAGCCCACCCGTGGATCCTCCATCGGTCAATCTCAATTGTTTGAAAAATTCAACAAGGTGTTCAAAGGGCGTTGCAACAGCATGACTCTGGCCAACACGGCAGGCGAGAGAGTGAAAAGAAGAGAAGAAGGCTGGATGGCATGTAGTAACATGTCTATGGGTACGCATCGACAAGTGTCGACAGAGTAGAGGTGGTGAAGTTCAGAACGAGGTACATAAAGAGTGACTCCACCTGCAGGCTTTGGCACAGGGATCACAGGATTGCCGAGAGGAGGGTTGGGCGACGGTTGGCTGCCGGCAGCCCCGTTCTAAACACAAGAGGGTGAAAATTGGCGATTGTCAGTGGCCGCCGTTCTGAAGAAGTCGAGATGCATGGGGGCAACGTTAGGCTATCTGAAAATCGACGAAAGCGTGATAGATTAGGGTTTAGTGGGCGCAAAAATGGCAGGGTTGAAAGACTGATTGACTGGGTCCCTGTGTTAAAGGAGGGCGGAAATGGAGAGCCGAGGATTTTGGCGGCGTGAAAAGGTGGGAGCATCTCTCGGCGGTGTCCACAGCTGACTGTTCGGTTCGATATACGAGTACCAGTGTTTGCACTTGATTTCAAGCAGTTATCGTTTGATCTGTTTATTAGCTGTTTAGTCAGTTCTGGGGTCAATGGCGAATTCTGAAGCCACCAAGGATTGGCGGGCTTGGGCTTGGATAACCAACTGTGAAGAAGTCTCCGAAGTAGGGGATCGTCGGAGGTAATGTACGTAAAGACCCCATCTCGCAACCGCATAAGCGAGGAACCGGCGCCAATTCACGACAGCCTTTTCGGCTCGCTCTCTAGGGGGGTCCAGGAAGCGTGGATTGAACATCGGATCGCGTGTAGTTGGAAAATGGCTTGTTTGATCATATCAATTTGAGAATAAGAGTGATTGAGATGAGATTTTTTTCCCTCGTGTGACATGTTTCTCTACACATGGCAGGCAAGAACGTTCTGTCTTTAACGAGCCGTGCCTTCCACGTGTGTGTAAACGCGGCAGGACGCATGGTCACATGACAACCTTGGCGTCGAGTCAACGAAGACCGCAGGCAAACTGTGGTGGAAACCTGACAATCTCCGAATTCCAACCATCAAAGTCTTTTACAAACCAATGAAACATGAAACATACACTTGCTTACCGACTGTACGAATATGTCTTACAGTCCACCGAGAGCCTCTTGGGACATATGCATAGTCATAGTCACCTTGCTAGAGCACATTCATGCATGCCCCAAAAGGAGCGATTTCAATTGCGAAGACGCGTCACAGTAGCAAATGCCTGTCACAGAAATTGGTTTGCTTCTTTCGACAGGATGGAATGGTTTAACACATTCCCATGAGGTCACATGTCGGCCAACTAGACACGCAGGGTTCTTCTCTGACAGATTCTCTGACAGTTGAGTCGCCGCTCGGTGAAGTGGTGAGATAACTAACAGGAGAGAAATCCCCGCAGCCTCATGCTTCTGCTAACTGCGTCAGCGTGTCACTGTTGCAACCCCCACTTCTTTGAGTTGAGAACCAATACCACATAAATTCCTTCCCAGCCATTCCAGCCTGAGTTGTCATGGTTTATACCTCAAATGGATCTAACCACTACCTAGCGAAATCACGCTGACGAATATAAGCGGTTATGATTCGCGATGGTTCGCGAGATATGCCCAAGAGCCAGTGGAGAAGTCAAGAGACAACGCAGCATCCCTCTCGAGTGTCGATCCACGACGGATGAGGCTCGCCTCGCTGAGGTATGCGGTTGTGAAAAGCTTGGACATGATTAAATTAGACCTTCCGTGAAGTCATACCCGGCCGACCGGATTGTCTCAAGACAGGTACAGTAGGTGCGAAGAACCGATATCTTGGGCAGGATGTTTACATGAATATGTTCTCGGTACAGTGGTACGCTGGCATCCTGGATACGACTTCCCCATGATGAGGAGGACTGTTGATGTGGAGCATTTGACTACAATGTGGAATTCGCGCCACCAAAAGGACCAGGGGAACGACAGAAACCCGCACAAAAGGCCAAATGGCATCGGCGATTGTTTGCTGTGTACTCGTATTTCCCCTGTGGTTGGATTCTCACTTTTCCTTGACGAGGATTCATAGACCAAGGGCTCCTAATGTAAGTGTACTCCGTACACCTCTCCACGTCTTCTAGATCCTGAATCCCTTGGGATGACTCCTGCGTTAGACTTGTCATGAACGCAACGTTGTCAAGCAGGCGGCAAGGGAGGCCTGGTGGGTCAGCCACAATAAAAGCATCCATCTAGGGACAGGTTCAATATTTCAATTCAAGGACCACTCCTTACAACAGGGCATTATTGGTCACTCCTCTTGCTGTAGCAACTCGTATTTTCCTTCTGCTCATCACTCTATGACCACAGTATCACAGGATGTCACGATGTATGTAGAGATCGACGGGCCGACAGCTAACGGCCAAACGGTCACGCCAACCAAGTACAATGACAGTGGACGCCAACACCAAGACTAACGCCAGGCCAGGCCAGACCATCTCGGTTGCAGAGGCTGGAAATTCGTCGGAAGTTTTTAATTTGTAGTTCGCCAGTTCGCAGTTTGGCAGCAGCCCGAGGCGCCTTTAGCCTGGCGCCCGTGGCAGCGGCCAGCCAAGCCCGCAACGCACACCCACCCGTCCCGCCTATCCGTCTGTTCCGTCCCGTGCCTGTGTAAGGGGCCATGGCGGCATGCCCAACGGCTCCTCGGGCTTTCTGACAGCCACCACTACGGGGTACAACTGCCACAGTGCCAATAAAAGGCCCTATAGGCTACAGGTCTACCGCCAGTGCAGCCTTCCGGGGCTATCGACAGCCTAAGGACGAAGTAGTCTAGGTACCATGCACAGGTGCAAGATAGGATCTACAAGTTGGACTTGGCTCATGGGCTATTGTAGCCACAAATTGCCAATTTTGAACTTTGACAATTGCCATGAACTTGTACATACTCCGTACACGGCGGATTGTGTCCTGGTCGTGCTGTGCCGTGCCTGGGTGAGAGTTGTTTGCAAGGAATAATCCATGCTCTCAACGTCCTCCATCCCAAGCAGCCGTGGCAGCCTTGCATTCATCGTCACGATCAGCACGATCAACATCAGCAGCAACAGCATCATCATTTGATTCTCATTCCGGCATCACTGTACACATGGGTTTTCTTCCAGCAGAATATTCTTTTGATTGCCGTCTTTTTCCAACCCTTCTTCCAGCGCTGAACCAAGAATTGTCAATCAGATACATACACACGATACTTTACTAATCATCATCCCTAGAGCACCAAGCCATTCCAATGAAATGCCAGCCCCAACAGCGGCAAAGATAACCAGACGAATGGGTTGAGGACTTGAGGTCTCCTCGTAGGTCCCTATGTACGGGATATGTCAAATCACGTGATATTGGGACTCCACCGTAAACTCGCACCCGCAAATGAGGAAGGAACCAACCTTTGATCCCACCTCGGCCCCCGCACTTGCCTCTGATTCATTGACTCTGACTCGGCCAAATCAATTCTTTGCTGAGCCCTCAACATACACGCCATCATCAACGGTAGGTAGTCAGCATTCTCTTTATACACTTCTCTAGAGCATCTCCATGACTTCATTCTCTCATATGGGCAGTTCCAGACCTTCTCTCAACATGTCTTTAGGTGAAGTACACTTTCCTCTTCAAATATCTATCACAAATGCCCTGAGCCACATGTAACATCTCACCCAATTTTCTCTGCTAAGATAATGTGCGCGAACTCCAATGGCGTGCTGTGTCTTCACTGCCTTCTTTATGAGCAAGATCATCACCGCATGTGAGCTCTTCGATGTCCGCTTACTCGATATCAAATACAATGACACGGACTCGGAAGCTGGTTTTCCTGCAACGAATTTCTCCTATCCATATCATTCCAACTCCTCCAATTCTATCCCCACAACTGATCCAGCCAGGCCGGGTCAAAGGCCTCCCACGGATGGACCTATCCAGACAACCAGACTTTTTGTCACAGGCATGACATGTGCTGCATGTGTTGCCACCTTGACAAAAGAATTAACATCCCACAAGGGCGTGATTCGCACATCGATATCACTTCCGCTGTCTAGGGCGACCATAGTTTTCGACTCAACGCAGACTTCTATCGAAGATCTAGTCTCATCTATAGAAGACGTGGGTTACGGCGCAGAACTCTTTGGCCATGGTGACCACAGCACAGCCACGCAAAACATGCGTATGCTGCAGCGAGAAGATGAGTTGCGAGAACTACGACAATCATTCAATGGCGCTGCCAAATGGGCCACGACCATCACGATCGTGGATTGGCTGCGTCGGTGGATCCCTTCAAATTCAGAACTAGGCACAACTTTGATCTCTTTATTACACCTCATCACCCTGGTAATTGCGTGCTACCTACAAACCCGTTACGCCAAATGGATACATCGAAATGCCTGGGCCACCTGTTTTAACAAAACCCGCTTGCGCCTCCCAATTCTGTCCATGGATACTCTTCTTTCCCTATCCTTACTTCTCAGTATCGCCTTATCATTCTTCAACATTACTCTGCATGGGCTTTCGCCTCAACATGCCAAGACCTACTTTTCTTCAGCCTCTTTCCTTACTGTCGTGGTCAGTGGAGGGAGATATCTTGATGTCACGCTCAAGAGGCAGGGTACTGCTGGGTTCTCACGTCTTTTTGGCATGCAAAGAGAAATGGAGCTCGGTATGGTCATGGTAGAGGGGCCATGGAATCGAGCACAAGACAGTAAATTACCAGAGAATCGTGCATCGGAATATGGCTTGACGCCGCTTCCAACAACACTCCTCGCTCCATTGGACACTTACCATGTTCCCGCTCAGAGCCTTATTCCCTGCGACAGCTATGTTGTACGAGGATCTACAATCGTCGACGAATCGAGCATGACAGGTGAATCTGTCCCGGTCCGTAAATCTGTGGGTGATTTCTTGACATCCGGGACACGAAACTTATCAAACGGTGTTGTTGCCGTTGTGCTCAAAGCTCAAAGCGATTCCAGTCTCGAAAAACTCGTTGAAAGCATCGAACAAGCAACAGAGATCAAGTATGAGGCCAAAAAATCTACTTCGCCTGACCCCTGGGAAACAAAAGGGATGCTTCTTGATCTAATGACGGCATATTTTGTTCCTGCTGTACTGATGATCAGCGCGGTGGGCTTTCTTTTTTCATTTTATACTTCGCCGACGATTTTTCCTATCTCTGACCGCATCAATGTTGCTTGCGAAAGGGCAATGGCGATCCTCGCGGCCGCTTGCCCATGTGCAATTGGTTTGGCTAACCCCTCAGCAATCATGGCCGGTATCGACGCATCTTATGTACACGGTGTGCTACTGCCTGGTGGTGCACAGGCCTTGGAAAACATTTCGAAGTTAACTCACCTTGTGCTCGACAAGACCGGAACGTTGACTGAAGGCAAATTACAGATCTCCGAAGAATCCTTAACCGAGCCATTTCACACAGATCCTCGTCGAAGAGAGTTGATGTACAGTCTTCTATGTGCCGCAGAACGTGATGAAGCTCAGACACATCCGGTCGCACGTGCCGTATTTCAATATTGTCTACGTCAGCTACAGCCTGACGGCCCTTCAGCAGAGGACCATTTTTTTAGCGTTGGGTATGAACATGGCACAGCTCCCATTCGGGAGGCAATGAATATACCAGGAAAAGGGGTCGCATGCGAAGTTCAGGCGTTCAATAAGCTCTGGTACACTGTCCATATTGGCAGCGAGCGCTTCTTATTTGACAATAATATCAAGCTACCATCCATTTTGGGGAATGATATCAACCAAGAGTCCTCTCCTTCAACTCAATCTGACGATACGACCTCGGTTTATTTCGCGATAGGAAAGATTTATGTTGGGACTTTCACTCTACGAGACGCGATTCGCAAGTCCGCCCCAGCCGTGATTCAAGAATTAAAATCAAACGGCATCGAGCTTACAATGCTCACTGGAGACACTGCGGCTGAAGCGTATCGTGTCAGCAAGGAGCTTGGTATTCCGGTTCTAGCTGCCAAAAGTCTCCCAGAAGAAAAGCGGCAGTTAGTCGAGGGATTGAAATCCTCAACGCCATCCCAACCGAGACAGTACTCATCACTTGAGAAGTTGGCTCCAACGGCTCCACCTCGAAGTATCGTGGCAATGCTAGGCGACGGTCT
Organism: Exophiala mesophila; assembly: GCF_000836275.1. Lineage (NCBI taxonomy): Eukaryota > Fungi > Ascomycota > Eurotiomycetes > Chaetothyriales > Herpotrichiellaceae > Exophiala > Exophiala mesophila. Next base: position 1,751,581 of record NW_015622507.1, read on the forward strand.
CAACGATGCTCCAGCTCAGTCGGTGTCAGATGTTGGCATTCTATTCGGCTTGTCACCGTTGACCCGCTCTTCTCGTGCCATTCACACTTCAGCCACCGACGTTATCCTGCTTACGCCAGACTTGTCGGCCTTGCCGAAACTGTTGGACATTGCGAAGCAAAGCGTAGCGCAAGCAATGTGGAACACCAAAGGGGCTGTTGCGTATAACATTGCGGCGATCTCTGTGGCGATGGGTGCAGGTGAGGCGTTGCTGGAGCTGATAGGTTTGGAAAGTTCAATGGCCAAGATTGATGCGTACGTTCTCCCCTTGCTCCCAAGTTGAACTCTACCAATCATTCGTCGAATACTGCCATTTGCCGATCTTGGTGGGCTAACGAACGTTATTCTGATTAGGTCTACTGCCGGCACGATGATGGCATTCTCTAGCATTACAGTTCTCAGTGCGAGTATGATGCTACGGCGGCGTCTCAACAAATCATGATCTGTATAACCTAGACAAGATGTTGAAATGATACCCTAGTTTCGAAGAGCGCTACACGACTAGTGCTCACTCGCTTAGATGCTTTACAGAGGGCTCACAATTCGTTTTTATGTCGGCTTTCATTTGTTTGTACATGTTTCTAGTACATCCGTTGATCGCCTCCTGCGATGAGACCGACGGGATTGACGACTATGGTACCTTCCAGAGGAATTTCCGAAAGACGCCAAAACAGCCATGCCTGGCCCGCTATTGTTACAATCACCACCCTGCCACAGAGCCTATAAGGAACGTGTTTTCATCATTGAATCCAATCGTTTTGCCGTCAGGAGAAGATCAACCCTGGAAACTTGGCCGTCAAGAATTTAGACGGGATCGGCGCAGATAAGAGCTTGATCAAGCTAAAAGGGCATTGAGGTTAGAAAGTGGTGCGAGCCGGAGGGACAGCCGAGAAGCCAGGAACATGGGACTTACGATTGGCAGCAAGCAGCAGCGGGCACGCTGGCCGATGGCAGCACAAATTGCATCGAAACTATCGGCATCGATTGGAGTTTCTGGTGCTGTTGTGATTGTCAGGAGGATTGCATCTTTGTCTCTGGACTTTTCTATGAGAACTCACGAGTAGCACAATCAAGGTCGGCAAGACCGAGAACATCAGTTGCGCAGCACTGTGGGCTTCCTGTTGCCCCCGAACAGAGAGCAACCTGACGGTCAAGCAATGAGCTTGTTCCAGGGACGGCAGCGGCCATGGCAGTTGTCACGCCTGCAACGGCGATGATGATGCTGGAGAAATGCATGTTATGGGCTTTGAGGAGACCGAAAGAGGATTCGAAGATGATATAAGTATGAGGGAGAGATTGATACTACAGGTGGTGACTTGGCTGGAGCGATGGTTCTTCTTCTTGTTCGTCGGGGCAACTCGACGACTTTATAGCTTTTGGAATGACTCAGATCCATTTCCACATTTCCTTTGATGTCGTTCGATTCAAGTTCAAGTGACTCAACAAACTGCATTAGCACGACGATTCAGCTGGAGTCGTTCCAGGATCGCTGTCAATGACGTCGATCTTGTATAACCAAATTGGCCTATGAGCAAGGATTGAATGGTTGACGATGAACCTCAAGGCTGCCATAGCATGCTCAAGCAAGGCTTTACCCTTGACCTTTGATCTTGAAGCTGAAAGATCTACAAATTCAGAGCTCTGAAGAGTTCGTGGACGATGATCATCTAAAAACACAAGGCAGGAACGGCAGGAACGGCACGACAAGGGAACCCAGGGCTCCGCTTCGAGGATGAACCTAAGGCATTCGCTTCGAGGTGAAACCCGGTGAGATCATGGGAATCAGAAGAAAAGATTGGATTTCTATGCATTTCCAGTCCATGAACAGATCACACGAATCCACATCAGCGATCACTAACGACGCACTCACTGCACTCCACATCATTCATATCTCGTGGCCTTGGAAAAATGATGTGGAGAATGAAAATCCATGATCGACCATCAAAGCCGTTGCTGATCAGTTCTTTTGTTTCACGGTCTGTTCCAATCAGGGTTCTTGAATCAGTGGATTGGTTTCGGGGAATTGCTGTTCAGTGGCGAATTTACAGGGAATTTTTCAGGGCATCTACACTGCCCACCCCAAACCCTGACAACTTGGCAGATCTACCGACTCTACATACATGCCTAGCCACGTACGGAGTAGGCGACGTAACCAAAAAATAGATATGGACTAAGCTCTATTAGGCGTTATACTTACATAAGCTCTGTCTATAGGATATTGGGTAACACGTGACTGGAGATTAGCCAGGGTTGTCGAATTGGTTGTCCAAGTAAAAGTCCTGAAACATTCAGTGGGAGATGACGCTGCAAGATGATGAAATGATAGAAAAATAATGGCTTTCATTGTGGGCGATTCCAAGGAAATGAAACTGGAAGGGTTTAAAGCTCTGACACAAGCCGCAGACCGCCCAAAATCAGGGGGTTCACAGTGCTTGTCAATGACATCTTAGATCTCACTTCAAGTGTTTGACTACACTGTCAGACTGTCTTGTGAGTAACAGCCATACATAATTGGTGGCATGCAGGATGGAAACACGGTATATTCCCCGACTTGTTTGGTGGTTCTGGTATTGAGATTCGAACTGCGCTTGAGATGATTTTGTGCCACCAACGATCCGACAGCCAAGTGTACTACCCCATCTTGTGTTGTCTTCTCGTCCGGAGAAGAAGAGCTCACAGCCATTTTGAGATTCTTCGGCTGGAATAAAGGTGTACTCATGTGTCGATTTGAGATCAAGAACAGATTGAGTAAGCTACAAACTGACAGCTGCCAACGTTTCCACATATTGTCTTCTGTTCCGTCGTCCGCAGCCAGGGACAAACAAAGTACTCGCCGAAGTCGCACCCCTCAGCTAATAAGAATTCGCCGTGCGCTGGTAGAGATGTTCCATAGCGGTGATGGGCGGGTACTTGACACCGGTCTCCCCTTCGAGACCAGGAGCACATTGGACTGTTGTGTGCCTATCAGCTTGCATAAAGAATGGAATGGAACACCGCTCCCTGGTGAGCCCGGTTCCATCATCTACCTGCGGAGCGACCACACGATGGAGAGTTGATTTCAGCACATCATTGGTCCTACTTCTTGTTTAGTATTGACGCCACATCCAGCAAAGAACTGAAGGGGACTCACCATCTCTGCAAGAAGTCTCCAATATTGACGATGGCAGCGCCTTCAAGGTAGGGAGCTGGATCTGTTGAAATAACCGGCTGGTGAGCAAGCGATCTCTACACATTCTCCACGTATGAGTTCCATATTCTCGACTTACCAAACTGGCCTTTCTTAGTGGGATGCTCGACCTCGAGCCCGCCGACCTTATCCTGGAAGAGCAGGGTCATGGTCCCATAGTCGCTGTGGGCGCCAACGCGGGCTTTTGTGCCCTCCACCAACGACTTTCGGTCAACCTGGGGATAGTGGTGGTACCGGATCAGGTGGTCGTTGTCGCTGTGTGCGTCGGCAAAGAAGTTCTCGGGCAGGTTCAGACCGAGGGCAATGGCTCGGAGAACGTCAAGGCCGGCTCCGTTGCAGGTCCAAAAGAACTTCATGCTGAAGTCTTTGAAACCAGGCAACACCTCCTCCGACGGCCACATGTTGGGCTCCCGGATGGACGGCACGCCGACATCTGCGCCAAAGTCGAACATGTCTCGCACGTCCTCGACCTGACGCAGCTTGCTCACTTCGTCTGCATCGATGCTCTGTGATATCTTTTCGCCGCCTACGGGCGAATATCCACGGAGTTTGTAGCTTCTACTCTCGGGCACGGCTTTGGGCCGCAGGAGTGACGGCGCACAGAGATCCTTTTGTGGCAAATGAAAGAACTTGGACATCTGTTCACCGAAACCATGTCAGAATGGAGAGTCTCAAGACCGCCCCGCGAGGAGAGCAGCTCGACATCGTCGTCCGTGCTCTGTCGTGGGCTGCAAGATCCTCTTCGAACGCAAAGGGGATATATGGCAGGGTGTGGGCACTCACCCAGTCGAAGGCCTCGTGGACCATGTCATTGGGAATGCCATGGTTGAGCAGATACACAAATCCCACGCTTTTGAAAGCTTGCACCAGCTCTCGAGATACAGCCAGACGCTCCTCTGCCGAGCCTGCTGTGTACCTCGAAAAGTCAATCACCGGGAGTGAGTTGATCTTGTCCGGGACGACTTCACCGATGGAACCCATGATTGATTCACGTTCACGTCTAAAGCAGATGTCTGGTAGGTAACAGGATATGGTTTAGTGCCACAGCTAGAGATTGAGGAGACTCTTCAAAGGGACAATTGTGTTAGCATCTCATCGCCGCATTATCAACAGTCTGGCCCCTTTATACTGGAACGTCAGCAAGGGAGAGGGCGCGGGGAAGTCGAATGCCTGGGCACTTCAGAAACCACAAGATAAGGGTTGGGGTTGATTGCCGGTCGCAGGCCATCGCAGTGACACTGCCAGATCGTCAGTCTGTCCACGGAAATCGACACCCGAGGCCTCAGTGCAGAGCATGCTTGGGCGTAACCAGGAGTATTGATTCGAACGGTATGATACGGTACAGGTCCCCAGGCCGGATGTTCGAGCTCGCCGCCCCACCCTGCTTCATTACGACGACGATGTGCGGTCCATGTGCTGGGTGAACTTGCGAGAGAAGTGCCTTTAAAGTTTCACCTACAAGTCTTGGGCTCGGCACTCATCCGACAATGCAAGATTGTGGGCTTGTCATTCGTCGATAACGAAAATGCCCATATGGGTTCGTGCCGCGGGGACCGGCTGAGATGTCTATCCAAGAGTCTAAGTAGTCCCTATTCCCCATTGAGAGATGTTCTCCGCGGATAGAGAGGGTCAATAAGCTGAACCCTACTATTAGCATACCCATTGATTTATCCAGTGTCTAATCCCTATCGAGACGTGTTTGTCGCGGATAGAGAGCGGGTCAATGAGCAGGACCCTGCTGCAAGCACGCCGTTGATCTATGAAGTCTCCTCTAGTCTAGATTGAGACTGGCTTGCCGCCAATCAATCGTCGACGACCATGAGCAGTTACCCTTCTACGGAGTATGCATCCGGGCGACAGGCGGCCGAGAGCAGACCAAGCGGTATTGGCGCGTGTATGGTATCTGCATGATGAGGCCAAGTACTGATTCGGCCTGGCTGCCACAATGTACAATCAAACATCTGTTCCTGGTCGGCTGGTACAAGGACAAGGCGGCCTGAGATACAGAATCAGAGGCAGATACAGATACAGAGATATCGACATGTCTTGGAGACATCTTCGTGAGAAAATACCAAGGGAAACTCTATCACGATCGACCTGAGCCTCGAGGATTTATAACAAGGGCCGGGCTCTCGTTGTGAGCAAGGCCTCTTTACTTTCAACGCCGGCTACCCCAGGCTTCTATTCACTCCCCCAGTCTTGTCCTGCTCCACGAGGTGTTAGCGACGAGTCACCATGTCCGAACATCTAGTGCCCGGAACAGTTCTTCAGGTCGACTTATACGACAATCTCCGCGGCGTGCAACACAATGACAGACACAAGGACATTGTGTTGGTGCCACAGCCGACGAGTCATCCAGACGATCCGCTCAACTGGACCAAATACCGAAAATGGTCCAGTATCTCAGGCTACGTGGTCTACACGTTTTTGGTCGCCGTCATGGTCTCCTCTCTCTCGCCCGCCAATCTGATGATCGAAGCCGAAACCGGGATTTCCGTCGCTGATATCAACACCGGGGTTGGCTTGATGTACCTGTTCCTGGGTTGGAGCAACCTGATTTGGCAGCCCCTCGCCATCGACTTCGGCCGACGCCCCGTCCTCGTGATATCTACCTTGATGCTGACCTTTATGGTTCTGTGGTCCGCCTATGCGTCCAATGTGGGCGAGTGGTGGATCAACCGCATCCTACAGGGCGTTGGAGGTGCGCCGATCGAGACGCTTGTCGAGCTCTGCGTGGCCGACGTCAACTTTGCCCACGAGCGTGGCTTTCACATGAGTCTGTACACCTGGACTTTGTTCAATGGCGCCTTTTTGGGTCCCATTGCCGCCGGCTTCGTGGCCAACCGATTCGGATGGCAATGGATCCAGTACATTTGCACCATTATCGGTGCTGTCACGACACTATACCTGTTCTTCTTCATGGAGGAGACCATGTTCCACCGCACCGACACGGTGGAGGCAGCCATGGCGGAAAACTTCAGTCAGACCGTCTCCAGTGACGTTGAGGTCAAAGGGGCCCACGTGAAGGAGGAGGCTCCATCCACCTCGCCGGCGGCATCAGCGATGATCAGCGTAGACAGAGACATTCAGCCTAAATCATACATGCAACGTCTCAAGTGCTGGGACCTCCGAGACCCCCAACAGCCGAAGCTATTCTGGAACAACTTGGTGCTCTCCCTCACCTTGATTCGCTTTCCGGCCATCTTATACTCTGGGCTATTGATCGGATCCATTCTGTCGTGGTTCAATGTGGTCAACGGCACGCTCCCTACGATCCTCGGCAATGCGCCCTACAACTTCAGCGCCGACATGCTAGGCGTCATCTACGTCAGCCCGGTCATAGGCGTGAGCTTCGGCTGCTATTTCTCAGGCTGGATCAGCGACAAGGTGGCCGTGTACATGGCGCGCCGCAACAACGGCGTCTATGAGCCAGAACATCGCCTCTGGGTTGGCCTGATTCCATTGGTTCTCCACCCAGTCGGCTGCATCCTCTACGGTGTGGGTGCATCTCACGAGGTGCACTGGGTTGGCGTGGCCTTTGGCCTAGGGATAATTTGCGCCACCCTGCCCATGGGCTCAGCCATCGCCTGTAATTATATCATTGACTCGTACAAGGAGGTCGCCGGCAATGGTCTGGTCACCATCATCTTGATCCGTAACACAATGGGTGTGTTTCCGATCTTCCCCTTTTGCCTTTGATCAAAAATTAGTGCTGCTGACTGACGATTTTTCTCTGTCCCTCAGGTTTTGCCTTTGCCTATGCAGTACTTCCAATGGTCACAGACATGGGCATCCAGAATGCGTTCATCCTGCTGGCCTTCCTGGGTGCCGCGATCTGGGCAGGCTGCATTGTTATGATCATCTGGGGGAAGAGGTTTCGCAAAGCCACCGCGGCCACGTACTGGAAAATGGTGGAAGAACAAGGCCTCAAAGCTCATTGAAAACGTGCGGGTGACTGAAGGGGGGGGGTATGGCCCACCCGTCTCATCTTTGCCCGGCTTTGTCGTTGTCGTTATCCTTATTCGCTTTGTTCTGCTTTTAATATCCCCCCAGCTATTAGCTAGAGAGGCTGGAGGCTAGGTCGAATCACATGTTCTTGCACGGTTGTCTCCACTTCGATAGATAAATTGTAATAAAGGCCCACTTGTCTCTTGTTAACTTTCAACTCCTCGACTCTTAACTTCGTCCTATGCTAGATAATGGACATGCTCACATCCCACATCTGAGATTCGACATCCTAGTAGCCGGATCCCGTTCCCGGGTTGCTCCACACCACCCCCCTCCCCCTACCTTCATTGGGGGGTCTTATCGCGGATCTCAAGTTTTGAAAACGGGGTACTCGGACCATTCACATGCCCGCGGCTCACGTATTTCCCATTTTCAGATAGTACATCAGCGCGTGAATGTAGCACCAGTTGACAGTATTGGACAAAGGATAACGATGGCACAGGAACTGCAGCACTGGTGCGAGCAATCTATTCTCCTCCCTATGCCTGATTCGTGAGTCTTGTCGCTGGGAGGGCGAGGTTTGACCTTTAAGGATTATTGTTGTTTATCACCATTGTTGTCTTGACTCTCATACCTCATCGCCTGTGTGTCACCATGCCTGACGGCGGAGGCGAGTACTCCATCTATGACCTGGGCGACTTTCTTCTGGAGTCGGGCGAGGTATTGCCATCAGCGTTTCTAGCATACAAGACGTTTGGCGACCCAAGCAGCCCGGTGTTGATCTACCCAACGTGGTATGGAGGCAGTATGTCAGGACTCAGCAGAAACCTCCCCTTCCCCTTCTCTCATCTCTCTCGTCTGCCCGATCTTTCACTCGTGCCTCTCCGTCTGCAGCATACTGACGCGCTGGACCTGGATAGAAATCGCGGACTGCGCGGGCATCGTGGGCCCAGAGAACGCAGCATTTGATCCTGCCAGGTACTTCATCATCATCCTCGCGTTATTTGGCAATGGCGAGAGTATCTCGCCCTCCAATACCCCGGCGTTGAGGGACACGTTCCCCACCGTCACGTTTCGGGACAACGTGACGGCGCAGTATCAGCTGCTCACGCAGAAGCTGGGCGTGTTCCACGCTCGTGCAGCGTTGAGCTGGTCCATGGGCGCGGCTCAGGCTTTTCAATGGGCGGTTCAGTATCCTGAATTTGTGGACGCCATCATTCCCTATGCTGGGGCCGCCAAAACCTCAATCCACAATAATGTCTTCCTTGAAGGCGTCAAGAGCGCTCTGATCGCCTCACGGCATGGTGAGTCTAATGGCATTGGTAAGGGCCAGAAGTTCCCACGTCCCGGATCCTGGTCCGAGGATGAGCGCCGCGTTGGTCTGAAGGCGTTTGGAAGGACCTATGCTGGTTGGGGCTTCAGCCAGACATTCTATCGGGAAAAGTCGTATGAGAAGCTGGGATCCTCGACCCCCGATGGCTTCCTGGTCGATTTCTGGGAGGGGTGGGCACTGGGAAAAGGTAAGATACCCTGCCTGCTTCCGCAAATGGCTTCTAGATATCGAGAGGTGTGGGGACTAATTCAGTGTTCCTTTTCGTCTCATTTAGACCCCGATAACTTGCTGGTGATGTTGCAAACGTGGCAGCTGGCGGACATCTCGGCCGGTCCTGAGTTTCAAGGGGACTTCGCCCGGGCGCTGCGGTCCATCAAGGCGAAGACGCTCGTCATGCCCTGTGAGACTGATCTCTACTTCCCTCCTGCAGACTCGGAGATTGAGGTCAATGCCATGTCTCCGGGGATTGGAAGGCTCCTGGTCATCCCAAGCACGTCTGGGCATTTTGCGGCCGCTCCAGCGCTCCAGGCACACGACTGGAGCTTCCTACATGGGTCCATCTGGGAGTTTTTGCAGGAGGTCGAAGCGGGACTGGTAGTAGGCTAGGGGCCAATCATGCTCGGTTACGCTTCTCGATCAAACAGGGGCTCGAAATCTTCTAGACTATGTTTCTCGCGCAAATGCTCCAGTGACTGTTGAACGTTTGTTTCATCTCTCTGCGGATTGACTATATACATATATTCTCTCTATCTCTCTCCTCCTCCCTCTCCCCCTTCCCATAAGCGAGTAGGCGTGCGAGTATCCGTCTTGTCTCACCTACTCCCATTTAAGGATTGGCTTAATTACCTATTGGCGGTCTTGTCAGTGGTAAGGGCTTGTCTCCCAATCACGTGACTTACCTTGCCAGATCGCACGTCTCCCAAGGCCTCGTCGATCTTGTCGATATTGTAGGTGGTGCACAGCTTCTCGATGGGAAACTGACCGGAGCGGTGCAACTCGATCATGTACGGGACATACTGCCCACACGTGTCAACAAACATGGGGTAGATAGAGGAATCGAGAGCTCACTTACCTTTCGAGACACCGCTTGGCCCTGTACTATACCACGCAGTGTGATATTGTCGAGCACAGCGTCCAAGGGGCGAAAGGGGATGACATAGCCGATGGGTGGGACGCCGAGGATGGCGATGATGCCTTCAGCGGCGATGGAAGGAAACAAGGCGTCCATAAGAAAGGGGACACCTGTGCATTCGACTATGTAGTCTGCGCCGGTGCCAGTGATTTCGTGGATGGCTTTTCCAATATCAGGCGTATTAGCGGTGTTGATGGTGTGGGTGGCCCCAAAGGACTTGGCCATCTCCAGCTTGTCTGCCAGTCGATCGACAACGATGATGGTCTCGAGGCCGAGGACCTTGGCTCCCATGACGGCGGTCATGCCGACGCCACCGGCGCCAAAGATAGCAAGCGACTTGGATGGATGCGGTTTGAGAGCGTTCAAGACAGTGGCGGACCCGGTCTGAAAACCGCATCCCAGGGCGGAATAGTGCTCAAGGGATTCGATGGGGTAGGGGCAGCGGACGTAGCTTTTGCCACTGACGACTGACATGCGAGCAAAGGACGACTGGCCGTAGAACTGGCAGCGCAGTGGCCGGCCATCCTCGAGCCGCATCGGGGTCGAGAGGTCGTTCTGTCGCAAGCCGTGCAGGTTGAACTCGGCGTGCTTTGCGCACGCAGCTGGTCGGCCGCCCGCGCACGGCTTGCAGTGGCCACAGTAGTTGTAGCAGCAGATGACAGCATCTCCCACCTGCAAGTCTGGATCGCTAATGGCAGACCCAATGCTTCGCACAATGCCCGCGCCTTCGTGGCCGAAGACGATGGGAAACTCAACCTGGGGGAATTGGCCCAGTTCGCCCACGACATCCTTTGCCACACATATCATCAGGGGAGCCGCATCCGTCAGGAAACTCAATGGAGTCTTACCGTGTGGCAGATCCCAGTATACAGCATCTCAACGAGGACCTCATCCGGCTGCATGTCGTTGATGTAGACTGTCTGTCGCTTGAAGCCCGAGCCCGCCGCTTCCACCACCAAGGCCTCCGTCTTGATGGGAAACGTGATGTCTGCCATGTTGCTGTCGTCAGGTCGTTGATTTTCCTCGACCTTTGCAATGACAGGACCAGGGATATCAACACTTCAAGGGAGGTCACAGCCCCGCTCAAGCAAATCAATGTGCCGGATATCAGATATCTCGTTTGGCCTCCCGGTCAACCCGGCATCGTCATACTCTATTCCCGGCACGGGACGTGGGGATAGGGACACAGATATACTATCCAGCTCCATCTGCCACATGATGTCGCTAGGCTGGGGAGCAGGAGGCGATTGTCTGGTATCATCTAGGTATGTATGGACGGAAACGTGACAGTCGGTGACAGTAATGTACTGATACGCCGAGACTCAGCTCTTGAGGACCCTCAGACGTCGGCATTTCACTACCAATTGCTAGAAACTCCCATGACCATGTGCTAAATCTTGATGATTGGAATCAGACACATTATAGAGTGGAGCCTGTGCATGTTACGAAGCAAGAGCTAAATCAGAGTCTAACAGCCTTGAGACCCAAGAGCGAGATCAAATGGCCAAGGGCTAGGCAGTAAATTCAAAGTTAGTCTGCGGATATGGGCGCAGAGTGCGGTTAATGGGGACTGAATCCTGGGTCCTTCATAGCTGTCGTTATCTTTCCGAGATCCCCAGCATCGCCTATTTCCGAGACACTATTGATTGATTCTGAGGAAATACCCTCCCTTCTCAATCATCTGCGATACTGATATCTTTGACCCGCTTTTCCTTTCCACGGCGGGATGCCTCTCATCACGTCCAAGTTGAAGACACGCCCACAACTCGAGGGCCCGAGGTGATGTGAACATTGATAAACACCATTCGAGAGGGGCAGACACCCAAAGAAGAGCACCAATGCCCGCCTTCGCCCTGGCCTACCTGTCCACCACCACGCGTGAGCCCGGTCAAACCAGGCCTTTTTTGGTATTGATCTCATCGACGGCGCGCCTACTCGCCTTTGCGTTTTCCAGGGCTGTGGGCATGTCAGAGTGAATGCAGACGGAGAAACACTGCTCGTCAAAGCCCATCCTAAGTTCGTTTCCATCTTGGTCGATGGTGGTGTCCGTCAGCCCCATGGAGAGGGTTCGCCGGTACACGTCATCTGGGCTGGCCTTTTGGCTCTGTGCCACGGGGATCAACTGACCCTTCGAGCCATAGTCGATGTCGACATAGACCTCCTCGATGAACAAAATACCCAGTTCCTCGCACATCTGCTTCTCATCCTTCGACTTGGCTCCGTAGACTGGAACGTTGAAGAGTTTGCAGGCCTTCAAAACGGCCCGCATGATGGTCAGGTCGCGCTGCATGTAGAAGAACAACTCGCCGTGCGGTTTGATATGGTGAAGTTCCACCCCTTCGGCGTCCATGATGGCCTTCAGCGCGCCGACCTGGTAGAGAACCATGGCGTACATGTCCTCTGGATCGATTTCCATCTTCCGCCGCCCAAACCCAAAGAGATCTGTGGTTGGGAACGCATCAGTGGAGGAAACACCAACGATCCGGGCGGGCTGTACCTTGCAACCCAGGGTGAGCGCCGGCCTTGACGCCATGCTCCTTAGTCATGCGCACCACGTTTCTCATGATACTCGGGTCGCCGGCATGGAACCCGCATGCAATATTGGCGACGTCGACCACTTTCATCAACTCCTCGTCTGGGCCCTGAAGAATGGTGAGAGACATGGCAGGCCACGCGATGGCAGCAACATACCATTTTCCACCTCCCAAACCCTTCGCCCATATCACAGTTGATTTCATATTTCTTGAGCGCCATGCTTCCCAGTGCTCGTGTCGCCTTCCAACGTCTTTGTGATGTGCTGTATGCTATGTGCAAGATACTCCTAGCTTGACGATTGATCGTTCAAGAGAAAAGGCCCTCATGTGCACAAGTCCGGCCCCCGTCTTGTGACAGTGATGGAATAAGCCATCCTGGAGAGTTTTATTTCGTCCTTGTGGAACTCGAATCTCCATAGGATGAGGAAGCGGACCCTCCTTCGTAGAGTTTTTTGGAATCCGACAACCATGGTGGTCCCCCAGACAGGTGGGCTGCTTCCTTATCGCTTCCGAGTTTCAATACTGATAGACCCACCCTTGCTGTCCCATGGGTGGGTCCGTCCTCGCATCCAGATATTTTGCCCGTCTTTATCGACCAGTCATCATTTAACCTGATGTAATAACCGTTTCCTCGTGGTGGCTATCGATACGCCTTCTGGGGCATGGACATGGCCGTTCATGCGGCATGTAAGCAGGGTAGCCGCGGAACAGAACACCATTCCTAGACGAAATCCCATTTCCCACGCGCCGGTGCAAGAAGCGGGTCAACATACCAGCAACGCCCGGTGTTTACTTTTGTTTTTGAGATGGAACTCTGGCGTCGTGTTGCAGATATTCACGTCGCACCACGGTAGCAGCTCAAGTCCACGTCCCGCGTGCTCGCATCCATGTTGTCAATTAAAAAGGTTCTGATTGCAAACCGTGGCGAGATCGCCGTGCGATGCATCAAAGCATGCAAGGCTGTTGGGGTCACCAGCATCTCTATCTACAGTAAAGCCGACTCCAACTCGTTGCACGTTAAGCTCGCCGACCAGGCCGTTTTGTTGCGAGGCCAAAATGTTGATGGCTACCTGAACACGTAGGTGATCCCTCCTCCCTATTCCTCTCCTCGTGCTGTCCGTGGATGTCCAAGAGGATGCCTTGGTGCTGACGAGAACCCATGCTATATACAATAGTGACGACATCTTGGATATTTGTCGCACCCACCATGTCGACGCCGTCATTCCCGGATATGGCTTCTTGAGCGAGAACACCGACTTCGCCAAACAGGTCACGGATGCTGGCATGATCTTCGTTGGTCCCTCACCGGACTCGATCAGCGAGATGGGTTTGAAACACCGAGCCAGGGAGTTGGCAATCTCGCTCGACGTCCCAGTGGTGCCGGGAACTGAACTGCTGACGACAGTCGACGACGCCCTCGCGGCCGGCGAGAGACTGGGTTTTCCAGTGAGCTCTATCCCCCCTACATACGAGCTGTGTCATACCCAGTCTGGCTCCCCTCGCCTCACTCTCCAGAGTCTAACTCCAGGTCCTCTCATCTAGGTCATGCTCAAGGCAACGGGCGGTGGCGGCGGCATGGGCCTGCAGGTCTGCCATAACGCCGAGGACGTGTCGGGGGCATTTGCCCGGGTACAGAGCCGAGGAGCCAGTCTCTTCAAAAATGCAGCGGTCTTCATGGAGAAGTATTATCAATTCAGCCGGCACATCGAGGTACAGATCTTTGGCAATGGCGACGTCGTCGCGCATTTTGGCGAGCGAGAGTGCAGTATCCAACGACGGCATCAGAAGGTGGTCGAGGAATGTCCGAGCCCGTTCGTCGTATCACACCCAGGTCTGCGCGAGAGGTTGACACAATGCGCTACGAGGTATGCTGGGGCCATCAAGTATAAGTCGGCCGGCACGGTCGAGTTCCTGGTGGACGACATCACGGGTGACTTTTTCTTTCTGGAGATGAACACCCGCTTGCAGGTAGAACACGGTATCACCGAGCTGTGCTACGGGGTCGATCTGGTCGCCATGATGCTGCGCCAGGCCGACTGCGAGAAAGCAGGACTAGGTGGCCTTCCGTCGAAAGAGCTCCTTGATCTCCAGAAGCCTGGCCCTGACGGAGCTGCTATCGAGGTTCGCGTCTACGCCGAGGTGCCACACCGCGACTTTGCCCCGTCGCCTGGATTGTTGCAGTCGGTGGAGTGGCCTGTCGGCGATGGGGTCAGGGTCGACACTTGGGTCCAGACGGGGCAAACAATTGCTCCCTTTTACGGTACGGAACCCTGGCCCACCGAGTCTTTACGAGATTTCCCTGACAGTCAAGTATACAGATCCTCTCATTGCAAAAGTCATGACCAAGGGTGCGAGCAGAAAGGAAGCTGCTCTCAAAATGGCCAAAACCTTGGGCGAGGATACAGTCCTTGACGGGCCCATGACCAACCTGTCATTCCTACACGCCGTCGTTTTGTCCGAGCGTAAGTGATGAGCTAGACCTTTGAGGAATCGGTCTCCCAGTACTGACTAGGGCTCTAGCATTCCTCAAAGGAGAAACGTTGACCAGCTTCCTTGACACCAAGTTCACCTTCAAACCCACCGTGATGGACGTCTTGGTTCCCGGCGCCTACACCACTGTCCAGGACTACCCGGCCCGCATTGGGCAAGGCCACGGCATTCCCAGAAGTGGTCCGATGGACGATGTCTCTGCTCGAAGTAAGATAGCCCCAATATCCGCGTGTTTGGTTTTCTAGCAGTGGGCTGACGATAGGCGCTGGTAACAGTCGCCAACATGATTGTTGGAAACGACGAGGGTGTAGAGCTTCTCGAAATCACCCTGTCTGGTCCTGAACTGGCATTTTCAACCTCGGCCGTTTTCGCCGTCTGTGGTGCTTCTGCTCCAGTCACGGTCGACAACGAGACCAGACCGTTGTGGTCAAGACAAGTAGTCAAAGCTGGGCAGACACTGAAGATTGGCTCCATCGAAGAGAATCGCGGGTGCAGAACATATCTCGCCATCAAGGGTGGATTTCCAAAAGTGTTGGTCAACACTCACCACATGCCGCCCCTTTGTACCTCCCTGCTTGCACTGCGACACCAGCTGATTCTCTCTTTTCTCTTCTCATAGGGCGCTCCAATTCGGCTCCAAGTCAACGACCGTCAATCTCAGCTATGGCGGAATCCAGGTGAGTCTACTTAGATCCCCGTACTTGTGGGGAACCCTTCCCACCAGAAAAGAGTCTAATGTTTTTCGCAGGGCCGTCAATTGCGACGTGGTGACTCAATTGCCCTGAGCGCCGAGAGCGAACAATGGGCGACAGAGGCTGTTGAATACAAGCTTCCTCGCTCCCTGATCCCGGATTACAGCATCAGCGAGGTCTACGTGATGCGTGGGCCGCATGATTCAGATGAACTCATGACCCTTGCTGACCGCAAGATGCTGTACAGCAATCAGTGGAAAATCGGGCACAATTCGAATCGGACTGGAGTGAGGCTGGTGGGACCAGCACCACAATGGGCACGGAAGGACGCTGGCGAGGCTGGTGCGCACCCTTCCAACAGATTTGAGTGAGTAAATTCAATTCCATCATACCGCGAGTATCAGATGCGGTCAACAGTGCCACGGCGCATACAGCTGACCTCCAATGCTCATAGTTACGGCTACCCCTGTCCCGGCGGCCTGAATTGGGGAGGAGACTCTTCCATCTTGTTTGGCGTTGACGGCCCCAGTCTGGGTGGCTTGATCACCAGTTCTACCGTGGTGGCTGCGGACTTGTGGCGACTGGGGCAGTTGAGACCTGGCGGAACCGTCAGGCTCCGCACCACCACATACACCGGCGCTCGCGAGTTGCAGCACCGTGTAGACGACTTTCTCGCTCGGATCAAAGCAGCCGTCGGCGGTATAGCCGGAGCTGCCACGGCTCTGTCGCCCCTCAACCTGGAGCTACCTATTGAGGAGGATGAGCCGATCCTGAAGACTGTCCCTGCAGAAGGCGAGTTGCGCCCGCAAGTGGTCTATAGACAAGGCGGAGACACCTTTCTCCTGGTCGAGTTCGGCCTTCAACGTGCCGACGTCTTGGTGGTGGCCCGGATCCGGCAGTTGGTGGAGAAGCTGGAGGCTTTGAAGGACTGGCGGCTCAGCTTGGGGCCCAATATCAACTCCGTCACCATCGAGTACGACCCCAAGCTGGTGAGCCAGGGAGACTTGGTCGCCCGGGTCCACGAGCTGGAAACCTCCATCGAAGCCACTATCGACGTCCGCCTCCCCGTCCGCGTCTTCCGGCTGCCTGCGGTCATCGACCACCCTGCTCTGAACGAATGCATCGAAAGGTATAGCGGCACCGTTCGAAACAAGGCCGTCTATCTTCCCGATAATCTCGAGTACCTCGCGAAGAACAACGGCCTTTCGTCGCGCCGACAGGTCTTCGACATGATGCTCAACACCAAGTTTCTGTGTGCCGCTGTAGGCTTCTATATTGGAACGCCCATCTTGTTCCCGCTGAGCCCCACGTACATCATGGGGCAAAAGTACAATCCGACGCGGGTGGCCACTCCAGGGGGAACCATTGGTATGGGCGGCTCGTTATTTGCCATGTATCCCAGGGAAGCCCCGGGCGGTTACATGCTCGTGGCTCGCACGCTGGAACTCTGGGACACGTACGGGTCAAAGCCAGGTTTTACGCCGTCCAAGCCTTGGCTCTTCGAACCCTTTGACATCATCACCTACTATGAGGTCTCTGTAGAGGAATACTCCAAGCTAGAATCCGAGTATTTCGCCGGCAAGTACCAATATCAAATCCAGGACGATGTTTTCGACTTGAAAGACGCCTACGCCACGTTTCAAGCCGCCCGCACAGATCCCAAGGTGATTGAGTACCGCGAGCGGCAAGCGAAAGGGATTGCTGAGCAGGGAGAGATCGAGCGCGGCCTGTACGACGAATGGATCAATGACCTCAAGCTCCGAGAGCAAGAGGAAGCCGAGCGGCTGAAATCTCTCCTGGCTGAATCCACCATAGCCGTCGACTCGCCCATGGATGCTAATGTCTGGAAGGTTGAGGTCAGCGAAGGCGACGTCTTGAAAGAAGGCCAGCTGGTCGCTATCCTTGAGGCCATGAAGATGGAAATCAACGTCTACGCCCCACCCGAGGTGGATGGCGCCACGGTTCGGGCGATCGCCAAAAAGCCCGGCAGCACCGTGGCCCCAGGCGATTATATTGTGGTTGCCAGCAAGTGAGACTTCTTAAAGAGACAAAGCAAAAACAAAACCTCAAAGAAAAAGAGATTAAAATCAGTATATAAAGTACGAAGACTTCTGATCCACCGTCCGAATATACTCATGTAGTTCCTCCTGGCCTCGTTGGAAACCATCTAAAGGTGCTCGATTGAGCATTTCATCCGATCGTAGCCATATCTCTTCTGTGTTGGACATCATTTGGTCTCGACTCACGTCACGATAGTAGTCGCGCATTGAAATATGTTTCCGCCGCGCCCAGTCCCGTTCCTCGCTCGTCACCGCCTCTCGCGCAGTAAGATAGAATGGGAGCGGTAGGCAGGTATCTGGCCCACAACCAGCGACCAGGAGGTCCATTAGTCGGACTAGCTTGCCCACCACGGCTCGAACTCGTGGCGAGTGGGTTTGATCCTGGTATACACGGCGGTACAAAAGGAGATGTGCGGTCCAGAAGAAGCATTCGCCCACACGGAGGAGTGACTGTCTACTCGGATCTGCACTCAACGCTCGCGACTGATCTGATTGTCCACCGTCGTCGCTGGGGTCTGGACTCGATGGGTCTGTGGAAACCATAGTCTTCACGAACGGTTGGTTCGCTTCTCGAGACAGGTGATAGCCATTCTTTTGTCCCCAGAGATGAAGCTGAGTTTCAAGATCATAGGCTTTTTCGAGAATCTCCGTCACCTTGTCTGGGGCGACATTTTCATCTCTGTCGCGGGCCATGCGCGCTATCTTGACCAGGAAACATGCCGTCACCTGCGAACAGCCGCTCATCTCGTAGTAGCTGGGATATGTCTGGTCCCAGAACTCCTCATTGGGCTGGAATAAGGCAAAGTCCTCTGGAGCCAGAGGAGCCGCCTGGCGTAGGAGGGCATTGGCGAGGTCCATCTGTGCGAATCGTTGGAACATCAGCCGGAAAAAGAACGTCTGTGGAGGAGTACGAATGCATCCTAGACTACGTAGAAGGTGAAGAGCATATCTCAAATGTGCGTCAGTCGAGTTCGAGCCACCTAAAATCGCATTTGCCACTTGTAACAGTGCCGCTGCTAGAGCACCTTCTTTGATAGAGAGCTCGCTGGATAGAGTTAATGATGAATCGTCGGGCGCCGCAACATTTGACGCCGCCCGACGGAGGGACTGAAGTGCCCGCTGTTGCCTACTTATAACCGTTTGTAGGTTGTTGAGGCCGAAGTTGAACATGTGTTCGGTGGCGAGCGAAACGATGCTGTCAAGCAGGACTGAAGAGCCCAAAGCCTCCGTTGCGAGTGCACGGTATGGGTTTGAAGCGCTTTCAAAGGCGGGTAGCCGACTGGCCAAGCACTTGACGACTGTCCTCTCGAGGTTAGCGGGTGTGCCAACGCAGGGAATTCGAACAAGAAATCAGAGCACTGCTTACACCATGTCCACGCCGTTTGAGCCCCGAGCGAAGAGAAATGGGGGGATACCAGCGTGTCGAGATTCTGCTCCAGAGCCCACACCTGGACGATCCCTAGTGACGGGGTCTGTGGGGAGTCATCCTCGGACGGTTTTTGGGCCGGTGTTGACGGGGAGGGTTCAAGTTGGCTGCCTTTGAGCACGTTGGTTACTGTTCGCGTGCTTCGCTCACCTGATTCCCAGGTTGACCATTTAAAAGGGGGAGGATAATGACACTCGAGCTTTCGAATGGTGCAGGAGAGGCAACTTGGTCGCTCCTCGTCACATTTCTGATGTCTTTGGCGACAACCGTCACAGCCTGCGAGACATGAGACATCAGGCGCACTCTCCACAAATGAGATGGTCGGGAACAGCGCGTCAACTTACCGTGTCGTGAGCGGAGGAAGTTTCTTTTCTTGCCCATGATTCTGATATTTCTAGCAGAGGCCATCTCAGGCCAGATTCTGGAGGTATCAATTCCTAGGAAGGAGGGCGGAATGGCATATAATCGACGGCGATATCGACCCATTGGAGTTGGGAGACAAGCCTCTACCCCGAGGTAATCTCCTGGGCACCATTTCCTGTTATCTCTACTCCACAATCGTTCATTCAGTTGTTTTATTCGCTCTCTGACAAGTAGCCGTTGACTTCTGTTTTGTCACTGATAAGGGGACTGATGTGCTCCTAGGCCATGGCTCAGGTGTAAATCCAATCATTCTCTTACAAACCACTGAAGTGCTGACTTGGTGGTGGAGTCTAGTAATAGATCTACCATGTCAACCACCGAATGCTGGTGGCCATCTCGTCAGCGACCATTGTATTCGAGACTGAAGTAGACATATGGAGCAGCAGTCCCTCGCTCGTACGGGTTTGCTCCTAGATAGAAGAGAATTATCTATAATACGAATTTGGGATAATAGAAGACAGACCCCGGCGAGCCACAGGTTCCTATGAGGATTCGCTTGCTGATCACGTGGTCGACTGCAATGGGCCAGGGCCTCTCAATTTCGTACATATACCGTATATACGTACTATAGTGCAGCAGTGCCTATACGAGAAGAGTGGAAGAGTTGATGTCCATGTCACTACGCTCAATTATTAAAGTCCCTACGCTATCTTAAAACTCCTCAATCATGTATATATGAAAACACATAAATACACCTAGTTACCACTATCGCCGTTCACCTAGCCAAATATCGCATTCAATGGTATCGTAAATCAAAACATAAATGCTCACACTATTATCAAGCCAATATTTCTCTGAGACCGCACATCATTACCGTAGAGGTAGGCGATCATATCCTGATTCCTTCCCATTATCTCAATATCGGCATTCATGTCCAAGAAACTGCCTCGTAAATTGTAAAATATCATGCAAACAGCACCAGCTTGCTGATTAAATTAAGTGGTTTGGTTTCATCATATGATTGCGTTGTGCAACAGCCTCGAAAGTGGACTGCATCTGTGAAACTCCCACAAATCACGACACCCTAGCGTAGTCCTGGGGATTGTATGAATACTGTCGCTGTTGGGAAGGAAGTCCTTGAAATCCTGTTGGAGGTTGCTGCTGTTGCTGTTGCTGTTGAGGCTGCAGCTGCGGCGGTTGCGGCGATTGTTGTTGTTGCGATATTTGTGGAGGAGTTTGCTGGGGGGGTTGTTGAGAATTTTGGGTGGAGCTTGGGTCAGGACTCTTTGGCGGATCTCTCACTATATTCTCATGAGAACCAGGTAGTTCAGCAACAAATGCACGCTTTTCGTTGCCGGGAGTATACATTCTGTCGTCGCCGTGCTGATAAGAGCTTGGATGTGAGCTGACCGAGGCGGCATAACTCTGTCGGTCTGAGGTCGAGCTGTTGATCGGGAATTGAGACTGTTGTGGTGATGAGGCCGACAACTCGGACATGTTTGACGAAAACCTCGCTCCACCAGGTGCCTGGTATTGCTGTTGCTGTTGGTATTGCTGCGCGGGGTTGGGGGCATAGTGTGTACTGCCAGGCATTTCAATGGCAAGACCCTGAGGAGGTTGTAGGTAGCCATATTGAGACTGACGGGCATATGCAGATTGAGGATGGGCAGAGTTGGGGTGGGCTGAGTAGGGATATGCAGATTGAGGGAAGGCTGGATTGGCAGGCGAACCAGGGGGAAAGGCATGCGGAGACCCAGGTGGCATTCCAGGTGAGTAGTGACCATGACCTTGAACGTTCTGGGATCGATCGGCCGGATTGGAAGTCTTGAGTTTCCCCTGGTCGAACATGGCACTTAAGACTCCGGCGTCGATCAACTCAGCCTTCTTGACAAGTCGATCAACCATGGTCTTGGATGATGCCTTCATTTCTTTCTTGACGAAGCCCACCATGGTGGGATTACACTTGATCTCAATATCCTCTCGAAGGTAGAGTCCTGAGGCGGGTGCGCCACTTCCCAACTCTCGAGTCTCAGGGGGTTCGCCTTGTTGGTTGCCCCGGATCTGCCATTTGTTGCGCAAGTCGACGCCCATGGGCGCATAGACATGTGTTTGCAGACCCCATGGCATATCATGGAAGCAGCCATTGAAGGAGATTTTGCCTGTGCCAGCTTTTCCAATTCCAGGAATGAACTTTATCCGCTCGGTGATTTCATACCATGTAGAGAAAAATTCGTCTGGAGGGGCACTCTGGGGCGCCTTGATTGCCTTGACTTCAATGACGAGAGGGTTGAGCTCGATTATTTCTTGATGACTATGGAGCATGTCAATCGCAAGTTGACGAGGAATATGCGGGGGAATGGGCGTGATAGTAGTGAAGACTGATTTCCTTTTCATCATCTTGCCAGAGTGTCAGCGGTGAATTAGGAGGGAGATTGGGTGGTAGGTAAGCAGGAGCGCAGTCAGACCTGCGGCCAAGACGGGCGACGACGACGAGGGTGGCGGCTGTTTGGTGTAAGAGAGGATTCGCAACAGCAGACGCGAGGACCAATATGAATCGAGAGTATTATGGAAAGGTTGAAGTGAATCAAACAAGGTACATGCGCAAAGAAAAGGTAAGAAAGGTGCTATGTCAGCGACGGTGTAGTCGGTGGTGAGGACGGCGATGCTGCTGAGAAACTGGAATCCATTCAGAAGCTGACAGCGCAGCGCAATGACGGAGGGAGGCCCGAGGGTCTGTGAGGTGTGTCAGGCTGGGGGAGAAACGGGCTACTTACGGCTGGCCAAGGGCCGAGAAGCCCCTCAGGTTCCAGGCGCAGTCAGGGAGTCGTGGGAGGGAGACGAGAATAGGGAACAGGGGCCCTGGATCATTGGGTGATTGGGTCATTATGGGGGCTCTTGGGCGAGCAGTTCTTCAATATTCAGCCCTTAATGCGGAAAATATAAACTCTATCGCCTTTACGGTTGGTCCCCCACTAACTACCGTGGATGGAGTTGGCAGTGGCTACAGTATACACTCAATTCTCACCCACTTTCATGTGGAGATGGTATTCGATCAGCGCAGAATTTCATGTCGCTACAGATAAATTCGTGGCTGAGTTGAAATGAAGAATGTAATAGAATAGTTGTTCAGGGCCAGCTGCTGGCTGCCAGATCCTAGGCCAGCTTGAGTGTCCCAAAATGGAAACGGAAACGAGTTTCAGCTGAAGAACACTCTAGGCCTGGGCAGTGTTGATGGTCACAAGGCATGCATGGCATCCCAACTCTTACGAGCACTACCTCGAACGACTGACACTGAAGGGCGTCGTCCGTAACATTATATATACCTAATCATCTCTGATCAACTCTTCCATCCTCAAAATTCTATCTTCCTCTAATCAATTGTCAGGCAGCAACGTCAATTCCTCCAATGATCCTTCCACACGCAAAGGACTTGACGTCCAACAATGTTACACGCCCCGTCTTCCACATTGGGTATTGCGGCGCCACATTTGGAATTCTTCTGGCCATACGGAGTACATTAACCAGGCAGGAACTACCTGCAGTTCGCCTGTGGAACGAATCGTCATTCTGCGCAGCTTCCCAAGCGATGACTTCTCGGATGCACGTAGAACCGACTCCGTCCGCGAATCTTCTGGTCAGCCATCGCAAGGGAAGACAATTCCTCAACACACGAGTAGCCTATTGCCATGGCCAAGTTCTGCCGCAATCGCACCTTCGAGTCATTCGATTCACTGTCTATCATTTACTCGCTTGCATCCGCTTGATGCGCTCCTCCGCCGCTCTCGCCCTCCTCTCCCTCTCGAGCCTCATCCTCAATTCCGGTGTGAGGCCACGAGCCTCTTCTTCGCGTTTTTCAGCGCCCGTCTTGTCTGCAAGAGATTTGCCTGGACCTGCTTTCTTTTCTATCCTTCCTACATGTCGCTCTTCCTCCTCCCGCCGAAGTCGCTCGAGATCTGCTTTTCTCCTTTGTGCCTCTGCATCTTCAGAGGCCGACTTCTCTTGCTGGTTCTTTGTCTCATACTCTACTTGGGTCAGTGCGGATGGTATATGAGTTGCGCCCCAGTCAAAAGCACCTTCTCCAAGCTGTGACCGTGCCACTCGAAACGCATCCCTCGTTTTCGTGTCCCCGGCAATCTCGTATGCTGTCTTGCCATCGCCATTGAGAACCGTAGGGTCTGCGTTCCCCTTTGTCAGAAGCGACAAGACTAGCGCCGGCGAATTCGTTGACGCAGATAGATGCAGTGCTGTCGGCGCGTGATGATGTTCTGATTCGGGCCAGAACCTGAAATCAGCCGATAATTCATTCTTCGTTAGATAAAGCAACACTCCAGGCGCCTTGGACCGTCGTATTAGGGCCTGTAGCTGGCTGGTGTGCAATCTGGCAGCTTCCTCTTCCTTAGTAAGTTCAGGGCCCGTGGCTTTGGGCTTGGTTTCTTTGGCGACCTGCTTCTCTGGTGGTCGCGTTTCCAATGTTGTATCTACCAATCTCCCCACTTTCAACCGTGTCAATTCTTGAAACGATCGAAGAAGTTCTGCCTGTGTTGCTCGACGTGTGCTGAATGGAAACCCACGAATCCGGGGGTCGTTCTTATGCAGCATCTGGCCATCATATGGGCCGAACAATGTCCGGCGATTTGCTGCACCTGTCGCTCGAAAGAACAACAGTTCTGCAGTATTGATCATACCTCTCCACTCTCCCAACACCTTTCGAACATCAGTTTCCAGCGCCATTTCGTTGTACCTTCGAATTGAAGATCCAGCAGAGTGCGCATTCCCTTTCGCATTGTCGTTGGACGATTGAGATCCACCCTGTTTTCGTCGAGTCGTATATCTGTGGAACGTCTTGTGTGCCAATACCACGGCATGACGTTCTTCAACGCCACCAGCGCCTTTTCGAATTTCAGGTACAAGAGAAACAATCATGGCTGCAAAATGTCCGCCACCGATCATGCAGAGGAAAAAGTGCGGATCTTGCTGTCTTGGTATGGCCTTAGCCCCTCCGCTTTGTTTGGCCATTGTGGGTTTCAGCTGCTTCCGCCGAAGAATGTCAACCGTGGTCGACGACGCATCTTCTTGTTCGGCATTGGACAAGATCGCTTTGTAAACCCCAAGCCCAATATTCTCGCCCAGCTTGGGGCTGGAAAGCCAGATCATCGGCGCATTGCCTGGCCCTACCTTTCCGGGCTTGTGGTCAACATCTTCCAACCCGCTTGAGTGTAGATTCGCTTGCTTCTTCAAAAGTGCACTCAGTATGCTATCGCCAGGTGTGTTCTGAGCCTCTTCATCTTCCTCCGAATCCTCGGTATCCGATCCAGATATTGACTCGTCCAAATCTCCGATCAACTTGACGAATGTCGCTTCATCGACGCAAGGTAATTCTTTAAGGCTTAGTTTGAGGTTATATTTGTGGAAATCGGATCGGACATGTTGTCTCTGGTCTTGCACATTTGTGAAGCTAACTCTGCATAGGGCACATGAGGTCGAGCCTACGGCAGACTCGCCTTTGGTGACTTCCTGGCCTGGCTGAGAATTCTCCTCGGCGGAAGATGACGTCGAATGGTGTTCAACAAGAGTGAGGCTTTGGAGGAGTTCTATTGGTAGGTCGTAGACTGGGAAACTGATCAGCGGATGCCTAATTGAAGGACACTCGATAAGTCTGAACATACCGTAGAGTGGCCGTTTGAGTAGAGGATTGGCCTCACTGATGGGATCCACCATTCTGAGTATGAGCTGAGGCAGGATACTAGCACTAGTCAGATGTGACTATCATGCCGGATAATACTGGCCCATGCAATCGTGTGCAATTGCTGTGTAGTACAATTAGAATATTGCCGTCGCAGGAATATCTGAATAATGACTACGAGTTTGGAAGTTTGGAAGTTTGGAAGGTACGTCATTGGAGATCATGTGATTTGGCGTGTTCCTGCCTGCTTCACCTCGCGTTGGGCGCGTTTTGCCGCCTTGCGCTTTCTTCTTTTCGGGGATCGACAGGGGCTGCTGCCTCCAAAATCCTCAAAATACTCAAGACTCGTATCACCTTGTCCGCCCTTAAAAGATGCTCAAGAGTCTCTCGTTTCTTTTTCGCAGTCAAATCTCGCTCTGGGTGATGACATAAGTCAGATCTGCACTGACCACTAACTTTTAGAAACATGCCACGAGTCAAACAGCCTGCAAAGGCACGGAGCCGAACTCTAGATAGCGTTGCTGTCACTTTTGCCTCTTTTTCTCCATCTCATCATCCGAACTTTGATGGCAAAACCCTAGCCCAATTGAAGGCTGACATCACTTCTTGCGGTGGATCTTATGTCACAAAGCTTGATACGGCAACACATCTGATTGTCTCTGAATCTCAATATGTGAAACGGATCAGCAAGGTCAAAGAAGCCCTTGAAGATCATTCCTCGGTCACCATAGTTTCCTATGACTGGCTAGCTGATTCGTTGGCCTCTAACACCCCGGTTTCTGCCGCCAATTATCTTCTGGAACAATCCAATACTGCCGCCAACGGCGCCAACGGCACCAACGGTCATGCCGCATCACCAGCTTCGGACGTCAAGCAGGACTCTAGCAAGGCCAGCAAGGCTAGCAAGCGCAAACACGAGGCTGATGATGGCGATGACGACAAAAAGAAACGTAACAAGCCTTCTGCCAACAAATCAAAGTCGACTGTAAAGGCTCCGCCTGTCACTGTGGTCCCAGTTGACGATCAGGTCCCGGACTCTGCAGAGTATACTGTTTATGTGGATGACACAGGACTCCCATGGGACGCAACACTAAACCAATCCAATGCCGGGAAAAACAACAACAAGTTCTACAGGCTTCAGGTGCTCGCCCACAAATCTGGCTCATACCATTGTTGGACACGTTGGGGCCGGGTCGGCGAACGTGGGCAAAATAAGGTGGCCAAAAGTTTGGCTGTGGATCCAATCATTGCCGAGTTCAAGAAAAAGTTCAAAGACAAGAATGGCAACGCTTGGGAAAACCGAGACGGGCCTGTCAAGAACGGAAAATACGTCTTGATTGAGATTAACTACAACGAATCTGATGACGATGAACCTTCTACTCGAAAACAATCGAGCAAAACCAAGAAAGAAGAATCCGAAGAGGAAGAGGAAGAAGGTCCTCCTGTCGAGAGCAAACTGGCTGTCCCGGTGCAAAAGTTGATGGAACTGATCTTTAACACAGATCTGTTCAACGCTACCATGAATTCGCTTGATTATGACGCGACTAGGATGCCCTTGGGAAAGCTCAGCAAAAAGACGCTCTTGAAAGGCTACGAAGTTCTCAAAGAATTGGCCGCTTTAATCGGTGATAGTGCGTCAGCAAGTCTGACAGCTACTAACTACGCCGCTGCAGTTGAACAGCGCAGCAATCTGTATTTCTCGCTTGTTCCTCATGTGGTTGGCCGGAATGCGCTCCCTATTCTCCGAGATATGAGACTCATCAAGGTACTATAGTTTGATGAGATGGAAAGGAAATGTGAATGCTAATCTTGCGCGCAGAAAGAGATCGAGCTCCTGGAGACACTGACGGACATGCAGCTTGCAAATGAGATCATGAAAGCCGCCAAAGGAGCCAAGGTAAATCGAGACCCGGTTCATATCCTCGACAGACAATTCCATGGCCTTGGTCTAAAAGCCATGACTCCTCTCAGCCCTTCCAGCAAGGAATTCAAAGAGATTGAGACTTATTTGAGCAAGTCATCTGGTCATACGCACTCGATCACATACGAGGTTGAGGATATCTTTCGCATCGAGCGTACCGGCGAGGATGACCGCTTCCAGAATTCCGAGTATGCCAAGTTGGGTGCGAAGAGCGATCGCCGTTTGCTTTGGCATGGCTCGCGTTGTACCAACTTTGGAGGAATTCTGAGCCAAGGCTTGCGCATTGCACCTCCAGAAGCCCCAGTCTCAGGCTACATGTTTGGCAAAGGTGTCTATCTTGCCGACATGAGCACAAAGAGTGCGGGCTACTGTGCTTCTTATGTCAGTGGCGGTACAGGTCTCCTATTGCTATGCGAAGCTGAGCTTGGAAAACCTCCTCTCAAGTTGACCAATGCCGATTACGATGCAGGAAAGCGTGCCAAAGAGAACAATTTAATCTCCACTTTGGGAGTAGGTGCAACGGCTCCTCAAGCATGGAAAGACGCCGGGTGTATTCACAAGGATCTGAAAGGAGTTCAAATGCCTGATGTGACGAAGAAACCACCTGGTGCAACCAACGAGGCCAACGCTTATCTGATGTATAACGAGTACATTGTGTACGATGTTGCTCAGATCAAGCTGAGGTATCTTTTACGAGTGAAGATGTGAAGTGATGCAGCTTTCGTAGCTGACTTCGTAGCTGACTTCACAAGAAGGACATAACGAGGATATTTTAGACTCTCAGGCATCATCACAAAATAACCCCGTGTCATCTAGGCACACCATGGAAGCACATGCTCTAACAACATCTGGCACATTTGCTGAAACAAGTATTGCCACATGTGGTTGACATCACCAAAGCTTGCATTCTCCACATCAGAAGTATTTGCTCCATGACTATTGTACTGGTCAAAACCCACAATATCTCACCATGCCTGCGCCTGATATGACTGATCGAACTGCTGATTAGCATTTTATCGAAGAGGCTGGTCATTGCATCTGATGCTTGAAAGTTTTACAGTTCCCAATGAAAGGAAAAAGATTTCAAAAAGGTCTCACTTTTTGCTTGTTTTGAACCTATCCGAGTATGTAATTGTACATTTTCTTTGTCATGAGTTTCGTTTTTCAATGCAGGAAATTCTTTCCCCTTCCGCCATTCCATGCATTTTCCAAGTCTGGCAGTCTAATTTCCTTTTCCTGGTCTCCCAAATGGACCTGTCCTTGCCGTCCGTTTTTGTTTTTGAGCACTCCTGTGCATAATCCAACTTCTACTTGAAACATTGCCCCGATGGTCGCGGTCACGGTCACGAGAGCCGTGTGTCGGAATGCTTTTTGCCTTCCAAGCAGCACCCTACCCTACCAAATCGCAGAACCAACCAAGATGAATCAATCCTCCTAGCGCTTATGGATCTGTTGACCTGCATGTCCAAAGCCAGCAGGGACACCAGCAGGTCCGTTTCCAATGGGAGGTGAAACCACGACAATAGCTCCACCACCATTCCTTCCATTTCCATTGCCGCTACGTTCATTGCCACGACCGTTGCCGTTGCCGTTGCCGTTGCCTCTGCCGCCGGCGCCGCCTCCTGGACCACGCTCAGCACCTCGTCCAATACCCTGATCATGGCCAGGAGCTTGAGCCGGAGGTGGAGGTGGAGGAACTTCGCCTGCTACCTCTGGAGGCGGAGGAGGAAGAGCAGGACAAACTTGTCCTGCCTCAAGCGTGATACCCTGAGCAGCAAAAGCAGCTTCGACATCAGCGATACCAACCGCGCAAGCAGCAGCGATGGCAGCAACCGTAGCATTAGAATTCAAGAGAACAGGCTCGACACCCAAGGTTTGCACTGCAGCTGCTGCTTCAACTGCCGTGGCGAGTGTTGCCGTGGTTTCGAGAGCTGCGGTGGCTAGTAATGTGTCAGTGGCTGTTGTTTCGACAGAGGCGGTTGTTAATGCTGTGTTGACCGCTAGGGTATCGACGGCAGTTGCTGAGACTGTGTCAACCGCAGCGGTCTCTGTAACGTCGGTGACGGCGACGGCGACGCCTTCGGCGGTGGCAGTGGCAGTTGCGATGGTGGCTACGACAGCAGTATCTGTCACTAGGGCGGTCACGTCGACATTCTCCACTTCAGCGGCAGCACCAGCGCCAGCGCCAGCACCAGCAGCGAGAACTCCAATGGCTGCTTCGACTGCACGAAGAACACATTGCTCGGCCTCTGCGCCAACAGCTGCTGCTGCTGTAGCGACGTTGTCAACGGCGGTGGCGGTGGCGGTGGCGATGTCAACAGATTCTGTGGCCGTAGCGAGGGCAAGATCGTCAGTGGTGAGTGCGACAGTGGTTTCAGTGGCAATAGTGACGCCAGTCTCAGTGCCTTCAACCTGTCTCTTAGCCCTGAACCCCCCATATCTCTCACCACTGGGTGGTGGCACGACATAGGCCGAGACAACTGGTGCAAGCAAGCTGGGGATCAGCATAAATGTGCCCATTGCCAATGGTTGTACGCCATGGCTCCTTGGAGTGCCAGACCAGGCCAAGGCACTCGACATGGCCAGAGGTGAAAGAAGACTGAGGTGAAGGAACCGGCCCATGATGTGAGATGTCTAGTATGTGTAAGTGATCGTGTACGGAGACCTGTCCGTGTCGCGTTTTGTTGATGGGTAAAAAACAAGAAGCGAAAAGCAGGGAACAGCCGGGTTCCGTATGGTGATTGAGTATCTCTGTGGTATAACCAAAAGATAACCGAAGGAATGGAATCTTTGACGAAATGAAAAGGAACAACGCAGGACCAGCCGCGAGTGAGTGAATGAGATAGAAGAGATACCGGGTGCGAGCAATGCCGTGGAAGTTGAACCATTCGTTTCATCGAGGACTAAAGCGAGCATCTATATGTATGTGCTTCGAGAATTCGAGAACTCACCAACTCACTCACCATCTCCTTACCAAAAGGGCGATCTGCATCTCATTCCAAATTGACTTGTTTCTACCTCGGTCAGGTCCAAGAGGTTGAGACGCATCTTGCCCGATATTTGTGATTTGAGTTTCGCCTTGCAATTGACTCTTTGGGACGATTTTCAGAATTTTCCAGCAAGATCTGTCGATTCAGAGACGAACATCCACACATCCCAGCATCAAGCGATTCAAGCGGCCTCAAGCGACTTGTTTTCGTAATGGGATTAAGCATTCGTCTCCACTGTTGCGACCGCAGCAACGTGTGACATGCACGGGTATGGAACACGTGGGTACGGTCATCAGTTGGAGTTTTGTTGTCTTTCTACCAGAAAGTCAAGGATGGCCTTGTTTGTTGAAGTCGGAATTTCTGGTACCGAGACGGATTGTGTATGAGCCACCTGGAGTCCAACGAGGCTCAGATGTTACAAGATGTTTAGCTTCATCTTGTTGGTTCTCGACATGGTTGGGACAAGGTTGGGGCCCCTCTTGACTTGAAACCCGCCTTGGCATCAATGTGAATGTGGGTTGGATTCTGGAACCTGGATGACTACAATACGGAGGAACTGTATATGGAAGACCTCCTTGACTCTGCATTCTTTACGGATATGTACACATGCGTACTTGTATGAACACAATGATGTAGAGCTGGGTTTTGAAACCTGGAGAATTGATAGTGTGTCACAGGATGACCAGTCTGGATGTCAAAATTGGCATTGGTCGTTAAAAAACTTGTTCATGTTCGGGTATCTGGAGTCTCGCTAATTGTTATACAAAGTCATGTTGGCCCATTAATTTCCAGTACTTGTTCAAATGTTGTACTGTTGTTCATTCGTTTAATCTCCACCGAGTCTGCGTCCCGCGCCTCTGCCGCTCCAACTATTGGTGAAGCCACTTGTCCATCCACGACTCTGTTGTTGTGCCGCGGGCTGGCCGGCTCGAAAACTTGTGCCGTATGGCTTACGAGTGAATGCACTTTGATCTGCGCCGAAAAAGCGTCTCACGGCCGCCGGTGTCTGGATAAAATTACGACCACCCTGAAAGGTAGGGTACAGTCGGGTGAGGAAATCATAAAGATGTGCAGCAACAACTCCGGTCACTTGTTGCAAGGCTGCACCAGGACCACCCATGATCAGGGTCAGAGTCAACATTGCCCATGGAAGGAGTTCCACGGGAATTTGGAAGATGACGAAATGCGCCTTCCTTCCCCGATTGTCCTGGGCATATGTGTATATGATCGCCAGCATGAATGCTTGTGTGAAGATGTATGAGCTGAGGAAAAGGCCTGCCGTTAACTGTATTTCTGGTCAGCCAGATCAACTCCACAACAGCTTCATTGCGTGGTGATGGGGTTGATAAATGATGTAGGGAGCTCCAACCGCAGAACGTAAATAAGATGGTTACGTCAAGCTTTTCTCAATTGAGCTGCCACCATGCCTGAACCACAATACAGTCCTTTGACAGATTTGCGAATGACGGAGCTGTATGCGCAACAGGGGTAATCTTCCTCAGTTCCAGGAACCGCTTCAGCTAGAAAAGGCTGGGCGGGCAGATATGCGAGGTGTTTAGGGGTTGGGGAGGGGAAAGATTCAAATATGTAGACGGTAAAGCGACCACAGAAGAGACTTACCCAGACAACAGTTGCAATGAAAACAATATAAATGAAGAAATCCCCAGGTTGAGTAAAACTGGGTGAGTTGAGCTCCAAGCCCGATGCATAAGTAAACACTGGATAGATGTCAACAGTGCTCTCTGCACACAAGTTGTGCTGGACTTACTAAAGTACAGGTCAAAAACGAAAGAGAAACCGGATCCGGTGAGTAGAAAGGGTGTGAGAAGTCGCCAGAGATGAGGAGGGAATTGGTACAGAAACGGTGTGAAATGGACAATATAAGATGGATCGAGAAGACCTCCATGAACAAGAGCCGACTCTGCAAACATTGCAGCAACAATCGTTCTGTAGTTAGATTTGTTAGTAAATTGACGAGTAATACAAGCTCTGCAGTGTAGGTGTAGACCAACCTCGTGACAGGAGGAGCACTCCAGAATTTCTCCATGATATCTGCCATCTTGTTTCTCTCACAGTCACCTTCGTGACCTGACCAGTACAGACTCACAAGATAGATATGTGAAGACAAATGCTGGTGGCTGATGGCTGATGCCAAAAGCAACAGAATGAGAACACGCTGGCTTTGACAAAGAAATGATCTTCTGACGAGAATTGGAGAAATTGCAGAAATAATGATGCCAAGAGTTGAATCCCACTAATCCTCAAAGGGTTAGCGTTCAGAGGCAGAAATCGTACCTCACTCCGCACCGAGACTCGCCCAGTCAAGAACTTTTTCTTACTCCTCTCTCCATCCATTCGCGAAATACATACTGCCATTTCATCCTGTGGAAAAATCCATTTTTCCTACCCCATATTACCTCTCTGTATCTCTTACGGTCGTCGAGGCTGAGGTGCCCTCAAGTCAGCAGCTTTTCTGTCGCCAGAGTCGTATTTTCCCTGGTCATCTTTATTCAGCACCCGTCTCCGCAGCATCTCTTGCTGTCACGTTGGCCAAAATGGGCAAGGTCGAGGTGCAAGAGGTTGACTACAGCATCAAGCCAGAAAATGTCACTCCTCAGATCCCAACATCGGAATGGCCTTTATTGCTGAAGAACTATGAGAAATGTGAGTGCGACGCAAGCGAGCAGTCTGGGCTTTGCCATGGAACCAACTGCATAAAATACTAACACAATCTTCCACTCCAGTGTTGATCCGAACTGGCCATTTCACACCCATTCCCGTTGGCTGCACGCCGCTGAAACGCGACCTCAAATCCTACATTTCCTCGGGTGTGATCAATCTCGACAAGCCCTCGAATCCCTCCAGCCACGAAGTCGTTGCATGGGTGAAGCGAATCCTGCGAGTCGAAAAGACCGGTCACAGCGGTACGCTCGATCCCAAAGTGACGGGATGTCTGATCGTGTGCATCGATAGAGCCACTCGCTTGGTCAAGTCACAACAGGGAGCAGGAAAAGAATACGTCTGTGTGGTGCGACTACACGACAAACTCCCCGGTGGTGAAGCGCAATTTGCGCGAGCCTTGGAAACCCTGACTGGTGCTTTGTTCCAACGTCCTCCCCTCATCTCGGCCGTCAAGCGACAACTGCGTATTCGAACGATCCACGAGAGCAAGCTCTACGAATTCGACAATGATCGACATCTCGGTGTGTTCTGGGTGAGCTGCGAGGCCGGAACTTATATCAGAACGCTTTGCGTACACCTGGGGTTGCTTCTGGGTGTGGGTGGCCACATGCAGGAATTGCGCAGAGTGCGGTCTGGGGCTATGGATGAGACCAAGGGCATGGTCACATTACACGATGTTCTGGATGCACAGTGGAGCTATGACAACAACCGAGACGAGGCATATCTGCGCAAGGTGATCTCGCCGTTGGAGACTCTCTTGACCACATACAAGAGAATAGTGGTCAAGGACAGCGCAGTCAACGCCGTCTGCTATGGTGCCAAACTCATGATCCCTGGTCTGTTGCGGTTCGAAGCCGGCATTGAAGTACACGAGGAGGTCGTTCTCATGACGACTAAGGGCGAAGCTATTGCTCTAGGTATTGCTCAAATGTCGACTGTGGAGCTGTCGACATGCGATCATGGCGTCGTAGCCAAGGTCAAGCGATGTATCATGGAGCGTGATCTCTACCCGCGAAGATGGGGCATGGGACCAGTCGCCGTGGAGAAGAAGAAGATGAAGTCTGACGGCAAACTTGACGTGAGTTACCACATCCGTCGTGTGACAACTTGATGAGCATTACTGACAAAGGGCAGAAATATGGACGACCAAACGAAGCGACCCCTGCCAACTGGACCGCCTCATACACCGATTACAACGCACCTGAAGGAGCTTCTGCTGCCGCGCCTGTCAAAGAAACCACCTCACAGTCCGATGTGCTTTCTGCACCACCTGTTGCACCCAATGGCGAGACGGATGTGATCACCGCGACCACCGCCGTGAATGGTGAAAATGACAAGAAGCGAAAGAGCAAACATGACGGTGAGACGGCAGAAGAGAAGGCTGAGCGCAAGCGGAGGAAGAAGGAAAAGAAGGAGAAGAAGGAGAAGCGAAAGAGCAAGGGTGGAGACAGCGATGATAGCGACTAGATGTGAAAGCGCTATTTCTCGAAGGTTTGGCAGTCGATGACTATGGCCAACACCTAAAAAATCCTGGAAATCTCCACCCACGACCGAACGACTCAGGCTATCGGATCTCGTTCATCAGTATCTGGCGTTCACAGGAGTGAAGGCAGCTTCAAGCGCATGTTCGATCAAGGGCTTGGGCTAGGGCTAGGGCGGGAGGTTGGGAGGGCCTGGCGGGTTCTCGAATCATTTCCATCACCAATGTCGCAAGTACCATGAAAATTTGATTGTATCTGCAAATTCTGAACGTGTACAGCGCGGTTTCGGTCCGGTGAGGTAATGGTCGTTCGTTTGACGAGCTGATGGCGGTCTGGAGAGTATCTAGATAATATCCGAATACAATCAATGTCATGCAGAAGAGTCTTACCAATGTGATGAAATCTGTTGACGGCAGTCATGCATCTCGAAACCCGGTAGGATTGTAACACTCAAAGAGAGATCGAATGGTCTGTCTGACCTCAGCGCTGATTTGTCTGTCTCGGAACTGAAGCTGATACCATCAGGTTCGACGTGTGGGCATGCACGTGGCATGTCACAAGCGCTGATCAGGTTGCCTTTTATAGTTAAGGGTTGCCAGAACTGCCGGCCTCAACGACGAACAACAACATTCTTACCATGTGTGTAATGGTCGCAGACAGATCAGAGAGTAGCTCTGGGCACTACAGACATGGTCCGTTGGTAAGGTTAGCTCTGCCGTACCTGTAGGCCTGGTCCGCCAATAGGCACCATAATCCGATAGTCAGGAACCTGTCGAAGTATTATAGAATTGGGATGTGGTTGCGATTGCCGATCGGCAGCACTTCTGGGTGGAATGTCACAATGTGAGTTTGGTATGTTCGCTTATTCAAGCCTCATTCGTCATTGGAGGCCCTGATCGACTCTGTGGGTGACAAAGTCTGGAGATGTGACCTTGGATATGAATCATAGGCCTGCACGACCTGGTGGTGATGGTGTCTTGGAACCAAGGATACAGATGATTCGGATCCGAACTGACCATATGGACATGACATCGAGTCGAGAAATGTGTGCAGTGTGTATTATATCTCCTTCTTCCAACCGGTTCGAATGCACAGTATGTGGTAGTGGGATCGACTGCTCGGAAGTATCACCCGACTGGATCAGCTCGACTAGCCAATAAGAGTAAGAATGAGCCGCATCTGCATGAGGAATCGGGGCCCATATGTCATGCTCGTGGTATCAGATGGCTAGCATCTGCCGAAAACTGGGTGTTCAGAGGACTCAGTTGACTACCAATCCCCGGATGAATACCCGATACTGAGATAGTCAGTGTCAACCACATTATCGATCTATGGATTGGCGTGTAGATCTTCCCTTAGAATTTTAGTCAGGGAGCCACGGAGTTCACTCGTAACCTGGCGCGTAACCAGATATTCAAATCTAGGGTTAGGCACGGCAAGCACGGAGGGAACACGGGGACTTGAGACTGCACCGAGGATTCTCCCGAAGTGTCGATCAGGGAGAATGCTGTGATATACAGTGCAGTATGTACGTAAGTTTGACAAGCATGAGAAAGTTCTCCAAGGGATCGTCCCGTGAGCAACAAGGTTTCGAAGGCTGGTATTGGACTCGGTAGAACATCAAGCCAGTAATTGCAGATATGGGGAGGGAGTCGGCAACTGCAAAGGGAAGACGGACGTGGTACTCACAGGAGGATTGTATGTCGTCAAAGGGAAAAGGGACGATATGGGCAAAGGTGAGGGAGATGGTGAACATGTTATTTCAGGCAACCGACCAGTTGGCCAGTTCCATGCAGACAACAAGAAAAAGGTCTGGCCCAATGGTTGAGGTTGACGTACAGAGACACGAGAGAGAGAGAGAGAGAGAGAGAGAGAGAGCAGGATGTTGTGCTGATGGGTCTTTCCAAATGACCTGTCGTGCAGTCGTGCCTGCCATTCCTATGTAGATTTATCAAGGCTTGCGTGAAGAATGACGACAAAATCAGGCATCCGTGTACCTTGCAGTATCCGTGCTTGCCTCGGGTGCTTAGGCATCAACACATAGGCGCCAAGTGTCTGGTAACTTAACCGGCTAAGCTCTTGTGACCCAATTGGGTGCCTGTAGGTATGCGTATGAAGTGATTAGCTGCAAAACCTACTTTACCTAAGGTAGGTACGATTGCTCGCGACGCCCTCCGGCTTGAGGTACCGTAGCACCATGGCTACCCAACGGCTACTAAGTAGAGAGGTCTACCGCCGGAAAATCATGCCCCATTACTACCACTGGATATGTTTGTGATTCCATCCTGGTCTTATCAATGGCGGTCACACTGATCTATGTAACCACACACAAATACAGGTCTGGTCGGTCGTCGGTCGTCAATAGTGTTCACTCAAGGGCCTCCTTGGTAGAGTTTGTTCGAGACGCATGGAGATGTGCGGTCTCTTTCCTCGGTGGATCTTAAGCGGCGAGCACTCAATGGTGTCCCATTGCCGGGGGTCAGGAGCATGTTCCGCGCGTCGGGGAAGTGGGCATAGGGGCCAAAGGCCCACGAGTAGGGCCTAGTGAGCTATCGAGGTCCACCAAGTCTACCCTACAATGGAAGGCGATGACCGCCTGAAGGCCCTAGAGGTCTCGTGTACGCGTACCTATCACCCGGCTCCGGCGCCCATGGCGTTCAAAGGTGCAAGGTACCGTGTGGGTTGGGCCAAACTCTCGGGGCCTCTAAGAAACCTAGCCGCCGCCTAATCCGCTTATTGGCTTCTGATGGCCTTCAGTATGGCCCTTGGGCCTGAATAGGTAAGTAGTACCTAGCGTACTCATAGCTTATAGGTACATTCGTCCT
This sequence comes from Exophiala mesophila, assembly GCF_000836275.1. NCBI lineage: Eukaryota > Fungi > Ascomycota > Eurotiomycetes > Chaetothyriales > Herpotrichiellaceae > Exophiala > Exophiala mesophila. The sequence goes on from NW_015622507.1 coordinate 1,788,367, forward strand.
TATATCCTGTATGAAGTACCTTGGTAGATAGGTACCTATGCATGTACCAGGCCTCAAGAGTCGTCAACTTGTGAACGCCGCTGACCTGTGCCCGGCCCTTAGATTCCCCAATGACAAAACACCAAGTCCGTCTCAGCTCGTATTCCAACTTGACAGTCACAGCGGCATCCACCTTGAACCTAGAGAAAGTTGAAAATTCTCAAGCTCGTGGTCGACCAGGGTTCCAAGCAACCAAACCAGGATGATAGAGTTCCAGGGACCATAGCCAATTGATAACCTAGTCACGGTAAGCTCCATTCATGAAAATGGATCAACATTGGACATAGTTGATCAACGAATGCATTACCCAATAATGCAGTCCTAATCGAGCACTTGGTCGTGTCGGTTCTCAACTGCCAACACTGACACGACTGTACTGTCCTTTTTTTCTTAATAACATGTGGATGCAGTGCCATGCCATGCCAGTCTAGACCAGTCAGATTAATGGAATCTGATCTCCCATTCGCCCTGATGAAATCGGGGGATCATTTGTTGATCCCAATGTCGTCGGTCATTGAAGTCCAGCATGATGTGTGCTAGCTCTCCCACTACCACCTCCTGGCGTCAGAACTAATCCATCGAACTAAACCCCATACCCACAAACCCAGAACTGAAACGGCCGGAATAGACCGTACACTACTTACCGTGTGCACAAGAAATCCCAAAGTGCGGACAAGCGAGGGAAGTGAAAAATTCCCAGTTGGCCCGGTCGGGCCCTTTTCCCACCAGACCAGGAGACAGACCCAATTCACAAGTTACTGATGGACTCGTAGTCAATTCATGAAGCTTGCAACAAACTTGACAAAACTGACCTCACTGTTCTTGTATAAAAGCAAACGAAAACCAATAACCAAAACCCCAGCCCATACTTGCAAATCCACCTGGCAAGTACAGACAACACTAAGTAACATATCTACTGGATCGCCGCCTTCCTGTACATTTGCCATCGCATTTACCCATCTTACCCTCACCCTTGTCCTTGCCATCCATCACATCCACTCATCCACTCATCCACTCATCCACCTGTTCAGCTACCAACCACCGACCTACTAAGCTAGAAAGCACCAGAAAACTTCACTCAATATCAACTACCATCCAACGACCTCATTGCCACCGAGTTCAGGCCTCGAATTACCTCACCTCTGACAACCCCCAAACTCTCAATCCCAATTCTAATTCTCAGTGGATCCCCACAACCACGACACACACATACGACACACACATACGACACACAAACCAGCTGAAATCAATTAACCGTCTCATTCAAATTTGTGACGTCTCTGTGTCTTTCCTTACGACCCAACACAACGGTCTTTTTTTCAACATCACATCGTCTGACCACAGGACTGGACCAAAACCCCTCGTCGGTCACGCGATCTAGGCCTGAGCGGCCCAATCCCTATCCATTCTCCCTTCTCTTGCCTAATATCGTCACCTATAAGCACCGCCTCAACTTCGTTCTAAGCATATTGCTGTTGTTGGCTTTTGGTTTCAGAATTCAATCTCACCCTCATTCTATCGTCAGTCGATTCTATGAGGATTGAGATCGAGCCACGCATGGGAAACTAAGAGAAATTCGGTTCTGACTTGCCACATCCCACGACTATTTTCTCAACGCCCAATTCTCTCCTTCCTCGATTCATACCTACGATTTTTTTTCGAAACGAACGCATATTGTCTCCACATAACGCCTTTGGAGATGTAGGCTGCTGCAGTGGCAAGCTGATTTTGTTTTTCTCCCACCTCATCTCATCCTAAACTATCCTCCGGTCCGGCTCACGGCTACGACTTGCTTGTTTCGTTGGTTAGGTGTACCAGTCACTACACCAGCACATCACAGAGAGTGTGCGAGAGGGACGGCCCATTTGGTGCTGTTGAGGGGGGCTTTGAAACGAGTTGAAGGGTCGCAAGGGATTCGAGAAATGAGTTTTCAACCCAGGTAGGTTCACTCCCGAGATACATGCATGGCAGGATATTGGCAGTGTTGCCGATGGGTTGGAACGTGGGATTATCGTCATATAGCGAGGATCTTGAAGCTGATTCGAATGCGCGTCCAGGAGAGAGTATCACATCGTTGTGCTCGGCGCTGGTAAGCTTCCCCCCCCCCCCCCCCCCCCTCTTGTGGTGTCCAGAAACTTCCCATGGTTTTGACCCAAAAGAATAATGGCTGACTCGACCTTTATCACACCATAGGAGGAGTCGGCAAAAGCTGTCTCACTGCACAGTTCGTGCAGAATGTCTGGATTGAGAGTTACGATCCGACCATCGAGGACTCGTATCGAAAACAGGTCAATGTAAATGGCAAGCAGATCATGTTGGAAATGTATGTATTCAAAACCAAATTCCTTCTTCATTTCATGTTACACGCAATGGAACTATATCTCTTTTCATCCAAACCACGTTCCCGTCCCTGTCCCGTCAGCTAACATTGCTTTTGTTTCACCACATTCTAGTCTAGACACGGCTGGCACCGAACAATTCACCGCCATGCGAGAACTCTACATGAGACAAGGCCACGGGTTTCTCCTTGTCTTCTCCATCTGCAACATGAACTCCTTTTACGAGCTGGCCGAGCTGCGAGAACAAATCATTCGTATCAAGGACGACGAAGATATTCCTCTAGTCGTGGTTGGCAACAAATCCGACATGGACGACGAGAGGGTCGTGTCCCGAGAACGAGCTCTGAACCAGGCACAACAATGGGGACAGAAACCCTATTTCGAGACATCAGCTCGACTGCGGCGTAATGTCGACGAAGTCTTTCACAACCTCTGCGCCCAGATCATCGCCAAAGACACCAGTCGAACTCAGATGTATGAGCAACAGCTGGCGGCTCGACGCAGGGATCGACCCAATCGACATGACCGAAGAGCTGGACGGAAGGGCCGCACTCGTGACCGATGTGTCATCTTGTAACCACTCTGTTATGATAGATATGTTGTTAGCAGAAGGCCACTGTGGCGTTTTTGGGGTGTGTTTTTGGGGGAGTGGCGTAGAAACAGCTAGACAAAAAGTACTGGATTGATGCAAGAGGCGAAAAAGGGGGAACAAGACAATACAACAGGGTACTAGACACTTACCGACTCACGTCCGTCCAGGTATGGATGCACCAATGAATTGATTTCCAAGATTGTAACACGCCCCGTTTGAGCCCCTGCTAGCCATCCTATCCATCTCTTGGTGGCGATAGGCCCCGATAGACGACGAATCAACAACCATGGTGTTGGTTTATCGAGAACAACATCAACCCATTTGCACGCCCACGCTTTCTACATGCGGAACACGCCAAACTTGGTCTTGACACTTTCCGAAGTTCCTCCAAGGGCAGCCTTCAACCCTAGACCGAGCATGTGCCGTGTCTGTGCGGGTGGGATAACACCGTCGTCCCACAGGCGGGCGCTCGAGAATGCAGCATCACTCTCACGTTCAATCCGGTCTCTTAACTCAGGATCAACCGACTTGCCAACCGTCTCCATGACGGCGGTAAGCTGATCAGCACCCATGACGCCAATCTTGGCGTTTGGCCACATCCACAGGAATCGTGGCGAGTAAGCACGACCGCACATGCCATAGTTGCCAGCTCCAGCGCTGGAGCCCACGACTACAGTAAATTTGGGTACATTTGCACACGCGACTGCGGTGACTAGCTTTGCGCCGTTCTTTGCGATACCTCCTTTTTCCGCATCGGCGCCTACCATGAAGCCGCTGATGTTTTGGAGAAAGACGAGGGGAATGTTGCGTTGGCAGCACAGTTCGATGAAGTGGGCTCCTTTGAGAGAGGATTCAGAGAACAGGATACCGTTGTTGGCAATTATTCCGACCTGGTGGCCGTAGATCTTTGCAAAGCCCGTCAGGAGGGATGAGCCGTAGTCCTTTTTGAACTCTGCAAACTCGCTACCATCGACAATGCGGGCGATGATTTCGTGCATGGGGATTTGCTTGCGGAGGTTGGTGCCGACAATGCCTGTGAGCTCTTCGGGGTCATACAGGGGTTCGCGCACTTCAAATGGGGCCGGCTGTTCCTTGGGATAGTTGAGATTGGACACTGAGCGTCGAGCAAGCACAAGGGCATGAGCGTCATCGACGGCCAGATAATCAGTGACACCAGAGACGGAGCTGTGGAGCTGTCCACCACCTAGATCCTCTGCCGAAACGACTTCACCGGTAGCTGCCTTGACTAGAGGCGGCCCTGCAAGAAAAATGGTGCCTTGTTTTTCGACAATGATTGATTCGTCACACATGGCAGGCACGTATGCGCCACCAGCAGTACAAGGCCCCATCACCACGGCGATCTGGGGAATGCCCTGAGCACTCATGTTGGCCTGGTTGTAGAAGATGCGGCCAAAGTGGTCTCTGTCCGGGAAAACATCTTTCTGGTTGGGAAGATTGGCACCGCCAGAGTCGACAAGGTAAATGCAGGGAAGTTTGTTCTGCTCGGCGATCTCCTGAGCACGCAGATGCTTTTTGATTGTCATGGGATAGTAGGTGCCGCCTTTGACGGTGGCATCGTTGGCGACAATCATACAGGTGACGCCTTCGACAGTCCCAACACCAGTAATGAGACCCGCGGCTGTGATTTCATCCTCGTACATCTCGTGGGCGGCCAATGGAGACAATTCGAGGAATTGGCTACCGGGATCTATCAAGGCAGTAATTCTGTCTCGTGCGAGCATCTTGCCTCGCTGAATATGCTTGTCTCGTGCTTTCTGTGGCCCGCCTAACTGGATTTTTTTATGCAGTTCAGAGTACTTGTTCATGATATCGGTCAATTGGGCGGCATTGTCCTTGAAATCTGGGCTGGACTTGTCGACTGCGGTGGGGAGGACCGAGATTGCCTGGGCATGTTGAGGATGTGTAAAGGTAGCAGCAAATCGGATATGCCTTGGTGAGGAATGAAGCACTGGATGACGCTGCTGGTCTCGAAGAGCTCTTCCTAGGCTCCTCAGTATAGCATTCGAGGGACTCGAGGGTGGGCGCATGATGGAGGATGATGGAGGAGGAGGGGTTCTCCTTCAATGGCAACGAAAGAGCGAAGACGAAGGAAGAAGAGAAGATCCTATGAGTGCGTCGAGGAAAAGACAAACATAAGAAATCCAGCTGCAGATATCGAGGACAATATTCAACAGCTGGAAACAACAAGGGCCGTGAATGTGACTTTGCAATGCCAGGCTCGCAGTGATTCTTTGCCTGAGATGAAGATGCACGGCCGGCAATAACCGAGTCGGGTAACCAAAACCCGGGGAAGGAGCATTTACAGCGAAGTGCAGGTGGTTGAGATGCAACACATCTCCAACACGTGATGAGTTGGAAGTGTGCCGTGTGTTCCTAGAATTCTCCCGGCCCGCTGCCGGCCCCGCGTCGTCGCCGGCCCCTCAACCCCTCATTAGCACCACAGAAGACAGGGCACAATGGGCCAATTTAACTGGACTTTGGGAGGGACCATTGGCCCGGGGCACCTAAATGAACGCCAGAGGCATCCTGAGTCATCCCCCGGGGCTCGCTTCAGGTCGAGGGGGCCACGAGGTACTTAAGAGGTCAGCGATCAGCATAGCCAGGTACCATACAGCACATGTGTGCAACGACAACCTCATCAAACAATCTATACTTGTCAGCCAAAGGCTCTCGACCTATTTATCCGTTTTCAGTCGAATTCTCTACTCAAAAGCAAATTTACAACATGATCAGAAATAAGTCTCTGATCACCAATCTCACCTTCCTGATACTCCTCCCTTTTTGGGAGGTGCCTAAAGCCTAAGACCGAGAAATTGGAATTTGCGGACTGCTGACATTCTCTCTCGTCTTTGATGAGTTCCGACAGACATGCTTATAATGCAAAATAAACAAGGTACCTAGGTATCATTGCTCTGGTAATTGAGGCCCTATAAGGCCCCTCAACAAACTCATCGGAAATGGTCGTTGGATGTACTGGACCGTCGGTTCCACCGTTTAGGTAGTCTCCGCTATCTCCGCTTCCGACGACCCTCGGCTTTGTTGCTGACTGATCCTCACTGTTACGGACCAAATTCTCCCACATTTTGTATGTGTATGAACCGCAAAGGTGGAGAAGAAGACGACATGTGTGGACGTGTCCCACTTACGATGCTGCCACAAAGAGAAGGATCGCACCATCACCACCAGCTACTTATGGGCCTGATAAACTAGTCATCTTTAACGTTCTCTTCTTATTCTCTTTGTAGTCCCATAAACCTTCCAATCGATATCGAAATTATATGAATCCAGCAACCCAGCAACATCACCATCACCATTAAAATGCCCGTCGCGACCGAATTTGCCGCTATCCCCCTCAAAGAGGGAGTGCATCCAGAAGATCCCGCTTCTCCATCATACGCGGCGTTCCAGAAAGTCTTTCAAACCATCCTGGCCCAAGATGGAGCCCGAAATTGCCTTTTTGGAAGACAGGTTGAGGATCCCACTCTCGGCCTCCTGTTCATTGACTGGGACAGCGTCGAACACCATAACAAGTTCATAGCTTCCGAGTAAGTCTTGGCTAACTAAAATTCTCTTCTTCCAACTGCTTATCGCGACGTTAGGGTCTACAAGACGTTTCTCGAGGGAATTCTACAAGACTTGGCCGGCCCCCCAGCATTGTATCATGTACATTTCGACCCACTTCCCATCGACGCCTGGACCAAGGGTGGTGCGACTGAAGTTTTCAACGCATACTTCCCTGCCGATTACAGTGAAAGTGACATTGCGACTTTCGATGCCAAGGTCAAGGAGTTCCTCAAGTCCGCGTCTGGTGTCTCTCCTGAGGTCAAGGCTGCCACTTCTGGTTGGGCCGTCGAGCACGTCGAGATCCCTGGCACACAGGAAAAAGGTCGTTTGTTCAACGGTTTGATCTCCTGGACAAGCGTCGCGGCCCACCACGCCTTCAGAGAAAGCGAGTGGTTCAAGAATAACATCCATGTCTTGAGAGGCGCAAAGGACATCAAAGGTGTCAAGGCTTATCATGTCACACCTGTTGAAATCAAGAAGAATTAATTTACAGGAACGTGCACCTACTGTAGGCTAGGTAGATATTTATCAGCACAGGACGTCCGTGGAGATCACACTTTCATGTCATGGCGACTGGCTAGAATTAAAACCCCGGCAGCCTATCGCTGGATCCATATGTTGGGCACAATACTTGTCATTGTTACTCCACAGAGATTTAGTACCCCAGTATGATAGAACGCTGTGGCATTCGATCGGCTACATAAACAGGAACAGACCAATGCTGAAAGTTGTGATTCTACTCTGACAATCCGTAAACCTGTGCGGTCCCACACTCCCGTTGGTCGAATGGAAATTGTAAACCGTCCTCTCCCCGCCCCTGGACAGGTCAGCCTCGTCTGCCTCCCCCGTTCGCTTTCTCCTGTCATCGCCACTGTTGCCAGTCATCAGCAGTCACTCGTTGGTCGATTATCCTGAGACATCATCCGGAGCTTTGTCTTAATGTTGCGTGGGCGTCCTCGTCAGACCAACCATCTGCCCGCGAGTACATTGCAGTTTGAAATTTGGGCGATCATTTTGGTGTAACAGTGGTGGCCCTGGTGTGGGTTTGGAGGCCTGCGGAATCAACAGAACTTGCTCTTGTTTCTAATTTAGCCATAATGTCTGTAAAGGGGTCAGCAAGAGGTGATGAGACAGTAACCGAGGCTGCTAACGAATAAGGCGGTACTTGTGCGTATCCAGCGTCCTCCTCTCCCTCTTGGATGTCTAGTGATTTCTCAACGTAGGCATGGTTGTGGTGTGTTCCACTCCTAGGAGAAGCCAACACCTTCAAATTCTCGATTTGAACATTTTGCTCTCGGATTTTGAGACTGCTTTGAGCCAGCTGAGCTCTGAGGGACTCGACTCTGTATGAATCAATCATAGTCTGATGGTGCATAGCCTCGAGCTCCAGCCTTGTCGCATGGAAATCTGTGGCAACTTGGCCGACTGCAGCGTACAGATTGTTCATCAGTGGGTGTGCGTTTTGAGCTCCCCACAACGGATTGCGAACAGGATCGGACCGATATAGCATTGCCTCTGGGCTTCCTGCGAAGTAGCGGATGGGTTGTCCACAGGCTGCTGACGAACTTTCACTCCCTGCAGCTTCACTTTGAATGTCTGATCTCGCCTCTCCCGTCTGGTATACGACTTGACGGTTTCCAGATGGCCCGTGATGAAAGTGATTTGGATCATGCCGGTCGTATCTGCCTTGAGAGTAGCCAGCCCAGGCACGAGACTGCTCTGGTGCTAAGCCATGACTCATGGAGTGTCGAGAACCTTCAGACACAAGCTCCCATTTTCCTGGCTGCACCTGCACAATGTGACGTCGAGAGTTATCACTGAACTCCAAGTCCGAGAAGTCAGACCATCGGCGTTGCTCTGATGACACAACAGTCTGAGTTGTTGGCCGAGGAGTATTTGCATCTGTCTCGGCATCAGAGCCTCTCGCTCGAGGTGTCTGTGTCACATCTGCTTGCCCGTGGATGAAGAGACCGGACGGCAAACCTTTGTCCACGCTTGGCCCAGCTCGATGATGGAAGACCTCTTTTGGAAGAATCCCTTCTTGGAAAGAGATCATGGTTGGATAAGGCGTGTCGTTGGTTGGTCCAGTGGTGGTCATAGTATTGACAGGTTCATCGGAGGGCTCAGATATCATCGTCACCCAATCTGAATCCACTTGGTACATTGCACAGTTATTGTTCTCCCTCCTGACCTGACCTTCGTTGAGGATGGAGGTTGAAGAAATCGATGACAGGTCAGCGAGACTTGACCCGTCCGAGTATATTGATTTAACATGCTTCAAGATCGATCCGGGTTCGGTAACAATTGTAGGTAAGTGTGCTGAAGTGTTGACTCGCAGATGGGGCTCTGTCGCGTCCATTGACTTGTACCCTGATTCCTCATCGTGTCTCGAATGCTCGACGACGGTTTGAGGCATCTGATCACTCTTGTAGACAATATCAAAGGCGCTGTTTCCAGGACTCTGGAAATCAATCGGACCGTGTGATCCTTGTCCTCGTCTCCGCCGGACCAGGTATGCAGCCTTGAGGCTGAACTTTTTGAGGGCCGACATGAGGGTCGAGGGTCGAAGAGATGAATGACCGAGTGGTAGAGTTCAACTTTGCGGGTGGTTGAGGCTTGTTTTTACTGATTTTGAAGGTTGGGAGGTTTTGGCTGTCATCAGAAGGTTAGCAGTAAGGGAACGAGTATGTATTTTGTGTTGAACAAGGCAGCCACGCTGTCCCAATAGGGGAGGCAGTGGACAATAAACAAGGACAGGGTGAAGGTTACTGGCCTCCAGTGACGATCACGGTTGGCGAGGAAGCAGCCCGTGTTGACTGTTGAGCGTGTCACGGAGAAAGTGAATACTTGTAGCCTCACCACTGCTGGTGAAGCCTCTGAGGACCGAGTAGTAGTACCTTTGTTCAAAGACTTACCAAGATGGAGAGAGCAACATGTTGCTCGGGTTGATGTTTGTGGAGGACTTGCGTCGGTGAGCTAGTATTGGATATCAATCCACTTGTCATGGGCTTGAGAAAGAGGCCGAGGGGCTCCGGTTTATATGCCCATCTTTTCGTCCTCTGCCATATAGACAATGATGTATTGTCTCTCGTCTCTCAGAAGTTTGTTCTCATTCCCTCGAAAAGGTGGAGGCGGGGCAAGCAACAGGTTCCTTCCATGGACATGAGTTGCTGCCTCCTAGTTCCTGGTGACATTGTTCCCCGGTGGGGGGGTTGATTCAAACCAGGCTGTGACACGCTCTCCAGAGAGTTGAGTCATTGCATGTCTGGTGAATGAAAGCAAAGGCAGCAGTCCATCACACGACTGAAGAGAATCTCTTAGCGGCAAATCTCCGGACTAAATTGTGCATAGATCGCTCCTTTTGGACTAGTGCAAACGCTATCTCAACACTGTCTCGACTTCAAGTTGGGGAAAGTGCAGAGTCGTGAGAGTGCAGGTGCGGCCGCAAACCAATTATTTCACTCAAATCTCCACCAAGTCAAGACACTTCCAACAAGTGACGGTGCTCACCATCTTTCATATCTTGTTCTTAGAGGGCGCTTTGGTTGCTTTTCTTCATCAAAATCATCTTCTCAAACTCCTCCGTCCTTCTCTCCCTGCCTTTGCGGCGCAGGATTCCCATAATCTCCAGAATCACGACGTTACGAATTGCTGTTCTAGACGATAACCTTACTTTTCCCACACCGCACAAACTTGTCCTCCACCCAATCCGCAGACTCTTGGTCTACAGGCCTGCCTACGATCATCGCATCCTTACGTAAACTTGTTCATCACCCACGTGTCTGGATTTGGACATAATCACTACCCCTGAAGTCTTGGTTGACTTATCTTGTCTCCGCCTAGACTTTACCACATAACCACGTCGCCAACATGTCCGGTAATGCAGGAGACCTCTTTCCCATGTCCGGTCATGTACTGATCTAGTTACAGATACCCCTCGGGTTGTCCCATTGACATGCCATGGTCATTCGAGACCTATCACGCATCTAAGCTTTTCCAATATTGTTGATGATGATCAATTCTATCTGATTTCGGCCTGCAAAGGTATGGAGTATCCTTGATCTATTTCCAAGCACTCACCTAATCATTCCAGACAACAACCCTATGCTGCGAGATGGCGTTACCGGAGATTGGTAGGTTCCCTCTCGTGGATCAAAATATCTTCCGAGTTGGCGCCCTGACTCTTGGCAATAGGATAGGAACGTTCATCGGCCATAAGGGAGCTGTGTGGTCATCGCGATTGTCTGCAGATGCCAAGTTGGCTGCTACAGGCTCAGCAGATTTCACAGCGTGAGAGGCATCCTCCCTTTCTGTCCATGACTCGGCATATTGACCTCAATCAGGAAGATCTGGGACCCACAGACTGGCGAATGCAAAGCCACTCTCTCCCACAACCACATTGTTCGCGCCGTGGCCTTTCCGCTTCAGAAGAATCCCCAGTGTGTAATCACAGGTGGCCAGGACAAGGCGCTTCGAATCTTTGACCTGAGCCGTTCTGGAATCACTTCTTCTCCGAACGCTAGTCCTGCACCCACCCCCACGTCAATCACAGCCGGCCACGAGATCGGACCAGGCGAACACATGGGCAGTATTAAATCTATAGTCTGGAACGTCGACTACAACATCGTCACCACTTCCTGCGAAGACAAAACCCTCCGCTGGTGGGATCTTCGAACTCAACGCCCAATCAACAGCTTCAAGACAGAACGAGACATCACCTCATGTGAGCTTTCCACCACTCGGGCCGACGACAGTGATCCTGGCGTCCTGAGTGTTGCAAGCGGTCACTCGTGCTTTTTCTTTGATGCCGGCCGTCCTGGCGAAATGATCAAACAGGTCAATTTTGATCATGACGTTGCAAGTGTTGCCATCCACCCTCAGTCAGGTCGTTTTGTTACTGGCGGCGGCAAGGATACATGGGTTCGTGTTTGGGATTTTGCCGAGGAAAAGGAGCTTGGTGAGTGGGATAATGATCCAAGTCAGTATGGATTCTAACGCGAGATACAGAAGTGCTCAAGGGTCACCATGGCCCTATTTGGTCGATCGCATACTCCCCTGATGGCAAGATCTATGCCACTGGAAGCGAGGATGGTACCATCAAGTTGTGGAAGGCTTGTAAGGAGCCCTATGGGCTTTGGAGATGATACACCCCGCTGGTATCTATGACACGATATTTTGACAAGTTTCATCAAATGTCAGGCTGCTACTTGCTCTGAAGAAGTACAGTGGCATTTTATGTATTGCACCCAACCTCTGCAAATATCTGTCTTGGCCAGAACAGGTCTGGTGGAAATGTTTCACACATTTGCAGAGGCACTGTGCAGGACAATGAAAAATTGATGGCCCATGAGCTATGGTGAATGCGACAAAGATTTTGTCGCAACTCCACCGACGCGACGCGACGCGACGACTGGGTGATGTGACAAGTGCATTGGAGGTGATGGATGACTCGAGGCTTTGGGCTGTCAACATGGTTATCGACCAAAGATGTTGTCGAAGGGCGTCAATCAGACGTCGCATCAAATGTCACCTTGCTGGAGCATACTCGTGAGTGCGTCAGAAAAATGGAAGTGCCATCGTCTCGAGGGTGTTTTGGAGGTATCTGGAGTCGCAAGCATGACCCTATGTGTCAGGTCAACTACATTGCTATGCTTATGTAACTGGAAAAGCCCCAGAAGTCTTCAAAACCTGCTCCCTTCTACGTACGTGGTACTAGGTCAAATTGAGATAAGACTCCTGCGGGGTGTCGATCAGACACTGTTCGAGTAAAGAGATAAAGGAACGATAGAGTAAGCCGGCCTTTTGCGAGGCTTGGGCGCCGTAGAGCCGTGAAACGCCGTGGGTGCCTCGTCCAGCATCCATGCTCCCCACAAATCCGACGGTTTGTTCATCGGGAACATGGCGTCTCGGGGAATATATGTGGGCAGGGGATGAAGTCCTTATGACGTCGCCGAATTGCTGATGTCAGGAAACGAGGAAATGAGGACTCTGTTCATTGCGGACATTTGTTGTTGAGGCTCTGAAAGAAGCTAATTAAGGCAGTGAAGCAGAGCCAGGAAAAAAAGTGCATGGGCGCAGGCGCTAATTCATAGTTTTGCAGCTCTTGGCACTTTCTTAAACAGGCATTTAATGGGTCCCTGAACTCAACAGTAGAATAAGGCAGCCCTAGGCAGCCCAAGGCACCAAAAGGACAGAATAAGAGGAGACGGCAATGACCACGGCGTGTGAACTCTGGTTACCGCATTATAGAAATCGTGTCAGGGGCACCTTCCAAGTTAGTAACGTGGGTACGAGAGAGGTACGTAGGTAACTACGGAGTAAAGGCACACTGTGTGTGGCACTGCAAATCAGTGCATCGATTCTAAGGGGCCAGATCGTCAAAGTTGAGAGTATTGTTCCATTATTGAAACAATCTACATGGCGACAATATCCCATATCGCGACGAGAGCCTCACCGGCCTCATAGAGGGCTATTTGACGTAAGACGGGTGTTGGACATGTACGGAGTAGGCCTCACGACCCCTCGGCCCCAGACGGTGATCATGATCAACCATAAATTGCTCACCACTCACTGGTTGCCGCAGCTATCATTGCGGGATAATTGGAATAGATTACTTGATTCTTTGGTTATACCACTATAGTCCCCGGTGCCATGGCCTATCAATACCGTCAACATGGTGCGAAATATACCGTATGGCCTTTTTAAGACATAATATCCCTTGTTAGTCCCCGAGAAAGGGCTATCAAGGCGTGATCAATTATTGTCAGCGTGCATGCTTCAATCAACCAGGATCTACAAGAAAATATGACGAAGAACGATGAAACAAGACAACATGGAGACAATTTCCAGAAACTTGGACGGTTTAGGAAGGCGATGACCTTTCAGTAGACAGACTCGAACATCCGGTTAACTCGGAGTTCCAACTCCATGGCACTTTGAGAGTCACATCAGGTAGCGCCAGTGGATTATTATACACCAATGACAGAGAACATGGGCTCGTGCAATATCAAATTTTGTGGCAGGGTGCATGACTACCCTAGGTACGAATATACGAGTACATGGAGGCCGGTGGACTAGCTTGGCAAGGTCTTTTGGAGTTCGAGCAAGCATCAAAGGATGCTGGACGGACACGTGGAAGCAGATTCAAAGATCAGTCCCTGCATTCTTGTTCTTCTACCAAGGATTAGAATGATTATCAAATCAATTAGAATTCGAGATCACCGGTGAAGAAAGTGAAATGGGTCATTATTGGATCGCCCTAGCAATAATGACTAAGGAATTCGTTGAGATCTCTAGGCCCCACCCAGACGACATCGGGATCACCCAATGATCCCCCGACTCCGTAGATAAAAGCATGAGAAACACAAATCACAAGAGGGGATTCTCACTAGCGGCTGCGGCTAAGTGTCTGGAGGCGTAAACTCTAGCTCCATACCTCGAGCATTCAGCCTGTCGCATTTGTGCCCAACTAGGCTGAAACTGCTTGAGAAGGGGACGGGACAGGTTGGTACTTGGACCAATGCAAGTTGAAATGGTGCTAACTGTGAAAAGCAGTCGAAGAAATCCCTGCCACCCTCTGCCCTGTCCTGTTGTTCAGGGTTCATGTTTGCATGGCCGTCGGTCAACCCGCGCAAGCATCTTTTAGGATCTCCGCAATTCGTGCTAAACTCGTCTTGGCACCTTCTCAATCCGGTAATCACGCCTTGGCACATCCCCCTCATATCTCGCATCTACCAACGCTTTCCCATAGCAATCAAGTATACGAAAACCCATAAGCCTTTGATATTTATTATTGAATCTTCAAGCTCATTAGTTTGCCTCGCGGTCACCGGCTTTTACTGGCAATCTGTTGCCAATTCTTGACGCTTGTAAAGGGTTGGTTCAATTTCCTCTTGAAGCCTGGCCCAGCGCGTACACTGCGTCACATGCCATGACACATGCACACAAGCTTCCGACTTAATAACCCGCAGCACGCCAGAACGACGTAACACCCGGGTTAAAAAGATATGCCTCCACTGAACCTGAGCCAGCACTGGCCCCCAGGACTGGATTAACCAATCCTGACGCGTTTGCATATGTATCCTTGGCCAGTTTTCCCAGGTATTCAATAGACTGGACCTTGGGACTTTGAAGCTTGGGTATTTGGGGCATTACGGATACGAGTCGTAAAATAAACTTTGCGAAACTGCAGCGACGTAAGTACACTTTACCTATCTTGGAAGGCCAGATCTCGCACGCGATTGGTTGGTTATATTTCAACGTGCGTTCGCAAGATTGGAGTCGCTTCACCATGAACCCCGCCGATGGCTTGACGGATGGCGGCTTGAGATCAGGGTGTGTTACGAGCATCGTAGCGATTCTCGAATAACGCTTGCCATTTCTACTCGGGTAGCTTCCGTCGATAAGAAAGTGTAAAAGCTTACTGTCCACCGGCCAGTATTATGTAAAGCAACGTCTTCGCTCTCAAAAGACCTCTTCGATCCTCGATCCCTATATCACCGATCCTCATTCACAGTCCACAATCATACTTGGATATCTAAGTCACAGCCTTGAACCCTAACCTTGAACATTGTCACCTGACAAAAGACTATAACTTTGTCTTGACATCCTCTTCAATACCTACAGCCAGGATTTTGATTCTAATCCTGACGGTTGGGCTCCCATACAACGACAAATCTATATACACATCGCCATGGATTACTTCTACGACCCAAACAACACGGTTCCACACCAAGCGTCAATATACGATATCCACTCATCGACGTCAAGCTCACCAAAGGTATGCTCAATCAATTCAACAACACACTCGTGACTGAACAATTTACTGATAATTCACCTCTAGCCATTTGACCACTCATTCAGCTTTGACTCTGCATCATTTCAACCAACAAGCCAGACATGGACACCTATGAACTTTGACGACTTGGGAACCTTTGACAACGACAGCCTTCCCGTTCCAGGCCCCGCCAGCTCAGTCAGCTCAGCAGACACAGAGAAAAGCACTCAAGAAGTGACTCGAAGTGTAAGTTCCGCCGCCACCCACCATTGCCACCCACCGCCACTCAATGCTCCTCTATCTACTTTCAGTCAACGATTTGAAACCATACTAACCTCCCTGTCCAGCGTCGACGCGCTCAAAACCGTGCATCACAACGCGCATTCCGCGAACGCAAGGATCGCCACCTAAAAGGACTTGAATTCCAACTCGAAGCCCTCAACGAAAAGCACCAGGATCTTATCCAGTCATATACGAAACAATCCGAAAACGTCACCAAGTTGCAAACTCGCCTCGCGGAACTCCGGGCTGAGATGAAAGCATTGAAATCCCTCAATTCATCTAGCTCGGCCGGCAGTTCCGGTTCTGGAAATGCCAATTCGTCTCGAATCAGTCCGAATGTTGGTGACAGTTTCGATGCTTTCAGTTTCACCGTCGACAGTGGATTCGACCTCGATCCAAGAGGGAGAGGCGGCGATGATGCATCGAACATGATGTGGCGAGAAGATTCGTTTTCTTCTTCCACGATGGGTGATCATGATGGCGCTGAGGATATGCGATTACCTGCATTCGAGGACCTATTGAGGATGGCTTAATGCGACCAGGCCCTGTCGCATTTTTGGATTTGGATTTTCGCTCCTTTTTCTTGGAAAAATATTCCACGTTTTCATGCATACTCATCCCATGTAATCCCAACCCATTTATACATATCATTTGGGAAGGGATTTTTCGGGCCATACAACGAAACAGCGACAGGTGTCAGGAGTTGGAGGGAGGAGGTTTGCCCATTTTATCATGAATGGATGCATCTATTGCCACCGAGGGCATCACGGTCAAGAACGGTGTATTTGAATATGGAGGCTGGCTTTCCAACGCCGGGATCCCGTCTCTACGGGGTCGGAGAATGACTATGATCATGATTGTATTTTATCATCTTATGTCTAGAATTTTGCTGGCTGTGAAACCGTCTACCTAGACCCGACAGCCACGATGCTAATCGGAATCATATTTCGAAAGTTTTCTGCTGGATTCAATACAGCGTCCGGAAGTCTCCCTGAGAAGGTGGATTTTTCCCTCGGATCCCGTATACAAGCAGCTTGAGTAGTCGTCCGTCCATGTTGCTTGATATGTGCAGATGCAGTACCGTACCTCGTGTAACAGCCACCGACCCACATCACAATTTGGCAAGCACAGCGGCAGCCCCCGAAACCTATACAAAGAAAAGAGTCAGCAAGGGCCCAGTTCCAAAACAGCCAGATATACCGGGTTGCATCAACAGAATAAGGCTAAATGCAAGAGAAAAACAACGCAGGAACCTTTCCGATTCATGTGAGGACATTAGTATGTACGGGGGGCCCGACTTGGTACGGCTTTGATACAGGTTTGCTGTAAAACTCTAATATAGCTAGCCAGGCAGCCAAATCGAGCCACCAGAAAAAGTATAGGCGGAAATCCGATCGGAGCGATCGAAACAATCGAAGAATCGATCACAAGCAAAATCGAGATTCATGGAATTCTTGGACTCACCGTGACATCTCTTCCGGGCTCCTTCTCCGCATAAGTGATTTTCCCGTTATCGATGATGAGAGCGTAGCGGGCTGTGCGGTCGCCTAAGGTCCAGCCGATTGATTTGGAGAATTTGGTCTCGGGGTCGGAAAGGAACAGCTGTCATACGCTCGCCGTTAGTTGTTGTTTTCGTCGTCTCTTTTCTCGTTCAGGAATGCTATCTTGGTAGTGATTCATGGGCTTCATTCAGTACGCCATCGCGGACTTCGATCGCTGACCCCCTCCAACGTCTTTGAACAAAAAGGGAAACCACTTGCAGAGAAGCGAACTCACGATGTCATCATTTTTGATCCCATTAGCCTTGGACCATGCACTCATGACAAAGGCGTCGTTGTACGCCAGTACTGCGACGATATCGACTTTTTTGCCTTTGATCTTTTCCAAATTCTCAATGTAACCTGGCAGGTGGCGGACTGAGCATCCTGGAGTAAAGGCCCCTGGGACTGCGAAGAGGACGACTTTCTTGTTGGCCCATTCTTTCGATGCGTTGTAGTTGATTGGGATGCCGCAAGCAGTAATGGCTTCAGATTCCGGTGTGTATGGGATGTATCTGTTTGGTGTGGTTGGATTTCGTCAGCACCCCGTCTTTGTTTATGCATCTGGAGGTCCAGTGGGATGACTTACGAGAACACCACGTCGTCCGGGAATTGATCACCTTCTTTGAGTCCAGACATTTCGGTGGGATGTGCAGCTATTCTGAGAGAGAGAAGCTTTGATTATCAGTAGTTTTGCTTTGGTCAGCTGCGTCAATGGTGGGGGTTGGATGGTGAATAAAAGAACAATTGGTTGCTTAAGAGGACAACAATGAGGTGATGGAGGGGTGCGTTGTGGGTATGCGTGCCTAGGTAAGCAGTCACCTAAGGAAGGGAAGTCACGAGAAGCTCCAACCGAGGCTCCGGTCGTATGCGGCAGAGCATTTACCCAGCGCAAGGTCAACTTACGGAGTACTCGCCAATCTGGTGGCTGGTGGCTGGTGGCTACTGGCTATTGACGTGCTTGGAGGGGTAAGTGACACAAGTGGTAGGGTAGCACTGGCAGAATAATGGGTAGGTCGTTACCTTATCTTATCAGCCGGATCTAATGGTTCTCTTGCTCCTCACAATATACTACGGAAGATCAATTGCCCATATCTGCAGACCCTTCAGCCAAGGACAAGAGACGTTGCTGCTTTTCCAGCTGCCGACTTGCTGCTTTGTTCTCGCTGACGTCAAGTTGGTTATTCCCTCAGGCACGAAAACCTTAAATGGGGAGGTTGTTCAGATGTATTTCGCTCGCTGTCTTCCAATCACCCGGAACAGCGCCGCTACAATGGAGTCCCAACCTTGTTCTCGCCTAACAAGTAAAAGAGGCAGCAGACCAGACCTTGTCGGGAAGAGATTCATGCATCCTTATGGTCGAATTGTATCCGTCGCTTTATTCTCCCGCTGGATTGGGTAATAGTATCAACCTTCTAGCGGCAAGAACCATGTTGACGAAGAAGTTCGTTACCATCAGGCATCTCAAGCGGCATGTCGGGAATTCAATCATCAGAAGAGGGGATGGATAACGATCTGTCACACGGGCAAATGAAAAGGAGCACAACCTCCAGGAGATGTATAAAAGCCATTCTCATCTTGGACCTGATGCCACAATTCTCTTCACTTGATAAATCTCAACAGCATTCTCCTTTGCTAGTGATTGAGTGAAACACTTGTCCATCTTCCAAATATCTGACAGTATCTGTCTAGTCACTCATCCTCACAATCGTGCCTCATTATGGCTTCCATCAAACCCCCATTCACCCTCGAAAGTGCGCGAGCAAAAGTCAAGTTTGCTCAAGCCATGTGGAACACACAAAATCCGGTCACGGTGTCGAACGGCTACACCCCAAATTGTATATGGAGAAATCGGACATCATTCATTCGAGGCACTGATGAAATTGTCGACCTGCTACGCCAAAAGTGGGAGAAGGAGGCCAATTACCGGCTTCGGAAGGAATTGTTTGCATTCACTGCTAACAGGATCGCCGTTCAATTCTGGTACGAATATCAAGACCGACACGACAGCATGAAATGGAAGCGGTGCTATGGGCTCGAAGACTGGACCTTTGACCATGAAACCGGGAAGATGGAGAAGAGGCACATGAGCGCCAACGAAATTCTGCTCGGCCAAGATGGAGACGGTATCGCCGTCCCTGCCAAAGGCATCGAAGGACGTTGGTTTGTGGATGGCGTCGACGTTGATGATAATAGTGTGACGGAAAAGCTTACGGCCACCCACTATTGATTTTTGGTTAGGCATTGGGGAGTGAACCAGGATTCATGATCACAGGAAGGTAACAACAGGTACTCGAGGAGCGAAGTTATGTTGCATCCATAGCCATTGTATTGACTTGTATCTTTGATTATACCAAAAAAGCCCCAAACTCCACCAGCCATCCGCCCATCAAGGTGAAGTAATGATCGTGAGTCGTAATTGCATCTTCATGTGCAATACATGCAAGGCTCATAGGCCTTACCCGGTTGCCGTTGGGGCAATTATATGTTCCAACAAAACCTGTCTCCTGTTTGTCTTGTGTCCCTTCAAAGCTCGGCATCATCCTCAATCCATTCAAAGCTTTCTTCTTCCGGGGTCTCGAGCTCCTCTACAAAAGGAGCTAGTCTGTCTTTGAATTCTTCGAGTGTCAATGAGTCGTCTGATGCACTCTGCGCACCTGGAGTCTTGGGAGGAATGAGGACATTTGACAGGACGTGAATGACGCCGTCGGCAGCAACACCATCAAGCACACTAACCCGGGTAAAGCCGTTGATCTTGACGGTGATCAGACGGCCATAACGGGCAATATCGATGCTGAGGCTCTTGCCGTGGAGGGCTGTGGGGAGATCAACATGAATTAGCCCTTTGGGCACCTTGTGGTGGGGTGGAGACGCAGCAGAATCAGCCTTGTAGATTGCATCAGAGTAGAGGGTGATGTTATCAGCTGTATGATAGAGGATCAAAGCCCTGAGGTACCTGAGCCCAAATCTGCTGAACAAGAAAGCATTGATTTTGGGACCCAGGCGTTGGAATGCAAAGTTCGAAGGAGCAAAGATGGTGCCGCCTTGGTGGCTTGAGGTGTCATTATAAGCGGCATAAAGTCCCGTTTTGGAGAGTGCAAGATCAAGTGTGCTGAACTCGCCCGGGAGGGCAGACAGGATATCAACAGCTTTGGGGGGTGGGAGTAAGATGCTGTCAATGCCGTGGATGACACCGTTGGTGCCAAAGATATCAATGGCGACAACACGGGAGTAGAAGTTGAGGTGCAAGCCAGAGAGGCCAATGCTGGTTGAGATACGTTGGGGGACTTTGCCAATAGCCTCTGCTTCAAGCTCGGTGGGAATTGTCCTCGATACAAGCACCCGGCCCGCAGGATAGAATTCGGACGAAACGTGGTATGTAAGAAGCTTCTTCAAGAACTCTTTTGGTGGCTTAGGTGCATGTTTGGGAATCTTCTCAAAAGCTCGATCGGTGGGGGCGAACAAGGTATAGTTTGCCTTTGTGCCGTTGAGTAGGTCAACAAGATCTGGAAATTCGTTGATAGCCGCTGCCAACTTGGTGGTATACTTGCTCTTGGAGATAAGCTCATAGATGGTGGCATTCGGCGGACCGTGATGAGGAGGGTGATGAGGCTTCTTGCCCTTGCCTGGTGGCTTTCGACCTGGAGGGCCATGTCCAGGAGGGCCGTGATGGGGTGGCCCATGGTGAGGAGGGCCATCCTGGACCAAGTCGAGATCGTAATCGGCTGTCTTTAGCCATTCATCTCCAGCGAAAGCGTTTTGGAAGTCTTCGCTGTATTTGACGGCGGAATCATGGAGAGACTCCGAAATGTCGGTAAGCATATGATGTGAACATTTGGACGCTTTTGTGAACTCTTCTTCCAGATCCTCCCAAAAGTTCTCGGCCTTGTGTTGAACCGAATCCCAGAAGGGGTGTTCGGGTTCTTTGGATTGTTTTTCATTGATGGCCAGAGATTCTAGCGTCTGCTGGTCTGGGATTACGAAGGCCGAAGCAGCGGCAGCCGCCGAGAGGACGGCGAGAGCTCTCATGTTGGTCGGCGCTGAAGGATGACAGGTGGGTAGAGCGGACTGAAGTGGTAAAGAGGAATCAGGTGGTGAGGGACAAAGGCGCCGCTGCGAACAATTTAATCGCAAGTTCAGGCAGACGTCAAAGAGAGTGGGAGAAAGCAGTAAGCTGCGTATTCATGCGGAGATCGGACACGGAACAGAATGAGGTGTGGAACGTGGTCGTTGACGTGCTCGCAGAGAAGACGAACCTATTAAGACGATAGGAAGTGTAGAGGATGGCGGTGGCCGACGTAAGACAGGCATGCTACTGTGGTGTGAGTGGATATGATCGTCAGCCCATTGGCTAGTACCTCACCTGGAGAACTCTCATAGTTGGAGCTTTGGGGATGTCTATCGCCCCCGGGCAACGAGACTTCGGCACTTGCAGCGCCAGGTGGGCCCAAACGGCGAGTGACAGGCCGCAAACGAGGTCAATTGGGGGCCGAGGGGCAGTCCAAGAGCCCGGGACGCCCAAAAATGCCACCAGGATGCTGGGGGGTTCTTAGTGGTTCTATCCGGGGTGACTCGGCCACTCGGTGGTCTGAGCATCCGGCCCAATAATGCACAGGAACCAGAGTGAAAGAGCTACTGCGAACCATTTGCCAGTTAATTGTGCACGCTAAGCCACCATGCCAATCCACGCCTCGGTACGACAATCGATAAAGCTCGAGCCTTCCGATAGCTTGACAGTCCATCACCCACCGTGACGTATCTTGACAGCAATATCAAACACGGGAAAATAAATAGTGTAATCAGAGGTTGGAAGGTTGATTATTCAAGAGGAGTGTGTGATCATATTGAATAAGTGGCTGGGTTGCCTCTACTTCGATTCCAAATCCAGTCTCAAAGTGTTGAACCTCGTCATCGTCGACTGCAACCCAGCTTCAATTCTAAGCTGCGGACATTGTCATGTGCTTTATGGCCGCCTGCGCTTGCATGCGGCGTGCTTGTGTCTGTGAGTCAACATATCCTGTGAGCTTGGGGAAGGGACGATGAATATGTCCTTCCCGCCTTCCTGATGATGGAATGAGGTGAGAACGAGGAACCAACTCCATTCGTGTCCTGCTGCGTCGCTTTGTCTTGATGCCATGAACCCGTCAACCTCGAGCGAACGAAGGGGTCGCTAACAAAGTCGTTCCTTTTTGGATTCTTGTACCAAGTTTTTGGTTTGAGTTCTCTTTTTGGGCTTACCTAGGAACATCTTCATCTTTCCCATGCTCACCTCAACAGCATTCGACATACACCTTCAAGCCTAGGCCGTCTGCCAAACCACTCGGAAGCGTTGATCCTACGACTCGGACTAGTCAATATCTTGGGCGGACCCAAAGATTGGTTTCTGTCTATTGTGCATGTGTAAATTGCAAGGTGGGAAACCCCGCTGCTGCAGCCACACGTGAGGTGCTGGCAGAATCACGTCGTGAACGCGACTCGACATACTTCACTCTCTGACCGAGCCAAAACAAACACACCGAAACGGAGCCATTTCTCTGTTCCTTTGCCTTTCACCGACACTTCCTGCACCTCAAGGTATGAATCCTCAAGACGTATTTCAATCGATATCTGACACAACATTGCAGGCAGGGCTTGATGCCTGTGGCCAGCAAACTTAGCTGGCAGTATGTCGGCACCTCATCGCAGCCATGATCATGATTCTTCTCTGAAGCACGTACCATCTCAAAATCAAAAGACTTCACGAAGAAGTGCCTTGACCGAAATCCAGCCTCGAGCAGCCCCCCATTCAAGAAGCTCCCGGCAAGCCCAAGTCTCCTCACACCGCCTTCCCCATCATGAATCCCTGAAGCCTGAGGGGAATTTGTCTGTCCAAGATAGAATGGTCAACAAAACTCCTGCTGTTAAGAATAAGCATCTCTCAGCCATCGCAGACGAGCTTGCCACTGAAGATAAGCGGAACTCACAAGCTTCAGATGTTTCATTCCTCACAGGCAAGTCCAAGAGAAAAACCCATGTTGGCCCTTGGCAGTTAGGAAAAACTCTTGGGAAAGGGGCAACTGGGAGAGTGCGTCTTGCCAAACATGCTGTCACTGGACAAAAGGCGGCTGTCAAGATTGTCTCCAAGAAGTCCGCTGCTCTGGTTCAAAGCGCCAGCATGGCTCGTATGGATACAAAAGACACTTCTGCCATGATTGCCGCTGGCCCACGCACCATGCCCTTTGGTATCGAGCGTGAAGTAGTCATCATGAAGTTGATCGAGCACCCCAACATTATTCGTCTCTACGACATATGGGAAAATCGGGGCGAGCTCTACTTGGTATTGGAGTACGTTAGAGGTGGTGAGCTCTTTGAATATGTCTCTGCCAATGGTGCCCTGCCTGAGCAAGAAGCCGTTCGACTTTATCGTCAAATCATCGCAGGCTTGTCATACTGCCACCGTTTCAATATTTGTCATCGAGATCTGAAGCCCGAGAATATCCTGCTTGACGAACACAGAAATATCAAGTTGGCAGACTTTGGCATGGCAGCGCTGCAGCCAGTGGGTAAATGGCTCAACACGCCTTGTGGAAGCCCACATTACGCCGCGCCAGAGATCATCAACCAGCTCAAATATCGTGGAGATCAAGCAGATGTTTGGAGTACGGGTATCATCCTGTTTGCCATGCTCAATGGATTTCTCCCCTTCGATGGAGGCAATGTATCTGCAACTCTTTCTTTGGTCAAAAAGGGCGACTACTACCTTCCCCCATCACTCAGTGTCGAAGCTTCTGACTTGATCCAGCGAATTTTGCAAAAACGCCCGGACCGCAGAATATCGACGGAAGACATCTGGACTCATCCTCTTCTCCGCAAGTATGAGAGATACCACGCAAGTCTAGCTGCCCCAGAACCTCTGGTTGGACCCGCACCTCCATTGGATATCGAAGCACAGTCTCAGCGTGTTCTAAAACGATCCGATATTGACATAGAGGTCTTACGGAATCTTTCTATTCTATGGCACGGTGAACAGGAGGCAGAATTGGTAAAGAGACTGGTCAGTAACGAGGCAAACCACGAGAAACTCTTTTACTGGGCTCTCATCAAGTTCCGTGAGGACCAGCTCGAAAACTACCAAGGTGATCCTCTTCATTACTCGGCAAGTGACTATCACCACATCGCCAAGCCTGCTCCGAAACCCGCAAGAAAGCCCACCAGAGTCCGGGGGCATCACCGTCGTACGTCTCAATTTTCCATTTTGAGTGAGGACAGTACCAGAAAGGATGGCTACTATAAACAGCCCGCCACTGCAGCGAGTAAAGGAACTCAAGGAAGTTATGACCCCTTCCGCGCTTCTCGCACCGCCCTTCAAGCTGGCTCGAACCTAGGTTCTACGCTCATCAGCGGTCGTAAAACTTCCGAGCCTTCAGTAAGTTCCGTTGGCAGTCTTCGTCAACTCACTTTGGGCCGTCTAGCCGAAGACATCCCCGAATTGCCAAGTTTTACGTCGGAAGAGTTGGAGAGGTTGCTTCAAAAGAAACGTTCGCACTCGACAGTGACCTCAAAAAGCTCCTTGTCCAGTGTGAGGCGACGCACAGGCATCAAGAAGTCAATGAGCTATAAGCGACGAGTCAGCTTCCAGCATCATCGCCATATCTCGAATTCCAACCCGCCTCCAATTCCAAAAGCACTCGAGCGAAATGCAGATGTTGACAGACCACCAACTCGGAGCACCACCAATCGAACTTCTGAAAGCCAGAGTAGCCCAAGCCTGCCGACGCCTTCTCCACCTCTTCGACCTAGGAAATGCCCCTCGGAGGCGGATGTGAAAAGACGTCGAGATTATCCTTGGAGGGACGAAACACGGACCGCAAGCGTTGAACTCGGCAAGATATGTGAAGAGGCTTTCAACAGGTCTTCTGTGTCAACCGTCAGCGACACAACTCCAATTCGACCGGCAGAATCCTCTCTGACGTCTGTCTCGATTCACAATTCCAGAGTCCCCAGCAGCATCCGTGATCGCCCACTACCTGCCACTCCAATCCTGCAAGGTTTGATTGATCGGCGCCAGAAAATCATCGATAGCTGGGGCGATGCTGATAAGACTGTGCTTGCTGACATGCTGGCGGCTGTTGACAAGCGTATTGATGCGGAATTAGAGAAACATCAGTTGTTTGAGAAGCGCGCAGCTTCAGACCCCACACCCCATCAGGGCAGAAGAATTATGTACAGCCAAGCACCATCATCGGATACTCTGCATGATCTCAAGCAGCGTCGCGAACACTCGACTCGTGCGGCATCTGATCCGATCAGACAAACCGGCACAATACGCTTAGTGACCCCGGATCCCACATCCCCGACGACGCATGTTGAACCTCTGCACATTAGGAAGAACAAGGCTGCTCCAATCAATTCCTTGAGAGGCGGCCCTTATGAGCCTACGCGTGCCGGGTACGATCATCGCCTCCATGGCGGGGCTGATCTTGATACCATTGATGAGGATCCGACATCATCGGACAAAGGTAGTCCAACCCAGATACCAATGATGCCCCGGAAGTGGTTGTGGCGTGGCAAGCGCAGCCCTCTTGGCCCTGACTCTCCTGGCTTACCGACGTCAGCAGATGATACGGCGAGCTCTGAGCAGCTAGGGTCTCAAGTTGTGCATGCTAGCGGATCTACCAATTCTTCAGGCAATACCAAAGTTCATTTCAATGACCATGACCTTGAAATGGCTCTCGAAAAGAAGAGGAGTTGGTTTCAGAAGATGTTCTCGAGGGCGACAAAGGGCAAAATGCAGCACCTCGTGCTTCCTGGTGACCATCAAATCGTGCATGGGCTGGCAGAAGACACAGATTCCAACGAAGCCAGTAGCACTGAGCCGAGCGGGAAGCTATTACCCAAAGCATATCCACCAGTCGTGAATGTCGATACCAGTGTCGGCGGAGCCACAATAGGCCCGATTGAAATCAACCAGAACTGGCTTGCCAAATTCTTTCATATCAAGCCTGCGACGCGGGTGGTTTGCTTGATGACTACTAAAGCTAAGGCCAGGAGAGAACTTGTCAAGGTTTTGAGAAGTTGGCAAAAACAGGGTTTGGAGGACATTGTTTCAGAGCGACGTGCAGAAGGAGATGTAGTGCGGGCGCGTGTCGATGTGAACAACGGTAAGATCTTGCTATCAGTTGCATGTGGTATATTTCAGACTAATCAATGATAGCTTTCAACCTCAAGGCTGTTCACTTCCACGCCTGTCTTTACACAGTTCTCGAGCATGGGCGAAAGGCCAATCTCAGTGTCATCAAGTTCACTCAGGCCAGAGGAGCAGCCAGCACGTTTACCCGAGTTGTTGATGTTGTCGAGGCCGTCTTTCAGAGAAGCAACTTACTTGTCCTGGATGAGATCCGCCGAAAGGGAATTGAGAAGTCTCTCAAGCAGGCAGGACTTTGAGGTTGGATGAATAGGTAAGTATCTGTTGGAAGTATGCTCGGCTTGAACGGCACTATTTGCCGATTCTTGTGTACATTCATTGGGATCACTGCTTGGTGCGTTACGAGGTCAGGATACAATGGCCGTCCAAAGGTGGGGACAAGTTTGGGCGTTATGCACATGGTTAGGTTTGCTAAGATAGGACTGTAGCCAGCGTGTTTGAGTCTTGTCAAAGGTAGAGCACCAGGCTAGTTACGAGAAACAAAGTCATTTTGATTGGATCAGGAATATTCCTGTGGCTTGGATTACTAGTCCTCGCTATCCTGCACCTTGTGAATCTCAAACCGGCAACATATCGCTAGAGCATGCCGCTTGACGGTCAAAACCTGCCGAGCCAGCAGAAAACTACAATCCTTGATCCGGGGGCTTTGGGGGCTGGGGACATTGTCCCGCCTGGAGAGCCCTCATGCCCCCAGAGAAACTCAGGTGGAGGGTGCTAGACTCAAGAATCCCATGTATGGCCGCGAGCCAGAACACCACAAAGGACCCTGAACTCCAGACCCCGGACCCCCGATCCAGACCACCACAAGACCATAACCCATACCCGGAACCGCAACCGGTCTACCAACCCCTGGGTTGTGTTTTCTGACACAAGGCATGGAGAGAGAGGAAGGGAAAAGGGCGGGTGAGACAAAAAAGGGCTGAGTCGAGAAGACTGTGGGTCGTCGACCGACCGACGGGAACACAGAAAAGAGACATTCACATGTTCATTGTTCCACTACTGCAACCTGCAACCTGCCACCTGCAGCCTGTAACCGCACGGACCGCGCCGGGGTATTGTGTAACATGAAGACAGTAGTTAGACATCGAAAGGATGGCATTTTGCGTGTGAGAACAAAAGGAGGGACTGGATGGATGGAAGGTACCTACCTAGTATTATTGACGAGGGTGGAAACTACCTACAGAATGGTTAATATGTACAGTTAGTACCTACCTGAATTCTCGATGGAAACCTCATCTTTCCGTTCCCCTTCTTACCCTTCTCATCCTTATCCTCATCCTCATCGTCGCTAGTGCGTAAACTTCATCTTCAAGTTTGCTGCATAGACTCCCTCGAGTGTACCACTTTATTTCAAATCTTAGCCCATGTATATATGTGCATCGATGCACACGTCCCGTCCCGGGGCGCCATTACTGTGCTGTGATCACTGTGGCGGAACAGAGAAAACTTCCTCTGGACCCTGATTGGGGCGGAACGTCAAGGGTTCTCCTTCCCTGGCGAGGACATGAACGTCTTGCTTGCATAAGTACCTGTTTCTGGTCTGGACGGCTTCATGCCCCTGCGGACGTGCATATTCGGCTTATGTAGGGCTTTGCGATTATCGACTATCGGTGAGTCGTTTTGACCTTGCGGCATAGGATCATGGTGGTTAGAGAAGCCGCTTCCTCCTTGATATGCTAGATAGGCTAACTCGTGCAGACTTCCCTTTGTACTCTGTTAATGCATGCAAAGTCCTTTACGCCCAGAACCCTGCAAGAGGGCTGAAAAGGGACAAGATGATGACATGGGTATCGACGACAAGCCGTCACCAGATCCACCCCGGACAACTAAAGCCACCACGAAGCGAGATACCAGATTGAGCAATTCTCTGCTGTTTCGATGTGCCCTTGCAACTGGACCCGACCGATTGGCCAGTTGCGCAACTTGTAGTAGCAAGTAATGACTGGATCCTAGCATTTGCAAATGTCGAGTACCGCCACATCCTGCGCATTTATTTGATTCGTGAAGACATTCCAACACAAATATGCCGCTTCCATAGTTTTCAATTTACCCATCTATCATGTTTGAGCGGAACGAGACGATTCCTCCATGGGATACAAACAGGTTCAAGGAGAGCGTTAAGGCCGTGCAGTCGTCAGGGGTCAGTCTACCACTTGATAACTTTGTTCGGGAAGAACTCGTCGATAAGTTCCATGTAGTATGGCTAGCCATCATGTTAGAAGGTCTTTTGGGGATTTTCAGTCTGCGGGCCATCTTACCTTGAGCTTTTCCACACAGGGCTTATCATCGCTTTTGCTATAAAGGTCGTAAGGGTTGAACCACTTGACAGCTTTGAGCATTTTCTCATCGTCCTCGTTCATGAATTTGCGGTAGGCCCCTTGTTGATGCCACGGATAGAAGCTGTGATATCTGATCATTGCCAGAGCCTCGGGAGGTAGAATCGATTGATCCTTGACGACGTGGTAGAGATACTCATCATGGCCCCAGGAGATCATGACGTTTTCCAAGCCGCATCCAGGATGGTAGATGCCATTTTCGGTACTGTACACGGGATTATGGACATCAGGATTGGCAGAAAAGGAATTTTTGCCATAAATGATTTTGTCGTCAAAGGCACAGCCGACGACGAAAGTGTCACCAACAACATCCCACTGGCCCTGAGCATCGAAAAAGAAGAGCAGCTTCCCAAGGTCATGGATGAGACCTGTTACTTGCATCCATCTGGGGCAGCCATCACGTCGCATGGCTTCAGCGGATTGTAGCAGGTGTTGAATCTGACTCAAGTCTGTATCGGGATCAGACTCATCGATCAGACTATCGAGGCGCTCAATGGCCTCCCAAATTGACATCTCAGCGCGTGTCTTGTAATGAAAGTCAGCGCGAGCTTTCAAGTTGTACGCGACAGTTTGCTTGGTGTGTTGTTCGAGGTAGAAGCGTTTGACTCGGTCGCTAGCAGTGTCATATTGTCTAAATTTTGTCTTGTCCTTGTCGGCGTCGAAACGGGAAGTGTGGTTTTCATCCTTGATATCCCCACGCCGAGAAGCCTGGTCAACCAGAATATCTGTACGCTCAATATCATCACATAGGGCCTCGAAGCCTGGCCCGTCACGATCTGTCCTGAAGCAGGACGGATGAGTGGCTTGTTGGACCAAAACACTGGCCATTTTGAAAAAGTGAATTGGCCAGAGGAAAGTCTAGGTGGGAAGAAGCGAAAGCTGAGAGCAAGAGGGGGTTTTGTAAACCAGGTACTCGAAATTTATGGAGCCAGGTTGAGGGAACATGGATCAAGTCCACGCGAGCTCGATTGACCAAACACAGAGGAAGGATAGACGCAAATGACGGTGAGGTCAAGAGTGAGGTGATAAGATCATGCACAATAACCCTCAGGTTCTGAAATCATGCATCGGGTTGGTGAAGGGAAAGGGAAAGATATACCAATACCAGTAAAAGTCTAGAAGCAGGAGAAAACATTGTCCCAAACCGTTGACTTACATTGCATTGTCCGGTCGACAGTTGATCATAGCGTCAATGGATTCTGTGGCCGTCGCAGATTTTTACAGGCTTCGGCATTTCATGTCAAGGACGACCTCTTCCTGGACGTCGTCATTTTTGTTGTAGAGTTGCCCTGTTTGGCTGACAAGACCCAAGATGGTATGGTGGTGCAACTTGGCTGCGGAGACTAAGCTGATCCTTGAAAGCGGGCCGAGAGTCAACACTGAATTCGGACCATGTGCTTGTGGTTAACGTTCGGAAAAGATGGGGCCGAGATTGTAATTGGGTGGATGATCGCAGCCCTGGTCAGCAGATCATCTATGGCCACCGTGATCTGGAAACAGTGGCGACAGCCATGCTATTCGAAGGACAAGAGGGAGGGCTTGGATCCGACGAACTCGACAGGTCAAAGTCGGTGAGGGTTATACAAGAATTTGACGGGCGGGAGGCGTCAAGCAGTGCATATTCTGCGTAGGACAAACTATTGGTAGGGTTAGCATTATCAACGCAGAGTACCCGGGGATATCAACGCTGTGGCAGTAGTAGATGCTGTGTAACCCATGGCGGCGTGGGAGTGGCTGGTCCATGCATGACTGACAACCGGGGGGCATTCGAGAGATGTGGAAAGGCCACACTCTTTGATCTGTGACTCGCACATTGAATTTTTTTCGACAATGTAGAACGTTCAAGACAACAAAATGGTGAGACGAAGAAACAGAGTTACAGTGGGAACCGTAAGACATCAAATGGAGCAGGTGGGGCCCCGGCGCGAATTCCTCCAAAAGGTCAGCAAGGTAATTTCTGTTCAGGAAAGAACGATCAGGGAAGACTGGAAGGAGTGGAAATCTTTACACGTGACCAGAGGTGGGCCAAAGTCTCGGAAAATCGGAGGTTCTTTCCCGTCCACTTTTTTAGTTCCGCTGCCTGCGTCTCGTTTTGGCACTCGACGCACCATGCAACATCACTGTTGATGTGACCATCTTGAATCATGTCGAATCCCCGTCCACTCATCGTCATTGTCACCGTCGGCTGCTGTCCGGACGTCGATCCACCCCATGTGCCTCGCATCTGCATCTCGGCTTAAATCGCCGTCACCACCGAGCGCCACGCATAGACCTTGCTGCAGCGGTGTGGGGGCGAAAGGACAAGATGGCCATTCCCTGCTAAGGCGAAAAGTGCCCTCAAACACCCCCACGACCCAATTGGTTCACAGCCCTGGCGTTTATGCTACACTTTGACCGTGCCGTGTATGAAATTCTGAGACCATCTCACAGATATACTCGTAGTTTTGTCTCCAGGAGAGAGAAGCACTGATTACATCGAACAGAATGACGGACATTCTATTCAAGCTCAACACGGGGTCAACCATCCCAGCGTTGGGACTGGGTAGGTCACAATAAATCACCAGAGAACCCGAATTGGCTGCTGACAAACTTGCAGGAACCTGGCAGAGCCCTGAAGGACAAGTGCGGGAAGCTGTTGCCCACGCCATCAAGGTTGGCTACCGACACATCGACTGCGCATATGTGTACGGAAACGAGAAGGAAGTCGGTGAAGGGATCCAGCAAGGTCTCGCTGCTGCAGGCATTTCGCGGTCTGATCTCTTCATCACAACCAAGCTCTGGTGCACATATCACACCCGGATCCAAGAGAATCTCGACATGTCCCTGAAATTACTTGGCCTGGACTACGTCGATTTGTATCTGATGCATTGGCCCATCGCCATGAATCCAAATGGCAACCACGAGAAATTTCCCAAACTACCTGATGGGTCAAGGGATCTAGTCAGGGAACGCTCACATGTTGACACATACAAGGGCATGGAACAGTTACTCAACACCGGTAAGGTCAAGGCCATCGGGGTTTGCAATTACTCCAAAAGATACCTCGAAGAGCTTCTGCCCAAGGTCGATGTCGTGCCCGCAGTCAATCAGATTGAGAATCATCCTCTCCTTCCCCAGCAAGAAGTCGTCGACTTTTGTAAAAACAAAGGAATTCTCATCACGGCCTACAGTCCACTAGGCAGCACCGGCAGTCCGCTTTTCAAAGACCCGCATGTCATCAAGCTGGCAGAGGACAAGGGTGTCAGTCCTGGTACCATCCTTTTGAGCTATCACATCGCACGAGGTAGTTCAGTGCTTGCAAAATCCGTCACCCCAAGTCGGATTGACCAAAACAAGAAGGTTGTGGATCTCTCTGAGTCTGATATGTTGCTTTTGGCCCAGATATCGAAGGACGGGGTAACCAGATATGTCTATCCTGAGTTTGGTGTCGATTTTGGGTTTCCAGATAAGTCATAAGGGTGGGTAGCTAGCCAACATGGAAGTTTCGAGGTATATTTCTAATGCATGGCAATACTATACCATACCCATCCACGCAAGGACATATACATATATATATTCCCTGGAGAGTATATCATGTAAACAGCAGATATAATGTTTCTAATGGCGAGATCAAGACAAACAACGGATCATGCACCCATTATCATGAAGAGGCTTCAGTTACGAAACTTTTGACTCAAGTTTACTAAAACCAAGACTCTTATATTCATCCTCCTATGGGGATCTTGCTGGCAGGTAGGCACCAATTCCAATTCATTCCAGCACAACTTGCAACCCATGAAGCCCCGTCTTCAACACCCAACTAAGGTATTATCAAGACGAGGTATCACCTACTAAACTATTTATTTCAAGATTAATCAGAAAGGACTCCTATCTTTACCCTTCTATGCGTATGTTTTAATAGGGAGGCGCCCAAATCCCTCGCCCACTAGCACAACTTGCAACCTATACAGTGCCTATTTCCAACACTTAAGTAAGAGATTCTGCGGATGAACGTCGAAAAAGGAAAAACACCAAGACCGTGTATAGGTTGAAGCCCTCCACCTGCCCATATGCCTATGATGCATTCCACATAACGACGTCCACTATACTAATCATTCTATAAGGTAATGTACGTGACATCCTCCACCATTCTATTTAATCTATGAATCAACACATGTCGTACCCTCTACTATACTATTCCTTCGACGAGTCAATGCACGTGACGACCTCTATCATATCATGAGTTAGAGGGTACCACATGCATTGACACACTATCATATCATTACCTAAAATGTCAATGCTGATGTAGAAGGCTCAGGAATAGATTAACTAATGTCATTGTCATACTGTCTAGGAGAAGCATACGTGGTTTAGACTTTAGGAAGGTGACAAAGTTGTCGGACACCAACATCATTGCATAAGGATTGGTAACATCTCTCAGCCTGATATACACTGCCGAGCCGTACCTTTGGCTATAGATAGATGGGCTTCCCCCTTAGGAACGAGGAAGTCCAAGCAACTCATTCAGCTCAATCTTTGACAAAAGTAGACTTCCGCTCCTGTAATAAATGCATGTGATACACTCTATTATCATAACTCAGTGTGTCAATACATGTGATACCCCTATCATATCATGATTCAGGATGCCATTCCACGTGACACCCTCCAGTATACCATCATTATTCGAATCACTTCGGGTGACACCCTCCAACATGCTCTCATTCTCAGTGTGTCAATTCACGTGACACGCTCCAGCACATTTTCATTCTTTGAATCGCTTCACGTGACACACTCCCCTATTTCAGTATTCAGTGTTGCGAAATTCACGTGACACCCTCCTCAACACCATTCATTCTCATGAAAATGAGCTCCAATGCAATCCCAATTTCACACGTGCTGTGCTCTCTGTCAATCTCAATCTAAGCTATGGCTTATTGCCCTTATGTGATTTATACACATCCTTCCAATACGCTTCACTCTTTGCCGTCATGCCCTCATCCCAGCGTCGGCGTGCGTTCACCTGCTTCGCTTCACTGCCACCGTAACTATTGTCGACGCCCAAACGCGCAAAGTGACCCAGAGTCTTGGGTTCGCGGGCGTCGGGATTTGCGTTGATCTGGTCGATGTTCCAGCCATGAACGCGCTTCATGTGGTCCCGCACGCTGCCACTACTGCGATACGCATGGAAGCAGATCGGGCAGCAGAATGGATCCGCCATATCGCAGAGACGGTTCTGGGTGTAACTTTGAGGTACGACGTATCCTGAACGCCGGCCTGTGACATGGGTGTCCACTTGTGTAGAATGCGTCTCGTGTCTTTTTCCCTTGGCGACTTCTGACGATGCGTTCATGTTCATGCCTTGCGTATTCATCTGTGTGGCATGTGCTGTGGCTGGAGCATTCATGGTGTTGGAGCTCAGGCGTTGTGAATTCATCTGTGCAGTGCCTGTCGCAGCTCTCATATTCATTGTGGCATAGCTCATGCGTTGTGTGTTGACTTGTGGGGTTTCTGTCGCAGCCCTCATATTCATTGTGCTGTAGCCCATGCGTTGTGTGTTCACCCGTGCGGTTTCTGTCGCAGCTCTCATATTCATAGCACTGTAGCTCATGCCTTGTGGACGCATCTGTCTCGTGGTTGTCGCAGCCGACATACTCATCGTATTGGCTGGCATTTGTAAAGTCTGCAGTGAACCGAAGCCTGCCGACGGAGCTGTGTAGGCATTTGCAGGCATGGCTGGGGTCGGAAATGTGCCGGATCGCATGGCATTGGTGTTCGTAATGAAAGGCGTCGCGCCAGAGGTCATGCTGGTACCAGGTGCAGGGGCCCCACTCTGTCCAGGAGGAATAGAACCTGCGATGTCTGTGGTGATTTGAGCAGCGGCAAATCGGTCGATGTTTGGCCTCATGGGTGGGCCCATCGCACCAGGCTGCGTCACCCCTGAAAACTGCGCGGTGTTGAAATTGCCAATGTTACTCTCAGGAACTAAATACTTGTATTAGCTTTGATCTGAGGAAGACGGACAGTATGGTGTTGATCACGACAGACTGGACTTACCTGCAGGATAGGTACCACGATTCTCATTAGGCAGATCCCACGGTGGAAGGAGATCAGTTTCGCGGGCGAGGATCTCATATATATCAGCGTCTATTCATTAGTTAGTAGGGGAAACAGTGCGGAGGGTGTACAGATCTCACCATGCAATATTTGAGAAAGGTTGTCATTCTCTGCCGTTGGGCCATAGCCACTTCCTTGGTAGTTTGGGACATTGGTGTTCGACATTGTGGATAGAGGGTCTTTGAACACGTAGTGGATGTCGTGAGATCAAGACCAGGACTCTAGGATGCCGCGGAGCACAAGATGCTCTGGGGAAGATAGGCCAAGTCGATGTACTGAAGACGACAAGATGGTTTGTGGAAGACAAGACAAGTCGATGATCTTGAAAGACGAAGAGGTGGTCTGGGGAAGATGGGACAAGTCAATGGTTCTGAAGATGGCAAGATGGTCTGGAGAAGACAAGACAAGACAATTCGATGGTCCTGAAGACAAAGCTGTTCTCTAAGCTGTGTCCGTGGTAAAGAGAGAAGTCGGGAGTTGAGATGGTTGAAAGTGTGAGGAAGGATTGGGAGAATTTATAGAGGGATAGATGAGGTCTGGCAGTAGTGAAGTGGTCTCTCTTGACTCAGAAAGTTGCGAAGTGAAGCAGAGCATGTGAAGCATATCATGCTCTTCACGATTTCTGCCTGCACAGTCATCTCGACATGAGGTGAAGTTTAGCAGACTTCACTTCTTGCCAGACCCGCCTAGCAGCCCCCATAGTTTTATATATCACATGGTTGGTGTCTTTCAAGCGAAGATCCGAGTCAACAGGATCAAGGGGCGAGGCGTAGTGGCTGAGCGAAAGGACTTAGAGATCCGGGTAGATAGAATCAATGGGTGAGGTATAGTAGTGAGTGAGCGAAAGGACCAAGTACCACGATGAAGAGTCAAATAGTGTCTAGGTGTCCTGGACAGGACTTGGCCCGCCCCTTTTTGATATTTTGTCCTTTCTCCTTGTCGTCAGATGAGCTATAAGGCAGATTGTAGCAGCAGGCTGGCCTCTCCGGAAGGTCTAGTCACGATTGAGGAAAAACCAACTAGAAAGATATATGTGTGAGTAGTTCTGATATGCAGTATACGATCTACTATTTCTGTAGACTATACGCCATGGAAGTTGATGCTTGCTGGTGCTTGCTGGTGCTTGCTGCCAATCTGGAATCATCTCATTAGCTATATTTGCCCAGCAACAAATTGCATTTGTTTGATCAACTCACCAGGGAACGAATAATTAGGCCAGTTTTTGCTACTCCGTGTAGCCCTCTCCACACATTGTGTTGAAAATGGCATCAAAGTCTGCGCCAGCCCCATCTTCAAGTTCTCGGCTTTGAGCACTGTCTGCATCGGCGACTTCAGGTCTCGTGGCCATTTCGCGTCCCCCATTCCTGGAGTGGCTGCTGTTGACTCTTTTTGTTTTCCTCCCAGACGAGTTTGCTCGTCCACGAGTTGTGGCACTATTCTTTGCCAGACGATCAATCATCTTGCCAACGTCGGCTTCTCCGTTCATCTGGCGTGGTATGACTGGTATAATGCTCTTGATCTGCGCTACGGCCTCGGCATCAGGTTTGTCATCCATTGTGGCGGGATCGAGGCTGACAGTGGGGTTTGTGCCAAAGGACCAAGGAGATGGCCTAACACGCCGACCAGCTGGGGAGCGTTGTCGAGCTGGTGGCTGTCGTGGATGAGTGGGAACGTTGTGTGGACTGAGAGAAGAGGGTGGAGTTTTGTTGACCCTGCCGGTCTGATGCTGCATAAAATTGAAATTACCTCGAGAGGGTCGTTGACCTGGAGGGATCTCTGCACGGCCTAGGTTCATTTCATGTGTGAATCCTGCAGTTGGCGTTGACGAGGTGCCGTCGGCATAAGCTAAAGGTCGGACTGGTCGAGTTTGAGGTGTAGTTGGTTGACTGGGAGTCCAACCCGGTGTTGTTTGGAGGTATGTTGGTTCGCTGCAGACAGGAGAAGCCGAAGTCCAACCTGGTTGAATCTGAGGCGGAAATTGTTGATGGAGAGGACGACCTGGTTGATGGTAAGGCGAAGTCGGTTGAGGGGGAGCGCTATCTGATTGAAAGTGAGCCGCCGGAGTTGATTGAGTGTGAGGCCAAACAGGTTGAGGGTGAGAGTAGCTCTGAGGAGTAGGGCTAAAGACGACATTTTGATTGCTTCCAGGAGTCGCAAGAGGGGAATTTGTGAGTTTGACTCGTTTGACTCGCCTCGATGATGGATTCTTGCTGGCAGGCATGGTTGCTATGGGGAATGGGATCTGCTTCTGGAAGGAGTGGTTGGAATGTGAAGGTCGATAACTGTAGTTGCTATCTCAAAGCAAGGAAGTTACACTGTCCGTGTCACTACGAGAAAATTCCTCGTTCCACTGCCTGTCTCTTATATCAATAGCACTTCTGTCTCGATTGATCCGGACGGCAATATGGTGTAAGGCAACAATCAAAAGAATCAAAAGACTGGTCGAAGGTAGACGGGGTTTAGAAGTGGTGGGTGGGTCGTCGGTGAGGACCTCGAGGACCTCTAGACTTTCCGAATTCACGCAACTAAGGAAGTTTCAAACCCAAGTAACCAAGGCGATGGGAATCAGAGAAGTGGAGAGAGGTTTGAAAACAAATCAGAAGAGCAACCATGTCAAGACGGTCTTCTTGTCACTGTTCACGCGTACGCGCGGCGTGCGTTACCATCAGAGTCACTAGCTGTGACCAAGATCACAAACATTTGCAGCTTCAGTTTCCATAGTCTCATTTTAGGAAGATGATGGGTCTGTCCATGTAGGTCTTATTCAAAGCACAAAGTTTGCTTGGAATGACTTGGACATGACACGGTGGTCAGTGTTGGCCATGTTCGACAATCTCCAGACACTTCTCAAAGTCCGCCCAATTGTACATGATGTGCTTGCATCCAACTTCTCTAAGGCGCGTTGCTATTTCGTCTTGCTTGGCCGTAGTATGGTAGGCTCCGACATAGCCAATGACTGCGACTTTGGCTCGGATGGCAGATAACGCTCCTGAGATACTGTCCTCAACAGCAACACACTCTTCTGGTTTTGCGGAGTGCTTGGCAAGAACGTGGAGGTAGATAGCAGGATCTGGCTTTGAAGAGGGTTTGGCTAAAGACGTTGCAGCGGAGTAAACCTCGTCGGGATGGAAGAACTTGTCTTGTCCGGTAGTAGCAATCGAAACGCGAACCCGACGAAGGGCAGAAGAAGAGACCACAGACATGGTATAATTTTGGTTTTGGGAGAGCTCTTGGAGGACTTCGATGGATCCATCACATGGTTGGACTTTGGCTTGGAGCTGTGCAATGACACGCTCTACTTCTTCGCGAATATAGCCTTCCATCTCTTCTTCTCCTAACCAGAAGTCGAACTGGGTTTGAATAGCGGCCATGATCTAAAACAAGATTTGTGAGTCACAAGTCGTGTATCGATGTAGCGGGACTAGATCTTGAGGAACACCACTCATCACTAGAGGTAAAGCTTACGCCGCGGAAATTCTGACCAACAAAGTTGGCAATAAGAGATTCTGGAGTGTAGCGTTGGTCTAGCCCGTATTTTTCCATGATCTCGTTGACCAAGCCAGCGCATGCCTCAAAGGCAACATCTTCAGACTCAACGAGGGTATTGTCACAGTCGAAGAACAGGTATTTGATCTAACTTCGATTAGTGGATTCCTTGAAAGTAGGTTTTCGTGACTAACAGCCATGATAGTTGGTTGAAGTGGTCCTCCGTTGAAGCTAATTCTTAATAGCTAGACGTGATCCAGCGGTCGTCTGAGTAGAGCGGCAGAGAAGTGGGATCAAATAAGCCAATGGTGCAAAGTAATAATGAGGGTGCCTGGACTATGAATAAGGGGCTGTGGACACCCAGGTAGTCATTGGAGATGAGAATATGGTGAATAAAGAAAACGTGGTTCGGAAAAGCTTGAAGATGAAGATGAAGATGAAGATGAAGATGAAGATGAAATGAAGATGATGATGATGATGATGACGATGAATCACACAAATTACGGTCGTTCCTGCCTCTGGCGCCATTGACAGTTGCTAGGAGGGTTGCGCTTGCCGCATCCAGAGAAATTCACTCCTGGTCTTTGTAGACGGACAATTCTTCCCACAAACACCCATTGTTGGCTGCGGTTGTAGCCAGTACATAGGTATGTGCTTGGGTGTATTGTGAAAGTCCGTTCAGGGAATTCGAATGATACGGGTGTCTTAGGCGGATCATGGATATGACTGGACATCCTGGGGCATTCCAATCTCCTGTGGCAACGGAATTGTCTCAGTAAATGGCTCTTCAGTGTTGAGCCACTTGCTGATCATATTCAGCACAAGGGTGTTCTTCGTGTCTTCTTTTCTTATTGCTC
This sequence comes from Exophiala mesophila, assembly GCF_000836275.1. NCBI lineage: Eukaryota > Fungi > Ascomycota > Eurotiomycetes > Chaetothyriales > Herpotrichiellaceae > Exophiala > Exophiala mesophila. Next base: position 1,827,474 of record NW_015622507.1, read on the forward strand.
TCCAGCTATGGTACAATTCCCACCACCACTGGTGCGTGACGCCATCTCGGCCAAGGTGGCCCGCTATCCCTCCTGGTCCAGCTTGTCTTTCCCATGGTTTGTCGACAATGTAATGAAGTATGACTAGCTTCTGATCCGACCAGATCCGAGGATGCCAGTAACGCATAGTCTTGATTGCGTTGTATCTCCACGACAATGGAGTCCATTTGTCACGGAAGAAATCGGCCAGAAAATCTTGATCAGGGAATTGATATTCTTTCAAGCGCGGGCTGGTGTTGAAGAAGTCCAACATCCTGGTCCACAATTCTTGAGATGGGTAGAAGAGAAACATGCCACCGTTCAAGAGTCGGTAAGTCGGACGTGCGTGTAGAGTGATGTTGGCAGCCACTTGATCGGGATTGGTTAGGGGCGTGTAGGCACAATTGCCCTTTTGCCAGTCGTTTGGGGCCCAAGGATCATAATCGAGATTGCAAACACAGGCATGGTTTGCGCCTAGCCATTCACGATCTGGCAATTTTGTATCCAAGATTTCATCCGGATTGTTGAACACAGCCATATCAGCGTCGAGGAAAACGGCACGGGTATAACCAAGGTGGAAAATCTCAAAAGCACGCAGTTTGGTGAAGGTGTCTTTGAACCGCTCGGCCACGCTGCCAGTATTTTGTTGATCTTGTCTGGGTAATAGTAGCTCGACCTGCTGAAGGCGGATCCGTCCATAGTGTTGGCTTTCAGATTCAAGGACAGCAAGAGCCTCACTGCCCAGCGATGACGTGTACAGGATTAACAGCGGGTATTTCGAGTGACAATGATCAAGGGTATGGGCGAGGACAATGGCACCAGGGAGATATGAAGGCTTTGTGAGCAGAGTGACCCAGCAAGATTTCTCTTGAGTGTCCTCTTGAGAACCCATGTTAAGCAATAGTACAGGCGGAAACTCTAACACAGGAAATACAGGTGCTAGATTATAGATAGTGTATGGCGAGGTCTATTCGGACCTGCCGAAGGGTCAGCAGAGGGAGTTTTGAGCTCTTTAAACCATGTCATAATGTTATTGTTACCTTGGTAAACGGAGCTCTTGAATACGTTTGGAGTCATGGCGTCATGGTTCCAGAGATGGTGGCGCCACGTGGTGGTGATAATCTCTGGTTCGCCATGTGCATGAATTGGTAGTGGCTACAACATTGAGTGCGGCCATGTTATACACCACTCAACCACCATATTTTTTGGGATTTGGAAAGACGGGACGTGTTTGAAGATAGACATGAGTGGTAAGTGTTGCATTTTGGATTTTTGGTGTTGATGATCACGTGATATTCCTGCGACGCGCCTTCCAAGATTGAACCTCTGTATGTGACAAATGTCTTGGCGAGACTTGCTTCTTTGATTGGCGGAATGTCCGGAACTGTGGTTTCTCCGCCGACCATGGATTGTTGACAGTCAGGTGAAGATTCGACATCAGTGGACATGATCCAACAAGCGTCAGCCTCTTCATCATTCCCTTGACGTCCACGGATTTATCGGCATGCTGCCTACTCCGTAGCTCCTCCATCGTCCCTGTGCAGAGACGCTTATACCAAGTAGTCACAGTCCCATCACAATTAAGCCATTGTTGACTGCACCCGGTATCCGTCAGTCCACATCATTCTACCGTCACAGCCGCCGCAGTCACTCCCTGCGTTTGGCCTTTGGATAACAAAACAATCCCATCATCTGTTGCAGACGCTCGGACCTCGACTCCAGTTGATCATCTTTATTCCTACGCCGACGTCAGCATCATCAGAGTATCGACTCCTGCCACCATCCACCTGACATGCAGACATGGTATTGCTTGAGAAGCAATGGGTGAATGTTCAGGAGAAGACCTTTACAAAATGGTAATTCCCACGATCGAGTCAAGCACAAACAGGTACCTAACTCATTCAAACAGGCTCAACAACAAGATATCTTCTCGAGAAGTAGCGGTGAAATCATTAGTCACCGACCTCTCGGACGGCATCATCCTCATCCATTTACTCGAAGTCCTCAGTAACGAGTCCCTGGGCCGTTATGCATCCAACCCCAGGCTCCGCGTCCAAAAGTTTGAAAATGTCAACAAGTCACTTGAATTCATCAAGAGTCGGGGAATCCAGATGACCAATATCGGCGCCGAAGATGTGGTCGATGGCAACAGAAAGATCATCCTCGGGCTGATCTGGACGCTCATCCTGCGGTTCACGATTTCCGACATTAGCGAAGAAGGCATGACTGCCAAGGAGGGTCTGCTGTTGTGGTGTCAACGGAAAACGGCGTGCTATGAGGGGGTAGAAGTTAGAGATTTCTCTGCCTCATGGAACGACGGCCTGGCCTTTTGTGCTCTGCTCGATATTCATCGACCCGATCTGATCGATTTTGATACCTTGGATAAATCAGATCACAAGGGCAATATGCAGCTGGCTTTTGACATTGCAACGAAAGAGATTGGAATTCCAGACCTGCTTGATGTGGAAGATGTTGCCGATGTTGCACGGCCTGATGAACGGTCGCTCATGACGTATATTGCGTACTGGTTCCACGCTTTCAGTGCCATGGAGAGGGTTGAAAACGCAGGACGGCGGGTAGAAAAGTTTGTCAGCAACATGCAAGGCGCGTGGGAGATGGAGTCGGCGTATGAAAAGAGGATGAGAGCGTTGTTGCAAAACATCAGGCATCAACGCCAGGCCTGGCGAGAGTCGACGTTTCAAGGGACGTATTCTGACGCCAAAGCACAGGCCAACGAGATTTCAGGATTCAAGCGTAATCAGAAGCGCAAATGGGTGGCCGAGAAATCCGACCTGGCAGCACTACTGGGCAATATCAAGACCAAGCTATCCACGTATCGACTACGACCATATGTGCCCAAACCGGAACTTCGACTCGAGGTGTTGGACCAAGAATGGGCTGCCTTGGGAACGGACGAACACGCCAGAAGCAAACTGATCAACGAGACGATTCGAGATATCAAGAACGCGCTCCGACGAAACTTTGCAGACAAAGCCAATGACTTTGCCCTGACGCTCAACACGTTGTCACTGGCTATTTCCGGATTAGAGGGCGATGTGGAAGACCAGCTGCAACACGCACAGAGACTGTCGGCCAACTTGTCGCCATTGGAACAATACCTGGAAGGAATAGCTATCCTGGATGAAAAGTGCCAAGAAGCCAACATCGACGAGAATGATTGGACGACATATACATACGACGAATTGTTGTACGAGTTGAGCTTGGTCAAGGCCAGCGTGCAGAAGAAGTTGACTTTTTTGGAAAACCAAATGGTGGCTCGAGACATGACGAACCTGACACCAATTCAGCTGGAAGAATTCGAGTCAGTGTTCCGTCACTTTGACCGAGACGGCACCAACTCGTTGCAAGAACTGGAATTCAGCGCCGCGTTGGCAAGTCTTGGGCTGGTGTACGATGAAGAGGAAATGCATGGCAAGTTCCTTGAAGTTTGCCACAGTGGACTCGATGGATCCATGTCTCCAGTGTCACGTCGGCAGCGGGAGGCTCGAGGAGTGGGATTTGAACAATTTATCAGGTTCATGGTGTCGGTGACAGAAGATCAGAATGATGCAGACCAAGTGTTCCAGTCCTTCCGAGAAGTTGCAGACGGCAAGCCGTATGTGACGGAAATGGATTTGAGACATTCACTGATCCCTGACGATCTGATCGAAGACTTACTTCAGAGTATGCCAACACATCGAGGGCCAGACATGGAAGCCGATCGAGACGTGCCTAAGTACGACTACATCAGCTTCATGCAGCACATGATTGGAGATGGCACGGGTGAAAGTGACAGCGAAAGCGAACATTCACGGACCAGGGTCAATGGTGTCTGATTTAGCATGTGTACCAAGACCAGGCAAGAGTTGAGTTGAGTTGAGTTGAATTTGTGCAGCTGGCTCGGATTAGCTATGGGGCTTTCTTTGGTCGGTCAAAGTGGTTTTTACGGTCTGGATGTTTCTGGGTTTCTGCACAGCAACGGTGTTGGAAGAAACAGCGAGCCAACCTTGTCGATGTTGAGTTGGGCTGTATTGAGCGACAGCGAAAGCATGCATTCAATTTGGTAAACCAATCAAGTCTGCAAGAGAAGAATTGAATTGGACAATGCAATGAATGATCATGGGATGATGACTTGATGAGTAGATTAGTTGGGGGAAGGTCCTTTTGGGCAGAGTAGTAGAGGAGTGTGTGTGTATCATTGTGGGATACATTAATTAATTACAACAGGGTCTGAACCAAGGTCCAGAGTGTTGTAGGTGGCCAAGAGGAGAAACAATGAATTCTCAAGGGTCGGACAGATATTGGAAGCCTTCATCACCGTTATTACCCACATGCTCATCATCCTGACCACTTCTCACCATTTTCACTGTATACCTCAGGCTAAGTAGGGTACTCCAGATCTCGGAAATCGGAGCTTGATCAACCTGTCGTGCCTGTATGGATTTATTATCTAAGCCGGATCGACCCATTGGCTCTGACCTCCGACTCCGAGAAATAAGGCGATATTATTGGCTGAGACACATTTCCCCACAACTCACCCTCTCGTTTGGCCGTCAGCGGCAATGAATCTCCACCAAAGAGGAGTGAAAGATTTCTGGAGAGATTCACTCCAATATATCGATATTCCGTACAGCAGTGCTTAGTCTACTATACCTCCCATAACTCATATCATAGGTTCATCAGTGATTGTAGCACAGTAATCTGGCATGACTGTACTATACATTCCCAACCGCCTGCCCCCCACCCCTAATTCTGACTCTGGAAACCCTCCCTCCTCCCTCCTCTCTACTCGTACAAAAACACCGAGGCAACTCTTCGGTTGTCATTCCCCCACTCCAACCAATAACAGCCGCCGGAGCATGACATCGACCATTTCGCCGATCCACCGTGAGACTTCTGTCCTCGGCAAAGAAATGCAACAAGCACCTCAGCTTGCACCTCGAAGAAGGGTTTCTTTGTATTGTGCAGACTCTCATCCAATGACCTCTTCTATCTGGTCAGCGGAGCGGACGAGGAGCATGAATTGACTCGACCAGACCCAATGCGGTCCGAGACTATCTCCGTGTCGTGCACTATAATGTTTGGATTTGCTCTTAAGAAAGGTACATATGCAATCCCATCCCGCGTTCTGGATCGGTCACAAATGACTGTTGTTCAGTTTCTGTGATTTCTACGATTAGTCTCTCCTCGTACTTGGTACCTGTCTTGATATTCGTAGACTGATTGACTGGGTTGAGGTTGGGATTGTAGATCTATCTGTCTCTCTGTGCTCTCTATCCTCTCTCGCTCACCTCCCCTCCACACCCTCGATCCTCGCTTCTCTCCTCTCTCACTTCGTGACAAAGTCACTCAGTCACCAAGGAGTGGTCAGGCCCCTACTCTACATACCTAGAACCAAGCAACATCATCAACCCCACCTCCACCTCCACCTTCAAGATGCCTCTTAAGCAGGTTTACCTACCTAAGAAGGACTATGTGGTTCCAGACATTGACTTGTTGACCTTGATTTACAGTGAGAATATCCTCATTTTCCATTCACGACTAGTACCACTAACATCCATCCTCATAGATTCACCTGAAGCATGGACCAACGAAAGCACCATCCTCCACGCCGAAGCAGCGCAACCGGAAAACAAAATCACCAAAGCCGAGGCGAGAATCTACACACAACGTATGTCGCATTACCTAAGACACACCTACTCGATAGGAGCCTCCGGACCCGGTAAGGACGTCGTGGTCGTCATTTCCAGCGGTCAAGTCCTGCTTGCGCCTCTCTTCTACGGCGTCATTGGCGCCGGAGGAATCTATTCCGCTGCGAGCTCTTCTTTCACCCATCTCGAACTCGCGCGTCAAGTCAAGCATGGCCATGCGAAGCTCATCATTGCCAGTCCCGACTGTGTCGATACCGCTATTCGCGCTGCTGAGGAGACTGGTTTGGATAAGTCCAATGTCTTGGTATTGGAAAGTATGGGTGGTTCGCATGTCAGGAGCTTGAGGCGCGTGGACGGTCGTGGTCAGGATGCTCTTGTTGGCGAGGACAAGAGGTTGCAGTGGGAGGTGGTTACCGACCCTGAAGTCCTGGCCAATCGTGTCATTTGTTTGCTATATAGCAGTGGTACAACAGGTGTGCCTAAAGGTGAGTTCCAACCACATCCACATACAAATGTCCAAGCGAAGCTGACTCCGGTCTAGGTGTCAATCTCTCCCATCAGAACATTGTCTCTGAAGGACTGATCCCACAATACCAGTTCCGAGAGTATCTCATCCGCGCCAAACGCAGGGATCCCAATTTCACCTTTGTATACAACACATTGGCCCATCTTCCTGCTGCACACATTGCCGGATGTCAAGGATACTTTATCAATCCCTCCATTGCCGGCGGACCGGTCTACTGGATGCCCAAGTTCGACTTTGTCAAATTCCTCGAGTACAACGAAAAATTCAACATCAGTTTCTTTTTCACCGTCCCGCCCATCTACCTGCTCATCGCAAAAAGCCCCTTGGTCAAGAACCAATTCAAAAGTCTGAAACACGCCATCACTGGCGCCGCCCCGATGGGCGCCGAACTGCAGGGATTGGCCCAGAAGAAACTGGGTTGCCACATCGCTCAGACCTGGGGTCTGAGTGAGACCACGGGGAGTGTCACGAGCATGCCGTGGGACGAGAATGATCCAACTGGCAGCGTGAGTCCATTGTTGCCCAATGTCCGGATGAGAGTGGTTGACGACGACGAGAACGACGTTGAAGAAGGTGCGGAAGGAGAATTCATCTGTCAAGGACCTATGATTACCAAGGGTTATTGGGAAAACCCGACTGCAACCAAGGAGACCTTCACCGCCGATGGAAAGTGGTTCAAGACCGGTGACATTGGCATCGTCCGAGATGGCATGTTCTATATTGTCGATCGCAAGAAGGAATTGATCAAGTACAAAGGCTTGCAGGTTGCCCCGGCCGAGCTCGAGGCTTTGTTGCTCAGCCACGACAAGATTCAGGATGCCGCTGTGATTGGAGTGCCGGATCCATCTGGAAGCGGCAACGAGCTGCCTCGCGCTTATGTCGTAGCCGACAAGAGCCAAATATCCGCAGACGAAATCAAAGCTTTCGTCAAGGCCAACCTCGCTCAGCACAAGCAGCTGCGTGGTGGTTGCATCTACCTTGATGCCATTCCCAAGAGTCCCAGTGGCAAGATCCTGAGGAGAGAACTAAGAGACATGGCCAAGAAGGAGGGAAATACGGGTACAGCCAAGTTGTAAATGGAAAAAGATCCAGGATAGAATAGACCGGCATAGACAATATAAGGTGGATGCCATAGAGTCTGGAGTTGACCCTTGACAGTCGTCAAATTATATCACAGATCAAACCTTCCACACCGCGATCGGACATGCCTGCTTGGCGATGGCGCGTGCCACCATGTTGGCTAGAGGTCCTTGTTCCTCTACCCCATTTCTCCACATCTTTGGTCCAGCGAGGTATGATATAAAGCCATCAGGTCCCGAGATGAAGAGCTGTCGTTCTGCCTTGGAGGCCCCGTGGGATTGGTCATGACCAGGAGAAGTAAGCCGACTGAGTGCATTGCAAACCGCAGGCTCGTTGATAAAGGTTCCCTCTTCGTCGACAAAGTATTCAACCGTGATCTGACCCGGGTATCTCTCTTTAAGCGACTCCAGCTCCTGGACCATGGCTCCCTGTTGTGCGATAGGGGAATTCTGCTGCTTGGATTTCTTCGAGTTGTACAAGAAAGAATACCACTTTGACTGTTGTCCTGGTGCTTGGTCACTGACACCACCTATGCAATCGTCACGCGTCCTATTGGCCCACAGAATATGTAACTTGCAATCTTTGCGAGGGTGATCCACTCCATCCTCTGCAGCACCTTCAAACAAAGCGTGTGCGACTTGCAATGCGGGGGCTATACCAGTGCCACCAGCCAGGAAAATCACCTGCCGAACATGCTTGGAGATGGGGTATTCCGACACACTTGGCCGTCTGACTTCGATGTCTGCCCCGAGTGGGAGTCTATGTAAATAGCTCGAGACTTCGCCACGTGCGTCATGCCGGATGAGAAACCTCAGTCCAGTATTTTTATTTTGCTCCTGATCCGCTGCCACGCTCGGGGGCAAGGGTGTATATGCTCGCACAATCTGGAGTTGTGGTTGCTTGAACTCCACGCTCCATATCCCACTCTTGAATAGATCGGAAAAGGTTTTGTCGATTTCGGTCAGGTACTTGTCGTCCTTGGGTACCAGTTGGAAAATGCTGGCTGATTTTGACACTGGTTCTTTGGCGACAAGTGAGTATTTGACAAAACCTAGACTGTGAAGGCGACGGTCCTGCTCAGTCGTCTGGTAGGCATACCACGCGACAGGTGCTGCTAGAAGTCCAAGTCCAATTGCAACGAGTTTGTTCCGTGTCGAACCATTTTTCTGGTGCTTCTTTTGGTAAGTCCCGATGTCAACAGGTCCAACCTGGCCGGAAGGGTGGGGATTATGGGAAGAGTCGAGGCTGTTATTGGACTGCGAGGACTTGAAGCATGGCTTCAAGGGAAATCTTTGAGTGACATTTCGCAGGCAAGGCGTGGGTCGGGTTTGGTGCCGTGCCAGCAGACAAGTGGCTCGGGAGTGTACCATCAATCAAACAAAGATTGACCGGCTGTAACTCCGAGGATCTAATACAACTTTCCGAGACTAGTGAGGTAAACGGTGAGGGTCGGAAATATCACAATTATCATGACATTGCGGAGCGATCAAAGAATTGAACGAGGCTGCGCCGCCGCTTTAGTATCCCCACGTGATTTGGGTTCTGATGCAGCAGAGTTCAACTGCCACTTTAACACCAAACAATCAGTCCTCAACGTCCTCAACGCCCACAACCACCACTGTCTTGGTTATGGACATCAGTCAAAAGATCAGATCATGACAAACCTCAGCGAGCATCTTGATTACAATATACATCAGCTGGGACTTGATTGCTGAACAATCTCTCCAAAGCAACATGATGCGTCTCTCCGACCGACGTATTCGTGTAGCACACAATAGAATCCTCCCATTTGGCGTACGCCTTTTACTCCGACGGCACGAACTCTCTCCACGTTCCCCCAATGCTATGCTTTAAACAGCCCAGCTGAATCCTATTTCATGATACTCACTTTCTGCATCTCTCAGAGCTCTATACTCATGACCTGAGAGTCCTCTTCACAGGCAAGGTCATTACTACTCCTTATTGTGCTTCTCAATCCGCTCAACTCCGCCGGCAGACCCACCATTTATGACTATACTCTACTCTGATTCCATCTGAACGCAGAGGTCACAACATCCATAATACCCCGTGACTACCTATTCAATACCATATTATACAATAACCATACAATGTCACCATCAAACCCCCTCAACACCCAAGCCACGTACTTCAAATCCCTGCACCAACCGGGCCAACCAGTCATTCTCGCCAACACATGGGATGAATCCTCCGCACGAGTCATCGGCTCACTTCCCACCGTGCAAGCCATCGCAACCGCCTCATACGCCGTCGCTTTGGCATCTGGAACCACCGACGACGAGCTAACCCTCGAAAATAACCTTTCAGCCGTATCCCGTATTTCCAAGATCGCCCAAGAATTCAACAAACCATTGACCGTGGACCTACAAGACGGATACGGGTCACGTCTAGAAGAAGCCATCGCCGCCGTCATCTCCCATGGTGCCGTTGGAGCCAACATCGAGGATGTCGATAAAGATACGAAGAAGCAGTATTCAGTCGATGAAGGGGTCGCGCGGATTCGACGGGCTTTGAAGGCTGCGGAGGAGAATGGAGTGAATGATTTTGTGGTTAATGCGAGAGTTGATACGTTGTTGCATGGTGGGGAGATGGAGGATACGATTTTGAGAGGGAGGAAATATCTCGAGGCCGGGGCAACGACGGTTTTTGTCATTGGTGGTGCTACCAGGGGTGGGTTGAAGACCGAGGAGGTGAAAACTTTGAGCGATGCTCTAGGAGGAAGATTGAACGTGTCGGTGGCTTTGTCGCCGGGGAAATTGACTGTTGATGATGTTGCTGCTATTGGAGTCAGTAGAGTCAGCGTGGGTCCGCAGTTATATTTCAAAGCGACAGCTGCCATCAAGGACGCCGCCGAGGGTCTCTTCTCTTCGAGGGTTGTATCGGCGACGTCTTAAGAGAAGTATCAAGTTTCATTCAAGGAGGCCTTGGTCTTTTCATGACCTTTCCCTGATATCCATTTACCCACGGAAATATATCGTCTCACGCCAATTCAAGCTCATCATCATCATCACTCGCCAACAAGTCTAGCAATCGCCAACAATGATGAACATTGATTTTGTTCCATGGACGATGAAACGCAAACAAACGCTCCTACCCATCTAGAAACAATGCTTTGTCAAGAATGCAACCCAATGACTAGACTCTCTGTACACATGACCCTGCCGCTTCAGCCTGCGGTCAAGAGTCGTCAATTAATCGGCGTTGTTCCCACGCCTTTCTCGCAATCTCATAGAGACTGTCAAAGTCCCCGCTCGTTTCACACATCGAGCGCAAGTACCCGTCTTCCTTTTGCAGAAGTTCATACGGATCCGCGTATTCAACCACCATTCCCTTATCCAATACCAATACTCGGTCATAATCAATGATCGTCTGCAGTCGATGTGCGATCGTCAAAATCGTATTGTTCTTCAGCTCCCGCAGTGTACCTTGAATCTTGGAATCTGTCGCATAATCGATCGACGCAGTGGCTTCATCCATGACCAACACTTTAGGCGATTTGAGGAGAGCACGTGCGAGACATAGAAGTTGACGTTGCCCCTGGGACAGATTCGACCCTGATTCTGCCACTGGTGATGACAAATCTCGGAATATGTTCTTGTTGTCCTTCGTGTTTGTCATGCTTGGTACTAAAGTTGACCCCGTTGTGTCTGTGCCGTTAGCCGATTGTCCTGTTTGACTCTCTGGAGGACTGGAATCCTCGCGCAGTGTCGGTGATGTGCTTGAAACCTCTGGAGGAGTTGCTGTCCCAGATGATTCTGCCAGCCCCGACGAGTCAGAAATCAAATGAACTCGGCGTAGAGCCGTGAAGATCTCTGCATCCGTGAAAAGCTCGAATGGATCCAGGTTGGTACGTAAAGTCCCAGTGAAAAGAGTAGGATCCTGAGGGACAATGGTAATCGCCTCTCTCAAATCTTGGAGTCCAATTAAGCCAACGTCAATGTCGTCAATCAAGATTTTGCCTTCCAACGCTTCAAGTCCACGAAATAACGCCAGTGCCAAGGAGCTTTTCCCTGCTCCAGTCCTGCCTACTATCCCGACCTTATGACTGCCCTCGATGCGGAATGTAAGCCGCTTGAGCACTGGCTCGAGGTCAGATCTGTATGTCGTTGTATATCCAACGAATTGAATGGATCCTTGGCTAGGCCAATTGGCAGGAGGTTGTGTCTCCGGGATCTTCGCAGGAGCTTCTTGCTCGACCTCAATGTATTCCTGTAGACGCTCGACCGAGTTCATGTTCTGCTCGTTGGCAGCATAGAGTCGCACAAGCCAAAGGACATTCTGCGTAAACGTGATTGCATACGACAAAGCCAAGCCTGCCGTACCGGGATCAATTCTGTCCCCGTTAAGCACAACAAACATGGCTGAGAAGAAGGACACAAAGGCCCCGGCAACATCTATCCGGAATGCAAGCCATCTGTTAGTCGCCCAGAGGAAGATGAAGGGCCGATTGTGTGTGTTGATGCGTAAGTTGCTCTCTTGAATGAACCTTGCCTCATCTCCGTACGCGCGAATTGTGACAGCTCCGGTAACAGTTTCACCGAAATGCTGGAACAGAGGACTACGTTGAACCGACTCCAAGCGCTTCAAATCTCTCGAAGAGCGAATGTAAAACAGCCCTGTAGCAATGTACATGAGCGTAATGAAGAAGCCGGGAATCAAGAAACCAGGCGTGATGGCGGAGATGAGAATGACAATAGTCAAGACCGAAGCAGCGCTGTGCAGCATGCCTATTGCTACCGGGGCCACTTCCTGATCCAAAGCTTGGATATCCTTGGAAAATCGATTCGTCAACTGACCAAGGGGTGTGGAATCAAAGAAGCGAAACTTGGCCCGGAGAATACTTGTCAGCAGTTTTTCGTGGAGAAACCACGACGCACGCATGGAGCCCCAGAAGAGAACCAGCTCTCTTCCCAGGCAGATAAAGACATAGACAGCGCCGATAAGTGCATAGATGCCTAGATAGTAAGGCACATCAACATCATTGCCGTTGATGCCCAGCTTTGAGAGGAAGCCACCGTCGGTTTGTGGAACAATAGTGTATGAAGTACCAAAATTCCAAGAGTTAGAGGGCTTGACTGGGTGAAAAGCATGTACTGCTGCGTGCGAGGTGTTTGCTTCCCTGACGTGGTAAGCATTAGCCCACTGTCTAATCCAGACGTTGGTCGCGACAGATCCCAGTTGGGTCGCAATAAATCCGGATGCCGCAAATATCCAATACCACCATGGGCCCATAGCTGCGAGGTACATGGTGATGGTGGAAAGTTTGACGCTTCCGGTAGCTTTGTTCTCCACTCTATGATCAACAAAAGTCGGATCTTTCTTTGACGCTTTGACTCTGCCCTTGTTGGTGCGAGCCTGGCCATTAGAGTTGCCATTCTGGTATTGGCCCGACAATTTTGAAGTTTCTTCTTCCAGATTGGATGAAACTCGTGAGGGAGCGCCGGATCCCGCTCGTGACACAGGACGTGATTTCAGTAATTCATCCCCAAGTGCTCCACTATCCATAACTTGTTGTGGTGTTCCTTTCGAGACGACTTTACCGTTCTCAAGAACAGCCACAAAGCTGGACAGGGGAACCGTCAGTGCAAGGTTATGTGAAACAAGGATGCAAGTGCGGTTGAACATCAATTCGCCCTTCAATGCCCGTTCGAAGATGTGTTTTGCGGTATGAGCATCAACAGCACTTAAACAATCATCGAGCAAAAGATGCTTTGAGTTGGAGTAGATTGCACGGGCGAGAGAAATGCGCTGTTTCTGCCCCCCTGACATGGTAATCCCCTTTTCTCCAACCAGTGTCTGGTCTCCAGCATCAAGAATTTCCAGATCACGTTCCAGAGCACATACTGCCAACACTTCCTGATAGCGATCCTCATCGTAGGGATTGGCGAAAAGGATATTCTCTTTGATTGTAGCATTGACAAGCCAGGGTTGCTGGGCGCAGTATGCGACGGCCTCGATCATGCCAGTGACTGGGTCTGGACGCAAGTCCTGTCGACTATAACCACCTGGAATGAAGACACTGCCGTTCATTAACTGCATTTCTCCCAACAATGCCATCAGCAGCGAAGTTTTGCCCGATCCAGTAGGCCCCGCGATGATGTTCAATTGGCCGATGACGAAATCAACATTAATGTTGATCAGGCGGAACGCTTCGACAGCGTCCTTGTTGCTAATGCCCCATGACAAAGTGGCATTGTCCAGTGCAATCCGTGTAACCGGGCGACTAGCTCGTCGACTCTGACGCAGCTGAACATATTTCTCAGTCTCTTCTTCGTTGAGGAATTCCTCCACCCGGTCGACAGAAACCTTGGACTCTTGTACGTGAGCAACCATATCCGCAAGCTGATCCAGGGGGACGCGAAGAAGGGAGAACATCGAAAGAGCTGGAAAGGCCACCGAGGGAACCAGAGGTCGCTTCTCAACCATTGTATACAAGAAGAAAGAGGTAAAGGTGATCAGGATGGGTACACCGCTCCAGATGGTAGCTGCAATAGACCAAACAATGTATTTCCCCCAAAGGGCACTGAGCTCGGCGGACCTCTTTTCGTTGACGTTACTAGCGAATCGTTGTTCCCAAGCAAAGTATTTGATGATTCTGATATTCTGGAGGACTTCGTTGGTGACGTGGATTCTTCCATCAGTGGCAAGCATGATTTTTTTCTGTGCCGCCTGGAATGATTTGGCGATGTAGAGGTTCAGCGGAAGAATCAGGACCATCAATCCGATGCCAGCGAACGAACTGAACCCGAGGACCTTGTAAAGGAGTGACACGGCCATGATGAGCTGAACAGGTACGGCAGCCCACAAAAAATGTAAATAGGATGAGACTTCAGCGACTTTGAACGAATCAATCGACATCAGATTGATGACGGTGCCATTATTCGCCGGGTTCAGACCAGATTTCACCAAGTGCAATGGCGAATTGGGTTCAGATGTCGATTTCGTAGAAGTCTGTTGCCACAGTGACTTGATCTTTGTCCAAAATGTAGGTTTGTCTTGGGGCTTGTCCTTCGCCGAGTCACTTTCGGTAGTAGCAGCCGCCTTTCTGCGGAGGGTCTTTGAGTAGATCTCACCGACGATGATGCCACGAAGTTGAATGCAGACCTTGCGACCGATCCACAAAGCTTGGCCGTCACAGATTGCAACAATGATACCGGTGGCAAACAATAGAAAAACGTAAAGCCAAGCAGCACTGACCGGAGTTGTGTCGCGGTTCTCGAGGAATTCCAGTACGGCTTTGAGCAACAAGGGGGTGAGAAATGGAAAGATGCTCGAGACAATACACCAGACGCCTTGTATCAGGAGTTGACTCTTGAAGTGCAAGAGCAAGCGAAGGGCAAGAGAATGTGTCTTTTTGATCTGGCGGAAGGTAGCAAGACAATGTTCGGCTTTGTCTTGTAGGGTAACATTCCATACATCGGCCATCTCGAGGGGCTTCTTGTAGCCCTTGTAGATGAGGGAATCGCACCAAGAAAAGGAGATGATCGAAAAAATGCTGGCGAGAGGCTCTCGGGAGGGTTCGACATCGCCGTCATATTCAAGTAGAACGCCTTTATTCCCTTTGCGGGAGAACAAGACAATTAAGGCTAGGACGGTAGTGATGGTAAAAGTGACGACAGTCAGAACATTCGAAAGTCGGTGCAGCGACTGTAGAAGAGCCGATCTGAAGATCCAAATTTGTAGAAGCCATTGGATTCCATACAGAGCGGCGCTGTGATCCCAAAGCCCTTTAACGGGGACAGTCCAGTTGGTGGTTGAAGCCGTCAATCGTGCGGCATCCACCACAGAGACATAAAACCAGAAGCAAACTTGAGCTATCCATGCTGTGTGATCACTCTTGGCGGCATGGATCACCTGTACGAAGCTCAGGACGAGCTGGGCCAGAACAAGGACGAACTCGAGGGTGACGAGGAAGACTTCAGCGGTGGGTCTATCGATGTCTTTGGGTGCACGATCCCCATGGCTGACAGTTCTTTGCAAGGTGAGCTTGGTCAAGCTGTCGGCATCTTCAGTATCGGTATCGAGAGAGTCATCTTCATCGTCATCGATATTGACCAAGGGTTGGTATCGAGTTGACCTGCGCTTTAAGATTTCTCTCAGAGGAATAAGTTGGCGTAGGATCAAGAGGAGAGATATGGCGGCAGCGAGAAGAGGGAACAGCGTTTGCAGATAGCTTGAAAGACCGTGTTAGTAGACAATATCTCTCGAAGAGGGTAAAGTGTGAACTCACTCTGCTCGAAAGCAATGGCTCAGATCATCGAGCCGCCATAACGAGCCTTTACATTGCGCGAACATGGCCAGTCCAATATGTCACCACAATCACCAAGGTCCACAAAACAACGGGGAGGAAGGGACCATTTCTTTTGAAGCAAAAGAGAAGCAAGAACAGGACACCAGGGCGTTGAAGCGGTAGGTAGTTGTATGTACAGGTAGAGCAAAGAAGTGGTAGTGCAAATATGTACAATAATGCACAAGTGATGGAGTGATGGATGTGATGATTTTACGGAAACCCACCGACAGTTTTTTGACATGCGCGAGAGGAAAGCGCATTGGACAAATCTATACTTTGCGCCTGCAACTGCAACTGCAACTGCAACTGCAGGGCACTGCACCTAACTTAGCTGGGCCGACACCGGGGCCAAGGGGCTTGAACCCCAGGCCCAACACACGCCAGGCCAAGCCTACTTAGGTAACTTAGCAAGGAGAGGCCAGGGGAGGAGGTCGTGCGCTTACAGGCAGGAATATGGAGCATTGGCGAGCCACCGGAATGGTGAATGCCACACTACCACGACTTGCCATAAGTACTACGAACTTATTACCGAGTACATGGAACGAGGTACCTACGGAGTAGTCCGTAGCATGTATTCGGTTGTAGGATGACTATGAAGAGTCATCGGTGAAGGTGTCTTGTGTCCTTCTATTTCCACCGCCTTGATGCCATCTATGTACCTTAAAGTCGCGTTGCCACTAGGGAGATAGGGAAGACTGATGTCGAGGTTTAATTGACCAGTAGTCCAATTGATAACTAGTCAAAGGTAGGTACATCATACTATGGTACCGAGTATGCATGCTGTTGCGATGTGCAGTACAAGGTGTTCATGTTTTGGCCAATCCTACAACAAGTAAATGAAAGCTGCCAGTAATCTATGATGGAAGATGCAGGCAGAGAAGGGGTAATCGAACCTATCATGATCATGATGACCAGCGTCATTGTCATTGAGACGCGTTGGCCATTTGATGCGACAGCACGTCTTGATGGACTGGCACTGGCACGCTCGCATGACTGGCACAACTGGGCACCCCCTAATACTTGGATCACTGCACGCATGCATGCGACTATCATGTTGGCCTCGAGTTTTGGGGGTACTTCTACTTAGTTGGAGGCCTTCATAATTTTTGACCTCTATCGGCGTAGAAGTCGGTGTGTACGATAGTAATAGAAATGGGTCAGCCTCGTTTAGTCCTAAAGTCCATACTCCGTACAATTCTATACATATGTACTATTACTACATCATCATATTGAAAAGCCTCCTCGGCACAACAAAATACCCGTGACCCGTAAACTCCCTGCACGGAGTACGGAGTACGTAGGATTCCCTCTGGTCGGGTGCCCGTGGTCCAATATTCGCCCCACATACCATGCCTAGCGAGCACGCCGCGCACGCTTAAAACCGCTCATACATGTCATTCTCGACTAGTGTGTCAGAACATCTGTCAGGTGCAATTGTCCTCAAACTCGAATCAGTTATCTTCGTCATTCAGCAGCACACGCCTGTCCCTACCAACTTGACACTTTTGCCACTCACTCTTTTAGGGTGACTAAACATCTGATTCTGATATCAGTTAAGCAGTTATCTCTTAATAAATATTGAACACGCCAACGCCGTCCATTAGCCGTGGGTCCCTTGGGGTTTGATTCATGCCGGACAGCCTTCACTGCACCCTGACATCTCACTCTTCACAACGTCCCTCCCTCACTTATCACGATAGTCACTACACATCTCCACGGTTTGCTTCCGGAACAATGTCTAGAAGTGGTTGACGACCACAACTTCGGGTCATCAATAAAAGCTTCGGATATCGGACATCCGTGCCTGCTCTTTCTCCACACCTGACGATCTGCTTAGCGATTGACATTGCCCCCCAGCACCAATCTGCCTACCCTTGCTTCTGCTTTACCCTCTCTCCTCTTCGCCCTCTTCCACACACAGGCCGCCCAAGATGTCACAGACTGTGTTAATGAAGGAGTACAAGGCTCTGGCCAAAGAGAAATGGGTACAGATCGACGTACGTCATGTCATGCCTTCGCCGTTTTGCATCCATCTTAACTCAAGTCAACAGGTCGACGAGGATAACATTTACCACTGGAATCTAGCCCTCATGGTCCTGAACCCTGACTCACTCTATTATGGAGGCTACTTTAAGGCTCAGATGACTTTTCCCAAAGACTACCCCTACAAACCTCCGGGTCAGTAAAGTCTTTGCCAATCAAATCACCACTCTAACCTTGACCTTAGACTTCCGTTTCGTCAAACCACTATGGCATCCCAATGTCTACATCGACGGCCGTCTCTGCATCTCCATTCTCCACGCCCCTGGCGAAGACATGATGTCCGGTGAAAGCGCAGGGGAACGTTGGTCACCAGCCCAACGTGTCGAATCCGTCCTCATCTCCATCCTATCCCTCCTCGACGATGCCGAAATCTCCTCACCCGCTAATGTCGATGCCAGCGTCCAGTTCAGAGACGACAAAGAAGCATACAAAGAACGAGTCAAGCAAGACGTGGAAGCGTCAAAGAAAGACATCCCCGAAGGATTTGTGTTGCCCACCCACGAGTCGACCTTACCAGTGGTGGAAAAGTTGGACGATGATTTCTGGAATGACAGTGACGCCGAAGAGGTCGATTTCGATGACTTTGGTGACTTTGACGACGACGCCGCGAATGGAAGTGAATCCGATGCGGCTCTTAATGTCGACTCGGAGGACGAAGAGAACTATGAAGAGGAGGATGACGATGATACCGATCACGCCAAAGATGTGAAAGGAAAGGCCCGCGAGGATCGGTTGGACTCTGAAATGACAGAGCCAGACGATTATTGAATATGAGTCTTTCTGGTCCCGCGAGCTTACCACTCATGTCTTTTCACCCACATTCACATATAACCTGCATTGCCTGTGGCAAGTGTGCATGGTGGGTCATTATGGGCGTTAAGGGCTCAGCATAGGAATGGTTCGGTTCGGCAAGACCAAGGGTTCCATCCATCTCGATCTATGGTTGAGCGAGGCGTACGGCGTTGGGATTTTGCCTGATAGGCGATTGAGGAATTTTGAGCTGCATTGCATTTCGTCTCTTTGGCATCGACTGAAATGACCACAACAAGTGGGCATTTCTTACCCAAGTGGCAAGGGGGATTTGGGACTGCTGAGGGCATGTCCATTAATATGTCTGCAAAGCCAGCATTTAGCTAAACGCACAGATATCATGCTTTTGCACACTATCCCAAGTTAACATTGCATTCATTATCTGATGGCAGGCTGTCCGCTCTACAAGCTTGCCCTGCTTCCGTTGTCTTCTACCTCGTGGACTATCTTCATGATCTCTTCCACACATCTCTCCGGCTGCTCCTGGTTGACCCAGTGACCTGCACCATCCACCAGAATGGTGCCGCGGTAGCAACCTTCCTTGACACTTTTCCCTTGTTCCATGGCCTCCACAGCGCCAGGTTCTTGAAACGTGCCCCAATCGCTCTTGCCCGCAACGAATACAGTAGGGACAGAGATCTTGCGTGAGGCCCACACATCTACGTCAGAGGCAATCTCTGGCTGTGTCTGCACACGATACCAGTTCAGGCCGCCCTGGAACGAAATCCTAGACCATTCATCGACATAGACCGCGAGTTCGTGGTCAGGGAGCCAACGAGCGGCACGGGTAGCGACTTGATCCGGGTTTTCCTCCTTCATGTCACGAGCGACGGCTTCGCGCATATTATCGGCAAGATCCATGATGTAATACCGGGGCATCAGGGCCAGTTCTTCGGCAGTCCATCCCTTGAGAGGGTGTGGGGCGTTTGTGTCCCAGTCGGCGGATTTCAAATGAAAGTAGCCTCGGAGAAAGGTGTGCAGAGCCTGACCGGTGGGATTGGTCATGTCATTGTTGGAGGGAGATGTGCAGTAGTACCATTTGTAGTGTTTTCTAGGGCGGGGCAGTTCCGCAAGGGCTTTTTGAATGTCGATGGACGGTGGCGGAGGTGATGCGGCGGTTCCATAGGATGGCGATGTGGACAGTGGAATGTGTCGAGGTCCTTTGGTCGGGTGCGACATGAGGACGAGTGACTGGAACAGGTCAGGTCGTGCCAGAGCGCATAGACTGGCCGTCACGGCTCCAAAGTCATGTCCAACAATACTGGTCACAGACGTGTAACCCAAGGCGTGGACCAGGGTGACGGTATCTTTTATGAGATTGAGGGGTCGGAACGACAGTGCGTCAAGGGGTTTGCGAGAGAAGGTCCGTCCGTAGCCTCTGGTGTCGAAGGCCACAGCATGATAGCCTTGCGCAGACAGAAGAGGTAGGATCTTGCGCCATGAGTAGGCGATTTCGGGGAATCCGTGGGCGAGGAGGATGAGTTTTGGCTTGTGTGAAGAGAAGGGGATATGAGGCACTGATTCTAGGATGTGGAAGACGAGGCTGTGAGGGGTCGTATCGACGAAGCGAGAGGTGACACCATGAGGGAGATCCAAGGGAGGGAGGGTGGTGGGATCGACGTTGGTTGATGTCGAGTCTTGGTGTGTATAAGCCATGGTTAGAGACGAAGAAGGCGAGGTGATCTTACATGCTCATTGCTGACAGTCGAACTTTTGAGGTGTATATATGTAGGTATGACTCTTCCTCGTATATCAACCGGCATCTTCTGCCTGTTCAACCGACCAGATGCGGGGAAATGTAGACCCGCGGCGGTTGTGAAGCCGACCGAGCCTGGCACAGAACCAGTGAATGGGTCATTGGATGAGAAGCATGTCAGAATGGAGTCTTGACCCCAGATCGGAGATGGTAGTTGAACACGCTCTTGGCCATTGTCAGCCCTGCCGAGATACATGCACCCCAGGAGGATCTTCTTGCAGATGGAATCTGGAGTTGAGAACCTGTATGAGCCGAAGAAAAAATAAATGGAGTATACCTAATATTGCAACAAAGTCATTGTGATATGATGTAAATGTCACGTGGAATCGCGCTTGGTGTTGAGCAGGCACGTCAGGTTAACTGCAACGCGACCCAACCATGGCTCCTGCTTTTTCAAGGACAGTATAGGCTGAAAAGATACCTTGTTCCGTGACTTGGTAGCTGAACTTCGTGGGGCTTCATAAAGAATGTAGTAACATGCTACGATTGAAGACGCAAATACATGATGTAATCGGCTTAGTTATTGGTAGAGCTCCCATGCCAACCTTATTATGATTGGATTGGTTTCCCACTTGTCAGCTCACACGGCGCGCAATGACCACAGATCTTGTCCATCCGTTACTCATTTCTCGTCAACAAGACAGAAAACGACGAGGAAAGCCCAGAGAGCCAGAGGGTTTGAACCGCAGTGGACCCAAGTAGCCTAGACTCGACCTCTCTACCTCTCTCCCTCTTTAAACCTGGTGTGTGCCATGCTGCCAAATTTCATTTCTTGCAGGACATCTGCGTCACCAAAGCCAATTCCCACACCCCAGAAGTGGTGACAGGTGGGTAACCAGCCGAGGAAGAAGGTCAAACCTGCGCTTCTACAGTGCTGAGTCGTCTGTGGCGGTAACTAAAATGGGGTTTTATGGAACCCATCTAGCGCCACTCGGCCCCGTGAGATAGATGGCGACGGGCCACCACCACCACCTTGCTCCCATCGACACTATTTACCCACCTTGACAGACTGCGAATGCCGTTCGACTCTCAGCACGGGTACTGTCAGTTGACTTTGCCTCCTACGTAGTACTCCGTACAGTACGTACATTTACTGCTTTTTGTTGGGTGGTGCAATACAGACGGGTAGGACCATGCGTAGCTACTCTTCACCTAATAGGTACTAGTAGGTCAAGTCCAGGCTGCAAGGGTTGATCCAAGCACTTCACGCACTAAAAATCAAGCCCCATTAGTCCCCCCCCGGCCCCCCCATTAGAACTGAGCCACACTGATGAAATCTGTTCCACTTTCAGTCGTAGGGAGAGAAGAAAGCAAGCTGCTATGGAGGATCAGTGCCCATTGCCCCGGTGCTCATCATCCAGATGCATCCACTGTTCACACTAATCTGCCATCGCTGTGTTTTTGCCGGCCTCTGCACGCCTCTGCTCATACTTACTTTAGTGACTAGGTAGTAATCTAAGTACTCCGTAGTAGAAAAACAGTTCATCATCATCATTATTGATTGTTGAACTGGCGCATAAGTCATTGCCTACAACACCTGCAGAACAAGCTCTAGCTGCGGTCTCGCCCAAGTTAGTGTCCTTCCTTCTCCAGCTTCCTACTCATCCATCTTCAACTTCCCTTGTCTCCCGGCAGCTTTGAACCACGCCACGGGTACTCTGTCCAAAACCCTCGTCGCTCCATTCCCTCACAATTCAACTTTCTTTCAACTCCTTCCTTTATTTCATCACTTAATTCCCAAAACCCTTGTCAACAGGATCGAGCTTTTGCAACAGAGGTTCGCTTTCGACCTGCACAGAAATGGGGGACGATTTTTACACGTTCGCCCGCCCTGCAGCTACCCGATAACAACGTCACTCGACACCATCTACGCTTTCTTCTGCACCACGTCTGACAATTCTACAAAGCCACCTGTTCTTGGACTTTCCCATTGATCGCAATTCAACGCACTCCATTTGACAACCATGAGTCTTTTTCACCGGCGCAGCCGGTCGGCCTCGGCCTCTGTAAGTAATCCTGCTTCTCGCGTACCATTATTTTGAATCAAGTGCTGACAATATTCTACCTCAGCGGCCCCAGACGCCAGCTTCCGCCTCAGCTCACATGGCGGCCACCCAGGCATTTCTGGCGAATCGTACCTCTCAGGCAAACCTCTCGGCCACCGCTGCTGCTGCCGCCTTGAGAAACCTGACGCCAACCCCAACGCCTGTGGAACAGGTCCAAACTAAGCGTATGATTCAGAAACAGGCGTCCTTATCCAACATTTCTACCTCAGCTCGAGGGCGAAGAGGTGGTCTCCAGAGGCAGAGTAGTCACTCGTCCATGACAGAGCGAACCTTCCGAACGCCATCGCCTTCACCTTCCAGACAATCTTTACGTCCAGAACCTCTTCCTCATCCGCCTGTCCCGCGAGTTCCTGAAGATTATACAACCAGCCCAACGACCGTCCCAAAACCAAAGAAGTCGAAACAGCGGCCTGCTAGTCACGCTGGCCCTCCTCCACCATCGAAACAGGTCAATCCTATAGCAGCTCCGGGACGGACCGATCTTTCGTACCAGCAGCCTGCATCTCCCTTGGTGCGGCGACCTAATGACCTCGAAAGGACAGACAGCAGAAACTCCATCAATTTCTCAAGACCTCTCTCGCCCCGACCGCAGTCCCCCATTCCCCAATCCTCTCCGGTCAGCCAACCACCTGCGATGAACGGTGACCGGTTTCCACCAAATGCTGCTGCCGCCATATCGCTCAAACAAGCCGAAGACATTCAATATGGGCTGTCGCAAGCCGCGAATCAGCCAGTCAAGAAGAAGAAAAAGAAGGTTGCCGGCCACGCGGCCGAGGGTAGCCATCTCCACGAGGGCACAATGGCCAGTAGGCCAGTAGTCACGCCTCTCGAACCTGGCCCGGAAAGACAACAATCACCTGCGTATCAAGACAGTGAGCTCCAGGCTCCGATCAAGAAGAAAAAGAAGAGGCGGGCGGAGTTGACTGGAGAAAGCTCGCACTTTCCCTCCACCGAGGTTCCGCGCACGGATTCAGACTCGGATTCTAACATTGACCGAAACAAGGAAAAAAGAGCCCAAAGAGCCTCCGGGACTTTGCAAAAACAGCCGTCGATTGTCAAAGAGGACTGGGAAGGTGAACAGCAGGAGCAAGTTGAACCTCAGACCACCAAGCCGGCGTCCGCCTCGGATCCTACTACCAACCAGCGCACTTCAACAATCGCAAATTCCTCACGAAAGATGGAAGAACCCCTCATCGTATCCAAGCCAGCCGCCCAGCGATTCCCATCACCAGCGCCAGTCAAGGCACAACCTGAGCTGGCCAACTCCGGGCCACAAGAAGCTGCTCCTGTACTCACCAACAACCTCCGAGTACAAGAGCCAGTTTCGGTAAGAGGCTCATCCCTGAGCCCGTCACGATCGACGCGTTTCTCCGACAGACTCTCGTCGGATCTTGCTCTTGGTCGCAAACACGAACCATTACCAAGGTCCATCTCACCAGCAAAGTCTGCTCTAAAGCATCACTCTCCCGCGCCGAGTGGCTCTCCATCCGACCCAAATGCTCTGAGGCCTCGAGGTGCTAGTGTCACTCCGAGCGAATCTTCGGACATGTCCACGGCTGATGCGGATGCGCCTCCCAGGCGGAAGAAGTCTGTTCGCGTGAGTTTCGATGCTGAACCGGAGGTCGTGGGCGTGAGCTTCCCTGCTCAACCTATTGAAAGCCCAAACAAAGATAAAAAGGGTTGGCTTGGTCTCGGCAAGAACAAGCCACCTTTAACCACAATTCCTTCGAATGACGATATGGAGGAATTGATGAAGCCTCGGCCTCAGCTTCCATCATTTGGGAGTGTCCGGGGCCAAAAGTTCCGTGATGGAAGTGATACGGCTACGTCACCATCCACGAAATCAACGGATAGCCGCGCTTCGATGATGGCTACCGAAAGCAAGCCTGAGCCATCGTCAATTGCATCGTCTGACACTTCTTCAAGTTCATTCAATCCTGCTTTCAGTGGAGCATCAAATGATCACGTCGTTGGCGCTATCTTTGCACAGGAAGCTCAAAGAAAAGCTGAGCAAAACGCAAGACTGAATGAACCGTTGCCTCCAGAGGTGACTTCTGTGGAAGGTGGAATATCATACAGTGATACAGAAAGTGAAGCTTCTGAAGATGACCAGCCACCACCCAGTCTTCCAGCCGCCCACGCGACCGTTGTGAGGGCCATTCCAATAGAGCCCGAAATACCCACGCCTGCGGTAGCCCAACCTCCTCCGCAAAGAGAGGTGCCTATCGTGGCTGTCTCGCCTCCTACTCCTGCGCTTGAGCAATCAGCTAAGAACGATCAATGGCAAGTGGAAGTACCAGGCGGTTTCCCCGTCTCCTCAAGTGCCCTTGCGCAACTCAACCAAGCCAACCAAGCTCCTCCTGGCACTGGAGAGCTAGCATTTACTCCCGGTCAAGGTAATGATGCCTCGAGTGAGACGGATTCCGACAATGATAGCATCTATAGTGATGCTGCGGAAGATCCCTCTGAGATGGATGGTACGGGGTTTGGCTCAATCGACGCCATCGTTGACAGCCCTATCATTACTACTCCAATCAAACGCTCCGAAGTAATTCCGGAAAGTCCACTGTCTAGAGTGGCGGAACCACGGCCTCTGGCAGAATCGCAACCGGGCACGGTAGTTGCATCGTGGGAAGAAAGCCAAGCTAGATGGAGACGCCTTGCTGAGCAGAGCAAACAGGGACCTCTGAGTTCCCAAGCTGCAGACTTACAGACTTCTGTACAAGATGATACCCGCGAACAGGCTCAGCCAAACGCCCCCAAACCACTTCAATTGCCTGCCGAGGAAAGCACCTCTCGGCCAGTCCAGACAAGAAAGAAGAAAAAGAAGTCTACTGCGGAAATTGCTGCTCTGGCCTCTGTGCCTGTCGCAGCTCAAGCAGCACGAAGCTCTCAACTTGATTCGCCTATCCTCCAGAAGAGTCAGCCATCTTCATATCCCGCCATTAATAACGACAGGCGTGATCCCTCACAATCCCAATCCTTCCGACACTCGATGCGCAACGCTTCTCCACCGACTTCCGAGCCTCACTTCAAACAGTCAATGCGTAACCAAAACCGCAATTCGTTGCCAGTCACTGGGACCGCCCCACCAAAACAGAAAAGGTATTCGCAACCTTCGAATCCCCCCTCCGTGCACGCTCAGGCTGCAGCGAGAGCTCCAACACAGTCCCGAGCGGCCTTGCAGAAGAAGCATATTCCTTCGCAACCCGCCGCTGGAGCTGGAGCTGCATCAGCCGTCACGGCATCACGTGTCAAGCCAGTACCAGTTCCTGTGAACAACGACAGCGATTCGGAGAGCTCTTTCAGAAAAGCACGTCGGTCCAAGTCAAATGCTGGAGGGAAATATACGATGCGTAGGAGCATGCGAGGAGCTCCTGCAGACACTTCATCCTCTCAAGGCAGCGCACGTAATGGGGTCCGGTCCGTGTCACCGGTTGGGCGACGGCAATTTTCGCCACCTGCAGGACCTCGTACGATGAGAACATCCATGAGGAGCTCGATGGACAACACTCCTACCCTTCGTGGCCCGGTCGACAACAGGTCCTCAGAAAATAAGCGTTCTGCTTCTCTATTTGGTCGCCGTCCTAAAAGTCCACCTCCTGCTGTTCCTGCTATAGGAGGTCAGCACTTTGCTGCTAGCCGCAGCAAATCTCGAGTTGTTGATTCGGACGACGAGGGTGATGCACCGAGGCGCCCCAAGTTCCGGTCCCGATTTGCGGACGATAGCGATGATGAGCCTGATGCGCACTACACACCTGTACGGGGCATTCCAAGAAGGGCGAACGAAACCGACTCAACCGATCTCGAGGATAGCTCGGATGAGGAGAAAGTTGCAGCCCGGACGCCGCCCAAACTTGCAATTCCAGCCAACGCTGCGCAACCCGTTAGTGAGCCATTGTCTCCCAATAGCGAAAAGAAACGCGGCCTGTTTGGTCGATTCCGGAGTAAGAAGCCCAAGGATGAAGCTTTGTCACCGGTGGTTGAAAGTCCAAAACCAGTCTCTAGCAAACCGTCACACCTCGGCTTTTCGTCTGGTTCTGAACGCGACAGAATCATCGCCGAAACTCAGGCCAGGCTAGAAGAAGCGAAGTACGGACCGGCAATCGACCCGGCAGCATCGTCTCAAGGACACGCGAAGCTTCAACGGCGCCATCAACCCCAGCGGGTCATGAGCGACTCATGGCCTCTTCCTCCCAAAATTCCTGACCATTTGGACAACCGACCTGGGACGGCAGAGAGTGCGCCTGTTGTACGCAATGGAACCACCAGACTTGCGGAAGGCAGCATGAGGACGGGCACTTATGAGGTACAGGCTGTTGGTCGAAGTGGGAAGAAGAAAAGATTCCCAATGCTTCGAAAAGCCTTTGGGCTGAAAGACTAGGGGTCATGCCGAAGGATCTACTTTTGTGTCTGGTAGCCTGCTGAGCATATTGTGAAGTGGCAACCAACAATGTTTTCATTTCTTCATTCGAAAAACTGTGACCAATCAAGTAATGGTCTTCACCAACGGCATACAATTTTCCCAAGCACTAGACGAAGGAAGGACAGAATGACGACACTCGC
Organism: Exophiala mesophila; assembly: GCF_000836275.1. Classification (NCBI taxonomy): domain Eukaryota; kingdom Fungi; phylum Ascomycota; class Eurotiomycetes; order Chaetothyriales; family Herpotrichiellaceae; genus Exophiala; species Exophiala mesophila. The sequence goes on from NW_015622507.1 coordinate 1,854,298, forward strand.
TCACACATGGAGCAACTTTCTCTTGACTTTCAAGGATAATTTGAAGCGATGGGATGATAGACAAGAGTGTCAGCTATGAAAAGGGTTTGCATGCAGAGGTTTGGTGTGTCGAGTGTCTTTGATATCTTCATGTCTCTTGTGCAGGGAAAAAAAGAATGGGTACTGGGGCATCGAGATCGATCTACAGACAAGATCTGGTCTTGAAAAGCGCCGAAAAGTCTTCTTGCGTCAGTGTTTGACAACGAAATGGACGCCAGGTGGATAAAGCAGGGCGTCGTAAGGAATACGACCATTTAATCAGAGCTCAATATAACTCCCATAATTCTTAATCCTATGTCTTTTGGCTACAGTGCTATGTAATTATCGTATTTTGCCACAATGCCATATGGGAGATCTATAGGACTTTGAAGAGGAGCACATGGTCGATGGCAGGAACGAGAACTACGATGATCCCAAGTGTTTGCCACATTAGGCAAAGACCAGTCAGAGACATCAACAGACACACTCGCATCTCGTCATCGTGTTCTGCTTTCCAAAGCCACAGCCTCCGTGTTAGTCATTCACCTGATGCAGATAATGGCGTCGGAATTTGGGGTTTTGACAACATTCAAGGTGGGTAGTCGCTGACTCATGGCGGAATGTCAGGATGATCCTGCGTCATATCTGATGATTGGTGCATGGATGGCGCAGGGAATATTGACCACATGGGCAAAAGCAAAAGGATGAGCACCTCGCCAGAAAAAATAACTGGCATTGTGCAGCGACTGGCTGTCGGATCAGAATAGCCGCATCTCAATTGAGGTCCGAGGAGAAGAAGCTACTTGATTGACAATGTCCTATCAGATATGGTTGGATCGATCGGAAAGAAATGCATCTTTACACGATAATAATCTTTGAGATGCTGTGGGCGGCCAAAACGACAGTGCTCCGGGGCCGAGGGGGCGCCTAGAATTTGAGGGGCGCAATAGAGGGTTGAGGGGCAGCTTTAACTACCTACTGGTAGACTATTGAACTGGTAGGGATAAATAGCAGCTGTGGATTCTGATGGTTCCAGAATGCCGTGGGGATTACCAAATCAGTCCCAACCGAGAGCTCCCGCAACTCACAGCTTGGGCCCCAATGACCCCTCGTCCGTCAGCGCCTGTTGTTTCCGGGCATGGCGACACTCCCCAACGACTAAACAGTCAGAGGCGAGATCCCCACGCTCCTCAGACAGCAACAGCAACAATTAGAGTAGACAATTAGTAGCAATTCAGTTTCACCAAACCAACGAATTCGCTGTGTTGCCCCACCTTGCATCAGATGTTGTCACGGTTCTCTGATTCTGGTGCTGAAAAAAGGAACCCCTCCTTCGAGACCCTCTGACCCTCCAACCACTCAACCTCAGACCCTTGTCTTGTCCATGCCCACTTTGTCCTATCCCAATCGTACATTCGTCACGGTGCTGTCCTCCAAGAGAGCGATTTAAAAAACAACCAATTCAACCCCTTCCCGTCTCATCATAATTTTTGCCTTCGCATCAGACTCTGAATACTTTACTTTTGACCCTTCTTCGCTATCTCCTCTTCCCAGACTTGCTTTCCAATTGACACAATCCATACTATCTCACACACAATCATGGCTTCATCTCTTGACCAACTCAAGGCCACTGGCACAGTATGTTGAGTTCCCCACCATCCCACCATCCCACCATCCGCCTTCCCCCGGTGTTTGGGTTTGTTTTGAATGCTGTTCTAACCTCCCTCAACAGGTCGTTGTCAGTGACTCTGGTGATTTCAACTGTATGTCAGCCCTCGTCAACCACCCAAGCCATCCATCTCCGTTAGTCACCAGCTAACAAGCAACAGCAATTGCCCAATACAAGCCTCAAGATGCTACCACCAACCCCTCCCTCATCCTGGCCGCATCCAAGAAGCCCGAGTATGCCAAATTGATCGATCCTGCCGTCGAGTATGGAAAGGCTCACGTACGTTACCTCACTAGAGATCTATTCTTGCAAGAGCAAAATACTAAAGCTATTGGAAATAACAGGGCAAAACCATTGACGAGCAAGTTGACGCCACCCTTGACCGACTCTTGGTTGAGTTCGGCAAGGAAATCTTGAAGATTGTCCCAGGCAAGGTGTCAACTGAAGTCGATGCTCGGCTCTCTTTCGATACCCAAGCCTCCGTCGATAAGGCTCGCCACATCATCGCTGTAAGTGGTTTTCGCTCAAGCCGGCATCTGACCCATTTCTAACTGATCGCAGCTCTACAAAGAACAAGGCATTGATAAGTCTCGTGTCTTGATCAAGATCGCCTCGACCTGGGAAGGTATCAAGGCCGCCGAGATCCTTCAAAAGGAGGGTATCAACACCAACTTGACCCTGTTGTTCTCCATCGTCCAGGCCATTGCCGCCGCCGAGGCCGGTGCCTTCCTCATCTCACCCTTCGTTGGCCGTATTTTGGATTGGTACAAGGCTGCCCTGAAAAAGGACTTCCCCGCCTCTGAAGATCCAGGTGTCAAGAGCGTGCAGCAGATCTTCAACTACTACAAGAAGTATGACTATAAAACCATCGTGATGGGTGCCTCTTTCCGGAACGTCGGTGAAATCACCGAGCTTGCTGGAATCGACTACTTGACCATCTCACCCAACTTGTTGGATGATCTCCACAAGTCTACCGACAAGGTCCCCCAGAAACTCCACGCTGAGGAGGCAAAGTCACTTGACATCCCCAAGCGCACCTACATCAACAATGAGGCCGACTTCCGCTTCGACTTCAACGAAGAGCAAATGGCCGTGGAGAAGCTCAGAGAAGGTATCAGCAAGTTTGCTGCTGATGCCGTGACCCTGAAGGGCATTCTCCGGGAGAAGATTGAGAAGGCCTAATTTGCGTCTTACCAGGATATCTATTTCTTTGGACGTGAAAAGCGATGGCACGGGTCTCGCCCTCATTGACACGACTCCAAATTTCGTACGAGTTTGAACCAAGGACAACACGTGGAATTTGCAGTGGTTATGAGTACATAGGTGTATACATTTTCTGTAACGAGACTGTCATGAACCCCCCGAAAATATCAAGATCCATGTGACTCTGTGTGTGTGTTTTCTTTCCCCTGGCCGCTGCGATATACAGGAGTAACATGTACCACAGTCAGCCATTGTCTCCGCCACATGTCTCACTCTTGAAAGTACATTGTCCTTTTCGACTCGATAGGGGGAAAGAATTACATCGCATGCATGATCTATACCACGAGCAACGCAGCATGACACTTGAAGTGAATCAGGAGTCCTGTATGCTCAAAGATACTATTGAACGGTGGCGGCGTGGCAAGCCTGTCAGATACATATTCCCCAAAACCATGGACGAAAGACTGGGGCAAGAGTGCACCAGTCGGCCAACATTCCTCGTTGGGAAGGAACATAGATGACGCCGCTCCCAAGAAAATTATGTTACCGCGCCAGCCCCCTTCGGCCCAGGGGGGTTCCGACTCAATCACCAAAGCCCAATAATGCATTGTCGCGGTGCCACCTAAGTTCCAGTTAGGGGAAGATGCCCCAAGCCCCAAGCCTCAATGCCACCAGGAAGGAGCCAGTCAAGCCTCGGCCGCTCCTGCCATCAACAAAAGATGACGACTGTCCATGGGAGATGCCGCTACTTTTTACCAAGATTACAACATCTCGTCGCCAACTTGCGGCTGCGACCACACACTGCTTCTTCAATTCTTCTGACATGATACTATATAATTCCAACATGACCTTTCACTTCATAATCACTTTATGACCCAAGTCTATATCACTGGCCTTCTTTCTCTCGTTAGTGCACGACCCTTTTCCGATGTCTACCTAGGTTAGGATCGACATCGCGAAGCCGTCTCTGGCTTCGTGCACCGCCTGCCAATATGAAGGAGATCAAACCCATCAAACCCATCAAACCCATGAGCAAGCAGACAGGCAACATTGTGACGGCTCGCATCATTCCTGTCTTTCTTGTCGCCATTCTTGGCTATGCTTCTTACGCCGTCACCCTAGTCATTGGTATCGATTACCTGCTCAACCCGGCACCTTCCCTCCCTACCTCCATTCGGCCCCGGACTGGCACCGCCATTGCCATCCTCACCATCTATTACCTGCTCCTATTGATGTTGTTGATATGTCTGGGCCGACTCCTTTATACTGTCACTGAAAATCCCGGGCTCGTGCCGCGAGGCGGACAATACTACGTTGAAAAAGAGCGTGCCCTGTCCAAGTCGTCCGAAAATGACAATCATGAATATAACAAAGAAGCGCGGCTATCTGACTCCTCCCATGACCACCCAGGCTATACATCACGTCACCTGCGACGGCTCAGAAGGGACTCCAAGTCCGACAGCAGGATCCAAGCAGAGCGCTTTTGGCACAAGGACGCCTTCATTTGCGGCTATGATGGTAGGCCACCTTTCTGCTCTACTTGCTACAATTACAAGCCAGACCGTGCCCATCACTGCAGTGAACTCGGTCGCTGTGTGATAAAAATGGACCACTTCTGCCCATGGGTTGGTGGCATTATTTCCGAAACTTCCTTCAAATATTTCATCCAATTCACCTTTTGGGCCGCCGTGTTTTGCCTATACAGTATGATCTTCACGTCATATTTCTATGCCACGAGAAGGCGAGAACAACCTGGATTCATCAATGTGCACTGGATCTTGATCATAGTTCTTGCGACCCTCTTTTTCTTGTTTACGGCTGGTATGTGTGGCAGCAGCCTACAGTTTGCTTTCATCAACTCGACGACCATTGAGAATTTCAATCGCAAGTCAAAGATCTGGTATGTGGCCGTCTGGGTGCCTAATAGCGTCTTGACCCGATATCATGAGCAGCGGAGAGACGACTTGAGATTGATCAGTTACCCACGCCCACCTGCAGAGCAGTTTCAGTCACTCAGAGTGACTCGGGGTGCTGAGGGAGATGAAAGCCTGACGAGCGTTGCGTCCAACGAACCAAATCAAGCGAGGAGTCTGAGCCGGGACGAGACTGTGGATGCGAACAAAGATGCTCTGGACAACGTCGGTGCTCAAACACAACAACCGCAGCCACCAAGGCCAATATATGACCCTCAGTCGGCATCGCTTTTTCCTCCTCATCCGGCAGTTGCCCGTACCACACCACCTGTATCTCGCGGTGGCGATGATAACACAGGGGCATCTGCAGAACGGTTTAAAGCTCAATATCAACCAGCGGTCCGTACCTTTGCCATCCTGGAAACCGAAGCAGGCGCCAATCCCTTTGACCTAGGCTCATTCGCCAACTTCAAACAAGTCATGGGCAATTCTCTATTCGACTGGTTACTACCCCTCCGTGCACCGCCGCTGACTGATCACTCCGACCCAACTGGCTTCTATCAATTTGGGCCAGTGCTCAAGTCGTTGAGGCAAGAAGTCGGGATCGAATGGCAGGAGGATGAGACCGAAGAAGGTCAGGTGAAGGGAACTCATCGATCTCGTCGTCATCGGAAACATGACCGGCGACGAAAGAAGACACGAGACGCTGAACATCCACATCGCAATAGGAGTCGACGTGGTCGGCATGCTGACGGTGCCTATGGCACTGACAACACGCTGGAAGGGAGAGGCAAGCCTGATCATCGATCATGACGGGGAACAGTAGGGAAAGACACTGTCCGTTTTCAGTTTGTCCTAGCATATTAGCGTAGCATTTTGAATTTGATTGGAATAAAGTCAAGCATGCGTGGGCAATGTCATTCAAAGGGTACGTACTTCTTAAGGTAGGTCACTACTAAGAGGCACTACTTTGGTACTCAGTACTAACTGTACTTCATTACTTGTCGCACTGTGTTATAACACTCCTTAGGAACCTTACTCACGTAGTTGTAGTTAGTACAAGGTAGGGTAAGTATCTTACCTAAGTACACTCGGTGTTCTGCATTATCTAGTACCATTTGTTAGGTACCTCCTCCCTATTGCACTTCCCTCCAAAACCGAGTTGAACCAGGCTGAACCAGGCCTGCTGAACCGAGCCAAACAGGGTCGGAATCGCAGGCCGAACCGACTTGACACTGGTTGGACTCGCGCTGACCTCGAGCTGAATTCGAGCCAGCGATGATTTAACGTTGGATCAAATCAAGTACTTACCTAGGTAAGGTACCTACCTAGTAAGGTACTTGCCTTGGTACCTGATAGACCGAACATCGTGGGCGAGTAAGTCCTGTACTACGGAGTACTTACTTACTGTAAAGTCAAGACTTACTAACTTAAGTATCTAAGTTAAGTATAGTACTTACCTTACTACTAAGTACTGTAGGTAAGTAGGTAGTACTACTTGAAGTTGTTCCCCATACTATGTCGTAAGTAGTACCTTCTAGACATAGGGAGATGAAGACTAGTCCTATTCTGGATATATCGTGGCACTTTTGTAATGATAAAGGAAAAATTGGTCTCAAAAGGGAAGGAGCGACCCACGAAATACTAAGTATACTAGCTGGCGCCTTCCTCACGTTCTTTTCAAGGAAAGTACTAAGTAAGTACCTAAGTACCTACTTAAAGTACATGACTTATAGGCAGGTACGAGATAGGCACTAAGATTAGTACTGTAGTACAGTAAAGTACCTTATTAGTAACTTATAGGCAGATGTGAGATAGGTGCTAACGTTAAAGTACTTACCTACCTAGTAGTAGGTACTACTTAGTGGTATAATACTTACTAAGGTAAGTATTATCTAAGTACTTTATATTATCTAAGTAGGTACCTGCCCTATGGTGCCAGCCTATAGAATAGGGAGTAGTACTTAGTAGCACTAGGCTCGTAGGGCTGTAAAGGGTTGAGACTGATATTAGTGCGACATTGCCCGCTCCAGCCTACTACTACTAGACCTCCTAATAATAATATACCTTTGTATATGCGACTCATGCTGCATCCTGTCGACACCGAATCTTTATATACCTAAATCTAGAGGTTAAGTAAGTAGGTAGGTACTACCTGTCTAAATCTCATCATATTGCATACACAGCCTGTAGTCTCTGACCCGCTCTAAACATTATCCGCATAATTGCTATTGCCCGCGTCAGGTTCGATTTGAATATCTGGAATGGGCGGATTTCCAGTTGTTTGTTGAGGCGGCGGCGGTCGAGAACCAATACCTGGAATCGGGAGGTTTGGTGATTGGCCGGGCAATGTAGTACTATAGCTTTGCGAAGGAGGTACAGAGACCGCCTGCGGCTGTTCCACTCGGATAGGAGGAATCTGCTGTGGTTGTTGTGCATTGTTGAACGGATTCCGGGGGTCAAAAGGTTGTGTTGGAGGAGGAGCATTAATTGCGAGCGGCCTTGCGTGGGTTTCGTCATCATCACTGGGGGTATCATAACCGTCATCATCCTTGCCTCCTCTGCGACGCTTCTCCTCTAATTCGGCTTTCCATCTCTGTTCTCGAAGTTCTGTAGACATATTGGTTAGAAATCTAGATATCCGACTGACGTGGATAGCACCACCATAACTTACCCCTGATCTCCTTTGTTTTGTCGGCAAGCTTCCCGATCTCCTCTCTTGATACAACACGAAGAACGATCACATAATCGCCTTTCTCTTCAAATCTTTCGTGGGCCTTTTCAAGCGCTTCAGGATTTACCAAAGCACGGCTGATCTTGGTCCAGCGTGCGTTTGGAGGCACACCATCCTTGGTGGCATCTTTGAGAGGTGCAACACCCTCACGTTCTGGGTTGGGATCCTCTGGAAACGGCATTTCTCGAGGCTTCTTCAGGATTCCCCTCGGCTTCACCTCGTCCTTTTTCTCAGTCGGTTCGACAAGCTGGACTCGCCTTGGGCGAGTGTCTTCGCCGTCGCCCGGAGAAACTGTGCGAGGTTCTGCATTCGTAGAGACTCTTTCGTCCTCCCTAGAGGTGTCTCTGGAGGGGTCTCTGGAGGGGTCTCTCGTAGCATGCCTCAAACGAGTTGCCCCACGTGCTTCAGAGGTTCGGTCCGCGCTCAGCCCACGCGGATCGAGATCCTTTTCTCCAGAATCTTCTGTCGTGTCTGACTCCTCCAGTCTTGACGACCTGTCTCTGTGCTTTCGATGGTGTCTGTGTCTCTCACGGCGATCTTCCTGGTCATCTACTGGATCCTCGGATCTTGTTTCTGGCCTGCGTCGATCAGATCTATCCCCATTGCTAATTGCCATATCTTTCTCAAAGCGGTTCCCAAGGTCGTCCACATCAACATCGTCGTCTCGGTGTCGTCTGCGTCTGCTCTTTCGGCTCTTGTGCTCATCGCTCTCATCCTCGACAGGTGAAGCACGTGATCCTTTCGTAGCAAGACTTACCAAGCCCCCAGCTGCGGCGAGTCCTGCGGCGGTAGCTACACCCTTCCGTAGGCCTGGGTTTTCAGGGCTTGGGTCTCTGCTTCGTGGTATGCGACGTTCGTCGCTGGGCTTGGAGGCCACGTCGTTATCTCGAGCCCTGTCCCGCTCGCGAGCTCGGTCACGCTCACGCTCGCGATCGCGTTCATGGTCTCGTTCTTTACCATTTTCGCGCTCTCTGATTTTGTCCCTCGCACGATCTCGATCTCGATCGCGGTCCCGGTCCCTGTCGCGATCCCGATCCCGATCTTTGTCTCTCTCACGAGCCCGATCAGGTTCACGAACCGCCGCTCTTTCACGGTCTTCATGATATCTAGTCTTGTGATAATCCTCTTCGTCGATACGTTCATGGCGTGTCCGGTTGGAAGGTCTGCTGTCTGAAGTGTAACCATCACGGTCGTCGCGATAGTGATGCAAGACAGCTGGAGTCCTCGCGGAGTGCCGCCTACGTGGGACGTCACCTCCTCTATCCCGCTCGGGGTCGCTGTCACCGCCGCGAGAGGGTCTTGGAGGATCTCTTTCTAGCCTTTCGAGGGCAGCGCGAGAAGATGCCGGAGGGGGTCCTTCTCTCCGCGGAGGTGGGATCCTGTATTCTTGAAGACCCATCATACTTACCGGCCGCTCACGGCGACTATAGCTCTCTCGGCGGACTGGTGGTCTTGCAGACTCTTGCAAAAATTGCTCTTTTGGTGTGGTGTAGGAAAAGCCTTCATCGTGAGGAGGTGCCCCAGCGGAAGGATGGGAGGAATATTGGTTATAGCCACCACGACGGTGGTACTCCGGTTGTCTGTTAAGTCGACTGGAGTTCAGTCGTTCCTGGTCGGCATAGGTTGCAGAAGAATGTCTGTGGTGGTTACGTGTAGCAGGCTGTAGATAGCGGTCTTCCCTAGCGGGGACGGGGTGGTAGCGAGGGTCATCGCGATATGAGGATGTGGTGGCAGGGTATCGATTGCGGGGCGGAGAGGCAGGCCGGGCTATGTACGTGGAGATCGGACGGCGCTGTTCTGAAACGGCTGAATTGTTCCTGGGACGAACGGAGTACTCAGTCCTTAAAAACCCACCGCCAGGGTGGTGGTCGTCGAGAAAGGTCTTCCTGATGGGTTGGGTGGTATAGGAGCTGCCATGACGAGGGGCAGGGAAAGAGTCATAGGTCGTCCGAGATGACGGGTTGTACCTGTTGCCGTCGAAAGAAGAAGAATAGACCATGCCAGTCGAGGCACGAGGATCAGGAGCGTATCGCCTGACTGGCGAGGATGGTCGATAGCGATTCTCGGACATGGTTGAAGCGGGGTCTTATGAATGTAGATCGATGTTGGAAGGCATCAAGACCGCGGGAAAGTGGAAAGACAGAGGATGGAGATGCTATCGCAGCCTGAGGAAGGAGGCAGCGGCAACGTTGGGTGTTTGACTCTCGATATGACTATGTATGTGGCTGTTCCACGGAAGAACTCAAAAGCCAGGAGGTTCCGCAGGGAAGGGATGAAGCACCACGGGTAAATGAATCTTTCGTTGGTTTCGACTGATGGGATTGGCAGGATCAACCAGGTCGACACCGGTTCCAATTGGGAGGAAGTCAAAGACAAGTCGCCCCTCAAATTACGGTCATGAGGGGCAGAAAGACAGGCACCTGATCCTTTGGTCGGGCGTAGACGTAGACGTAGACGTAGACGCGTAGAGAGGAGTTAACGTCAGCCTAGCTACTATAGTAAATGAGTAGCTGACTTGGTGGGTAGTGGGTGGGCACGACTCGAGGTGGGATCGAGTAAGCCTCTCGGTAGTAGGTAGGCGTATCGAGGCTACTAAGTAAGTACTTGGTAGGTAGATTTTTGAACCAAAAGAGTAGAAGAAGTTTGCAAATAAGATGCTTGGGAGAAGATGGAATGTTGGAGATGAATCTGACAGGCTTTTCATATCAGAAATCATAAACATTGAGAACCCACTCAAATTAATCCGTGCGACAGCAGTGGCCAGCAGTGATAGAAGCTTACCTATCCAAGGGAGCACGATGCTCTGGCTCAAGCCGTCCCGGCGCACTGGGGCTGAGGAGTTGGCGTTCATGGTTTGGTCATGGTGGCAGGGTTTGGTCGAGGGGCCAAGGGGACGTCCCCTCTTCCTCTGTGTTGTGGGTGCCCAATCGACATGAGACGTCATCGCCTCGTCGATGATGCAGTCCATTGCTTCTAGGCATTGATCTAGGCTGCCATGGCATACTTTGCCCGACCATAGTTGCCCGAAAGTTGCCTTTCGCGCCCTTCTCCTTAAGGACCTAGTGTGTGTTAGTGGCCGAAGCCCGCCCACAAGAACATGTCAACCACCATCCAAACTGGTTGGCTTGTCCACCAATTAATTACCTGCCGCGTGCAACCATAAGCGTGCAAGGCCCGTCACGCCCGTCACTAAGTTACCCGAGGTGCCGCCTCAGCCGTACTGGGGATCCAAAAACGCATACGACATGCCTGCACATCTGTGCCTTTTGGTTCATTATGGACATTCAACCACCACATCACCCATAACTTGTTTAGCAACAACCTCATTGCCACATAACGACTGGATCTCACTCGGAGCTGTGCATCCCATGTGTTTCTCATCAGATTCTGCTCTGCTTCCATTATCTCGGATTCTCTCACCATGGTTGTGGCGTCGTGCCACTGCGTCTTGAACGATGCGTTGCACACAAGCACAAACAAGGCGCACAAGGCAACTTCACCTCATCATCTCCATCCGTTTCGGTCTCCTGACTTGGCTGGAACGGCAGTGACAGTATCATATTACCTCCATTCTAAGCATCGTCGCACTAATCATTGTTACTGCCCAACCGGGCTGCGATACCCCTCCCAGTTCCTTTACATTCAACGCCGATCATATCAATTCATGCCCAATCCCTCCCACCACGACGCGGAAAAGCACTAAAGATGAACTTCAAACCCTGGGCTTGACGAGTTTCTTTCGACCTAGGAGCAGTCACTGCCGAGGTATCCATAGTGAAGACCCATTTCCGTGCCTATCGAACCTAAATAATGTCTATCACATAGACGACAAGCACCTTGCATATCCCCGGCCGGCGCATGGACTCAGCCATGATGTTGTTGACTTTGATAAAAGATTGAGGAATTGCGATCACTCCTAATCGCGCTGAGAGAGACCCGCACGTCCTTCGAGGAACAAGCCAGCCAATGCTTGATGACAATTGACCCAACCACACCTTCATCCTTCTATGCGGGGAATGTATTTCGGAGTAGCTTCTGTTCAAGATGGGTCGCATACTTCCAAGGTGGGTGACCCAGGCTTGATGTCCTACAGGTGAGTCCTGGTGTGGCTCGGTCGTACTTAGCTGTGCTAGAGCGAGGTCCAGTCCGAATCTGGTCGGAAATGGAGTCTCCATGTGCTGATGCCCAAGGTGCATTTCATGGCTGTAAGTGACAGAACGAACCAGGCAAGGGTCGAAAAGATCATGCGCCTCCTTTGAGCTGCCCACAATTGTTTGGTTCTCATGCTCTATCAGAAGTTGTGGTCCCGCGATGACGGAGCATTCGAAGCGTTGATCTGATTTGGTTTCTGGGCACCAATTCTTCTTCTCTGCTGGGAATTTGTCTCATGTTGGCCCTTCAACGAGGAAAAATGTGTCTCAGAGACAAAGATGTTCTTGCAGGTCGACTTCTTGGTTGTCTTCTTCAGTTACTTTAGGCCAGCTGCCTACAAGGGCGCAAGCTGCAATGATAGGCAAGAGATACAACGCTGGGACGGGAGGAGCTGGGAGCTGCCTGGGAGGACCCCCTTTTCTTTCACTACGGCTCCAGCTCTCCGTTCTCTCTCTCATTGGATAGATAATGATAACTTGACTGAAAAGATGACATGGAATTGCCAGTGACCCCCGGGTTCCGGACAAGCCTTTGCTTTGTTACGAGGCATTCTTGAATTGTGCAACTGCCTCAGCCTAGGTTGCTGCTTATTGAGCCCGACATTATTGTAGAGCCATGACTACAAGTCCAGTACCCTTCCTTATTCGACGGACTGCCATGGCAGTACTGTCTGAGCCGCCTAGGCCAGCGAGGATGTGGTCTTTCTCTTATGTCTCTCAGATTCTCCCTCTTCTTTCTCTCCCTCTTTTGGCTAGAACAGCGGAATATATTACCACGACATTTCTGGCCCGCGCAATATTCAAGAGTGGACCAGGCCGGCAATAAAGCTGGTATAGGGATGCCCGTACCACGGGTATGGGATACCGCGCTTTGTAGAATGATATGTCATCTGTACAAGTCTTTCGAGTCCACTACCCAAGTCTTCTGTGTCTGAATGATGTATGATGATATCTAATGAATGGCAAGACCCACGGAAGTATGCTAGCTGTCTCGTTGTTGGTTGAGTATCCACAAGAGAGCGCTTTCATCCTAGTAGCCGAGCCAGTGTCTGCAGAAATTGGGTTGGATTTGTTTGGGAATTGTAGAGAAATGTATCATTTTCAGAGCCGCATGCACCATAATCATGTTAATCATACTGGCGCTGTTCCTCTTGCGACAATCGACAAGGTATCCCGGGTGTTCCTTGCTTGTCACAGCTCTTTTAATATTAATTCACCTTGCAACTGTCGTCAGACCATAGGGATGAATGACCTTACTTATCAACAAGGATCACCATAGGCGCACATGGCCTCATATGGAACACATGGTACACATGGCTGTTAGAGACCGCTGTATATCCCCCTGTTGCGTAGCCTTGGACCTTTGCTGTCGACACAGCATCTCTGCCATATGTCTGCGCAGGTGTACTTACCTTGGCCAGACATTCCTGAGGTTCGATCTGCTCCAGCCGTGGACATGATACCATGGAGACCCACAAAATGGGCGGTCTGCTGAAGACAGTCACCTCGCCAGAATCCTCGATCGTCACAGTTGTCTTCTCAGCTGCTCCTGGCAAGCACCAAGACCTTTTCTGACGAGGCAGACCTCCCCGATAGGAAGGACATTCAGCTGTGGAAGTCCCCTAAAGCAAGTGCGTGTGCGTCTCTACCGAAATATCCTTTCCGAAATTGAACATCGTAGTCAGGACACTCGGTTGGCAGTCGGTGAGTACCGAATCTCGAATGAAATGAGTGGTGAGTCCTTTTGCATTGATTCCTGCAGCTAGGGGCAGGTCTCGGAGTGGTCAAGCCGAAGACTTATGACTGCGGTTATGTCAAAAAAGTTCAGAAAAAGTTGTTTGCACTTCCATTTCCGGCGAATGAGAAACATCGTGGCACACATGGCAACTCATCCAGTAGCCACGGGGGTGGGCAATGTTTGACAGCTGTCGCTGCATGTACGGAGTAGTATTAGCGATGATGATCGGCGGCGGAATATCCCACTCCAGTGGACAGACGTCGATCGGATGGCTGGCGAGGCTGAAGGGACCTGAAGACTCACCGCAAATCTCGGCTGCTTCACGAATAGAAGAAGATATGCCACTCGTTCTGGTCCGAAGTAGGTACCATGCAGCAGTAGGGAGGTGCCTTCCTTCCGGGCACAGACGGCGTTGGACCTCAACCTGGGGCTGGAGACAGCTGCGACGACGTTATCAAAACTGCCAATAGCAACCCAGGGGCCCGGAAGGTCGTTTGACGAGAGTTCCGCAAGATTGATGGATGGCCGGAAATCGAATGATGCGTCGGGTCCCTCACTGCGCTCTATGGTCGTGCTTGGGGGTACTTTGTCAAACTTACTTCATAACATCCGACATTGATGGCAGCGGGTGGCGGTATCAGGAGACATATCTTGTGATTGACCGTCCAGGTACCTACAATGTCGATGACGAACAAATTGCGCCGGACGCAGCGAGCTCATTGCTGATAGTCTTCGAACATTGGGTAGGTATGATTGCAGGATGTTGTTATTTCGTGATGTGATTGTGATCTCTCGAGTTCTATCTGGGTCAACTGGCCCTTGATACTAGGTATCCATAAACTTTTGACAACAGATACCTGATGTACCTAGTACCTGGCGTGCGCTGGGGCTCAGCAGTAGTTCACTACTTAAGTACTAGAGGTAGGTTAGGTACCTACCTACTCCGTACTGTACCTAAGGTACTGGGTAATGTACAGTAAGCAAAGGGCCGAGCGGGGGGACACACTCCGGCATAATGGTTTGTCTGACCAGCTAACAGCACTGGATTAAGCGGTCAGACACTGAAGCCCAGGGGCGTTATAGGCTGGAATAGGTAGCGGGTATAGGGAAGGCTGTTCATGGGGGCCTGGCCCTGGCAGTCACAATCAAGCGTATTTCCTCATATACAAGGGGGCACGGGAGGCAGGGAAGACGATCTACCTGGAGTGAGTGGCCCACGAAGATTGTCAGGAATCCGGTTCTGGGGGTCAAGAGTGATGGGGATATACAGATGGGCAGGGAATTCGACGGCAAGTCCCCTGTTGACGCCGGTACTGGACAATTGAAAATCTTTGACGACGGGCAGCTACAGAGAGAGAGCTGGGGGTGGAGTGGCTGGGGAGCTGGTGACCAGGGGTTTAGGCAATGAGTCTCTCAAGCCCTTGCATGCGCGATACCCTCCTGCTCTAAAAAGGCGGGTGGCACCATTGATTCAAGGCTACAGAGTACGGAGTACTCGTAGTTGGCCCTCTTGGGCACCTGGTCTTACCTAGCGGGGACCCTGGAATGAGCCTCTTGGCGCCCCCGGGGGCCCCTGGCTGGTCAGAGCTTGTACCTGAAGATCCGTCGATGGGGGGTCAAGAGACACCCCTGGAAGAACAATCTCCAGGGGTACTTGCGCGTTGGGTGCAGTGGCTCCATGGCCCCTAGCTAGGGTCATGCCCAGCCCATCGGCTGGTGGATTGAGAATCAGACTTATTAGGTTTTGGAGCCTCCAGGGTTTGGCTTAACGTCCCCTTGTAAAAATAGATGAGGGGAGCTGCTGAGTAGCTTGAGTTGGCTGGCTGGTCGACACTCTTTTCTGCACGTTTCCAACCACGAGGGTCTGTCGGAATCCCGTCCTCCACGTTTGTGGCTGTAGATGGGCACATGGGTTGAGATTTGTTTTTGTCAGTCACTTAGGTTTTCTTGTTAACTGGAATAGAAGGCTAAGGTACCATGTTCTATACAACTGGTAGTATTTGATATTTTACTATGGGTACATATGGTACCTAGCCTCGCGATGTTTTTTTTTTGCTTGGTAGTACATAGTACATGCATCCAATTTTCTCACCCAAACTCCACCTCAATACCTATCCACGTCTGTGGCAAAGCGCACGCAACGATACTCGGCATTTAAGTAGTGTCCGCGTGTTCGATCCAATTGCTAAGCTACTCTACCTACTGCAGTCATCCAGAGCAGAACCACTATTGTGGCTACTCTCTCCTTACACAAACTTTGCACATCTGTGGACGCCTGCAACTGTCCGAGATTAATGAAGAAGACAAAAGTCGTGCAAAGGACCCGCCGAAAAACCCAGTGGCTTGGTTCGTTCCTGTCGGCACGATTCGGTCACACAAGCCTCGTTCTTGACGCCGAATCAGGTAGCTGTCGCTCTTGGAGTCCATGTGTAGAATTGATTTTCTATTTCTGTCGAGAGATACAAGGTCAATCAATGTCCGCGATCTTGCACACACTCGGCGTACGCATATAGACTGGTCTCCGACGAAAGTATCGGTCATCAATTTCGTCAAGAGATTAGTACTCCGCAACTTTATCAGGTCGCATGTTGAGGTTAGTGTTGTATGATAATTGAAGACATATGGAGTACGTATGCACAATAAAGTCGTTGTCTCTACCCAAGTGCAGGGCCAAGAAAAGCCACAATGGTGCACAAATCAATCGGCTTGCATTAGTATAGGCTATAGTGGCCGATCCCATCTCAACTACTGTGTCCAAGTCTCGGAGAATGGACTCGCTTGGTCAGATCAAATCTGCCCTCGCCTTTTATTGCGAGCCAAGTCAGGGAACTTCCTCGTTATCGTTACCGTAGATTATCGCTTGAAGTTCATAGCACGTGGACTGCATACGAGTATCTGATTTAATCCCACCATCTCCCAAAGCCCGCTGATGGTCAAGCTACTGGAGAACGCCGTCGTGCGCACTATGACTTGACGGTTCCGACGTTCCGTGCAGTGAGCGACATGACCGTTACGCAGATCATCATTGACCCGGTCGTCGCGTGGAAGATGAGTCCGCTCGGCACTTGGCTGTGGGTGGCCTAGGCCAGGCGGAAGTGTCCACAACGGATGAGTGAGGCAAGTACCTAAAAGTAGGGGATTTTAAAACCAAGGGTGAGTATCACTAAGCCCAGTGATAGAGCTTCACATGGACAATTCGGAGCGAATGCAGGAGATTGTGAGCAATGGAGCGGAGGCTGAGATGAGAAGAGTCATCACAGGTGCAAGTCCCTAGACACGCTCGTTATCATTGGCGTTTTTCGATTTGTTGCATATGTCACGTTTCACAGGCATCATTATGTTCTACCGATGTTCGGATACGTTTGGCTTGCACACTGCAGAGTTTGGCCAAACTATGAACACACTCTAACACAACAGTGCGCGTTGATTAACGGTTCCTGCAGCCCACTTCTCCTCGCAACCTGCATGCGAATATATTCAAAAGAAAGTATATTGGGTGGCCTTAAGACAGCTCTGGTTTCAGATTCGAAATTTCGTTCGAGGTGTTGGGTACTCTCTAGTGTTATCAAATAATATTGACATTCAGCATTATTGATGATAGTCACGGGTTACCGCTGAGCACGTGAGTCACACAGGTATCTCCTGCTCTCAGCTTCCGTATCAACTATTCATGCAAGATCGAGCCATGCAAGTCATGGTATCCGCAGCTCACCGTATGATCGACAACGAGCTGAAGAAATGTTCCGAAGACGTCTATGAAACTGACCAAGAACCCTGACATTTTCCAACCGTCTGGGCGATGGGCAGTGTAAATCGGAGATGGGTTTCATAGGAATGCAAGGCAGTAAGTCTGGATCTCAACTCAAAATGCATGCCATACCGCACGGCGTGTTGGTTACCTTGGCGATAAAAGATGACAGATGGGTCGGTTGTATCCCTTCTGCCTCAAATATCCGATGTCTTGAAAGAGGTAGTGGGAACATGATCTCATTGCTCATGATTCAGACCATGAAAATGATTGACGGCTAAGAAAGTGCTAGACGCAGTGGTGCAAGACACTGGCGCCGTTACGAGGTTCCCCAGCATGCACGGTGTCAATCATTCCAACCGCGTGGAGACCCTGGTAGCATGGCACCTTGCATCTTTGACGGGTCGTTGGCTAGAGCCTAGACGTCCGAAGAAAGACGGAAAAGCGTCTTTGGTAAACGTGGAGGCGGGGATCAACGGGAGTAAAATCTACTCCGTAGAGTATAACTCAAGTCATCTGCAAAGTTCGGCGAGTATGTGGTTGGAGGGCGGCGACATTTGACACCATCAATTTGATAAAACCTAACGTTCTTGAGAGGTGAGACCATAGATAGGAGACGGGACATCTGGGTCTTGAGTCTCTGGAACAGCTCCTTGGACCTCGTGTCCTTTGATCCTTCTTTGATCATTGGTCAAGCAACAGTAGTAATTCCTGGGCACAAATCTACATAAACAAAGCTGGAAGTCCGCGTAAAGAATATATAGTAGTCGCCTAGCAGTCAAGCTGCCGGGGCGCAGCGTTGCCACCATGTTCCTCATACTACATATAGGGGGGCATTCGACGTACATGAATGTCGTGCATTCTTCGCAAGAGATGTCGCCGAGGCTCACTACATCCTATTACTGTCGAGTCGGTCACTCAGGGAAGTGAAGTAGTGGTATGTACTCCGTAGGTAGTCAGCCACAAACTGCACACGCCCAGGATTTGGATGTGCTGAGATCTGTAAAGTCGTGCCGACAGAGGTGGGTCGTTCAGCCATTACGCACTACGGAGTACACCATGGCTCGTGCGATCATGTCTTTGGTTTCCGGAACGCCACCTAGAGTTCCTGTCCAGTTATTAGAAGGTGGAACTTAGTCTAACTTGGCATCCAGAAGCCGAGATCATCTCCATTCCTAGACCAGGACTTCAAGTGGGGAGGAAACTGTGGTAGGGACCGCACTTTTGTTCCATGAAATCATGCCGCGCAGGCAACAAGAGACGGGCGTCACGGTACAATTATTACTCCGTAGGGTACTGTTAGCCTTCGGATGACGACGGCGAGATGAGTATAAATCAGCCACTACGGAGTACTTGACAGCATGTGTTCTGACCGCTTCGTCATGTGATCTCGGGGCACGACATTTATCTTGGCTGTGTAGAAGCTGGTGTCAAGCAGGTCACATAGGTACCATACTCTGTGCCCTAAAATCACGTGGTATTTCTGAAGGAGTTGATTTCAAATGCATGGGCTCATGCGACAATCGCGGACAGACAATCTGTCCAGCAGGGAAATTGTCCGAGTTGGCTGTATCCTTAAGCTCCACAGATGCAAGTGCGGAGCCATCGTGGTGAAATGATCTCGTGCATACGAGGATGAGAAATAATGGTGACCAATGACTAGACAATGTGCCCATCCGACTAAAGGTGTCGGCCTGTTAGCAGCGTGGTGTCTGAAATAGGTAGCCCAAGATCAGTGGAGGATGGATGGATAGACTTTGGCGTCAAAGGGTGATCGCCCCCGGGGGAAGGGATGCTTGCCACGGAAGCTGGTTCATGCAGCCAATGGCAGACGTGTCTCCAGGGCTTGGGTTGCGTCAGTGCTGGAAATCCTTAGGTGCAAAGTACCGCCCGAGTTCTGCGAATCTACGAGCTACGCGTCCACTGATGCGCAGAGTAGCGCCAGCTTCCAGGACCACACTTGTTAGACCGCACACTAGTCGATTCAAACCATCACACGCTGTCACGACTTGCAGTACCAGACACAATAAGCAATGCAGCCGTGAGGGGCAACGCTATACCCAAATGTCATCAAGTTCTGATCGACAGACCAATGGCCGCATCGGGAGCCAACGCCGGGTCATCGTAAGCCATGCCTTGACCGTCGTAACTCATGCCGGATCTAAGTCCTCAACAGGATTAGCAAACAGTCATTAAGCGTTGCTTGCCACTGAGCGGGGAGTGGAGACTGGAGCGCAACAAGTTCCAAAGGTTGTGATGGCACAATGGCTGGCACACGATTTGCAGCGTTGCGTTGGGGGCATGTGCGAGACTTGGTAATGGACACTACGGGGCAGCCTACTGTGTGTTCGTGACAAGCTCGCCCACCACTTGAAACTTGCGCCAGTCAGGAGTAGTGGAGCCGCCCTTGATCTGCTTTAGCCCGGAGTCTCTTACGACTTTCCATCTCGGGCAGTTCAAGTATACTCTGCCGCAGACTTACCGTTGTTATTCGGCCCCAATGTTGAGCCCATCAGTGTTGTCATTGCCTATGTCTATGCCTATGTCTACACAATCATTCCAACGGAGCATCAGCACCCGCGGGGCTACAGTAGCCAATTGAGACAGGCTTGTCAGGTTGGCTCTTATCAAACGAACCAACCATGGCTTTGGCCTGCGTGACAGGTTGTTGTCCGGTCGCTAGTGGACATCTGTGAGACTATGACTACGGAGTACAGTAATTATCACAGGCATGCGATGGTGGCTCCAGTGGTTGACCTCGATGCGAAATTTTGGTTGGTTCGGAGTGTCATGTTTAACTCTCGCTGTTATGCGTAGCTACTACTAAGCTTGGAACTGGTCGAGCTTCAGAAAGCTATAAACAGCTCTTTACAAATGTACCTCTGGGGCCGCGAGCGCGGGCCAACTTGTGTCACGGACTCACTGTCAAGAGTTGGCATTTGAGCCGTGAAGCTCACGTTGCTCGTTGCTAGTTACTCGACTATCTCTAAGTTTGGCTCTCGTGTGTCCAAACTTTCTGCAGCATGCGAGGTTGGCATGAGTAACCTCGTAAGCTGTGAAGTTGCACCAAACTTGAGTTCCAGGTGGCACTGACTGGCGACACGGTCCACTACTTAGCCCACCAGCCGCCACTACTCCGTAAGTTACTGTCGCCAGTGCAGTGGGCCCGGGCGTGTGCAGTAAGTTGGAACATGGCCACCCTGGCTCGTGATCGCCGGCACCGTTGGACGCCGAAGCAGCGCGTGTTTCGAAGTGGCCAGCCACTCAAGGCTGCTGTTGTCTACTGGAAATTGGCAGGGATCATCAGTTACGCATCTTTGATCCCGTCAAAACAAACCTTATTGATCGAGTACTCACGTACTCTCCAGTATCTTTCGTATAATCGCCCACTGTCTCGACATGGCATTCAACATTTCCGCTGTTGATGGCTGGGCCAACCATCCCTGTGACGGCTCGAGATATCTGAGTTTGCGATCCTAGCCAAAACCGTTCTCGCAGCCCCTCGGTTATATGGTTGACGGTTTCGAGGCAGCAGGTACACAAGGAGATGCGGAGCGAGATTATCATGTCTTTGGACGAATCTTGGTCATGCACAGTCAGGCTTGATCGGATTCGATCTTGGCCCAGTGGCGGCGGCGTCTCCGGCGGGCATACGGAGCCACGAGTCGACGAGAGTGCCTATTCGCATCTCCCTGTGCGCAACCATTTCCTGGAACGGATCACAGGTAACAAAAGGTCGCATGGGGAATCACCGTCCATTTAATCGGCCCCATCTTCTGTGTCGCTTTGAAAAGAAAGCGTGATGAGTATGCCAATACCAATATCTGCTAACAGTGGAGGTTCATCTACCGGGTTTTACTCTTTGAGTATCTAAGATGATAATCCAGGTGGCCTTGTCGCCTGCAGGCGCTTGGTTGCACAACCTATTGAAATGTGCGTCTTCAGAGACGCTCCTGGGTAGCATATGGCCTGGATGGGCAACAATAGTGATAAAGACAGCCCTTAATCCTTCGACCACCTTACCCATTATAGGCAAGCCATGATGTTAGGTCGTCCATAAGTCGGCGGGTTATAATAGTCGAGCAGGGAGCCCTCGCACTCTCGCATATGATCACCCTGGTGTCCTGATACCCATTCCACCTTAATTTGAGCTTTGCAACCCTGCAATATTATCCATGACCTCCAGACTTTCTGACGGCTACTCCACAATTGTCGTCCCGCACTGCCGTGGCATGCGACAAGCGCTGCCTCTGTGCCTTTCTGGTTTACAATCCTGTCACCCTCAAGGCCTCAGCGATCATACCCCGTGCCCTGGTGCCTGTTGCTGGCTGCCACCGTCGGCTGTCAAATCTTAACGCCTTCACCCTTCCAACTTCCCTGCCACGCCTCACTTGATCTGGTCGATTCGGAACGCTATAGACGACGGTGATCCCTGACGGTCCATGCACGCCATGGCTGGCAAAAAGCGTCCCGTCGCGACGGGCAAGACCTCTGCAAAACATCCACCGGTACCGCAGTCTCTGGCGAGCTTGAGTGTGAACAAGGCGGCTGCTGTAGGTGGCGTTTTCCCACCTTTGCAATCGCCATTTTCCCCTCATAGTAATCAATCGCCAGCCGCGTTGACCGCGCATGTTTCGTCAATCAGCCAGCACCAGCACCCGTACCCGCACACTCAGACGCACACTCACCCGCATTCTCATCATTCGCGCCCTTCTCCCAAAGCGACACGAGTATCGCCCGACTCATCTGGTAATGACCCTGCAGATGGACGACAGCCGTTCTTTCAAGGCCACAATCTTGCTCTGATGAGTGGCGGTCAGACTCAAGGTGCCGCCATAGGCACCAGTCACAACATCCGCGCCCACCCTGGTCCTGGAAGCCGCGATGTAAGCCCAACCCCATTCTCCTCACCTCCTCTCGACGACTGGCTCTTTCCTCCCAGTGCTCCCCTCTTGTCCAGTCCCAAGTCCCACCCCCTTGCTCTTTGCCCTCCACCACCATAACCCTCCCGGCCCTCTGTCTGTTGGTGTTTGGTTGTTACCACTGGGGGAATTGATCAATTGAAGCGCACACATTTGCCAGCCCAGCCCAGCCCAGGTCGCCCCAACCTGTAAAGCTTTTCCCTCCCTGTCTACCGTTGGCTCGTGGACCAATCTCGGACGCGCACGCCGCAGCTGCAGGCTGCAGCTGCACTTGCATGCCCGCGTTCGCCATTTCATTGTTGAGCCTTGCTCGCCTCCTGCCATGGCTATGGTGAAGCCGATTGTGTCATTCTTTTACTCACTCTCTCCCCTACCCTCCTGCCCTTCTCCCCTCCACCGTCCAGTGCCTTGCCCTCGTACGCATAAGATTCCGTCTCCACCCCAATAACCGGCTCCTATTCCCGAAATGTCACTTGGTTCCCCTCGCCCTGCACAATCACACCAGTGGAAGCCACCAGGACGCTTGGACCATGCTGCGATCCACTCGTGATCCGCCCGCCATCCATCGTCTCCACTGTCCACTCCCAGTCAATCCCTGATGCTGGCCCCAGTTCCATGTTCTCAAGCTCCCGCGCCCACGGCCCACTTGATGGCCAACTGTCAGTTTCCAAAAACCTTGAATCCTCCTCCTACCATTTCACCCTCCCCTGCCCTCGGCTTCGTGGTATTATTCTCCCTCTTGCGGTCGCCAAAACTTGTTCTCTTTGACAACCCTCTTGCACCTGCCCACCTGCCCTCACCTGCCGTCTCCATCCTGCACCGCCACGTCTGACGTGCCCATTTGGTCCCTGCTTCATTTCCTGGCCCGCACCACCTCCTTCCCGCACGACAGGACAAGACGAGTATATCCCATCGTCTTGTGTCTTGCACCGTACCAACGTTGCTTTGCTGTGTGCCACTGCCACGCCTACGCCTGGTCGACAAGCTCCTTCCCACTATCAACTTGTCTGGAAGACTTGATGTCCTCTACACACGACCCCCTAGTCTCATAACCTCATCCTATCTCGCATTTCGTCAACCGGCCCACGCTGCGGCGCCCCTTCTGGTACATGGTATGCACCCTACCAACCCTATGCGTTATTCCCCTTGTCACGACTTCCATCTCCTTATGCCCACTGCTTGGTGGCGGGCTTGTCGGTTATCACATGCCCGCATTGACCCATCGACCCCTCCAATACCATTCATCACTTGTTTCAAATTCATCCAAATCGTCCTGGACTTGATTGAATGCTTCAGGCTCGTCTTAAGACCTTACCTGTTCGCTGGATCATCCTGGTCGACTTGTTTTCCTTGACTGTCTTGCTCGAGCCACTCCATCTCGTTATGTCCCAACCTTCTCTGCCCTGCCAATGACATCCCCCTGTCTCGATACCAACCATACCACAACCGAATAATTCCTTGCAAACATCCATCAACCATCCAGTACGCGCGTTTTGTCTTCTAATTGCTTGTCCACAACTCGCGCATCCCGATTCCCTTGTCTCCCCATTCTTCGTTCCCTACCTGGTCCACGTCGGCCTGGCCCAGCAGCTTTCCTCTTCTGGGCTACCAACCTTCTCGGATCGTGGGACGGGAGACCAGGCTCGTCTTTTCTACGCCGCTTCTTTCTCCATCCTTGTTGTTGTCCAACAAACCGCTTTCTCTTGTTTTTTCGGGATCTGCTTGACATTGCATCGCTGCGTTGTGCGGCCAGTCGCAAAGGTTGTGCGTTTCATTGACCATTGTACTGACGCATTCATCTAAATGCAGCATCGCACAACACAACCGTATCAAAACGTTGCGCCTGGGCACCACGTACAGCAACCGCAGTCGCAAGCACAATCGCGAACTTTGAGCAGCAGTCAGGCCAGTCACCAACCGTATCCGTCGCCCAGCGTCTACACCCCTCAACAGGGCGTCCAGTCACCTTTTCTGAACAGCCAGGCCCAATTCCAACAAGGCCCGTCCGATTCTTCCAACTACTATACTTCAAATCCGAGTCCCAGGAGCCAGCATAGTGGCGCGGCTCCATATTACCCTGCCGGTAAGTCTGATTCTCTCATCATCCCCGGACATTGAGGCTAAATCAAGTGTTCAGAAACAAAAGAACCTATGGCAGCTACGACAATGCAGAGGCCATATCCTCCTATGTACAATACCCCTCAATCCAATTCTCCGGCCTCGGTCACTTCACCTCAGTCGCATGACCATGGACGCCCAATGTACGGTCAGCCGGGAGGAGGTTTAAGCCAACCGCTCTATGGCTACCCACAATATCAATCCCTGGGCCAGGTCCACCAACCCACCTATGGCGGACATCACCCCCAAAGTCAGCAACATCAGCTTAACACACAGCCCATGTTGCCCTATTCATCGAGCAATTCTCAACTTTCGCAAGGCCAGGTTGGCTCTCACCACTCGACCATATCCAGCAGCCCTCGACTCAAGTCAGAAGTCAACCAGGCCTACCAGCAATCGACTCAGCCTCGACCGGGGATGATGACACCGCAGAGTCACACTCAATCGCAGTCGCAACCTCCACCACAGCACGCAAGTTCTACTCCGCAAGCCACTGCCTTACAGCAACAGCACCAACAGCACCAACAACATCAACAGCACCAACAGCACCCTCAGCAGGCCCAGGCTCCACAGCACCATCAGCAGCAGCCACAGCAGCAATCACCGCCCGGCGTAGCTCCGAACTCGAATGCGGCGCCAGGCCCAATTCCAGCGACCACTCCTTTGGTAGTGCGCCAAGATGGTAACGGGGTTCAGTGGATTGCATTCGAATATTCGAGAGACCGCGTCAAAATGGAGTACACCATTCGCTGTGACGTCGAATCGGTGAACCCAGACAATCTGTCACAAGAATTCAAGTCAGAGAACTGTGTCTACCCCCGAGCTTGTGTGCCGAAGGAGCAATATAAAGGCAATCGCTTGGCCTATGAGACCGATTGTAACCAGGTCGGTTGGGCGCTGGCAGAGCTGAATGCCTGTCTTCGCGGCAAGAGAGGCCTGATTCAACGTGCTGTGGATAGTTGGAGGAACAGTAATCAAGATCCCAGACTGAGAAGTCGTCGCGTCAGGCGACAGGCCAAAATCAACACTCGAACGAAGATGCCACCTTCGAGCGCGAGCCAAGGCTCTGTCTCGACAAGCGCCATCCCGACAGGGCTTCCTGGTCCCAATTCAATGGCTGCCCCAACTGCCAGGCCCCCTGGCACACTTACAAATCCCCCAGCGCAGATCCTCCATCACCATCAGGACATTTCGCCTACAGGACAAGACAATGTTGCAGGTACGTCGACCTTCTAGAGCAAGCAGGATCCCTCTCCGTGCTCATGATTATTTGAACCTCTGACTAGGATCCCCAATATCCATCTCATTCATTGCTAATCCACTCACAGCCTCTGCGTACAACACCGCACCACACAACTATCGACAAGCACCAGCACCTCAGCACATGGCAAGCCCGAATGATATCCGCCAAAGTCACGTATTCTCTGGTTATCCGAACTACCCTAGTGTACCAACCTCCCTAGCGCCATCAATGGCACCCAACATGCAGCCAGGGCTACATCATCTTGGGCGGCCGGGGGGTCCAGCAGCAATGGTTTCCAAGGAGCAAGAAGCCAGGGACGAAGAAGACAATGCCCTGTTCGGCGAGCTCCCCGAGGGCAAGCGACGCAAGTTCATCCTCGTCGAAGACACTCAGAAGAATGGCCGCGTGCGTGTCAAGGTCACTCTGGATCAGATTGAAATGAGCGAGATTCCCGATTCTTATCGGAAGCAAAATTCGGTATTTCCTCGAGCCTATTTCCCTGTGCAGATGCAGGAGGCTTCCGAGAGCAGCAAGAACGATCGATTCAACGAAGAAGGAGCAGAAGTCGACAGCGGAGTGCCAACGGTGGGCAAAACCTCCGTCTCAGTGCCTTCGAGCGAAGGCGAGGCTGAAGTTTCCGTGCCCCAGATTTCGAGAAACAAACGAGCTCGTGAGCAAAAGGTCAACGAGCTGGGCTACCGTATGGCTTGGGGACAAGGAAGGGTGTTCTCTGGACGGCCCATTTTCCTTGCTCGGGCGCGTGAGTCTTAAGCACTAAACTCGTTGCCGAGACCACACTGACCAAACCTGCAGTAGATGCTTATCGAAGCAAACAGCGGAGCGCCCTTGTGGCTGCTGGCCAGGAAGAGTCTGCTATCCCGGCGCATCTCGAGGGCCGACCTGGAAAGAGGAGATGGCTCGAACGCTCCAAGGTCGTGGACCATTCAATGACCCCACCAAATCCGAGTTCTGTCTAATGTCTCACTGTGCCCGCTGGGAGATCTTGGAAGTATGTACCTGCCTCCTGTCAGATCATCCGAATCGTATGGGGCTTGACCAGTGTCTGCCACCTTGGTGCCTCATTTTATTTCTCGCCATGATCGATATACGAAGAACTGCTGCCACCAACTATCGCTCGATGCAAGCAATCTACATGTGGCTAGAGGACTATTTAGCATGGCTCTTGAATCATCTCTGCCAGATACGAATTTGGGCTCGTTGTACCCAGTGTCTATTCCGCGGTGTTGTTTCAGGAATTAAAACATGTCTCTGAAGCACGCCGTGAGCAACATATCATTTCTCTGTACGGTTATGGTACCGTTCTTAGGGTTTTTACTATCCAGTCATTGGATGGTGAGAGCTTGTTCTGGATATTTCGATGCGGATACCCTTGTCACATTTGTTCATATGCTGTCAAATCATTTTGGACCAGGGGTTTCTTGAGGTCACAACAAATTGCCTCTTGGAAACATTTCGGAGCAACGCAGCAGGGTTTGTTTTTTCTTGTATTTGGAATCCTCTGTACGGGATTGGTGGCATTCGACTAATCAGGTCGGGAGATGGCCTGCCACTTGTGTATGTATACATTGTACATGGGACATATTGTGTACTGGAAAAGTGTTGGGGATTCGGGAATAGGGATCGAGGCAAGGAATGGTCTGGAAGGCCAGGCGACTAACACGGGTTACGCGGCGGACAAACGAGCACAATATTCGACATGGTCCATCAATGGGCCCAAAATTCCGTTGGCACCATTCGCATACCAAATGATTTTTTTTTCTTCAATGGTGAGGTGAATTCATATTCGCTGAACACTCTTGGGCTTGACTTTTTCAAGCAACACAAATTTCGGCTTTTTTCTTTTCCACGGGTACATATACGGACCGCCCCCTGGGAGTGGGAATGCGCGTGGAGCAATGGTCAGAAAGAAAAGAAGGGGAAAGAGAAATAGTGAAAGAAAGCCACGAGGAGGAAGGAAAGCAAGCAGGGCTGGTGCTGGGGGCAAAGACGGGCATGGTGAGAACACCAAAGGACTCCACTACTAACCAGCCTTGGGCAACGAGCGTCGAGCGTCGAGCATCGAGTTTTGAATATCGAATTTCGATTATCGGTGCGAGGAAAGGACAGGGAAGGCTTATGGGAATTTGCAATCATGGAGGAGGAGGAACAAACTAAGATACCTATCTATCTTACCTTGACAGTGAAGATTGAAAGCATCGGCCCCGATCTACGTGGGTCATGGCGTTTGCCTTCCTATTTCCCTATTGCCTGCCTTGTTTCTTGTTTTTAGTTATGTTGGAAGCTTCCTTTCCTAGTCGTGAACGTGAACGTGATTCTCGGTACATCTAGATGTATATTTGGTAGGTAGGAAGGATATCTCTTTCTGGTGGCTCCTCCTACTGAACAGCATCTCCATCACGTACTATGCCTCCTTGTCATCACATGACCTTGTTGTTCCTCCGATTCTTCATTCATGCGGCGGAGAGTCTGGTGTATGATGTCCTCACTCGCGAGCTGTCTGTTAATAGGCTGAATGTATCGGTCAACAAGTCTGTTATTCATCTCAATGATGCATATTAATCATCGATAGGTAATGCAATACACTTCGCTTACATGCTTTTCAATATCGCTGCCCTCTAAAAGTACAATGAATACCGCTTCGTGTCTCGTTCCAGTAGTGAGAATTCCTTCCACTCCAAACAACGGTTCTCGATGTCGGAGTGTCTCGATGGTCGTCAGATGGGGTTTAATATACATGTCACTAAAGTCGGGGTACCATTTTGGCCACTTTGGCCTCGGTATCCTGTTCTTCCACGGCGAGGACATGTTTTCCCTGTATTCAAGATGCCCCCATAGCCACATTTTCTTGCTGGGTAATGACCGTGGCGTAGTTACGTTTGTGTTCTCTTCGACGCGGTTCGCTATTCCGGGTCCAGGCTGTCCCGACCAACCTGAACCTAGGCATTATGGTATTCATATTCGAAAATCATGCCGTCAGATCTCGGGGATCACCAGATGGATATTGATGTTGCAATACCCAACCAGCTCGAACATACTGTCCAGGCTTAGATCTCTTGTTACAGAGGTGATCCTCTCTGAAAGAATAAGGGCCCTAAGCACATGACAGTCTGGATATTGGTGAAGGGGAGAGGGTGAAAGTCGGTCAAGTTGAGTTCAGACTGTCTTTCCGCCACAGTCTGGGATTATGAGACCTGGCTTCAAGTTCCTCCCAGGATCCATTAGACCCCATTTGTCTTCCCAATTTTGATCGCCCTTGTTGTACGCCACCTTCCAAGGTTCATCAAAAGCCTCAAACCTTTCACCCGGTTAGACAACTACGAAGTAAAAGAGGATGGAATGACTTGCCAAAAGTAATCCGTGCCGTTCGCCAAGGCTTGACATACCCAGGTGTCCATGAATGTATTTAATCCATCGATACTGGCGACAGCGCCTTTTTGACCCGGAGTACAAGAACCATCTAACCCACCACAGTCTGTTCCGCCACCACTGGGCCAACCAGTTTCACTGATGATCTGTCCAACATCAGGCAAGGATGTGGTCAGGATCACGTTATGAGTCTGCCAAAAATCCCAGGTCCAGCCGGCACCCAATGAGGCATCGACACCGGCAAAGAAAGGATGGATATTGGACATGACGTAGTCGACAGCTTGCACGAGCTGGGAGTTCCAATTGTCGCCGAGATCAGACGTTGCAACGGGAAGGTCATATCCAAGTCTGGAGAAGTTGGATCTGACTTGATTGAGCATGTCGATCAATTCCTGTTCTGATTGAGCCTTGTCTTCACCGGCGCGGTAGAGGGCCTCATTGCCAACAATGACGCCCTTGAATATCGAGAGGTCCTTCGTTTCCTTGAGGATTTGGTACATTTGCTCCAGCTGTCGGGCAGATGTGGTCGCATTGGTATCTATCCAAACGCCCATCCAAACCTTCATGTCAGTGAGCTCCAGACGGTCTATGGCATGCAAGACCATCTGGGTTTGGTTGCAATCAGTGCCATATAGTCGAACGACGTTGGTCAATTGATTGAGGACGGCCATGTCGCGAGTGACGTTATTTTGAGAAGGAGGGTATGTATGACACAGAGGATATTGAGTGCCCCAGGGGGTGTAATCCATGCCCGGGAATACCCTGTGTAGATTCTTGTTGTTCATCAGGGCTTTGATTTCCGACGAGTCCTTGCTGAGATCCCCATTTGCTGCAGTGTCATCATCAGCGTTGTTGGTACTACCACTTGCTGGACTGGATGTATCATCAGAGCCGCTAGAAGAACTCCGGGATCCAAGCAGGCCACCGACAACGCCACCGACAATGGCAAGGACGATGACGAGGCCGATACCGACACCGACCCACAGCTTCATTTTTCTTCGGCCTTTGGTCTCCCCTGCCAGCCAAGCACTCTTTTCAACCTTTGACTCCCCAACGGCATCGTATGTTCCACTCGAGGTGTGATTCTTGGCCCTCCGACCAAACAAACCTCCGAGGACTCCAGCACCAGCAGCAGC
This sequence comes from Exophiala mesophila, assembly GCF_000836275.1. Taxonomy (NCBI): domain Eukaryota; kingdom Fungi; phylum Ascomycota; class Eurotiomycetes; order Chaetothyriales; family Herpotrichiellaceae; genus Exophiala; species Exophiala mesophila. The sequence goes on from NW_015622507.1 coordinate 1,884,278, forward strand.
CCCGGCGATGCCACTCAGTCTGTTGCCTTTGGCATTTGTAGAGCCCCGAGGCTGTGATGGAAAGCCATCATCCCCATCATCGAGGATATTATGAGGGTTGATACTGGCGTGGTGCATGATGTTGGAGGAGTTGATGGAAGGACTGTGGGGGTTGTTCTGATAGGGGGATTCTTGATAACCCATGTAGGACGTGGGCTGACTGGGGTGGGAAGAGTAGTCCTCCAGAGGAATGCTTCGGCCTGAGAAGCGAGAAGACCTGGGGCCTAGAGAGCCGTCAGGAGTGACTGTCCCTGGGGTGGCTGCTCCTGCAGCAAGTGCGAAGGTTGAGCCATAGGAATTTCGATTGGGTAAGTGCGAAGGAGGAAGTTGGGCATGATCCAGACCATCTCGGGAATAAGGTAGAGCGTCTGAATGGACTGGAGCATAGGGCTGAGGAAGAGATCCCATAGCTTGCAAGCCACTTTCGCGAGGATGACGATCTGCGACTCCTTGTGCAACAGCATTGATGCCTCCGCCTTGGGCGTAGTCTCCATAGTTGTCCATGTCACTAGTGACGTCTGATATAGGACGATGTTGGCTGTCGGAGGATATACGAGAAGGACTGGACCTGTGTGGGGGAGGGGGAGGAGGCTGTAGGTCGTCGTGGCCACCGAACAGTAGAGGTTGTCGTCTCGAGGGCGACTGATCGCTTAGGTAACGAGGGTCAGGTGGAATTGGCCGCCTCGGGGGTGAGGCTTGTGCAAATGCTGGTGCTGCAGGAGAAGTATATCGCGGTGGTGGAGAGACGAAGTCTCTGGAAGGAGAGTCTGTATATTGTTGGTGTGAGGGGGGTTCGGGGTGCGGTCGATTGTCACGAGGGTAATCGTCATGTGTCTCAAAGGAAAACTGCCTGTCGGGAGGCATGGTGAAGTTGGCACGTCACAGGTTGTACAGCAAACCGAGGTGCTGAGTAGGGGAATTGATCACCAGAAGCAGGGAGTGTAAGCCGGTCGTCGGTCAGAGCCAGTGTCAATACAAACGAGAGGACAGCCTGAAGACAAAGAGGCAACGTTCGGTGGAGATGACAAGAGTCTTTGGGATATAATGAGGGTTGTCAGTGGAAAAGCGAGGAGAGGATAGACTTGACAATGGCAAGGTAGGAGAGAGATGAGGCGCAGGGCAGGGCAAAAGGCCAGTTACTCTATTCTCAGGTTTGTATGCAAACAGGCGAATTAGTCTTGGTGTCGATATTATTCTTGGATGATGGCGGGAGTCTAAAGCAGGAGTTTTGGTTGTTGACTCGTTGGAGGGGAGCAGCCACCCGCAATTCTGCAGGGCAACTTTTCCATGATGAGAAAGGCGGCATCATCTGGCTCCAAGTGGCCAGATGGGGGCACCGGGGGCGATTATTGGGGCCGAGGGGCTTCGGGCGTCAGAGTGGGTGCCACAAGCTGCCAGGGATCTTGCGCGTGGTATGGATACTTGTGGAGGGGCGCAGTCCCCGAGACAACGAGACCTACAGGCTACATCAGGCTGCCTCGGTCGTCACTCCGTCTGCTTTTACGCATGAGAATCAGGTGCTGCAGGCTGCAAGGGGCATAAGACTTTTAGTAGCCTCACCGTCTACCGAATGCCCGCGACTCATCGACAACCCATCTGAAACACGAAACGGAAGGATTTCTGTCAGCGTTGCAGGTCGCTTTTAAACGAGTAACAAAAGTGTCTCTTGTAGTAAATACCTACCTCTCACTGGTGTTGAAACAGTGCCTAGACTATCATTTCACTCTCTGCGTAGATCAACACTAGCAATGCAACGGATATAATCTGGCTGGGGGTTGTTCAACTGCAGTCCAAAAGTATTGCGTACACATCATGGTTGCTGGTGTCGAGTGCGGGTGGCGGAGGTCTAGCGGGGCATGCCGTCTGAACGAGTCAATCACAGGCGTCAAAACTGAACGCCTTCGGGGGCGGGGGGCGGACTTTGAGTTTTCAAGACAGGGAGTCGATCGGTGGTTGTCCGGGCCACGCCAGCTGAAACAATAGCCAAGAGCCTAAGTCTTGCCGCTTAGCGCTTCTTGTTCCCATCCAAGCATTTGTTCTGTTCTACCAACAATACTCCGTATGTAGAGGAACATTTTGTGCAATGTGCCTTTTGTCTTTGATTGACTATCAATGCTATCGTGGCTGACCGTCTAATAAACCAGCTCTGCTCTCTAGATGGCCTCATTTACATACCATACCGTACATAATGATATCAATGATTCCCAAAAACCATGTGAACATGGTCAAGTCATTCATTGCTTGATGAACCTTCTGACATCAAGCTTACTCCCTCCCCTGACTCTCGGGCGCCGAGTCCCTGCCCACTTGACTCCCAGGCAAGACAATCCCCGCCATCTTGTGAGGTGTATAACTGCGCTCGATTCACCCTTTGGGTCTTGACATCCGCCTATCACTGTCTATTCTTGGACTCGTATTCTCTGATTTCTGACTGGATGATCCGCTGTAGCCACATTACGGCAAGTCATCACCTTACGAGGTGCTCACTTGATTGGGCTTTTTGCTGTTAATCGCCCTGCTATGCCTGTGCGCTGCCTTGAAATTTCTTGGGTACACTGACAGAGCCTCATTCAAGTCATCTGGGCGTAAAGGTTTGTATCGTTGAATCCACTGGAGGGAGTGATGAGCAAGTAAATTTTCTCACCGAATATTGTGACAAGGAGGAGCGCGTGCCAAATAAAGTGCAGTCAACCCATACAAAGCATGGTCGCTGACGATGACTGACAATGAACCAATAAACGTCGAATCTGTGTCATCAACATTGCCCTTGTTCTCTCACTTGTCGGGGACTGCAATCTCGTAGCCCAGCAGGACTTCTGTGGACTGACCTTCCCATCCTCGGTTTCCGCCCGTGGATAACATGAAGCGACACGCGGGGTCGAGATACAAGTGAGACACCACCCCCGTTCGATGACCAGGAACAATCAGAAACGGTACCGTCGATCTGGCTGACTGAGTCTCACGGAGGTCATATAGTCGAAGAATGTCATAAGAGGCACAAATGAGGTGCCGTCCGTTGGGCATGGCCTTCACCGATGTGACCGCCCCGCTTCCATTAGGAAACTTGAAGACCCGCTCAGGCCCTTTGAGCCCTTTTCGCAGGTCATATTCCTCCACCGTGTTGTTCCTTCGTCCTGCATAGATATAGTTGCCGTCCGGCGACCAACAAGCGCTGAGGCACCAAGGAGGTGCATTGCGTGGCAGGATGCGTGCCACAGGTTCGGGCTGTCTCCGATCCCACACTCGGATAGGCCCGTCAATGGATGTGGCCAGAAAGGTAGAATCCGAGGTAGGGAGTGTTGCTGTTTCTTCGGCGCTCTCCTGCACAGGTCCGTCTAGCTCCATATCGTCTGCGTGCGGTAATCCATTAGTTAGAAGCTGTTCATCAGCATTCACACCATTGACCACATCAGAGGGCATAGCTGAACTTGTTTCCTCCAGAGAAGGGTTGTCCACAGCTGCCGATATGTTGGGTACATCTTTGTTGTCTTGATCGATTTGTTCTTCGGGAAGTGGACCGCTCGCCATGGCTCGGCTCATCTCGTCCACGTCGTCGCCAAAAACATCAGTGAGATCTCCACCGTTAGTCATGTTCACGTTCCCGTCGCCAAACAAGTCATCGTCTCCGCCGTCGCCAAATAGAGAATCTGGCGTTGCAACAATGCCGTCCCCGCCAGTCTGGCTCGATGTCTCGACTTTGGTACCATTGGCAGTCGGTTTAGAGTCGCTGGAGGAAAATGTTCCGTTGGGAACAACAATGTCTCCAGACTCTGCAGGAACAGGCAGGGACGACATTGGCCGACTTTCGATCGCCGAAATTTGTCCAGCACCGGCAGCAAAGGTGGTTCGCACTTGACCCGTTTCCAAATCCCAGTCAAGCACAGTTTTGTCCCAACTTCCAGAAAGCACACTTCGCTCGTCAGAAGATAGAGTCAGCACCGATACAGCCGAGGTGTGTTTATGTAACAATCTTAGCTCTCGACCTTCGTCGTGTCTAACAGACTGCAAACGTATTGGCCCTGATGACGTGCCAGATAAGAGCCAAAGTGCCTGGCTCTGGCATGCAAGGGAATAAACAGGAGAAAGCGACTGGGTTGTTTCGGGCCTGGCGTCCCAATTCTCCCAATGGGTCATCAGAACTCCTGCCTTCACCACACTATCGACAAAAGGATGTCTTTGCGCCACCGTCAGCGCCAGTTTGTTATTGATAGAATCGACCCAGTTGAATTTTCGAATGTAGCCATCGGATCCACCAGTAAAAACCCATCGCATGTCTGCAGTAGAACAAACAGCATTGATCGAAGTACTCTGAGGGGCGGCGACCGTTGGCACAATGTCATAGGTGTTGGCTTCGAGGTACTCTGGCCGGATCAAGGCTCGGGCAGCCGCATCGCGTAAGGCATCGGCCTGCATAGCAAAAGACTGCTGTACACCATCCTGGGTAGGATTAGATTCTCCAGGTTCATCGTTATCGGATCGTTGACTGCCTCCGGACTGGCTCTCCCCATCTGCATCTTCATCTTCATTACCGTCGCCGTCGCCGTCGCCGTCGCCATCGCCATCGCCCTCACCATCACCATCATTATCGCCGTCATCGTCGCCATCAAGGTCTCCGTCTCCATCGCCGTCGCCATCACCATCACCATCAGCGTCATCGAGATCCCTCATAGTCTCGTCCCCATCGTTGTCATTATCATTATCGTTGTCGGAGCTACCATCTTGAGAGTTACGGTCATCGTCGTCGTCGAATGAAGGCATTGTAACACTTTTGGAACGCGCAAGACTGCGCCGTTCATCTGGTTGATCACAAAACCTGTTTCAGGACTCGAGAACAGCGTAACTTGCACAACTACAAATCCAAACAATCGAAATATCCAAATGGCGCGAAGGAGGCGTGTGAATCAACGCGGACAAAATGTAAAGTACTTTCTTTAATTAACACCCCGGCCGAGGGGCATTAAGTCTCGTCGACACGCTAGCTCTATTAGGCATAGTACGGAGTGGAACGAGTGGTTGCGCGGAATCGGGGATACATTTAATCCGCAGTCACGTTTCCTGCCCGCACAACCATTCACCCACGCACTCACTGTCATGTCATTCCTCTCGATTCACATATTGTTATTTGGATTCACAGGAGGGTGTGGATCATACATCCTTCTCCAGCAGTCGTCCTGAGGCCTAGATGTGATAACCTGAGCAAGTTCTCTGGCAATCAGCTAGCGAACATGACCAAGTTGATGACATGAATGCTCAATCACTCACATCCTGCAAAGAGTCTGTGTGCTTTCATCACCACCTAGTCTACATATCAAATAGAATCCAGAGACTGATTCCAGTTCCAAAGACTGTCCTGTGAGTTTAATATTGTTCAAAGCACTCAGAGTATTCACAGGTGTGGCACTGTTGTTTTACCGACGACACATCCCACCAAGATTACTTGTTTCCAAAAGTCGGAAAGCGCGCCTGCATCTCGCCTTCCCTGTCCAGTTCAGAAGAACGAGTTGCGATTACTAGCTACGCAGGCAGACAGGCAGGCAGGCAGGCAGGCAGGCAGGCAGGTGTCTCAATAAAAGGACTGGCGGTTCCTGGCATGCCTTGCGCAACTGTCTGCGCGTGTCCTATGGATTTGTCTGCAGCACACACACACCATCATTCCAATCTTGTCAAATCAAAGAAAAATTTGACGAGACACCAATCCATCCCGAAATCTAACTCATTCCCTCTCCTTGAGACGTGGCTCATCCTTTGCCCATGATCTGACAGGACGTGGCTTCACTGTCTTTTCCTTTGCTACGGCCTCATCTCAATCCGTTTACGCTGATCGAGACGACTTTGGCTCCTGATGGCTTCTCATCCTCACCCCAGACGTCCACATGGCGGAGATGGCCATCCTGGGCTTCGTACTCAAAGTGGTAAGTCAAGCCTCTTTTCCTATCTTTCTTCTACCTTTCAATGCCCTCTACTGCTTCTCAAGCATCATACTGACTCGGTTTGATCAGAGCGGGCACGGACTTACAACGACTTCCACCATGGTCAAAGTACAACAACCCTATTCCAAACCTGCTGCCACATTGCTGACGAAGTGTTTCTTGCCTACAGCCATAAATGCACACTTGCCAGAACGATTCAGAGGGCCACAGCCACGAAAGGGACACCAATCTTTCACCGATGGCCCAGAAGACGACCTTGATTACAAGCTGAATCTTGACATTAGAAATTACTTTGTCAAGCAAGGCGACATTGCTCCTACGTCTAGCAAAGATAAATGGCTTGCTACCTCGACAGTCCCTACACACGAAGAACTTGGCGAGACGATGGCCGAGGTGTTCAGTAACAAGATCAGCGGACCCTACAGAAACAAAAGTCAGTACCTGAAAGTACAATACTCCCTCCAACGCGAAGACGCTGTAGGATCACTGCGAGATGCCATCCACGACTTCCAAAATAACCCACAGACCATGGACACCCAGAAGTTTGTCATTTATGATCAGGTAGGAGACTCATTCCCTGCGGTCTGCCCCGAAGTGCTGACCATCCAAGGTTCATTTTCTCGGATTCACATTCGCGAGAAAAGGGCTCGCTGCACGCATTCGATTCACCACCAATCGAGCTGGAAAGAAGATCTCCTGGGAAACCTCAAAGAGACTCACATCTGGCACACTCGTTGCATTGGTGCGGGCCAATGACGAGCTCAGCGATTTCAAGGGGCTGATCACTGCAGTCGTTGCTGCACGACCACTCGCTGGTGTTCTAGCTCAAGAGCCGGAAATCGACGTCTATTTCAGTCGCCCAGAAGACATTCGAATCGATCCGCAGGACGAATGGCTGATGATCGAAGCCAAGCAGGGCTACTATGAGGCATATCGACACACATTGGAAGCCTTGAAGATGCTCTCACAGGAAAAGTCTGCTCCCCTCTATGCTCGTTATTCATGAACTGACCAAGAGCATCTAGGTTTCCATTTTCTGACCAGATCTGCCTCCTTCAGCCCAACACACAGCCGCCTGAATACATCCAACAATATTCGACAATGAGCCTTGCGGCTGCTGCAGAGCCACAACAGAAGGAGGCATATGCCAATGTCGCAGTTGCGAACGAATGGCCTAATGTGCCACAAAACACCCTAGACGATTCTCAATGGCAAGCATATCGCGAAATTATAACGAAAAGCCTGTCCATCATTCAAGGTCCGCCGGGAACTGGCAAAACCTTCGTGTCGAAAATCGCCCTTCAGACTCTAGTGGAAAATAGCAAACCGGGAGATCCGCCCATCATTATTGCTGCTCAGACCAACCATGCCTTGGATCAACTGCTCAGACAAGTTTCTGTTTTTGAGCCGAATTTCATTCGCCTTGGAGGGAGGAGCACGAGCCTGGAGATCAAGAAGCGAGCCCTGTTCGAGATCAGACGACAGGAGAGGATCAAACAGATTCCTGGGGGCCTGATGGGGAGATCCAACAGTGCGCTAGACAAGAAGGCAAAAGAGATGCTCGAGATACTAGAACCCATTCGCTCCGACATTCGCCATGACAAAGACCCGTTCTCCACGGAGCGCTCTCCAGCCACAGATGTTCTTGTCTCTTTGGATGTCTTGAACGCCCAGCAGGCCAAGTCTTTGGAGGATGGCGCAGCTCAATGGATTTCGTCGAGCAACAAAGACGAAGGACCTCTCCACATCTGGCTGGATCGCGCCCTGCACCCTTTCGTCTTGCGGTATTCTCAAGATACCTTTGGCTTCGAAGCAGTCGAAGATGAGGATCTCGAATTCGAGCAACTGAGAGAAAATGAGGATTCCGCGGGCATCAATGATGAGGAAGACATGGAGATGCTCAAGGGCCCTTTTACCAGCATCAACGACAAATTCACCGTTGCTTCTCCCACAGCGGTCGACCTTCGAAAGGCGGAGAGACAACTTGATTCGATGAATGATCTTTGGAAGGTACCTCAATATCTCCGTGGCCCCATGTACTCGATCATTCGGTCTCGGGCAATCGATGCCATACAGAGAAAATTTGTAAAGGCGGCCAAGGAATATGCCAGCCTTGTGACCCAGAGCTTGATTGGCAAATGGGAGCAGGACGCCCTGTATCTTTCACGTGCCCGGGTGATCGGTCTCACCACCACCGGCTTAAGCAAATACCGTGCGTTGATATCGGCGTTGAAGCCACGAATTTGCTTAATCGAGGAGGCTGCTGAGGTTCTTGAAGCCCCAGTCACAGTTGCATGTGTTGAATCCTTGCAGCATTTGATTCTTGTGGGAGATCACCAGCAGCTCCATGGCCACTGTTCTGTTCAAGAGCTCGAAGGAGAACCATTCTTCCTGGCAGTTTCGTTGTTTGAAAGATTGGTCAACAATGGCATGCCATACAAAACTCTTCTCCGTCAGCGTCGTATGGACCCACAATTTCGCCGCCTGCTCTCGAGTGTGTACCCGACTTTGACAGACCATCCGGTCGTTCTTAATCGGAATATCGAGCCTTGGGGGATGGGCAGCTTGAAATTATTCTTCTTCAAACACAATTGGGCAGAAGAACGCGATGCTTCCATGTCCACGTTTAACGATGAAGAGGCGAAATTCATTGCCGGATTCTATCGCTATCTACAACAGAATGGAGTCAAGGAAGACAGAATCACGGTCCTGACGTTCTACAATGGCCAACGAAAGAGACTCCTTCGAGAGATCAAACGCCTTATGGGAGGGCAAGCTGTCTACCACAACGTCAAAACTGTCGATTCATACCAGGGCGAGGAGAACGATATTGTACTACTCTCCCTCGTTCGGAGTAACCCCGAGGGCAAGATTGGCTTCTTGGCCAATATCAACCGTGTTACGGTAGCTTTGTCCCGGGCCAAATATGGATTTTACCTTTTTGGAGACGCTAGCATTCTTACAGGAGGTTCTACACTGTGGGCGAGCGTCGCAAAGATGATGGCTGGACCACCCCCACGCATCGCTGCAACACTTCCTGTCCAGTGCAAGAATCACGGCAGGACTTCTTTAGTCGAGAACGCTGATCAGTGGGATGATATCGACACCGGCGGCTGCACACGACCTTGCGAAAAGAAACTTGTCTGTGGGCACCCCTGTCCACAGAGATGCCATCCTTCACCTCATGACGGCATCCAGTGCACATCAGCATGCTCCAAGGTGCTCCCATGTGGACACGACTGTGACAAAGAATGCTTCGAGGATTGCGATTGTCCCTGCGAAGAGTTTGCAGCCTACAAGCGTGGCGTGCGAGACTCTAAAATTAATCAAGATGGGCCAGGTCAGAAGAAGTTGGGTGTACAATTGGGCACAGGTCAGAACGTCCCAGTCTCAGCAAGTACTTCATACTTACGACCTCAGTTCCACCCCACTCCCATGGATAGCCCTGTCGATGTGGACAAGCACATTCGGAGGGATGGTCCACCTGGGGAGTCAATTGCAGGCAAATTTTCGAGGCTATTTGCGCCAGAGCCCGCCTCGGGAAACATCAACACAAAATCGGTTCACAATCAGAGTAGGGAAAAGTGGACTCAATTCGCCAAAGTGGAAACCAAAGCTAGCGATGAGCGTCGCACCGGCCAGGTAGCTGTTGAAATCAAGGAATCCAGCTCACTGATTGACTTCGAGTCAGCACCATTGGCGACTGAGTCGACCTCTGGTGTTGAGAACGAGAAAGTCCGAGAGCTGGACGCTGGCCGCAGCCGATTCGTTCACGAGTTTCGTGTACCACAGGGAAATGGAATTACCAATGTGAAAGGAACTTCGACTGAGAGGAAGCATACGACAGCCAAGTGAGGTGTACGACATGTTTGGAATCTGCTGGCAGCTGATGAGGTGAATTGAAAGATTGCTCTATCAATTGGAAGGCAATCCTGGAGTACTCACCACCCTCGCCACTAGGACAACATTGTGAAGTGTGAAGTGTGAAGTTTCTCCGTGACTGATTCAACAAGGTCTGAGGGAAATTGGTGTACTGTGTTGGTGGCCATTTTGGCGGTACCAAAAGCATACCTCGGGTGGGACGACAGTGCTCAGTAGATGTGCTTCTCGGCTGGGCACGTATTGATAGACTGGTTTGTCTTTAGAATGCTTATTAGACGGGATTTTAGCGTTTAGACGGGGCTCGTTTGGAGTCAAAGGCGAGTGTATCTAGAGTAAGCTGTCTGAGCAAACCTCCCTCCAAAACGCTCTCCCAATTGAATCCACATTTCCCACCCGAGGTCTGCCCCGCGTCCAAGCCAACAAGGGGCCGGGGGCACTCGTGTGGTTCTTGATGTGTGTTTCCACGACTTTTACCATCTACGACAAGAGCAACACCTTTCAATACGATGAACATGGCACTTCGATATATCGGTTCTCTCGTGACAGGCTTGACCGTAGATAACCACCCGTCATAGCTGTATTTCCGAGTGTATCAAGTGTATCCGTGCAATACTTACGAGTAGACTCGATTGAGATTGTCGATACTCGGGTGGGAAAAGACCCACTTCAACTACCATGGCATCATCTCATCATCCCGTCTACCGAGTCCAATCCCAGGATTGACTTTCACTGCTAAGGATATAGTTAGTCTCGGAGGGAGCAAAGTGGATCGACGTTTGAGAACATGTCCCCGGCCGAGGTGTCGAGGGGGGATAACCTGGTCGCCTCCATTATGTATATCAATGCTCATATTTTCTCTGATTTGCGTTTGCTCTTCAGGATATTCATAGATTCGATACATAAAGCTACCTCGGGGATTGTTGACTTTTTCAAAATCGGTCATTTTTAAACGTTCAGTCTTCATCGCCACCTCTTGCCCAACCTCAATACTTAGCGTTACTATTTATCAAGCAAAATCAATCAACATCAAAATGGCATCCGCAACCGAAGTCAAGTCATTCCGCCAATTAGTCGGAGCACCACCGTCGACTGCATCGCCTACGGATTCGACTTTGATTATCATCGACGCACAGAACGAGTAAGCAGAGCTCTTTACAAACCCATCACGTGTGGCTCGATGGAGACTATTCCCATCCCATCAAACCCCCCAAATCCACACAAAGTACTTAACTAACCTCAATCCCCACCCTGAAAAGATACGCCGTCGGCACGCTCAAAACCGTCGACGTGGAGAATACACGCAAAGCCATCTCGTCCCTCCTCACAAAATACCGCTCCGGTGGCGACGGCAAAAACATTGTGCACATCGTTCACCAAACCCCCGCGGGCGCGCCCGTCTTCACTCCCGGGACGGCACTGGCCGAGGAATTCGACGAACTCAAACCCCTTGCTGGGGAGAAAGTGATTGCGAAACAAAAGGTGTCGAGTTTCGCAGACACGGATTTGCATGAGTATTTGACTTCGTTGGGTGAGAGGGGGAAGAAGACCGTCATGACGGGGTATATGGCTCATGTATGTGTTTCGACGGCGGCGAGAGCGGGATCGGATTTGGGGTATGATATTGTCCTGCCGGCGGATGCGATTGGAGATAGAGATATTCCTGGGTTGACGGGGAGGGAGGTTACGCAAGCGGTACTAAACGAGTTGGCGGATGCGTTTGGAACCGTGGTGAAGAGTGAGGATATTAAATGAGGAGATGAGATGAGATCACAGATGAGGATGGATGGTTTATATGTGTGTGTAAGAGAGAGAGAGAGAGAGATAGGAAGGGAGAGACGTGAAACCGGGCTTGGTGCTTGGGTAGAATTGAAATCTACCAAGACGTCTGTCGTTCATTATCAAGATGTGATCAATGTTCCTTACTTGGTTTGTGAAGCCAACAATTAGCCATGCAACAAGTGTACTTTCGAGATTGAATCCAGGCCATCTCTCATGGCTCACTATCGTCACATAACTCCTCCACCTCCTCATCATCATATCGTAATAAAGCCGCACCCTCAAACGGATAGTTATGGACAGGCAAACTAGGCAATTTCCAGGCCTTGTATCTTCGTCTCGAATGCTCAAAAAGAGCCCGATTGACGAGGTACTCGGCCCGCAGATGTGACTCGCAAGAACTTTGGTAGTTCCCCTGGTGGTCTTGTCCAGCTGAGACTCTCGTTGAATCCGAATCTGAACTTGGCGTCGAGTGAATGTTTCTTCCATGCAACATCCAGTCCAGATTCTGAGAGTTATCCAAAGACGGCCAGCGATCATCCAGTAGAGGTCGATGTAACCACAATGTGGGTTTATGCTGCATGATCTGAAGCTCGACAAAGCGTTCGGGGCAAGGGGAAAACACAAAGACGGCGCCATCGTCAACGGCGTCAAACCCACGTGGATGTTGGACGACGGAAATTCCAAGTGTGTGTAGAAACTGGGCGTCCAGGTCATTGTACAGAGGTTCTTGCGCATACACGACCGGCGGGGCTTTTTGTAACCGACGGATCAAATCGACAGCAGCCTTGAACGCGGCCACTTGGTAGAAGGTCACCTCTTGGCGACCTGAAGGTGCCGTCGAACAACTACCAGATCCGATGAGGATGCACGTGGAGATGTGGAGGATGGTTTGCTGGTCCTTTGTTGTGGTCTGTCGCAATACATCCTCCAAACCAGCCCAACTGTCGCTTTCCAGCCATCTCGCTTCCACGGCTCGAAATCTCTTGTCCAGATGGTCGACTGTCATGTCTGACGGCGCTGCCACCGCCGCCGGTAATGTCATGTCAAAGGAAACATGTTTGTCGTCGATGCTCCAGCTGAAAGCCAGTTGCTGGGAGTCTGACGCTGTGGGGAGAGGTTGACTGACATTTGGGATTCGGGAGCCAGTGGATGTTGTGGTTGTTATGACTTTTGTCCATCCGTCTTCATCTACGGTGACATGCCTTTTCTTAGTCTTCTTCTTGTGGCTGGTGTGAGGCATGACGTGTCGCGTGCCGTGGCGTTGAAAGCAAAGGCGACGGAGGGCGAGAGGGAAGGATGTATTAGAGGGGAGTGTGGCCGGCGGGGAGGAATCTCGTTGCCATTGAGACGTGCGCTGGATCGGTCCGCCGGGATTTAGTTGATCGCTTTCATGATAGTACCGAGGGTACTACCATGGGTAGTCGGCCGAGGGAGTCAAAGTGCAAGTTACCCAAATGTGCAACTTCTAACCCTACATGTCTGTAGTGTGCTGTAGATGATGATGATGATGGACAAAATCTCAAAATATATATCCGAAGTAATGCCGACAAGGCTGGTGGGGTAAGGCTGAGGCTACATTAGACTCCAAATAGTCAAATTGTCGATTGAAATGATTAATTATATATAATACACGAGACTCTATACATCTGTCGTCGGGAGGCAGGACCAAAGTTAGTCTCAAATCTTGAACAGTCTACATCCATTGCTTGTTTCCATAGTGAGAAACAAAGGCGCCACCATTCCCCTTTTCCAGCGAAAAGTCATGCAAGAGCCCAAGAACCTTGGTTGCAGATTCAATAGGGGTCAGAGGACCTGTCCAGCCGGGTGCGGTGGCACGAAGATTTTCGATGGCAGGTGGTTCCTTGCCTTCCTCCCAGGTAGCAACGACACCCGGAGAGACGGCGAAGAACAGAACGCCTTGGGATTTGAAGGTGGCATTGTACTTGTAAATCACCATGTTGGCAGCGGCCTTGGAAATGGCGTAGACTGGAGCATCGGCAATTCCGCCATAGTTGACCAAGTCGGCGTCAGCCATGCCCGTGCTGATCAACAAGACCTTGGAGCCGGACTGTAAGAGAGGGAGGAAGGCGTTGATAGTGTTGATCAATCCGACGGTGTTGGTGCGGATGGTCCTGAGCAACTTCTCCTCCAAGGCGTCGCCTTCATCAGCATAATCCTTGAGAATTTTACCCTCATCGCTGTCAATAAGAGCTGCGTTGTTGATGAGATAGTCCAAGCGACCTCCAGTGATCTTCTTGGCTTCTTCCCGTGCCGCTAGCAGGGCTGGTCGATCTGTGATGTCGGCTTGGAGGAAGGTGACATTCTTGTAGCCATCAGCAACGAGCTTTTTATCTGCTTCGACTTTGTTTCGAACGAGTCCAATGATGGTGTTCTGGGGGTCTTTGGCGGCGGTTTGCACAAAGGCGTACTACATAGAACATGTCAGGCTTGTCTTTGAGAGGACAGAGGACAGAGTACAGTCAACTTACCCCAAGGCCTCGATTGGCACCAGTAATGACGTAAGAAGGCATTTTATATGTAGATGAGATGGGATTTGTCTTGTGGTTTTCAGGTACAAGTTTATAGTTGCTGCGAAAGGATGTTGAATGTGAATTGGGAATGGTTCATCCAGACGAGTCTACAACTACGATTATATAGATGTTTGAGGGCGGCATTGCACGTAAAGTGCGGAATGCGATTGACGGTGTAAACGCTGGCATTTGTCATATTGATGGTTCAAGTGACATTGGAGTCAATGTGATGCAGAATATTCGTCCGAACATGGTTTCTGGCTTACTCTAGCCAATTTGACTCTGGGTTGGAACGAGGTTGGATTAGGATTGAAGAAGGTATATATCTAGCTGTGCATGAATGTAAAATGATGCTTTTCTGGGGTTACTTTGAGAAAGTAATGATGGATATAGAATTGAGGTGAGGCGTATTGACAATAGGTGCTGTGGTGGTTGTGGTGGTGTCGATGCTGATTCATGAAGCGAATTGCCCCAAGGCTTGAAAGAAGTGGGGAAAGAAAGACCATGAGTGCCTGGGCACGCCTGGTCATGGCACGCCTGGGTACACTCCGTAAAGCCTAAACAAGCTCGGAGAGGCCTCCGGACGAAAATTAACCGATTAATAATAAAGCCCAAGGTTGCGTACTTTTGATTCTTACGGAGTAAGTACTCCGTAGAGACTGACACTCAACCAGAGATGAGATTGGAGAATCACCACGTGCTCAATGGCTGACTGATTGGATCACTGGATCAGCCATGTCAATGGAAACAAAACCTGAGGCACAATCATACATTACTGGGCTCTCGATCCTCTGTTTCAGACAAAGTCAATATCTCGTGGTTGCACTTTGGACATATGAGAAAACAATCATGTTGACCACTAAACACGAGACAGAGCGATGGAGACATTTAACGGTGGATGAGGAGTGTCAGCGCTTGGAAACCGCTGATTGCATTCCCCTGGACGAACAAATCATCGACAACCTGCCACCTGCATTAAACACTGTAACTGCCAAGGGTTCCGGGGTTTGTGAGAGCTGCAGATGGTTTTGGAGGCTCACAGGCACACAGGCACACAGGCTCTAGCCGGTAGGATCAGGCGCCCGGTGCTTCCCGGAACCAGACTTGATTCATGCCAAAAACCGAAGAGTCTGCAGACTACAGCAGACTGCAGTTTGGGTTCTTACAGTGGATGGCACTTGATCTCTCCCACTAGAACCAAACTGGTTGGTACCTGGGAGAGACCCCTACCAGACCCTACCAGACCCTACAAGACCACCACATAACGAGAGCTGGTTGGCGTCCAGGCTTCAATGGTAGTCCAATCAATTCCCCCCATACTCTCTGCAGCCGCCCAGATGGAGACGACGCATGAAGTTCCATCAACTTGACAGGCATATGCGAGCTTACCATCAACAACGGCCACCCACTCATGGCTCGACCCTCGTCGTCTTACCACCTCTTCGCACCCCACTTTGATCAAATCATCTTGCATCTTTGCCTCTTCGTCACAAGTTCCAACTGCGTGTGCTCGGTGCCTCGCTCAACCAATTCTCGACTATCCTGGTCTCGATTTTCTAATCATCCACCAGATGCCAGATGTGCCACCGAGCAGCCGCCTTCTCACCCCAGTCCTCACTCGCCGATATCCACTAAGAATCTTGGTGGAAATCAACATGTCCAGTCACGGCGTCTCGAGTCGTCTGACAAGCTTCGATGCTGGTTGACTTGTTGGCCTACTTGCATATTCCCTGAACTGCATGGCTGATGGCCTCTTTAATGGCTGACCATTCCACCATGCTGCCCTCGGCCGACCTTGATCTCGTCCTTTGTTCGTCTTGTCCGCTGCGACCTGGTCAACGTTGAGCACTGCTCACTCACTCTCCGTTCAATCTGGGTTCATTGACGGAAACAACGCCTTTTTGCATGTTGTTGGCCTGACCTCCTCCACCATACCCGACGGTTTTTGACCTTTTTCACCGCCACCACTGCGAGCTTCAACCCGGTATCAATCAACTCTCTCAGCTTTTCTACGAGAGAAACCTGCCACGGTCAATCATGTTGTGGAAATCAGTTCTCGCCGCATCCTTGGTGCTCAGTTTCGCCTCTGCTCATACTGTCCTCACATATCCTCCATGGAGAGGCGACAACCTATTCTCCAACGGCACCGTGGATGACACTGAAGGACTGGGTGTTTTGGACATTGGAACCGGCGGTCGACTTTATCCCTATGGCATGCAATGGATGTATCCATGTGAGTTAGCGACCTTGACTAACCTTTCAAACTCCCCGTCATCATCAGCAACAGCAACTAACCAAAAATCCAGGTGGCGGCATGCCCATATCAACCAACCGCACCAAATGGCCCGTCAAAGGCGGCGCCGTTGCCTTCCAACCAGGCTGGTTCACCGGCCATTCCACCGCCTTCATCTACATCAACTTGGGACTCGGCACCATCCCCCAAAATCTATCATTGGTCATGCTCAACGGTGTACAAATCATTGGACCAACTCGAGATCCGTACCCGGGAACATTCTGTTTTCCTCAAGTTCCCCTCCCAGCCGGCGTCAACGTTCAACCAGGCGACAATGCCACTATCCAAATCATTGAACTTGCCGCCCATGGCGCCGGATTGTATAACTGTGCCGACATCACTTTTGCCGAACCAGAGGATGTACCTGAAGTCAATGAGACAAATTGTTTCAATTCATCGCAACTTCGAAGCGAATTGATTTTTACGACCGAGTCATTGAGAAGTTCTGCAACGATGTCACTCGACACTTCTCCAAAGACTTATATTCAGTTATCTATTATTCTGGCTTCTGCTATGTTTGCATCGTGGTTGATGTGATGATATCATATTGAACTCGAAGGATTCTGCGGCAATGCACAAGTGGAAATCCTTCCATAAGGCGGAGAGGAGAGTACATGGGCGGCTGGGGGCGCTTGATCCTTCCTGGGGCGGGGCGGACCAACCAGCCTCCGCCTGGTGACAGGATTTCGAGAGTGGGTCATCACTATTCACGAGTCTCCTACTTCTATGCAGGAACAGAACAGGAGTCCTACGATGAAATCTACACGGCGTCTGCTATGCTAGCATTGTTGTGTGTTGTGTCTTCTGTGCATGGCACTCAATGTGCGACACCGCGGCGGGGAGAGTCAACAGACGAAAACTATTCCCCCCATCGCCCCTCGGCCCGCCAGTCCCCCCCGTACTTAGGCGTCACGACGGAGCACAGAGAAGGGCATGCACCATGCACCAATGTACCAATGTACCACGCAGCCTCGATGCACGCATACACAAAACACATGCCTACTCACATGGGCACCATGACATAAGTGTGTATACGAACTGAAAGGGGGATGTATCTCAACCCTCGCCAGCTTGAGCACAGCCACCACAGGACTGCTAATGAGATGGTATCGCCATCCAGCTTGAAGGTCAAGGTTATGGGCATGTGGTCAGCTATTTGGAAGAATGTTGGCCTGCTCTCCTACTTTCTCCTTTTCTGTAGAAGTGGTATTGATCAGAGGGGAACTGAGACTGGACATCGTCAGCAAAATGTTTCATCGAAATCGAAGTGAATGACGGGGGGCCTTGGAAATAATCTGGGTCATCTCTCTCCGTTTACAACCCTCTTCGTAGAGGGCATCTTAACAGATGTACATATACAAATATACACACTGGCACACATGATAAGTAATTCCATGTCTTGCATTACCATCTACTATTGATTAGATATTACATTGGCAGCCACACTACAAAATGGAAAAGTCACACACCATGAGATAAGAGATCAAGACGTTTCATTAAACTTCCTACCTACCGACCGGGCTCCACGTCCCTGTACATGCTATCTGTGATCTTCACATCGCCCTTCCCAACTACACCCAAATCACTGCCCACAATCATGTGCCCTACCCCATACCTGCCTACAACCTTGAGCCGTGAATGATCTTCAAGTCAACAATCAGTTCCTGGCCACGGTGGTTGATGACAAGTACTCTGACGCTTCCTCGACCATCGTTAAACGCCCTCTCAATCTTTCTAAACAATCCTCCCTGGTCAACAACCGGAATGCTTTGCTTAATGTCACCGGTCTCGGTCATGGCCACGATATTGCCATCTTCACGAATGTCCAAAACACGATACTGCTTGAACACAGGTCCCAACATGGTCTGGACCACTACCGAGGGCTGGGGGTTGCTGACGAAGGATGACTCTTCGTGGAGTTGACGGGTGAAGAGATCTACACCAAGATAGCGGTATTGACCAGTCTGGGATGACATGGTGATGCGAATGACTTGACTGGGACGACCCTGGAGGAGAAGAATGTCTCCAATGCGGATGAAATGGCACTGAATTGGAACACCGCGGCGGGAGAAACGAGGTTCCACAAAGCGGATGTTCTCGTCGACACCACTGGTAGGTCTGCTGGTCCGTTCTTCAGTGATGATAATATCATCATTACGGTCACCACCACGACGATTGTGGCTGAAAGGGTGCATGATGCGATCAGCGGCGCGCACTACTCCACGGCGGAAGCTGCGGCGATCGTCGTCGTCTTCCATGCCTCTGTTAGGCTTGTCGAGTGTGATACTCTTCCTTGTTATTGTGGCTTCGACGCCTGGACGAGTTCGTTCGATTTCCACGTCGTAGGTTGGCTGAATGCGACGGCGGTATTCTCGCTCGGTGATGTCGAGCTGGGATTCAAAATTGCGGTCGATGGTCTGACCTCTGTTGCTGCCGACGTCGATGTCGATGTTGGTAGACTGGCGCTGCTCGGCTGGTGCACGGTGCCTGAAGAAGAGAACGAATTATTAGCCACGTGCGTCTTGTAGAGCAATGTCCATGCGTACGTCAACAGGCTGGCTCGAGCGTAGGATCGAGCCGAACCGTTTGAGCACGGATGAAAATCTGGGGAAATGACAGAACGCACAGAGCAAGATTGTCGACTTACTGTTCACGAGATAGTTCTACCTCCGTGCGACGGTTACGTTCGTGACGGATCTGAATGTCTTGCTCGCGGCGTGGACGGTTGTCTCTGGAGTTGATATCGATGTCCTCCTTGCTGATTCGAGTATCTTCCCGTCCGACGCGCGAGGAGGTGTTGGGTAGCTGAACTTCCCCTTCTACCCTTGTGATGGTAGTTTCCTGTTGAGAAGCGTCACTCCTGTATGTTGACGGGAAGACACTGAATGGGATGGGGACACGGGCGTCAAAGTCCAGCTTGTCAACCTTGAGGGCGCCTTAACTCTCTTCTCCCTTTCGGCAGTCGAGAGTCAAGACTGTCTGTGGGTTGGGGGTAAAGGGGGGGGAGAAAAAGAAAAAGGGAAGCACACGGTTGAATGGTTGACGATGCTGGTTGTAATGGTATTTCAGACAAACGCTGCAAGACAGAGAGATGCAAACAAGAAATTCGACTGAAGAAGTCGTTCTTTCGTGCGATGGGGGGCAGTTTGGCTTTGAGATGAGAGGAAAGGTAAAAGAGGAAGAGGAAGAGTAGAAGGACGAGCTTGGGCCGTTTTTTAAAAGGACAAGGCAGGGGCGACTGGCAAATGGTCTGGCGTTCCTGGGAAAGAACGACACAGGCTGGGGTTTGTGACGAAGGTGTGTGGATCGGCAAGAGCGTTGACCAAGAACCAATCATTTGGGTAGATACTAGCACCCAGCAACAAACAAATCCCGTTGTCCCAGCAATCCAGTTCCCAAATCCCCCATTCCGGCCACACCAAGCCTGATACAGCAAGCGCGACCCTCCAATATGTCTCATCACCTTCCGAGGCTCATTAATCTGTGGTTGAATTTGAGGATAATTTTGCCATGATTCCGACTATTTTATTCTCAGCATTGCCAGGGATCGTATGAGACGGGAGTACAAGAAATTTCATGCGTGTGTACTCCGTATGCATATGGAACAAATCAACAAAGAGGAATCGATGCCATCTCATGTCTACTCCGTACTGGTAGGTCGTCTGCCACTCAAGCGGTCTGGCCTTTTTGTCACCAGTCCCAACCTCGTTCTTTCGACTCTGCCTGTATCTACAATCCTTTGGTGCACCAGTGAAAATCCCTCCCTGTACAATCATCTACCCAACCACTCTGCACCGCCATCCGTCTCGCTGTGTTCCCCCAGCCCGGTTATCATCGTCCAGCCAGGCGATAGGTGCCGTGTCAGCTTCATGCCCGACTGATGCATATGCACAATAATGATCCATTCGCCCTCCGAAATGCTCCACGTTGCCGTTTGACGTCAAACAAAAAGGTTCCAGCAGCTCGGACCCGCAATGGCACGAACCCTTGCTTAGATTGATCCTCGTCATGCTCGTGCCCGTCGATCTTGTCGATCTCAAACTCTGCCATCTACTTTTAACAACGCAGCATAGTGTAGCTCACGACCGACGGTGATTTCTGGTTTTCTTTATCTTTCTGACGCCTATTCCATCCAGCGTCCTAGTGACTTTTTATTTTCCCCTTTCTATGAAATCTCGCCGTCCAAGGCTGGGGCAGGGCCAGCCTCTGTCTCGTTCTGGCCTTCAAAATATCCTCGACGTTGTTGCCTCTCTGCGCCTCGCTATGCTCTATGTCAAACTTTTCTGCAATCAAGATCCATCACCCCTCCCCACAGCATGCTCCAAATCAGTGCCTTTGCACGCAGTTCCATTCGTACTAATTTCAATTTTTGTTAGTAATTGAAAATCCACTCGGCCTCGGTCAAAACTTACCACACGTCCATCCTCATCCCCCGTATAAACCATCTGCGCCATGGGCAGAATGCAACTGATTCCTGCAGTCACATTCGCTCCGTCGTCACGACTGCCATCCGCATGATTCAATTGTCGAATCAGCTCCAGCTCAAACTTGCCTGCCCTCACCACTTTGTTCCAGATTCGGACTTGTCCCCATTTGTGGCCTGTGAACACTAGATCTCGTTCGAGCCATTCATTCCCAGCCCCCTCATAGCAAGCACAAGACAGGATCGCTTCTTGGGACCGGTCACCAGAGTCTTGTCGGAGAATCAGGCTTCCGTTCAGCGTGTACATGCTGATCTGATGACCGTGGCACACAACAATGTTGCCCGTTACATCATTGATGGCTGCACAATTCACTGCGAGTTCATCGTCCAGTTTGCGTATGAATTCACACCGGTTCAGATCCCATAAAATGACTTGGCCATCACTCGACGCCGACAACAACGCATTGAAAGAGTTGGAAATCGCCAGGGTTTCGATCGGTGTTCGGTGTCCAAACAGCGTGGCCCGAGGATGCAATTCGATCGATTTGCCATTGTTCTCCACCACTGTCCAAACCCCAATCGTACAATCCGTGCCAGCAGTCACGAGTGTATTCGAACCCGTGAACAGAGCGCCAGACAACTGACCTACATGTAGCTGCTCAAAGAGGCCAATTTGCCGTCGATTCTCCGCGGAGTAGAATCGAACACTGTTATCGGAGAACCCCCATTCCATATACGTGTCGTAGTTGGGTGGCATGTTTATTCGGAATGCCCCCGAGCACAACAATCGATCCGTCTTCCAGGAGAAGCTTAACGAGGCCACCTTTTCCTCCGCTTCGAGCAAAGTGGACGGCACACGAGTCAATGATTCGGCAGCCGTATCAAGCCGTTTGTACTTGTGTCGTGCTTGCTCACGAGCTGGATGAGGTTTGGTGAAGACCTGGTATGGTGTTTGTCCAAAGTTATGAATGATTCCAATTGTTGCGAGTCGTTCCACCGGATCAGTGATCGTGTCCAGATCTCGGGCACCCTGATAAGAAAGGTAGTGGAAAACATTGACTGCCTCAATTGCTGCTTCCCCTTTCTGTTTAGCTCCGAAGATCAGATCGATCCATTTGTGAAGATGCTTGCTGACATGAGGGCTCTCGAGTGCTTCGCGCTGCTTGGCAATGAAGATTCGAGGATCCCCTTTCGCCCAAGGTGGAAGTTCCACATTACCAATGTTCCCACTGTTCTGTCGTGTACCAAAGTCATACTCATTGATGTTGACCAAAAACTCCGGCAAGTAATAGAACTCTGGCGTTAGTTCGCGCACATCGGTCATGTTCATCTTGGAAGCTGACTTCCATGCTCCCTCGATAGAAAAGAACATGCGGTCTGGGTGATCAAATGTCCCGCCCTGCAGTAAAAGATATGACTTGACAAAAGGCTGGAGCCGAATCAGATAAGAAGTCACTATCATTGCTGATGAATAGTGTGTCCCGTAATGGAATGCCGGTGTGTTGTTATCTCCCATCTCGGCAAACGTCTGATATCTTTCTCGAAACTCCTGTTCTCTTTCAGGTTGCTGACAACCCATGGGCTTCGACAAGTCACGGAAACTCTTAGGATCTGAGAGATCCAGCTCTTGACTAGTGTAGTCCGCAATCACCCATGGAAACACCGGGTACTGTGTCAAGTCGTTGTATGTACGGCCTGCCATCGTATTGATCAGCATCAAATAGTGAAAATTGGACAATTCTCCTTTCTGCCATTTCCGTGTCGC
The DNA here is from genome assembly GCF_000836275.1 of Exophiala mesophila. NCBI lineage: Eukaryota > Fungi > Ascomycota > Eurotiomycetes > Chaetothyriales > Herpotrichiellaceae > Exophiala > Exophiala mesophila. Next base: position 1,906,920 of record NW_015622507.1, read on the forward strand.
AGCCAAGGTGCCCGCTTGGTGATTGAAAACATTAGCAAACCGAGACCCCAGTGTTTGTGGTTCATCTTCGACGCTCCGAAGGGTTTCGTACCGCCATGCACTCTCCGAGTGTGCGCCTCCCAGGCTGGCTGAAGAGGTTGCTTTGCCACTGATGAGCTGGTGCAGATCATTCCGGATTGGAGGCGATGTGACTGTCAGTAAGTAGCTTCGCCCGTCACTGAAGAACATTTCTATGGCCACATCTCGGAATAAAAACCGTCTTTTTGAAACGCTGATGATGTCTGACCATTTCCAACTTCTTGTCCCGTGCTCTTCAGACCGCGAAATATGCTTACGTTCCACCACGTCACGGCCAGAGATCATGCGAACATAGGGATCCCGTTCCTCCTGCGGAGCCTGCCAAACGTTGACGATTTCGCCATCAGCACGTTGAAAGAAATTGTCAATCAAGTAGATGTAGTCTTTCCCAAGGATCAGTAGTCCTTCCACGGCTTCCAGACCCAGGATCCGAGAGATATTGGCGACATGTTTGACCTGATCACCCCGATGAAGACTTCGCATGACTTTCCGATTTTTATCTTCAAAGTCGTCCATTTCGAGATTCGGATCCTCCACAAGTTCGAAGCTATCCTCTCCGTCTTGCGCCTCGGATGCATCGTCTGCTTCACGGCTATCGACAACGCTGGGGAACGGCTCTGTTTCATCCGCTTTGTTTGGGGCGTCAGCTGTCGGTGTCATGCCCCCAGGCGTCACCCCAATGGCCGCTGTATTTGTCAACCTGGCGCCTTTCGTGTCGAGTTTTAATTGTGGCATGTCGGAGCCTTTGCGTTTAGGTTGCTGGTCGTCCAAGGCTTTCGAAAAATCCTCGTGAATTCTCATTCGCATCCTGTTTCGGCCTTCGGTCTGGTCTAGGCGCCACCTTCGAGGCCTGTCAACACCAAGAAGGCCTCCAGGTCGACTGATTTCTCGCTGCATGCGCTTAAAGCAGGTTTCGGTATACACAAGGTCGTCCTGTTGATCCTGGAGAAGCCGCTGATGCTTGAGGTACTCGGATGAGTAGATATTGGCCGTCCAATTTTCAAAAGCCAACTCATGCCTTCGAATAAGATCATCACGTTCAGCCTCCTCACGCGCCCACTGCTTGACCTTGTCCCGACGTCGAGAGATGCGCATCTTTCCATTTTCTTCAGTCCGCTTGTTTTCGCTTGTGACAAACGTATTCCATTGCTTCGACAGAGTATCGAAGAAGAGTGAGTCCAGCGGGTCACGATGCTCATCCACCCAGCACAAAAAGGTCTCATTATCCAACTCGACGACCTTTTCAAACCCAGCGGCCAGTCCTTTCTGTTCAGTAGTATCAGTTTGACCAAATATTGCCGCCGCTTCGTCGGGCTTCTGAACAAGAATAATTCTCCACAAATTTGCACTGGTCTGTCTGACGGCGTCGTTGCTTGAGACCAGATGCGCGTACAGTAGATAGCACACCAATTGAAGGTTCGTCGAATGTGTTTCCTCTGCTGAAAGTAGTACAGTTTGCCAGTACGTCAACTTGTTAAGAAATTCGTGCGACTCGTCATCATTGACCGAAGAAAGGCTTAATAATATCGTCCGGAAAACAACACCTTGGATTACGGAAATGGTCTGAGCGCATAGTCGCACCGACTTCAACCGCATGATTTCGGGTCGCTGGAGATATTCCAATATAGACCCCGCAAAGTCGAGTACTGAATCAGCACCTCCAATAAACCAGCCTTCGACGAGAGCCTCCTCGAAATGAGTGAATAGGCGTGCTAAATTGGTCAAAACCCGGGGTTCTGTAAGCAGACTTTGGTTCAAAGCAATGTGATTCGACAAGTGTGACACCGTGTTCCTAAGGATCCATGTCTCAAAGTATGACTGATGTTCAACAAATCCAGGAGGAGTCTTGAGGAATAGGCCAAGTCCTGGAAAGTCCTTCCTCGCGAAAATCTGATCACTGAAGACAGCTATGATGACTTCGAGGAGGCTTTGCACTAGAGAGTGACCTTCGTTGAGGTTTGGCATGTTGACAACAGCAGACTTGGGTCCATTGCGATCTAATATGTCACTGCCTTGGGGTGTTTGGCTTCGGTTTACCAAAACGAATGACGAGCCTCTCCGTAATGCTTGGCCTCTGCTTGTAGAACTCGGGAGTTCATTCTCAGCTAGGCGGACTATGGGAGATGTTGTTGACAGGGGCTGCATGATGACATCGCCGCCATCGAAGGTCAACATTGAATCGCGTGCATTCAGCTCTGTCTTGGCTTCAACAATGTCTGAGCCGACAACGACGGGGAAGAGTGCTGCCAGTAGGTCTTGAATATAGGACGAGGAATTGGCATAGTCGCGGAACTTGGAGGACCTTGTATGTAGATCGGCAAGAAACTGTACCACGGTTTTGAATGTTTCGACATGCTGACTTGTCACGATCGTGAGTAGTGGGTTTGGTGGTGCCATTGTTGACATTGACAGTCTTTGTGGTGTTTGACTTTGAGAGCCCTCCTCAGGGACTGGCAGTGTCAAGCTTGGAGCATGCTTTTTGGAAGACACAATCGTCTTCAGGCCACTTTGTAACATTGCCATAATGACCTCAAAGATCTCTGGAAAAACCACGGCAAGTTCCTTCTTCGCCGTAAACAAGTCGACCAGGCCAAACAGGTCGAAGTCTCTGTCCAAATCTAGATTGGCAATATCCAAGTCGAACAAAATGGCGAAGCAGGTGGGCCACAAGGCTGGTAAGTGCCACCATCGCTTCAAACGATATGCAATGATCGTGAAGCCCGACGTCTTGGAAGCATCCTTAAACTTTTTAACATAGCTCTCACCGTGAACCGTTAGCAATCTTGCCACGATCCTCATTGATAGTACAACCACTTCTGGAGAAGTCTCCGAAAGCAGATATAGGAGCCACTTGTTTGTGACGGTTTTGGCGAATTTTTTGATTATGGCATCGTCGCCCTTTTGACATAACAGGTCAGAGTAGAGTCGCAGGACTTCAACGCCAATCTCGAAATGCGTCAAATGAGTAGAGGCTTCCTCCTTTGCACTATTTGTCGACCCGTTTGAGGAGCTCCTTTGCCTGACGTCCCTTCTCGTTGACTTACGAGCTTGGAAGCCGACGTTTCTCTTATTAACGGAGAATGTGATGAATAGCGCGAAAGAGCGTAGGATTTCGGCATTTAGAGAGTGCGGCAGTAATATTTTCAGAGTATCCATGTACATGGGTATGACCGACTTCTGAATGGGTTCTGATTTTAGAGATTCCATGATTCGTTTCAGGATGCGCATCCGCAACAGTCTTTTGACATTGAACTGCTTGTAGTCGCTCTGTTCTGCAAACACCCGGAATTGATCGAAATAGAGCTTTTGCACATCGCTTGGGCCGGATCTCCAGATGTTGGTGTCGACGAGCAAAACCTTGTAAGCCAATGGGTTGTTGATGACTGCCCTTGAAGGGGATGAGGAGTCATAGCCGATGAACAATAGTAGTGATTGTAGGACTCGTAGAATCAGACCGTTCTTATCGAGCCTGGGGGTAGGAATTACAAGCGATGCTTTGGATCCGTCGCCGTTACCCTGCACGGTGCCCATCAGCTTCTCTTTGAGGAGCATTGCGAGGATCGTGTATCCGCTTTCTCGTTCCATGACCTCGCTGTTCCTCCAGCTATGTCTGACGGTTTCCAAAACAATATCAAATGTAAGGGCAAGATCTTCTGTGGTTTTTGCGCGATGGAGGAGACCGAGTCCGATGGAGCCGCAGCCACCAAGGCGCCAGCTTGCATCATCCAGAGACTGCGGGGCTGTGATGGTGGGATCACCCATCAGCATGAAAACACCTCGAGCTTGCGTGAGGGCATCATTGATGGATGGGACTGCTCCATTGATCGCCACAGCATTGGTCCCTGACCGAGTATATGCAATGAGGTTCTTCGCGGCTAGTTTAGAAAGACATTTGACCAGTTGCCCCTCGTCGATTGCATTGCGATCATCATTATCAAGCGTGGAAGCAGGGGAGACATTGATCAGGACCTTATCTTCGCGAATTAGATTGCTCGCCTTTTGGCGGATTGCGAGCATTAGATCGGATCGGTCCTCTTTGCCACGGTGGAGCAACTCGTTCCGAAGATTCAGAGCAGCAGATGCTTCATATGTTTGAAAGGAACCCAAGCAGTCTTGAAAATTACCATGATATTTTGGACCGAGATGATAACAAACAGCCACCAAATCGTCACTCATGACGTCCCGAAAGAGGACTGCAGAACCCAAGGACCATTTCGATGAGCATGTGAATGCCGACGAACTGGGAGATAGATCCTGGGGTGTACCGAAGAAAGCTTGTATTTTGACATTTGATTCGCCACCTTGAGTCGGAGGGGGTATTGGGTAGTTTGCTTTCTGCTGTTCGACAAAGTCACCGTCGATGAAAAGGTAGGCACGGGATGCAGTAGTTGTTTTGGGGCGCCTGTGAATTATGCAAAGATGATACCATCTATCAGGTTGAAATGCAACACACTTGAACCTCACACTTGGTCTGCTTCCTTGCATGGCGGTCTGAAGGATGAGGTGATGTGAGTCTCGCTCTAGGTAGGCAAGGACAAAACAGGTCTGAGTACGGTCGAATGCACCGAAAAGTGTAGTATGAGCATTCGGGTCGAATGAGTCGAAGCGGGCCCAGAGACTCAGGGTGTAGCCTGCAGTATCGACAGGAGGGAAAGGCCGTCCAAGCGTGGCGAGTTCGGCAGAAGCATAGCCCTGTTGGGAAAGATCAAATTGCACGCTAGGAGGTTGACGTGAAATCTTGATGGCTTCGAGGAGAAATGCAGCAGCCTCAGAAGTCAGGCTGGCATGTGTGAAGAGATATTGGGCATCGGCGAGACTCGAAACACCCTGCTGACAGAGCAGGAGGGCAACCTCTTTGAAGAGAGACCGTTCGATAGCAGGTAACCTATCATCGAAGATGAGTCGAATGATGGCACTAAAAGCACCAGCAGTATGGGCCGCGACTATGTTGTGCCTCGAGACGGACAGAAGTTGAATCAGGGCAATGGGTAGGGCGAGACGGATCGATCTCGCTGGAAGTCGATCTGTTTCCAAGCCAGATTTCCAGAGTTCCAGTGTCAACGTTAACATCTCTGGAACAACAAGGCCATCAATACCAGCAAGGGATTTCTCAACCACTCCACGCACCAAGGCAACATTTTCGACGGTTGAGTAGTTCTTGTCCGCGGTAGGTGCTGCCTTTTCCGCGGCGGTAAAGATGTCGTCTATCATGTCGACGCCAGAAGCTGTGGCCAGAAGTATGCCAAAGAAATGTTCAAGATGCTGGACGTCATCAATGTTGGCCCATAAAATAGTCAAGAGTTTGTCGAGTGTTGTTTGCAAAGACTTCCACCCTCCATCGTCCACTTTTGTCCGAAAGTATTTCTGATTGCCTTCATGGCCTTCCAGAGCAGCCCCCAAAACGGCAAACCACTGGGAGAGGGTCTGTAGGCAGGTTTTGACATTGCTCATGGGGTTCCCTTGAGCGACAAAGATATCGATCAACGTCCGAATCAAGCGGAGCAGGGCCTGAAAGCCACCTGCCCTCCGAAAGCCGCTGTGGGCGGCGTAGGCCTGAACGTCATCCTTGAGAAAATGTCGCAGTTGTTGTAGGCATGTGGAACGCTGGAGGCTCGCGTCTAGGGCATCGTAGGAACTGCGATCGATGGAATCTAACGTCCTGACCAGGATCGAAGTCTCTTTATCTTGAGGCCGAAGGATGTCGGCAGTAGAGACAGCCCGCGAACGGGGGTGACCGGCGATGCGCATTTTGGCTGCACCACCTCTTGTCTAAACTCCACGCATCGGATGGTAGTTGCTTGACTGCATACGGATTCCTGCCGTATGCTAATCCACGATCGAGGGTATCATGGAGTCGTCGACCCGCTACAACGACAAGCTTATCAGGATCGGGGGGGGGGGGAGGATGGTAGGCTGCGCGTGGATATCTCGAGAGGATTATGGCGAAAGCACGGTGCCCTCCGTAGCACCACAAGGCAAATGTCAGGGCGAGAGATAATGGAGGGAACAACAAGTATGCGGATTGTCAAGGGAGAAAGATCACAACGAACTGGTGACAACTGGAGGTAAGAATAGGTTTGGCATTCAGCAAATGTATCGACGCTGACTGTACTAAGGATGGAACTTGCGGATCGCAACTACAGAATGTGGATGCTTCGGCCACTGCGTCACTGACCCAAACATTCAGATTGGAGGTATCATAATACTAATATAAGCAGATAAACCATGAGACCAACCCCTCTTGATATTGTTGTCGATGATCATATCTGCTATAATATTCCACCGCATCTATAGTCACACGGAGTGACGGGGGATGGAAGTGTACATTTCTCATGGTAGTTCCAAGACACTTTCTTTGGTGACCAGACGGTAGCAGTGCCGGTGTGGAGAAGTGTTACGCCACAATCCGCTCATCAGTGAAGAGTGAAGATGCCAGGTGTGCCTACGGAGTAAAGACGAACGGTATCTCATTGTCACGTGCACTGGATTCGAGCACCTGGGGCCAGGATGAGCTTCAAGACGGGTGTTTCTTCCGGCCTTTTTTACTATGTAGCTATTACTCCGTATGTACTCTAAGAGTATATCTGTTTCTAGGTGCTGAGCAGGCCAGATGACACCATCATTAATGTGCTCGTCATGGTCTTCTCACATACATCCATTTAGTGGTGTCAATTATTGATGTCCTTCGCTCAACTAGGTAATTATCGAATATGTGGCTCAGCCATGTTGCTAGTGGCTACCTGGCCAAGTGCGAAAGCGGCGAGGTGGCTGGTAACTCGGCAGCCTACAGGCATCAGCCCCCCGCCCCAGCAAACATGAGACCCATGACCCTGGGGGGAGGTCGGGTGGGCGAGACAAATGCTGTGACAACGAACGACCTGCACAGAGCTTTTGAATAAGCATCTATCTCAAACCTATTCAGTGGGTTTATTGTAGTGGAAGGTCGATTGAACGTGCTCACGACAGCATTCAATCCCCAGAGCCCGAAGCTTCTTGATTGAGGACATGTCCATGTCATGTGCCCTATCGGTCTGTGGGGGTTCCCGTGGCGGTGACAACAAGATAACCCACAATTGCCCCTTCACTAGTGAGACGACAGGGCCACTAGCAACCAGGAATGACGCTGATCGGGAGCTGTGAAAGCCCATTGAGACCCTAGGTTCCCTTCTATCTTGCCCTTTGTAGCCCCATCCGCCCCAAGGAAACAGGCGTCGGTTGTGACCAAGCCCAGTGACCAACTCTGACCCCAGCGAACGCATCATCCGCCTCCCACCTATCGCCATTCTCCATTCCCACTAAGCAGTGGCCTGTCGGAGCAACGCAACCAGCAGTTGGACTGTAGTCATCCCGCCTCTCTCTGGTCTCGTCTCGCCGGCCTTCGGTCATCAGTCGTCAGTCGTATCTATCTATCTGCCTACTTCGTCTACTCTTATCCTTCCTTCCCCATCATCTCCTTCATCCCTCATCAATTCATCCATTCTTCCTTGTTTGATTGCTTTGTTCATCTTCTCATTTGAACAAGCAGCCCTCTGGTTTCCATCTCCTACCCTCACGCCTCCCACTTCCCAACCCTCACCATGAAGGGCTTCCTCGGCCTAACCCTCCTCCCACTCCTGGCGGCAGGCTCGCCGGTCTTTGTTGACACCATCCACAATGAAGCTGCTCCCATCATCTCCTCTACAAATGCAAAGGAAATCCCTGATTCCTACATGGTAGTCTTCAAGAAGCATGTCTCTCAAAAGGGTGCTCTCCAACATCAAGCCTGGATCGATGACATCCACTTGTCATCCACCATCCGCAAGCAGGAGCTACGGAAACGAGGCCTTACTCTTGAAGATGCCATCAACTACACTGGCTTGAAGCACACCTACAACATTGCTGGAAGTGTCATGGGTTATGCTGGTCATTTCGACCCCGAAGTCATTGAGCAAGTTCGCATGCACCCAGATGTAAGTTACACATGATCATCCCAACAAAGCCCAATTCCCATCAATTACCTCAACATGTGTCGGTGTTTTCATCGATGCAGCAATAGTCTGCATCGTATTCAACATCTGAATGTGTTTGTCTATCTTATCGACTCATCTGAACACTCTGATCAATGTGCAATTACTCACGTGCTCCTTCAGGTCGAGTACGTTGAACGTGACTCAGAAGTCCATACTCTTAAGAAAGACACCTCTCCTTCCCTCGAGAAGAACGCCCCTTGGGGTCTCGCTCGTATCTCACACCGGGATTCTCTGAACTTTGGAAGTTTTAATAAATACCTCTATTCCGACAACGGTGGCGAGGGTGTTGATGCCTACATCATTGACACTGGTACCAACGTTGATCACGTTGACTTTGAAGGCCGTGCCAGCTGGGGCAAGACCATCCCTGCCAACGATGAAGATGTTGATGGAAACGGCCACGGGACTCATTGCTCCGGCACTGTTGCTGGAAAGAAGTTTGGCGTTGCCAAGAAGGCCAGCATCTACGCCGTCAAGGTCTTGAAGTCTAACGGATCCGGTACCATGTCTGATGTCGTCAAGGGTGTTGAATGGGCCGCCAATGCTCACGCCGAAAGCATCTCCGCCGCTAAAAAGGGCAAGAAGAAGGGCTTCAAGGGCAGCGTTGCCAACATGAGCTTGGGAGGTGGCAAATCCAGACTCCTCGATCTCGCAGTCAATGCCGCTGTTGATGCCGGTCTTCATTTCGCTGTTGCTGCCGGCAACGACAACGCCGATTCTTGCAACTACTCTCCCGCTGCTGCTGAGAATGCTGTCACCGTCGGTGCCTCCACCTTGTCCGACGAGCGCGCATATTTCTCCAACTTCGGAACCTGCAACGACATCTTTGCTCCCGGCTTGAACATTCTGTCCACCTGGATCGGCAGCAACTATGCCACCAACGTCATCTCCGGAACCTCAATGGCCTCTCCTCACATTGCTGGTCTTCTCGCCTACTACCTGTCTCTGCAACCCTCAAGCGACTCCGCTTATGCCGTCGCTGAGATCACCCCCAAGAAGCTCAAGGCTAACATCATCTCCATCGCCACGGAAGGTGCCCTGAGTAACGTTCCGGCCGACACTGCCAATCTCCTCGCATGGAACGGTGGCGGAAGCTCCAACTACACCCAGATCATCGAAGATGGTGGCTACACCGTCGACAACGGTCTCGGCAGCACCACCGGTGATTACATTAGCGAGAAGGCTGCCCAACTCAAGGCCGAACTCCAGAAAATCGCCGCTGAACTCGAGGCTCTCATTGAGAGATCTTGAGTTTCCTAGTCTTGACTGAGAACATGTCAAGTCATGTCACATCCGTGTCTTGCGATTCAGCGGTTCCATTCGTTGGCATGCATTCTATGGCACGGAAGGATCGCGTATTGGGAATCAGGGAAGATGTGACGGAATGGCGGGTGGTTCATGAAGAAGAGTGAATTAAATCCTTTGGATTAGCTGCATAGTATTTGTTCCATGAACATGGGAATAGTTGTTGTTCTTGTTGTTGTGGACAAGAGATAGGCCTGTATTGCATATCGGGCCTGTAGGTCGGTCAAATGCTCCGGCGGATGGGTTACGTACATACATATTTGATGGCTAGACTAGACAGGTAGTCAATGCCTCAATGCCTTCTCGAATCACACACGATCGATCGATGTTTGTTCTTCTGGCTTGGTCTCAATAGATCCATATGGCCTTGAATCACATTCCCATATGACAGAATCAGGTTTTCGTCTCTTGGGACACTTCAGAGTGTCTCCGTTTACGAAGCACTAGATAGCATGTCGACTCTAATGGGAAGAGGATCCAAGCAATGGTCTTGTTTCACCACGATCACCACAATCATCCTCATCGTTGTTGTCGTCGTCCTCTTGATCCCGCCCATCGCCACGACCATCCGTAGAAGGCAAATAACCAAACTCCCCCTTCTTCACCGCCCTCACAAACCAAGTACCCCCCTTCTCATCCTTGGCCTCCTTGAAAAACTCTTGATTCTCCTCAAACGAACGCCTCCCCGTCTCCGGACAAAACGCCCACGTCAGTGCCCCCGCCATGAGATTCGTAGCCGCGAAAACCAACAACAAAAAATACTCGAGCGAATTAAATCCAATCGGAGTCAACAACGTGACAGCAAAGTTTGCTAATCCCCATACCACGACACTAATAGCGGCTCCTTGTGCTCGTGCCGTGGAAGGGTAGATTTCAGTGGGGATGAGCCATGGAGGAACAAGCCAGGTTATTCCGAAGATGGATGTTGCGATGTAAAGGAGGATTATACCCGGGATGCCGGGTGGTAAAGGGGAGATGTGGAGGGAAGGGGAGTGGTAGGCGAGGCCGGCGAGAATGGTTAGTAATGTGAATGAGATGGAGAGGGTGGTTGAGCCGAGGAGCATGAGGCGCCGGCGCCCTAGTCGGTCGATGACGAGCCAGGTGATGGTCATGCTGAGGAGGTAGAGGAGGTAGTTTCCCAAAGTGAGGAACTCGGATGTGGTGGTGGAGAAGTGTAGGAGTTGGAAGATTTGAGGGCCTGTGATTCCGTTCAGTTGAGGGAAATGGTACACGTCCAGGCCAGCAACAGAGTAGAAACAGAATAGTGTTTAGGATATGAATGTCAACGACAATGGATAACGTACCATAGACCGAAACTGCCCCATACCCCGTCAAAGCCTGGTTAACCTGTCCCATGACGGTGATGAATGTAGGATGAAACTGAGACCCTGACGGCCACAACATGTCTCCGTAAGAGACAGAACCATCTTTCTGCTCCTGCTCATGCGCATCCGTGAGGTCTGTTATCCTGCTCTCGACCTGGTCTGATCCAAAGGCTCTGGCGATTGCTTTCTTTGCTTTTTCATGCTTGTCGTGCATGACGAGCCAGCGAGGTGTCTCTGGGAGGAGATTAGCTCCCGCGAAGAGGATGGCCGAGTAGGTCTGCATAACGATGATGGGAATTCTCCAAGCCCATTGGGACGATTTGCCCAGTTGGTGTGTGGCTACTAGGTTGACGATGAAGGCCATGTTGAGACCCAGGATGTTGGCTTGGAATTCTTGAGCGAGAGCCACGCCTCGGGCGTCGTCGTTAGATAGTTCGCTGCTGTATACGGGGACGACGGCGTCGATTCCTCCTGTGATATATGTGGTTGGCACGATGTGGTTGGTGGGCAGTTGATTTGGGATGGACGGGGCAAATGTGGGATAAACACTAATGATGTGATATTCAAGGGTTCACTCACCAACTCCCAGACCCATGATGATCCTCCCAGCCAACATTGTACCTAATGAGACCTTGGTATTGTGTCCTAGCTCACCAAGCCCCGCGACAAACATGAGGAGGTTGCCGAAAGTGGCTGTGGTCAGACAGGCGAAGATACCTGGTCGACGACCGTTTCTATCTGCGAACCATGAGGCTACGACTGCCCCTCCAGCACAGCCAATGTAATACACCGAGACAATGACCCCAACGAGCGGCGACTCCTTGGAGATGCCCATGGTCGAGAGATAGGATTGGTTGGTGTTGATGAGAGACATCATACCTATAGAGTGACCGTGGTGGTTAGTTCACTGGAATTTAAGTGGACTTGGTAGATGTTGTATAGGGACAGGACATGGAGTACCTTGATCATAGCCATAGAGAGCAATGGCAGTCGAGCTGAATAGCACGACTTGCACTTGCTTGTCCAGAAGTCGGTGAATCTTGAGACCTCCCATGTCATTGCTGTCTCTGGAGGGAGGGTGTGGGAAAGGGGAGGAGGTGATTTCTTTCCCGTACGTCTTGAAAGAGAGAGAGCATGTAGGCCATGGACTGCGTTGGCTGCATGCTTAATCTTAAGTTAATTGTTTTTGTATATCGTGATGTGGTGACACTGGATTGACCATCCTAAAACCTTGGAAATCATGACGTCCGTTAATCAAGGACAAAAAGCTTCATGATGGCAACCGCATTAGCCGCCGAATTACGATTGGGGGTCTGGATCGAGGCTGGTCCTATATCTTTTCCACCATAGGCTTAATGGCGTTATGAAATAGGCGATAGGTAAGGAATCTTCATATACTTTTAAAGGATAAAATATTGATATTTATTTCCATGTGTCAGGAAGGACGAGGGGAGAACCAAGGAAAGACCGCATGCGATTATTTCCAAAGCAACATTTCTCATTCTTTCATTTCCTTGATATTCGTCTAATTCATGCAGACCCTGGAATCCTAGTCTAGGAGTTTAAATCATCCAAGTCCCATAGTAAAACGTGTATAGTGCGTGCCTTTTCATCATAGCGTGATTCTCATCTAACACATCAACACCTGAACACCTGCGCGTTCCTTAACTGTCCTGTCCATCCAAGGATTATCTTTCACAGCTGGTACTCTTCAAGTCTCGAGCCCCCTGCTCAAAAGTGATTCAAGATCGCATGTCTCTTAACTCGACACTCTCCACCGGGCCGTGGCCGTCCCGCCGTGACCCTTGAACAGCCTGCTGCTCGAAACCATCATCCTCATCCACATCATAGAGCAAGCCGGTTGACTCGAGATTCTCCGCCTCTTCAACAGTCGCCGTGTCTGCATGCTTGGATGACTGCCTGGGTGCCGGATGTGGACTCCTTGAGCGGTTGCCACTAACACGGGCTGGCTTCTCGTCTTTGTCTCGAGCACTTGCCACCCACACCGCGCCGGCCAGAATCAGTACACTTCCAATCCAGCTCATGGTGCCAGGAGTCACGCCAAAGACAAACTTGTCTCCGGCTAATGCAAACAGCATCTGTGTATACACCATGCTGGTTGCTCTTGTCCCGGAAGAGCTCGGCTTGGGCTGACTGGCAGATTTTCGTCCTTGTGAGTCGATCTCGGTACTCAGACGACGGTCTGGAGTCGACGCAGAAGTGGGAATTGTAGTATCGTTAGCCTCAATGTCCCTGAACGGTGGCCTTACACCGCCCGAGTCTCCTTTCAATCGTGCTCCTCCATAGGCCAAGCCGGCGGTCAGCAAAAACTGCATGCAAAATCCACACACCCCCAGGCTCAGAAGTAAAGCCCATTCGGTGATATTGCCAGGGAATCGAAACTTTACATCAGGAAAGACGATCAAGGCAACTAGGGAGACGATTGAGCACCACACACTGAAATAATTGATGCTGATGAATGCGTGGGCACGCTTGCCAATGGCACGAATGCTGGTAAGAGCTCCAGTTGCGCCGAGGACCCCTATCATGGCGATGCCGATGGCTTTGAGGTGCTCCTCTGACGTGGGTGACTGGGGCCCTCCTGAATCTGTCTGAGTCGAGTTTGCTGAGGTGGTGAAGCCGTCTGTGGGCGAAGTTGGAGAAGGAGGAGGTGAAGAAGAAGAAGCGTCCGAGGTGATGGCCTTGAAGATTGAAGCGGGCTGTGCGATGAAGATGACTCCAACCAAACTGACAAAACTCGCCAATTGTTGCTGTTTAGTAAAAGTTTGGCCTGGGATGACAAAGCTGCATAGATAACAGGTCAAGATGGGCCCGAGAAAGGTCAGAACCGTTGCTTCACTGAGTGGAAGGTAGAGCAGACTGAAGTATAGGCCGAAGACGCCAAAGAAGCCGCAGAGCCCTCGAATGACGAGCAGCCAGCGAACCTCGCGAGCTCCAAAGGGGAAATGAGGCACTGCTTTGGTGTAGATGCCGTAGGTGGTGCAAAGAAAGGCGGTGATGGATTGCCGAGCGAACAGGATCTGGAATGGATGCATAGGCTCGCCATGGCCACCAGGAGTCTCGAGTAGCCTGGTGGCGATATTCATACCCGCTCCAAAGATCTGGGAGACTAAGACGAGCATGGCACCATAATTGGCGACATAGAAAGAGTGCAGAGCAGACCGGAGACGTGGACGAGTGGTGAGGGAGGAGGGTGGAGGAGGAGGAGCAGCATCGTGAGAAGCGCTTCGAATCAATGGATGGGAGGTTTGAAACTCGTTGGAATGAATGGATAACTCGGATAGTTCTGAATTGGTACTGTCGAGCGAGGGGCGAGAAGGTGGGTGGAATGCGGGAGTGTCGATGTTGGACTTGTGCGATAATGGAGGGGATTGACTGTTGGAGGGAGTTGAGGGCGATGGAGATTTTGAGCTGGATGCCGAAGAGACGACGTTGGTGTCTATCAAAGTTGATGTTTCAAGACCATCATGAGCGTCGGTAGATTGTTCCGACATAATATGCCATTCCAATGATTGAATTGAGGCTGACTCTTTGGAGGGACAGTGACCGTGCTGACAGACGTCACCCACTTTCCAGTGTTACGAGTGTGTCCGTGCGTGCGTATCGATAACGATGGGAAATCTCGCTTGATTTATGGCTATAAAGGTTAAAAATGGAAGCGAAGCCTTCTTTGAATTCGAAGATGTGGTCAAAGGCCGGAGCGTGCGGAAGAGACAGAATGAAGAAGAAATAATCAAACAATGAGTATACACAAGAAAGATAGAGATGATGATGACCTTAGCGGTTGAACACATGGAGCCCAAGGCCGAGGGGCCCCAAGGCCCAAAGTGTTCGAGGGTCTGGGGATCAAAGGGCGCCGAACCCCCTGGCCGATTGAGAATCGAACTAACCGATTTGTTAATCGACGCCCTCGGTCCACCGAGGCATGGGGATCGGCAGCACCAATAGTCGAAATCGTGCCTATAAACCAATCATAAGGGATGCCAATACTGCCTGGGGCAGAGTCTTGGGAAGGGAAACATTGGTTGGTGCCTGGGGAGGGGGGGGGGTGGGTGACACTGGCACAACTGGCTGACTTCCTTATGCATTCAGAGACATCGGCAAGTCGGCAGCAACCCCAACGACGCCCGAGGATAAGTAGAGGTATGACAGTATGACATCACGTGACAGAATCGTCTCCCACAACATAGTATGCATTATATCTTTGCATGGTAACATATCCTCGTTCACCCGGAGTTGATCCTCCGTTGTAGCCTTCTAGATGGGTATCTAATTGTGTTGGGAATTCTCCTCTGCCTCTCCACGTCTCAATGCCAAGAGGGCTCTTACGTCGGTCGTGTACTGCAATGCCTCTAACATGGGTATCAGATGAAGTAGATCATTGTCCGTAGGATCATTGATCCATCCCTCGATTGGAATTGCATTGTCTGATAGACGCGTGTCAGCACCATAACATTCGTCTCTGCCAGCATGTCACTTACCCTCGTGGAAAATATAACTGACCGGACTATTGTCCAGAATAATGACCTTGCTCAAATCAGGCTCGATGCTGCTCAGATCTTTGATGTATGCTCCGTTACGGAATGTACAGTGCTGACGGTAGTACCGCGCGGCAAAGTATTTGCGTTCGACCTCAAGCCAGTCCACCACTGGATCAGCGTATTCTTGTACCGAGGCTGTAAAGACGACCAACTTGTACCACTTGGACACCTTTCGAAGGAATTCATCGCAGAAGGGCCGTTTGTGGACATAATATAGAATGGGGTGGTGAGCTCCGAGAACAGGGGTTGCCTGGCCGGGCAGAGGCGCAGTCAATGCCACAGGTGCGTTTAACTTGACTTCCACCATATGCCCCGAGGACATGCGCCCACCTTTGGCCAGCGAATGAATCAGGGTTTCGTCGAGGTCGAGGATGAGGGTCTTTTGTTGATAGGACTGTCCCATACGTGACGGCGACCGTGGAATGAGGTTCGAGTATGATGGTTGGCGCCGCGGAGTCAATGGTCGAGGTGGTTGTGGTGCATGTGGATAGCGGGTGATGCGCAGTGAGGAAGATGGCGACGTGGGTGATTTAATATTGTCCACCGTCAAGGGCACGTTGTCAGCCAAAGGACTGGTTGACTTCTTTTGCTTGCGTCTTTTGACTGCCTCACTTTGTTCTTTGATCCTGATCGAAGACCTTCGAGTCTCAGACTCTTCCCGGGGAGCCTCTGATTTTACTTTGGCTCCACTGCCTTGCTTTGTTTTACGAGGATCTGTGTCCGATTCGGAACCCAGCGAAGTAAGCGAGTCGCTGGAGTAAGAATGGTTCAGCTTGATGTGTGCAGATCCAGCCGTTCGCTTCTCTGAGAGTTGTCCATCGTGAGTCGAGGAAGGGACACCAATAGCCGTCCGTGGACCACCCAAGGTCGCGCGATCGCGTGGGGGCGACTGAGGCACCAGACTGAACTTGCCATCTTTGTCTCTAAAGCACTTTGCAATATAAAAGACGGGCGCTCCTATGGCGGCAAGAAGAGCAGTGATAGCATCGGCTATGCTTTTGACGATCCGTCTCCAGCCACTGTCCCATTCAGACAGAGCACTTTGTTCGTCCGCAGCCAGCAAAGGCGCCTTCTCATCATCTTGATCCTCAAACTGCGACTCTTCAGAGGGACTGGTTCTCTTCAAGTCGGATTCACGAGACTGGAGCTTCTCGCTGAGAGTGGGCACATGCTCCGCACTGTATGTTCTTCCTCGGACTGACTCGTCGATAAACTCCTTACTCAACAAATCGCCGGAAGATCTGGACCGCGATCGAGGTGGTGGGGATTGACCTATGACCCGTGAAGAGATGAGGTTGAGGGAATTCATCTCTCTGCACCCAGGTGGTCGGTACAAGGGCGCAGAAGAGAGAAGTGGTTGACGAGGCGAGAGTGAGGTGAGACTGCGGCAGATGAGCCGGTGCGCGATGTGTCAATTCTTGAATTACGATGGCATGGCGAGACGTGAGAGCTAAGAAAGCGGGTTTGAACGAGAGTGGGAGGGGGAGATGAATGACACCGCAGCAGGCGACAGCTTTGCACCGACGCAGCGAGTGGGCACGTCGGTCAAACGAGGAATTCAAATGAACAAAAACAGCTTGAAGATGCAAAGACTGGTAAAGGATTGGTAGTGATGGAGGCGGCAGGAAGCTGGGAGGTGTCAAAATGTGGAGGAAGACGTGGTCGGTGTTCCGGAGTGGTACGAGAGTTTATGACGAGGGCGGGCGTGAGTAGAGAGTGAGTGGGTGTTGAGTGCTGAGTGTTGGGTAAGAAAGTGTGGGTGTGGCCGGGCGCGCTTGTATGTACCTAGGTAGGTACATTAGGTATTCAATATGTTCCGGGCTTGAGAATGGCAGCACGGGCGCTAATTCCGTCCGGAGTCTGCCACCAGCACGCGAATCTTGATGCAATAGCTGGGCAATTTGAACGAGGAACAAGACCACGAGCGACATCAACGCCGAGGGGCTTCCCCCCAGAGTTGACATCAGTAGGCTTGACTTTGGTGTTGGCGGACTGGTTCCGGGTTTCTCGAGAGCCTATGTCATTGAAGTCTTGGGCGATCAGGTGCCTGTAAGGATGCCCGAAGCCCTAACTAGATTTGTCAAGCGTCAAGCAGCTTTTACTCCACAATTCCACCATCCTGCAACCCACTTCTTTGCTTCCACCAAGTCAGGTACCAATCACCACATCTCATATTTCACGACTCCATAAAACGTTCATTTTTCTTTGCCCTGACTGCGGCTTGTAAACACCGAAACCACGATCAGACTCACGGCACCTCTAGAATCGCCATACCAACACTCCATGCATCAATCCACCGCAATTCGATCTTCATTTCCAATAGAATCGATTCGACGTCCCTTGATCCAGCGATAGTCTTGACTGTAACTCTAGATTTCACGAAATCACACCATATATAAAACCTGACCACGAAACCTCTTCCCGGACACTGCCCCTCGAGACTCGCCTGCCTGACGGACGTCGTACGTCGTCATGGCGCCCTCTGCGCCCTCGATCTCTCCAGGCTTTGCCACCTTTCAAACACACCTCTCTACAGAACCTCTCGAGTCTTCAATAGAATACCTGGTTTCGTTGGTCTCCCCCATCTGTCTATCGCTGTTCTGTTCTCTGACTCGTCCATAGTCTCCTCAAACGACGCCAGATCAAAGGTTCTAAACGATGCGCCGTTGCTACCACAATCCTTCTCCTTCGTACCGTCGAACTCACAAAACAAGCCGATTCCGCTCGATTGATCCAGCGGGTGACTGAAGTTGGATTACAGCTCATCGATGCCGCGCCACACGAACCCGCGGTGGGAAATATTGTCCGTCGGGTACTGGGCATCATTCGCGATGAGGATGAAGACGACCAAGCTGCTTCTAGGCTTAACAGCCCTGGTTACGGCAGTGATCCCGCCTCTGAGGCCGTGACACCACTTGAGCAACCCTCTTCGCGCATGATCCCCCATTCAGGCACATTAAGCGCATTCGCAGCCGGCACATCTCCCTCCCCTAGAGTCACATCTGCAAGACCGGCCTTAACGACTACACTCACTGGCGGTCAGGGTCTCACTCGACCAGCGGTCACCTCAATGTTCAGCATCATCTCCCACCCGACCATGCGCTTTGGCGGAATCGATTCTCCTCACAGCAATCGCTCAGGAACCGCAACACCACAAATGACCTCCAGTGGCCACCTATCCAACCTGCGCCCCGAAGTCATCAAAGGTATCAAAGAAATCGTGGACGAGATCTCAGCTGCCGACGACGAAATTTCAGCCGCCGCTCTCGAACAGATCCACCCTCACGAAACAATCTTAACCTACTCTTCCAGCCTGACCGTGCAACGGTTCCTTCTCAAAGCCGCTTCCAAAAGAAAATTCACCTTAATCCATGTTGAAGCATATCCCAACAACCACAATAAGACCCACGCTCAAATCATGGGCAACCAGGAAATATCTTCCCAAGACGAAGACAACCTCCCCAACGATTCATTCTCCAAACCCCTAACCTCGGCGGGCATTCAAGTCATCCTCGTCCCTGACTCCGCCATCTTCGCCGTCATGTCACGCGCCAACAAGGTAATTCTCGACGCTCACGCCGTTCTCACCAATGGCGCCATCGTCGCCACTGCGGGCACTAAATCCGTCATCAAAGCCGCACAATTCCACCGTGTGCCTGTTTTGGTTCTGGCCGCAACATTCAAACTCAGTCCTGTTCACGCATACGACCCTTATACTCTGATGGAATATACAGACGCCAATAAAGTTGTTCCGTACCAGGACGAGGAGTTGAGGAGTGGTTTGGTTCAAGGGCCAAGAAATCCTTTGTTTGATTTCGTCGAGCCAGGTCAGGTTGATTTGTTCGTGACGAATCAAGTTCCGGCGGTGGTTTCGAGCGGATATCTTTATCGGGTTGTGCGCGACCAATATCATGATGAAGATGTGGATTTGAGACAACATCATCATGTAGAGTAGATCATGAATCATGAGTCATTGATAGATATAAAAGAAACGAAATGAAGAAATATCTGATTTTGAATTATGAGGGAGTCTTGTTTGAATCTTCTTGTATATCATGTTCAAATCTAAGGATATGGATGGATATAGATGCAAGTCATGGGGAGTAGTTCATGAGCAGGAATATCTTTTTCTATACACCACACCACACGACCATGGCAAAATATGACAGATTTTGGTTCTTATTTTACAGCTAAGCCGCGGTACACAAGTAGGTATGTATATCAACTAGAGGGTATTGTGACATAGGGTTCGGGATCGAGATCAAGATGGAGACCCGCTGTACGGTAGTCAAGGCCTGATCCAATCCCAAGCCCGCAAGTACTAGATCTTTCTTTTCTTTTCTTTCCTTCCCTTTCTCAAGAAGAAGAAGAAGACAACGAATTCATCCGATCCAACCTCCTCTTATACGCCGCTCTACGCGCCTTCCGACTTCCGCCCACACGCAAGCCCGAGATTTTCCTCTCCGCGGCATATTTCAAAGCCTCCCGATCCACCGTCTCCGGCACGGTTGGAATATCCTCCCACGCATCATCATCCTCATCAGCCGCATCCTCATCCCACTCCTCATCCTTTTCATTCTGATCTTTCAAGCTTCCATATTTATCTTTGCCGTAGCGAAGAACATCCGGTTTCGTCGCCGTGGCCGGCCGATCAAGTGTACCAGCGTTCTTGTGTGTTGCAAAGTCTTTGACTGCTTGTTCGAGGACATCGATACCGTCGGGCCGGAAACGAGTGACTTTGCGCACGTTGGCGGCGGTCATTTCGCGCATGGGCATTTCTAACGCTTGTTCCCGTGCGATGGCTCGGACGGTCATGTCGAAGCGGATGTCGCGGGGTCCGTCGACGAGGCAGAGGATGGCGGACGGGGCGTTGTCTTTCTCGGTGGGTTCTTGTTTCAGAACCCGTGTGTATCCTCCGGGACGGGATTCGTAGCGTAATCGGAGGGGACCGAAGAGTTTGTCCATGTGTTTGTGTGGTTCCTGTGAGGGTGAGAAATCCTTGGGTCAGCGTGCGTTGCGGTCGAGCGACTCGGAGCAAGGGGGTTTTGTTCTGGGTTTTGTCTTACATAGAAAATCTGCTGTGCTTTGTTTTTGGCCGCGCCGGTGTTTTTCTTCCCCAGGGTAATCAGCTTCTCCGCTAGTCGTTGTGCTTCTTTGGCTTTGGCAAATGATGTCGAGATCGCTTCGTGTTCAATCAGCGCCGTTACCAGGTTGCGGAGCAGAGCCTGTCGGTGGGCTGATGACCGTGACAAGTGCCGATATTTGATCGCCATTGTCTATATGTTTGAGGATAGAAGAGGGTTGATAGTAGTGAGGTAAGGGAAGGAGAATGTTGAAGATGAAGGCGGGTGAACTTCGTGCGCCTCTTCCTCTGCGTTGCACTGTGATGAACAGGTGTTTGAATTGGATCAAGACCACACAGCTAATCCCTAGGTTGATCTCGATCCTGCAGCCAGCTCCAGGTCTCGAGGTTCAACAATGCAGGAGGTAGGTCGTGCTAATTTGCTCGACGCCCTAGCTCACAAAGGGTTGCTGGTTGTGACAGAAGAAATGCTGAGATGCCGTGGCGTCAAGGTCCCTGAGCTGGGAGATACTGAGACTCAGATAGTAGAGGCAGAAGTGGAAGGATTGAGAGTGGTGAGTTCAAGGTCTCCCAAATTGGTCGTGTCAATTTTTGGACAACTTCGCAGCTTTTCGGGCTGGTGTTGGGTTTCCTCCAATCATATTGCTCCCCACTCGGAACGATTACCAGGAAGGGATCTCATAAAACCACATCTGATAGATCATTAGGATACCATACTCACCCCCAGTTCTTCTACCACGATTGCTCTCAATCCGTTCTCTGAAAATAAAAGGCAAGAAGTTAGAATATCCTTATCATATTACTCTAACACCACACTGTCTTTTAAATGCCCTGGGTATCATGATCTACTACGTCTCGTTACCAGAAATTTGCTGTGCGCCGTCCATCATCTTGTGATGAGATTAGAATCCCTTGCAGGCCATGCATGTAGCCTTCTCTGTGTGCAACCGAAATGACAGACTCCGTCTTTGCTTTCCAGTTGCTGATGTCTCCAAGAAGATGCTTCCAGAAGATGCTGTTTCCCTCATCCTGCTTCAAATGCATAGCGCCATTCTCAAACACGAATCACCTTGTTGAACTCCTCAACTTTTCGTTTGCACTTGCTTGCATCCGGCGCATGGCCTCACGATGAAGGTCTTGCATATCCGGTCTTCTCATGACTTGATCGATGGCGTATTGCTTTCTTTGCTGTGCCGTCTGATCATATTCCTGCTGAATCTTTTGATTCTCCTTATCTGCCCGCATCTGCGCTCGGCTCATGTCCATGGCTTTGCTCATAAGATTGCTGCTCGATGCTCCTTGTTGCTGTGACAGTCGCCAGTCCGCCAACAATGATTTTCGTTTCTGGGCTTCGTTCGCTAGATTTCTTTCCGCGGGGAGGCGCGAGTTGTACGAGTCACGACGAACCCCTTGCACTAGTGATGAGGATTGAAGGTTCTCCTGGCTCGTCGTCCTATACTGAGAACCGTCATAGGCGCCGCTGAGTCGTACATTATTGCCTAGATGTGCACTGTGCGGACGGCCGAAGCTCGTCAAGGGAAGTGATCCAGCGGAAGAATGTCGCTTGGGCAGCATGTAAGGTGAAGTAGATGACCGTCGATTAAATCCTCTGGGTGCCGTGAACTCGGTGGGTACATTCTCATCAATCGGTGTCGTCACTAGCGATGTCGTAGAGCCCGGATGGAAGCTTGTTCGGCTGCCTCGGTGACCTGGTAGTTTAAGCGATTGCATCGAATTTGGTCGACTTGGTGCCTTGGTCACACTTCGACGTGCTTCTGCCCTTGGAAGGGACCGCTGACTTGTTGTGGGTTGCACGGCTATGCCAACCCCGGATCCTCCGGCTGTGACAGTAGATGGCAGTGGTTCTGCCGGAGGCACATCGACCGCAGGTTGGTTCTCGTCAATTCTCGACCCTGATGGCGCTGTCGCGTTTGCCAGCTGGGTCGGCGCTTCCACATCACTAGCCTGGATTGTCTCTGGCTCCTCATACAAGGGCACGTCTGCTTCTGCGATGTGCTTCGCCCATTCGTTGGTCCTATAAGACAAAACGACATTTGACAAGTGTGTGGGCACTTGCGAAAGCGCATCAGCGGTCAGGATTTCCGAAGTACTCTGGCTTTCATTCGAAAGCTGTGATTGTGGACCATCTTTCTGGATCACATCTGACCCTGTTGCCTTCTCTCCCGCTTGGGAGGAACTGGTGGCTGGTTCCGATTCCGGCCCTAATACGTCCGAGGAGAATGTGTCTGTTCCCTTGTTCGACTCCCGCGTTTCACCTTCGCTTGAGGCCGGCGGGGTAACCACAATTGCTAGTCCAGAGGTTGTCGTCTCCTCTTGGTCCGCTAATCCGGCTGCTAGAACACTTTCATCCTCTTCATCCATAGTAGCTGCCACCGATGATGCACGACTGTATGGACGCTCACTCTCGATCAACTGTTCTCGGGAGTCAGATGCATCATCAGCCACGTAAGGCGGGGATAGATGTGCCGATAGCCTCTTCAATGATTGTTGAGACTTGCGTCTCAAGGTGGAAACATTGCCATTATGGCTGTCTTCTGCTTGGGCCGACTTCGACTGCGTATGGTTGCAGACTGCACCAGAAGCATCGTTGTGTGCCTGGCTTCTCCGCTGTACACTCCTCCTATCTTCGGATGTCTCTTCTACTCGTTCCAGTGCGCGAAGAGCTCTTTGATGATGTTGGGTTTCCGCCACTGTCCTGGGATCTTCTTCGACTTCTTCGATAATGTCGATTGTTGTGGTGCTCTGGTGCTTCCTTTTCATCGAATAGGTAGAAGGAACCCGACTTGGGCCAAGGGCATTCATCTCCAGGTCTCTTGCCTGCGGTGAATCGTGGCCTACACCCGAGACTTCCAGCACGGAGACTGAAGAATAACGCTTATCCAATGGTGCATTCTTCCACATGATGGTATTTCGTTGACTTTGCAGCCTATCGCCGTGTAAGCGTTCCCACTGCAATTTTTCACGGTCGTTGTGTCTTTGTAGATGTCGGCCCAACACAGCCCCAATGGCTTCGCTCTGTCTGGCATTTTCCGCCTCCTGAGCCTCAGTCTCTTTCTCTTTGGAACGAACGACCTTCCACAATTTGATCTGCGAAAGGATGCCAATGATGGTACCAATCACAATGACGACAATTTCCACCCGCATGCCCCTCGTCAAGGGATATGTCTCAACATCGAGGGCAAAGAGGTTGTCATTCAATTCCCAGAGGTAGAACCAAAACTCCTTCATTCCAACCCTCGTGAAGCAGTCGATTCCGAGGGTGAAGGCTGTGGCGCCGCTGAATGCGGTTGAGCCAATCAAGGCGTATGGGCGGGTGTATGAGGTGAAGGAAAGGGCCCAGGCAACAAAGCAAAAGATGCCAATAAAAGCACCTTTCCCCCCCTGGCTTTGGATCAAGCCTCCAGGGCGGAGGGTGAGCAACCACATGCTCAAGGTGAAGCCGCCCAATAAGCAACCAAGTCCTTCAGTAAATTCCTTGAAGACGAGAGCGCCGGCACCAAACACAGCCCCTGTCATGACAATTGCGACAAAGAAGCCACCTTGTATAGCATCGCTGACTGGGGGCTTCATGACATAATCCACTAGCGCAGTGGTTGCAATACTGGCCAAGAAGCCGCTGGACAGGAAAATCTGTAGCCACCTGCTCTTGACTCCGACCAGAGCATACACGCCTCCCAAGGCGATGAGTAATACGCCAGCAATTCCCAGAGCTGGTGTGATCCTCGGTTCCAATGGCAATGTATTGTTGTCCTGACCTGGACCCTCTTCTCGTGTCTCAGTGGACGATGCAGCACCCGCAGACAGGGATCGCGAGGCTGTTGACTGAGCCGCAGAGGGTGGGGCTATACTTGAAGCAGACGTTTGTGTTGATGAAGTCTCATCGTTACCCTGGGTAGTGGTAGCAGTTGGCGAAGCTGAAGAAACCGTGGAAGGAGCCGGGGTATTTGAGGTCAAGTCGGGGAATTCAGAGTCGGAGCTGACATTCTGTCGTCGCCGCAATGCTGAGCCATCCTGAGCAGCCGAGAGGCCGGGCAATGCGGCTGTCAGGAAGGAGAGTGCGACGATATAATATGGATGCATCTTCAAGTGTGGACGTTATGATGGAGAAGGTTGAGACAGCGCTCCCCACGCTGGTCGTCTGGCCGTTTTCAGGACATGAACAGGCCTGCCAAAGGTTACGCCCTGACGTCAAAGCAAGCAGGACTCGGAAGAAGGGGAGCTTCAATCGGAGAGAATAACGGCTTCACTTGAGAAGATGTATGGATACTGCGGATCAAAGAAAACAGGGAAATGCCGCAACGGGAGGATGAGGGTCATCACCTTGCGTGTACAAGGTGACGCTATCCACACTCATGGGTAGGAAAGCGTCCTTACCTCTCGTACCTCCTCTCATTGTGCGAGCGAGGCGATTTTTGAGTTGATGCATCAAGTGGGTCGGGCGTTTGGGCGACGATGAAGGCCAGACGAGGCAATGCAACCAGGATCGCTCTGCAAGATTGGTGATGAGACAAGCCACCAGCACCCTAGACTTACCTTTTGGGACATGATGACCCTGAAGTTTGGATCGTAGAGTTGAAGCGAGGTCGTGGTTACTCGGTAGAACAACTTTCGAGTTAAGTGGACTGAGAATATGTGGGTTAGTTTCCGTGGAGGAGAGAGACTAGATGGTCGAGCTAGCCAGGGGATGGGTAAGGTCAGAGCAGGGGTTTCAGGAGGGTTTGATTGACAATTGGCCTGAATCTTTTTACCGAAAGGCCATGCTGTGCCAATCTGCGGGAACGTGTGCTGCGGTGATTGAATCCGAACCACGGGATCTGCTGGTGCTTTGTTTATTTTTAACCCACATGTGCGAGGTCGTCTTCTTGGACTACGGACGAGATGAGGGCGAAGGAGTCGGTGAGGAAGAGAGGGCTCCAAGATCAGTGGTCATGACTCTGGCAAGTGAACAGTGGCCAGTAACAAAGACTGACCAAGGTGATCCTGATGGGGGCTGAGATGGGTCGCACCAAAGGATACGAGAGGAGGGAGGAGAATCATGAGGTGATGAGAAACCAGGTTTCGCTTGATGAAGCCGAGATGGGCATGAGTGAGAATTGGTTGGTGGAGGAGAGATTCTGGGGATCAAGTGGACGAGCTTTAAATTTGGCTGGCGTGGCGGCTTGGGTACTGCCGCCGGGAGCTATTAGCGGGGCAAATAGGCAAGCTCCAGTTGGGGACCGTTAGGCTCTTGGGCGCCTCAGGCTGTCCAGGCGCTGGAGGGCTCAAACTTTGGAGCGACATCCACTCTTTTACTACGGAGTACTTGCAAAGCCCCCTCGGCCCTTAACTGGTGTTGTTCCAACCCCCAACGAGGCTGAAGTGGCTTGAGAACTCACCGTCAGAACGCCCAAGGGTTCACCTATGGCTACAATCTCAGTGCTGTATGGTTCCTATCATTGTCCGACCTTTGACGTCAAAGTTTGGAAACGTGGCAACGCATCACTCATGCATATACTTAATTTTCCCCTTTTGTCTGATTGCTTACTCGTTCTAGTCGAGCTCGCCCATAAACACGAGCTTCCAAGGCTGAGGTTCACTGGTTCAGTACTGTAGTTTCCGAGTGCTAGCTACCTTACCACTTATTACCTACGAGTAGCTCCATTAAAGGCCAGGGGCCGAGGGGCCGGCCCGGGACAGCAGTTCCGCCCTGGCAAATCCAATCTTCCAGGGGTCCTTGGACATCAATAGTGATCACCATTTCGTCCCAGGAAAAGACTCCTCGAGATGGAGTCCTGGAGTCAATAGTACTCCGTAGTGTCATCAGCCACCTCCAGGCTCCAGTTCACTGATGCAGATCACGGATGCATGTCTCCTTGCTAGCCTTGCCTCTTGACTCAAAAACTTGTAGCGAAACCTCGCACTGGTGTGTGCATGACATGTTATCAGCTCTATCGATATCGCCTATTCATTGCGTGCGAATTCGAGAACATGAAATCATTCCGTCTCTGGTTGGTTCGAGGCGCGTCTCGCGTTTGATCCTGCCCGAAATTATTTGAGATGACAACTCCAAGACTACTCGTTACTCTGAATTGTTTATTGTATGAGATTTCGAGTGCCCCTGTCTGATCACAATGGGTCTCTTGTCCTTGACATCAATGTGTGAGAAGGTATCGCACGTCCATCATCTGGTTCGACCTCGCATTCGCTCGCAGCCACGACATAGGATATCACTGTATCATGTCTGGAAACGAGGTCGACCTATTTCGGCTAAAAATCCTTTGACCCAATAATTTCCAAATTGAATATGACCTATCAAGTATGTAGATCCTAGGAAGGCTCTGATATTTCGATCCGCAGTTTGACACAATCGTGCTTCAAAAGGACAGCTTCTCGGTAGTCGTGAGGTCAGTAAAGGGGTCAAAGGCTCAAAGGTGCGGGCAGTAGACACCTATAGAATTCCTCGATCGAGACCTCGTCACCACTCGCCAAAGCTAAGAGCTCGGCATCGCCAATCATTTCTTGCCAGGTCATCAGCCTTATGTTCGGTCTAGGTGCTGGTAACGAAGCCTCAGAAGCTCCCGACTACTGGAGCGTATGCTGCCGATCCCAACCCACATAGGTTGAATGGATAGTCAAAAGTCAATTTTTCTATTTGACATACAGGCGCTATCATATGCTCACGGACCGTCTCGTTTTACGGCGGTGAATGACAGTAGAGTTACATGCGACGGAAGACGAACTGCTCCCATCTTCATCGTGGATATCAATATTTTTTCTCTCTTCCTCGATACCCGAACCATCGTACCGACCTGGTGGCATGGAGCCCTGAGAGCCATAACCTTCGAATTCCTCCAAAATTCCCACGTGGCGAACAACAGTAGGGTCAATCTCATTGCGAAACACTAGCCCATTGTCGGGCTCTTTCCAACCATATTTGATCCGAACTTCTGACAGCTCTTGGGCAATCTCTTCACCAGTCAGTAGACAGCCATTCTCCCCAAGCTTGGCCACAATGGGACCGAGGAGCTTGGCGGTGCTGAGACAACTCGCATCACGAATAATGGACGAGTTGCCCCAGAGTATCACACAGACGAGGACCATCAGATGGATGAATGGGACCACTCCGAGGATTGCAGCCGACCATCGCCATTGGATATCGACATTCTGTGCCGGAACCGGATACCAGCCAGACACATTACTGCGAGGCCCATTGTAGTCGAACGCCGCCACCGCCCCAATACTGTATTCCATAATGTTCTTGCCCACCCTGTCCGCATCCGAAGGCGAATTCGGGCTCCACCACGAGTCGGTTGTATACCGCACATATTGGTACTGATCACCCGGCGTGTAGTTGAACCCCGTCCAGCCAATACTGCCCGCCAAGATACGGGCCTGTGTCTCGGGGATTTGATATAGTTCTTCTGTTGCGTTGCCTATGAGATATTCTTGGATTCCGAGCATCGGCGTCATGGTATTCTGGCATTTGAAAAAGGATGGCTTGGGTATAGTATCACCGTTGGAGCTCTGCAGGACCCAGATCTCGGCGCAACGCGGTCCACACGTTACGTTGAGAATTCCAACATATGTCGTGGCACCTAGCCCAGTCCGTACCACGTCAAGTGTCTGCCGTTGATCGTCTTCGTCAAGATATGTGAATATGGAGCTACTTCCGTTCCCGCCTTCCAAAATAGGAAGAGAAATACAGCTTGCATTCACCGAAACATTTCGATGTGAGAGCAGGCTAATATCGGGCCGCTGGATGTTCAAATCTTGAAAAATGTAGGTCATAGTCGTATATTCTTCATTAGCGTAGATGGTCGGGGTCCCTGGCTTGCCGTAGCTGGGAATATTGCCTTGGCCTGGCGGCGGAATGTCCACATAAAGATAATCCTGCCCCTGAATGCCGTAGGAGTTGGCCGAGCCGAACTGGGCGCTCATAGAGGATGTTTCCGATCCCCAGACGTCACGGATGATGGTGAAGTTGGCGATGCTGATCTCGCCGAACTTGCGGGCTGGATAACTGGACGTATCAAGGTTGTATGTCAGCCCCAGCAACGCGATCAGAACCTGCAACACCACATTGACTGCAATCCAGGTCAGACACAAGACCTGGGTTTTGTTCAGCCAGAGCCACGGCTGCCCTTTCGTCCTGGCGACGTAGGCCAGCCGAATAACTTTGCGGAGACTCTCGCAGTGCATGATGAGGTCAAACTCGTTGAGACCGCGGTAAGTGGTGCTGAGAATCCTCCAGCGCAACAACATGGCCATCTCTCGGAACGAACTAGTGAGGTTATTACCCAGAAACATGGACAGGAGGACGATCAGGGCGTTGAACGCCTTGATCTGTGGCACCGTCATGAAGAGCAGACGGCCAAATATGCCCAGACATGCTGCCAGCAGACCGCATAGAAGTACGGTGATAAACCACTGTCGAAACCCTTGAGCGAACAGTCGCCATCGCTGTCGGTGTGGCTTGAACTCTCTGACTGTCCGTGAGGCAGTGAATTGGTCTGCTGAGACTGAATGTCGATATGGCTGCCGAAGTGATGGCAAGTCTCGCCGGCTCCGGACTGAAGTGAGCGTGTTGGTGAAGCTCAGAGGCGATTGCAGGTTATCAATTACCGGCGAGAAATCGGACTTCTCCATGGGCTAGTCGGATCGGGGTCGACAATTGAACTGCATCATTAGTGGAATGAATACCTGGTACGTTCAGGAAGATACGAGTTTTCGTTAGGTGTCGCTTTGGAGAAGAAGCTGAAATAAACGTCGTGGTCCTTTGAGCGCCATTTTGTTGTGGCGTTGAGCCGGCTTGTGATGGCCATGGCGTCCCGCCTGGCGAGCAACCATCGAATTGGGTTCGATCGAGAGTTCATGGTTTCAGGTTCCAGACTTGATGGCGTTCAGCACTGACCATCAGCATGGATCGGGATTCGACGGCCAGATTTTCTTGTCTTTGATGGTGCCAAGATGGGGTGTGGTGGGATTGGACAGCAGCGCTTTGCAATAGCGGCGGTAGCACAAAATGCTTGACTGTCATGCCAAAGCCAAGATGAGTTTAAAAATTGCACCGAACTCACACCCGATTCGGAAGAGGTGATGGGCGCCTGGTGGCAACTTCGTAGCCCCCCTCGGCCCCCCCCTGACGGGCTTGACTAGGTACGGATAGGGAGTATTCGCACAAGGACGATTTACTACCTAAACTGTGGCTCACCAGCCATGTGAATCAAAAGCCCCTACACGAATTTGGCATAAGCTTTTATTAGGGGTTGCTAATGATGAATTCAAGGACTCTTAACGTCCTGGAGCGCCGATTAGAAAGGTTAGCTCATCGACTTCAAACAAGAGTACCATTCTAAGGCACCTTGACCTAACATCTATTTTAGATTTATGTATAAAACTAAAATAATACTAACCTGGTGGAAAAGCTATCCAGCAACAACGAGACTCATATAGACAAGGTGAGCGAGATGAGTGCGAAGGTGAGAGGGGGATGAGTGCTTTTCAAAGCGGCGCGGCTTATGTGACTAACGTCCTCATCGTGATGTCCGCGGTCCTTCGATTCAATATTAGAGTGAATGATATACTGATATACTATGTGCAGACAGGGAATTGCTCAATATTCCCTCAGAGCACAACATCATGTACTTTTGGACTGCACCACAGACAATATCTCAGTCTCAAAAACGGGCCCACTGTACACTTTCCTTCCGTAGAAAAAGTAAAAGCAAGCACCTGCAAGAACCCAGCCAGCAAGCACCACAGTGCTATAATTCATGTTTTCAGCCGTCACTGGTTGAAAGTTGGGAAATGTACTGAAAATTAT
Source organism: Exophiala mesophila (assembly GCF_000836275.1). Classification (NCBI taxonomy): domain Eukaryota; kingdom Fungi; phylum Ascomycota; class Eurotiomycetes; order Chaetothyriales; family Herpotrichiellaceae; genus Exophiala; species Exophiala mesophila. The sequence goes on from NW_015622507.1 coordinate 1,937,105, forward strand.
GGCGAATATGAGCCAGAGGCACGCAATAACGTTAGCCACGACTCCACCAATTTTCCCGAGCCTGAATGGTCCGTACTGGCTGGGTGCGAGACTTTTCCGTCCACAAAACAGCATGTAGGCAATTGGAAGTATGTACGAGAGATACATCCCAATGATGGCCATGGATAAAATCGCGTTGAACGCCGTTGTGTTCCCGAGGTAAATAAACCCGAGAAGGGCTTGTAGGATAGCAACCAGGACCACCATCCGAATCGGGACTTCCAATTTGGGGTCGACGTGGGAGAAGAACTTTGAGAACGGTGCCGCATCGTCTCTTGCAAATGCCCAAAACGTTCGACTTGTCGAGGTCAAGCCGGCGGCATTGGCGGCTGTGGCAATGAGACAGATGATCAGGGTCATAATGGTGGCTGCTGCCGACGACTTAGTGACGTTGAGGAACAGCTGCATGAAGGGAAATCCAGTTGGTGTTTCTAAAAGAGTGGTCAGGTCTCCGAGAGAAAATAAGAGCACCAGACAATAGATGAAGCCAATGATGCCATTAGCGACGATTGAGCCAACCATGGCCAAAGGCACGTTCCTCGATGGCGATGGTAATTCTTCTGAAAGATGGGCGGCAGCGTCATAACTAAGCCAGATATTAGTGTTTGGGCACTACCGAAGTGTTCAGAGAAGATGTGTACTGACCCAAGGAAGGGGTAAACCGAGCTCAAGAGACCAACGAGCCAGGCAATCCCATCACTACTCCAGCCACTAGAATTGGAGACTTCGACAAAAACATAGTGTGCTGAATGCTTGTCCGACATGACCCCGACGACGACCGTGACAACGATGAAACCGACGATGTGCAGCACTCCAGAGGCTAGATTGGTGTGGGGGAGAATTCTCATGCCCCATATGTTAACGGCCGTGCTGTAGGCGATGACAAGCCAATAGAAGAGCATTCCCTGCCATCTTTGAGGTACATATGTGTCTGGGTGATTGAGAGTAATAAGTGCCTGAAATTGAAGACCTCCTGCGAAAGCAGCAGAAGCGGTCAGGACGATTTGGCCGCCAATTGAGATCCAGCCAGTGAACCAAGATGCAACCACTCGTGACTTTGGCGGGGAGAGAACCGCCACCCAATGATACTGTCCTCCAGCGGTTGGCCAGATGGAAGCAATCTCTCCGAGGCTTATGCCAACGGCGACGGTACCCAGGAAGGAAATGATGCTGAAAGAGAAGATGAGAAAGGGGAGGACGACGAGATTATACGGAATGGTGCTCACTAGTTGTAGAAAAGACAAGGGGCGCCTCCGCTGATCAAAGCTGGGGCAACCACAGTGGAGAGAGCCTCCCAAGTAGCCATCAAGCAAAGGCACAAGGATCCTAGCGACCAGATGGAGAATTCTCTTCTCAACTCTTGTTTGTGACCGAGAGCAGCTAGGAGTTGCTCGTCGTCGAGCGCTTGCCTCTGTATTGGCGCCACTGGGGTCGGCATATCCTCAGAGCCATGGTATTCCTTGACTTTGGTGTCAGCCATCATGGTAGAGTATGTATTGATTCTTGGGGAGGCAATCAGGAATCGACTGACAAGATGGCGGTGAACCAGCCAGGAAATCGTGAAATATAAAGCCCTTGAATGACACGAATCCCGGCCCTTTCAACGTTGCAATGGATTTGGTCCTTCTCTGGGGCTCGACGCATCCATTTTGGAAGTCTAATCAAAGATTCCCCGGATTCCTGGTTTGCTCGTTCGCTATGATAGGCCAAAGACGGTCGAGGAGTTACTGGAAAACGTGGCTCTTCTGGGTAGAGTTCCAGGCTATGACGACCCCGACAGGACCACAATCTGGAAAGGATAGTTCAAGCAAGTGCTATTGACGGTGTGGGAGCGGAAGCCTGGATGCTAACTTGGAGTGCCACGAGTGCTTGTGAACAATGAAGGAATCTGGGGTAAGCGGCAAGATTCCGTTCAGAAGGGCAAAGTAGCCAATGAGAACAAATTGTTAAGGAGTGTGCAGAGGGGCAAGTCCCGTCTTCTGTTGCCCGAATGGGAAGATCCTCGACCTTTATTCCGCCAAGGGCATGGATTAGGACAGTAAGTAGTGACTCGGAGAATGATGATCGCCCGAAAATAAGACTCGCGCGTTGATTGTGTTGATTGTGTTAATTGTGTTGAAGAGGACGAGAGAAGTCGACGTTGAATGAAGCTTAAGCCTTTGGGAGGGGAAGGCGCGGCCGTGGTTCCTTCCCATTGTGAATGTCTCCTATCTACAGGTCGTTCCTTCCTTTGCGCATGTCTGGAAGGAGCGTTCCTCAAATGTCCTCGGCCTCACAACGTTGGTATCATTCTAAGTGCTAGTAGCTTTCGACACTCTCTTTACGGCATTCTTTTTAGTAATACGCGTGGCCTGTAGACAGTGCTCGATAACCATATGAAATTGTTGTGTCTGTTATCTGCATGAGCACCACCGGTTGCTAGCGGCTCAAGTTGGTCAAACAGAGACATATGCGCACTTCTCCATGTCGAAGGCGTGTAGACCAACCAGAGCGATCCAGTCACGTGATTTGGCTAAACTTCATCAAGTATCTCCAACCGACCAGAGCTTCAGTCAGCGAGTTGACGCCGAGATTCTTCAAGACAGGACTCCTCACCCACTCCTCCGAGGGTCGCAACAATATCTCATTGGTCGCTTTGTGACAGATGCTCTACTCCAATACGTGTTTGATTCGCTGCTATGGCCACCATCAGCATCAGTATTGCTTGTTCCTCTGAAACAGGTAAGTGAGATGAACCTATATAAATGATGATCATCCGTATGTTCCAAGCATCTTGATATCTATCTTCCATTCTTTACCTACCATCTTGCTTGCTGTCCTATCGTCATGGCTCCTCACCCTCTTGACATTCTTACTGCTAGTGAGACCAACACGGCTCGCGATATCGTTGCTGGTCTTCACCCCAACAATGTGATCAACTTTCGTGAGATCTATTTGGAAGAACCTCCTAAGAAGCAATTGATCGAGTTCTTGACCGCGGAGCATGCTGGAAAGGATGCTCCTCGCCCTGCCCGGACAGCTCTAGTCCAATATGATACCATTGGAAAAGATGGCGTCCCACTCTTTAACGAAGCCGTGGTCGACCTAGAGAAGGGAACACGAGTCAAGCACGCCACAGTTGATGACAAGGTTCATCATGCTGGTTTGACACTGTAAGTCGCCCTTGAGTCATCACTCAGCATTTTCTTACCCTCCTCCAGTGCCGAGTTTGGCACCCTTGTGGATGTATGTTACGCATCTCAGGAGTTCAAAGACGTAATCGCCGAGTTTGAACTGCCAGAGGGCTTCGAAGTTATTGTTGAACCATGGCCATACGGTGGTCCCCTCCCCGAGGAAGAAAATCGAAGATACTTCCAAGGATTGTGCTTTGCCCGCGACACTCGTTCAGGCAATGCCGACTCAAATTTTTATGCTTATCCTTTACCTTTCATCCCGGTTATGGATGCCGCCATGAAGAAACTTATCAGGATTGATCGTCTCGCAACAGGAGGCAAAGGTGATGCTCTCAATGCAAAGACCCACTCCAAAAAAATCATCGACCACTGCAAAACTTCCGAATACGTCCCAGAGTTGCTCCCCAACGGTACTCGACAAGACCTCAAGGCGCTCAATGTATCACAGCCCGACGGTCCCTCTTTTTCCGTAGACGGCTCTTTGATCGAATGGCAAAATTGGCGATTTCGCGTTGGCTTCAATCCGCGAGAAGGTGCAACGATTCATGATGTCTACTACGGGGGACGGAGCGTCATGTACCGCATGGGTATCAGCGAAATGGTATGCGAACAATCAACCATGATGACCATGAGATACTAATCGTATTGTTAGACCGTTCCTTATGCGGATCCTAGAAGCGTCTTCCCTCGAAAGCAGGCCTTTGACTTCGGTGACGGTGGCGCCGGAAATTGCGCCAACAACTTGTCTTTGGGCTGCGACTGTTTGGGTGTGATCAAGGTAAGTTTTGGTCGATGTGCAAGTCTGTCCCAAGACATCATTTGCTGACATTTTCTTTTCGTAGTACTTCGACGGTGTCAAGATCGGCCCAGATGGCACCGCACAGCCATCACCAAACGTCGTTTGTCTCCATGAACAAGACAATGGCATTGGCTGGAAACATACCAACTGGCGGACTGGTCGAGCAGTCGTCACTCGGTCTCGCGAGTTGGTCGTCCAGTTCATCATCACCCTTGCAAATTACGAATACGTATTCGCCTACAAGTTTGACCAGGCTGGCGGAATCAACATCGAGACACGAGCAACAGGCATCGTCTCCGTTGTGAACATCGACCCCGGAAAGACCAGTTCGTATGGTAACGTTGTCTCCCCGGGTGTCCTGGCTCAGAATCATCAACACGTCTTCTGTGTTCGTATCGACCCTGCCATCGACGGCTACAACAACACTGTCATTGCGGAGGAATCCCACCCAGCCCCAATTAGCAAAGAGACCAACCCCTATGGCAATTACTACGAGATTCGGCAAAAGGTCATCGATAAGAGTCAGTGGCTCGATGCCGCACCTCAGCATAATCGCATCATCAAGATTGTCAACAAGAACAAGAAAAACCCAATTAGTGGCAAGCCCGTTGGCTATAAATTCACCCCTTCTCCAACACAACTTCTCCTGGCCGACCCAACATCAATTCAAGCCCGCCGAGCTCTTTTCGCTCAACATCATCTCTGGGTGACCAAACACGTCGATGGTGAACACTACGCCGCCGGCCGCTATACGCTACAAAGCCGCGATGAAGTGGGTGGCGTGGCCGACGCAATCAAGCGTAATGAAGACGTCGACGACGAAGACGTTGTCCTCTGGTCCGTATTTGGCCTCACACACAACCCAAGAGTCGAGGATTGGCCTGTCATGTAAGTTGCATTGCATCCCTTCCATTCCAAGTCCCTATTCCAAGGTAGGCGTCTCTAACACGATGTCAATTTTCTCACAGGCCTGTCGAAATCCACCAAATCCACATCAAACCGGTTGATTTCTTCTCGGAGAACCCAGCCATCGACGTCCCCTCCAATAAGAATCTAGCCTCTGTTCTCACCGAAGGCCGTGGCAAGCCTGCTCCCAATGGCCACACGAACGGCCACACCAATGGAGTCACCAATGGCACTGGTGCGTGCTGTGAGTCGTAAAAATGGGTACAGATGATAGAGGATGGATCATGAACATAATACTTCTTCTTGCGAAATGTATGGTGAATTGCATGCATCATCTACGAATATAGTTAGCTTTTGTATAGCCTTTGTCTCTCCTCCCTGCTCGCTCTCGTGGGGATTCTTGTGATCTATTCGTTCTTCATGTCAGATAAGCTACAACCCGCTCATTCGTTCGACTGGCTCTGCGCCCAACGACGAAAGCCACAAAACAAAACGAAGAACGTGTTTCTAGTCATATCTTTCAATTTCATCGGTATGAATCCACACCTCATACCCCCGAGTGATACACCATTGGCCACCTAGGTACCTTACGCATACTTGCGACTATGAAGGGCAGTCAAACCTTGGACAGGCTACGACGAGCTACAGGCCAATTTAATCTGCATGGCTTTTTTGATTCCACTTTTTCTTTTACACCTTGATTATAAGGCTGGCAAGCAATCTTTGTTTTGGGCTTGCAATCGTGTGTGGGACTATGGAGTTTTTGGTCCGAAAAGCCTCCTACATGCATAAACGTGGCCCAGGTTCACCACTTTACTTTCCCTTTGCCTGAATTCTGGGTATCGCCTTCGGTCTTTGGGGCCTTTTGGGATCCGCTTTAATGCCACGCCATTGGATGCTTTTTTGTGCTTGTCGATGATGATGTGTCCGCTACTCCAAACAAACAAACGCCGTTTTGCTCCCCCAGATCTGTCCGTTCCATCCGTTCCTGCCAAATGCTGGTACAAATCACACGCCTCAATTCGAAATGTCTCCCGACCGACAACCAGCCCCAGTCGCTCACGCTTGTACCGTTTTCTAGTTGGATCCACTGCTTCCTCCATTGACCACCAGGGGACCACTACCAGGCGTGGCACCATTATTAATGATGCTGTCGACATCGAATGCGGACGAAACCTGAGAAGGCGGGGGCTTTTTGGGCAAGTGTGATGGGGCTCCATACTTTTGCTGCAGAGAGTCCTCCTTAGGCCTCGGAGACGCCGAATTGTTGAGAAAACCTCGAGGTGGCTGTTGCGATGCACCGACTGTGAGAGCGTCAACGCCAAACGCTCGACCGCTGGGGTTGACACGATTTTGGCTCGAAGGTGGGGAGGGCTTTTTCCGACCAGGCCGACCTCCTGTGCGGCTATTAGCGTTGCTCGGCACGAATGATCGAGTCTGAGGGTTGAACAAGGATCGTGGAAGTGTTCCAGCCACAGATGGTTGAGAAGGATATGAATTACCAGACTGGTAGGCTGAAGATGGTCCGTTTCCGTACCCGTAAGCCTGCGCACCAGGTAAATGTGATCCACTTTGATAGTTCGACCAGCCGCTAGTATTGGGAGGTCCTTGTTGATGCTGCTGATGCGGCTGCTGCGAATATTGCTGATACTGGTTATTGAGCCAGCCTTGGCTTTGCTGCATGCCCACCTGTGGTTGCTGCATGTATGGATTATTAATTTGATTTGACATGTGTGCAACGTTAGGCTGATAGCTGTTCGGAGATTGTGAATAGGGGACATAGCCGACGTTGTTCGAATGAGACGAAGGCCATGCTTCCATCGGACTGAAGGACTGGGCGTTACTGGAGGGTCCATAACCCGAGAACCCGTTGTAATGCATTGACTGTTCTTGGCCTGCAAAGGACGGGTTGGGCGTACTGCCATAGTTCATATTTTGCCCCATGCTATGAGATGGTTGATAAGACGCTTGATAGCCTTGCTCTGGAAATTGCGATTGATAGTGATGCATGGTGGCCATGTGCATAGCACTATAGCTGGGGATAAATGCTGATCGAGCCTCGAAACTGTCGTCTTTGGGCGTTTTGACTTTCCGAGTCCTCTTCTTGCCATCTGAGGAGCTAGACCTGGACATGCTTGCTGAGTTTTCACCCGTGGACGCGCTCTCGCTTGGAGCAGGTTCTTGAAAATCGGGACCAAAGATTCGATCGCGAGCCGCTTTATACTGGGCCTCGCGTTCCTCCCGAGTAAGCTTCGACTTGTCTTTGAATGGAGTGCCGTCTGAGGATAGAATTCCCTCCTCACTATTTGTCTCTTGACCGGCGTCCGAAGTTGCTTTAGAAGGCGCCGACGAGCTTGCAGCTGTGCTGCCACCAGTGGAGTTCTGTCTGAGGTCCATACCGGCTCTACGTAAGAGCTTGATGTTCATGGCTGTAGGCGCTTGTGGTGGGCCTGTCGGGATGGATGCTGCCAGGTGGTGGAGAGGAGTGGGCCTAGCGATGGTCAGTGTGGATCTAGAATCAAGATTTGAAGAGCCGTACATTGTAATCAGTGGAGTTTTGAAAATTCGCACTGAGATTCCATCATCGTTGATAAGATGTGCAAGCATATAATAATCGGCCAATTTGTGCGTCAAAAGGCGCATATATGGATTCTGAGGGGGCAGATCGAGAAAGTCGGGTTGGGGACTACTCAAGAAGTTGAGGACTTTTTCTTCGAGCTGCAACAATGGCAGTCGGTCTTTTGGTGTGGCTAAGGCATCTAGGAGCTTCTCGTCGGGGGCCACGGGAAGAGGCTGGGTTCGCTCTTGAAGCTCACTAGGTGTGTCGCTTTCATGCTCAACCAGAGACTGATGTGGTGGACTGTCCTCCTGAGGAATCGGACTTACAGGTAGATCTCCAAACCTGGGAGGATTTGTCAAGGTTAATGTATGGTATCGGCGAGGCGCAATGGTGACGCCTGAGATCTTAGCTCTTGGGCCAGCCCGAGCAAGAGAAGACGAAACCTCGGATCCTCGAGGAGCATTAGAAAGTTCATCATCGTCAACGGCTCTGACACTTGCACTGTCATCTGGCCGGATACTCTCTTTTTCGTCCATGGCAAAGGTGGTCACGGACGCCATGCTCTTGGTGTCGAAGCCCTGCAGTTTCGAGGAAGAATTCGAGAGATGGGATCGATCATCTTCAAGGGATTCACCACTCTCGGCACTGTGCGATCCTTCGTTGGTCTTGTCCACCTCTTTCATCAGCGACAGGCCTTCGATGGCTGATGCAACATAGTCAGACTGGCTCTCGCTGTCGAGTCTTCCAAAGACTGGCTCATGCTGATGCTTAGGACTTGTGGATTGCTCAACGGCGATGCTCTGGGGTGGTTTGCGGGAGGTGTTGGGCTCGACGGATCGAGGCTTTTTATCCTCGAAAACGTTGGAGTTTGAGGGAGGTGGAGCGGGCGCACGCATTGCGGCCACCTAGGAAGGGTCAGTGTTTGATTGAGATGTGAGACGAGGATGGACCAACCTTTGCGAATGACAACTTTGCTGGCACGGAGCCAATCTTGGGAGATGCCATTTGCCCAAAGAGATTCGTCACTTCGTTACCAATAATGTAGACAAGGCTACCAAACCAGGCAAGAGGGATAGATGTGTAGGACGAAAGCCAACTTGGTTATTTTCGACTTCCCATCAACTTGTTCACACGGAAATCCACTCATCGACCGGGCCTGCGCATAATAACCGAAATGGCTCCATGAATTCGAGGAAAAAATGTGCTGTCGTTGGGCTGGATTTTGAAGTCTGTCACTAGAGTTTGCGTCCTCAAGTTCGTGGAGTTCGTTATAGCGTGATCTCTGCTTGAGGTTGTATTCGAAAGGCCGTGAGACAGCAACTGCAGAGGTTGCTGTATTGAGAATGGGCGCCGATGGGCAACTATTGGTAGGGGCTGAGTCTGTATCGTTGATTTGGGATGGTTGGGCAAGAGAGTCTGAGAGCCGCAGGAAATAATGTAGACGATCAACTGGTTTCCACAGACTCAGGTCACTTCAGGCAAACAACGAATGCTCACTAACGACTCAGAATCATTCCATTCTGCCTGGAGAGCCAGCCTGTAAGGGTTTTCCTCAGTGATGAGCAGGGGAAGAACGAGAATGAATATATGGAGATGAGGCAGAGCGACGAGACATTCGCTCAAATCCTCTGTCTGCGGATTGTTCGCCAAGCCGGTGGAGGATAGTATTTGCGGTGCCGCCCTGTCCAATCACAATGCACCTGACTTTTCAAGGTAGGAACGTTCTGCCTCTAGGCAGGCACCTAATAATAAGACGAGTCAGGCGGTCGTGCAAATGATTGTTAGGTAAGTTTAACCTGTAGGTTTTCTCAAACAAGGCCTACGGGGCACCTCGATGGGCTGAGCACTACCTAACGCTCCCTAACTCTTGGATGTGACTATACCTATTGGACACGACTAAAGGGCTGAAGCACCTCAGATTAGGCACCAAGCAGACTTCCTCCACCCGCTGGGAAAAACTCATCGTCGTACCTGGCGTGCCCTCAGCCTGTCCTGTTTGACAAACCAAGTTTCGTCCAAAGCCCTACAATTCTTCTCTTTCAGCAAACAATCTCGGGAATCACAGACCTGCTTAATTTGCATTGACGTCGCCTTCCCATTCGGATCGACTGTATCATATCGCACATCAAATTCCTTTGTCTCGCTTAGCAAACCTAAGTAGACGAGGCGAGTTTCTCACCCCAGCATTCAACACTTCCATCACAGCCAGCAGACGACTTAAGGAAAAAGTAATCATTGGCTCGCCAGGCCTGTAATCCATACCAACTGCCCGTTCCAACCTGATTGCAAAACCCACGAATCGATTCAAACTTCCACTTGGGTCCTACAGTCCATATCTTTTTGGGTTCGTATGTCTTTTCTGTCTGGCTTTGTCAGCCGGCCATGAATCGATACCGAACGATTCCTGGGCTAGGCCCTCAGAGGGCGAGTGCCAACACAGTCTGCCAAAAATGTCTCAAAAAGGGTGAGTCCTTCTTCATCGTTCTATGGAAATATGGGGTAACCCTGTACAGGCCATTATAGCTATGAGTGCAAAGCCGGCAACCAAGATCGACCATATGTCTCTCGACCGTCACGGACACAACAACTGTTGAACCCCAAATTGAAGCCCAAGTTATCCAGCGACATTCCAAATGACCTGTTGGAAAGGTATGGCAGTCACCATGGGATGAAGTACTCAGCAGGCACTAATAATTTGCAGTAAAGGAGTTGCCGACCGACAGTTGGCCGAAGCTGAAGCCCGAAGAAACGGGACTGTGCTAGAAGAGTCCCAGGATCGAGGCGAAGAACAAAAACGGCGCTCTCTTTCGCCTCGACGATCACGATCGCGCTCACGTTCGCATTCCTCAGATTCAGTTTCCACAATTTCAACTACTAGGTCCCGCACAAGGTCTCGTTCACTCTCACAGGGTGGAGATGACAACTACATGACCAGTCAACGAGCGAGCGGCAATACTTCCAACAGCCCACCGCGCCAACGTCGAGGAAAACGAAAACAGCGTTCCTTGTCTAGTTCTTACTCGCGATCCCCAGGCTCCTCCCGCCGCAGAGTACCTGGTTCGCACCGCAAAAGCCGTCGTCATCGAACTATCAGTCCAGTAGACCGTGGACGGCCCAGTTCTCTACGGCGAGGTAGCCATCGTAGCCGTTCTAACAGTCCGAGCATGGACATTAGCCAAGTCACAAAGCATCGAAGGTCTTTGGACTCTGGCAATGACCTGGATGACTCAAGAGAAAGGCATCATCGAGGACAGCACCGACATCGGAGTCCTACACCCCCAGAGAGACGTGGTCCCAGACAGGCAAACACACAGCCGCGACATCAACGGAAAGAACGCAGTCTGAGTCCTTACAGCAAACGTTTGGCACTGACCCAAGCCATGAACATGTAGCATACTGGTTTACCACAAGACATGAGAGCACGCGACTGGACCTTCTGCGTCAGGATACATTGAGGTTTCGGATAAGGGTATTTTTATTCACCTCAGATAATGTCGTTACGTGCATGTGGACACAAACACAGCACTGGAGTGTTTTTGATATCGGGTCCAGCAAGGCAAAACTAATCGATATCGCCTTTTGTTTCAACACTATCCTAATGATCCCAAATCACGAGTATTCTCCGAGGTACAGCTTGACATGTACCTTTCATCGCACAACCTGCCTGCGACGCATTGCAAGAGCTGCTATGTTTGATGGCTTGGCCAAACCATGGCGACCAGATCAATGACATATTGAACTGTGGGAGTCTTCAAAATTGCCGACTCTCGCGGGGAGGATTGGATACGAAGATCTTCAGTCTCGAATGATAATGCATTGTCGATAGAATCCGCTCAATTCGCTGCAGCGCACCGTTTTCCGTATCGGAAAGGGAATGTCGTCTCCCGCAAGAGTATAATTGCAGGTTCTTGCTAGCCATGGAGACCATTCTTGATTTGAAAGATGGGTGTCATGCTCCCAGAAGGCAGGTATCTTTGCGAAGCCACCTGCACACGGAGACTTGTTGACTTGAATTCACGTTTCGTGAAATCTTTAGATCAAGGTGCCATTGTGGTGCCACAGGTCTGTACTCAAGTAACTTCGTCTTCGTCTTCAAGTTCAGCGTCTTTACTCTCCTGTTCGCGTAGATGTATGCTTTCTACCAGTGTCTGGCCTTCCATTCCGAGCTCCTCTCCTTGTTCGTCATCTGCTGATGGCTTTCCCTTGTTGAGCGCTTCCTTTTTCGTATTTTCGATCCGCTCTCTCACAAGCCTCGCGATGGCGTTCTGCGTTCGCACGTCGAGGACCTTCATTTTCTCGGCCAGGTCCCGTTTCAGGTCCCAGTTGGGCTTCTTGGGCTGTAGTTTGAAGAGGTCTATGCCCTTTTCTGCCTCTATCTCGTCCTGGGCAGCTTGTTCTTGAGTCTCTTGTTCTAGCCGTTGCGCCCGGACTTCGATCGTCTCGACATCTCCGGAAGGGTTGTTCTCAAACCCCAACCTGGCTCCTTTGGTTGTCTTGTCATAATTTCTTCCAGAAATATAGACATCTGTTTTGGAGGACGAGGATACTTCATTGTCGACTTCTGGTGATGGGATAACTGTGTCGGAGGCACCAGGCTGCTTGCGTTTTAAAGAGGCAAGTTTAGCAAGGCGTGCTTTTCGATCGACAGAAGCTGCATCGAGGCTACTGTGGCTAGACGACATGATGCGATCCAGAGTTCATGAGGCTAAACAGGAATCACTGCCGTCTGCGGAATTTGGCAGTGTTTGCGAGAGATTTCCGTTAAGTCGATTTTTGAATTGCTTGAAGTTTCAATGTCTTCGAGCGCGGTCGGGTAAACTTCGGCATGCCACTCTTCGTCGTCAAATCTTTCCAAGTCCTTCGTTACATCTCAACAATAGCGATTTTATGTCAATATATCAAGCCATTCACGCCGTCGATGTCCGTCAATCTTCGCCCGTTGTGAAGTCGTTCAACACAATACCGGTGCGACGGTGCCCAATGCCTGTTTCTCTGAATGTTTGTCAGATCGATTGGCGCAGTCAAGTCATGCCTACGCCATAGCTTCCGCTCGAACTCTTCGAACTCTCTCTATCCCTTCCTTGGTCGTGCAAGCTCTAGCTCTCTGCCACGCTCGGCTCCTCCAAACGGATTAGGCCAATTAGCTTCCTGCCGCCCGAGGCGAATAAAGCCAGAGACTAGCGAACAGAATGCGACAGCGACGACCTCTGACGGCATCGGACCTCCCAAGGCAAGTGGAGCTAACGAGCATGGCCTTGATCCCGATCAAGGAGTGTCTGGCTTCGAATCATCTCCTCCATCGAGCCTCTCCAGCGTGTGCGAGCGAGCTGTGAACGAGCTTCCTGGAGCAGCAGGGAGTTTGCCTGACAATGAAACACAAAACCCCTCTGCAAAAGCTATTCAAATCTCCAATATGAGCGATGACCCTGCTAGCGACTTGACCGAAACGTGGGGCACGTACTGGGCATACGTGCATGTCTTATGGCGGACCGCCTTTCGCGATATTTGCTGGCCAGTCAATGATGACTATGCTCAGGCTCGGAGAAATCATAATAAGCAAAGGCTTGAAGCAGACGAATTCATAAAAAATGAGCGCCCACCACAGCTGTCGACAGAGGATATGAAAGAGAAGTTTATACCGCTTTTGATAGGTGGCTTGTTACACTCTCCGAAGGCAACTTTGATCATAATGAGAGCGATGCACCATCTTCTCGAGTATTGTTGGAAGATTCGCTGTGACTGCCTGATCTACTTGCGTCGTTTTCACTGGGAAGAAATTGACGAGAACGAATCCCTCAAAAGGGAGTTCGAGAGACAAGTTGAACTGGCTTCGCGTCATGAACATTGGTCGGTTTTCGAGATCCCTCCAGCGTGCCTTCATCTGTTTCTGAACTATTCTTCACCCGAGCGATGTGAATATGTCCTCAAACGTGTACATGCGATGTACGAACCACTGCTAATCCCCGTGATTAAAGTCATGGTGGATTACTACCTCAAGATCAAAGACGCGGATCGCGCGATGGACTTGATCTCACGGTTAAGTACGGACCAGTTACAATCGAGAACTGGCGAGGACTTTGAGCCTCGTTTTGTGTGGCTCATCAGAATGGACAGAGTCAGCCATACCGAGACAGGAATGAACTTTGAATTCTTGTCGAAGCTGGTCAAGCTCGGGGTGACAATTACCCCATGGCTACACAACGAGGTCCTTGAGAGGGCAGTGGAACTTAGGCTGCCTGATGTCTACTGGGAGATGTTCCGATACATGTCAGACAACAACATAGAGATCGATGCTCGGCGACATCTTGTTCTCTTACGGCATTGTTTCGACAACCGCGCAGTGGACGATGTCAATACTATCATGACTAGTATCTACGAGCGGCCAGATATCAGGAAGAACCCCTTGTTGGTGGCATATTCGATGAAGATGGTTGGAGCTGTATGCTCTTCCCACCTCAGGCTCTCCCCTGAGGGATCAGTGCAACGGATGCTCGCAATCTACGACCAAGCATTTGACCGAGGACCGCTGGTGAAAGTCAAGCTGGCAGAGCCGCTATCGAAAGAAGATTTGCCCGACGAGCTGCTACCTTTCCCAAGTGCCATCCAATTTGGATTCATCCTCTGGGCTTGCATTCTCGTTCAGCGACGTGATAAAGCTGTGGATAATATATGGAGGCTGTTCCTCCATTTCGTTCACTCTGGGGATCATTATTGGTGTGAGCTTGGTGCTCATACGGTGTTGTATGATGCCTTCGTCATCTACTACTCGCGAAATCCAATGACAATTCACAAAGCGGAGATGGTACTTGAGACACAATACCAAATGAAATTGTGCAAGCCCAAGGAGATCACCTACAAATTGATGGTCAGCGGATACTTGCTGCATGGTCAAGACGCACAGGCACAAGCACTGGGGCAAACCATGATGAAGAGGGGAGTGAAACCTACCTTGGAGGGATGGGACTTCGTTCTAAAGAACTACGGCGAGAGTAGATTTGTGGCCCGGTTGTTGGCAACATTGGAAGGTATCCCCGCGCCGGAAGGGTTTCAAGAGAAACAACATGAGCATCTGTCGGATGAATTCGCCAAATGGGAACCTGGAGCGATGCCCCAGACGCCATAATGAAGAATCGAGCTTGTGGAGCGGATGCACGCACAGAATGCTGGTCATGTAACATCCTATGTACAATACTTAGACTTGTCTAACGAGTGAAAATATGTGTTAGGTTAGAGTACCTCAGAATAGTACTCTTCTTTGAAGCCGACGAGCTAACCGAACAAATTGGATTGGCGGCATTGGAGGGCGTTTAGAGTCCTGAGTTCATTATTGGCAACTCCTAAGCCCCTATACATCTATTGATCAACTCATTTATCGTGATATTCAGTCAGTGAGGCTACTACAAATAGACATCTACGCGACCCAGATAGTTTCATATGGTTCCAGGTTAGTGGGATAATACACCAATAGAAGATCAGGATTCGTCATGCTTAATTCCTGCAGCGTGGCTGGCGCCAACAGATTTCCTTGGCTGGTGCAGTCCTCCACTTTGAACTTTCTGTCACATTTAATCGTCCATTAAGTCGTTGTAATCTTTCACCATTGCACTGAGGAGCATTGCAAGGCATAGATAATTGCACATTATATCTTGATCAACCTGGTCTCTTGGAGCCGAGGCTGTCACTGGTCTGGGGCCCTGTCCTCACGCCTTCTACTATCGTTCATGACTTGTACATGTCTCGAGGTTCAAATTGAGAGCAACTCACAACTCACAACTCACCACAACGAAAACTCGATCAAGAATGCCCTAGTTGAATGATGCAAATTGCGGCTTAAGAGTGCTCAATACTAGCCTTCCACAACGTGTAAGTCTCAGTCATCTCGTCTTGTGGACATCCTCACATGGTCCGAACTCCCCCTACATTTCGCTTCGAAGATGATTATCTGGTAAAAGGTCAGATGGTGCTGGCTGTCATTCTGCAATCAACATTTGTTCGAGTCATGTATTGAGGACACAAGACGGTTTGGCGGACAGGGTTATAGCGTTGTGCTACTGACACCCGCTGACACTCCGGGCATGCTTCGCTAGTTTAAAGCCAAGCAAGAGCGAGATATCTAAAGGCTCGTGAGATGTCGTCGTTGGAAGGCTTTACACATATCGAGCTTGACCTGCAAGCCGCTCAAATGGGATTCGCTTGCAAAGTGATGCATATCAGAATCAATGGCAGCGGCAGACACGCCTCTAGTTAATTGTGGATGTGTGTTCGGCTGTGATCTTGCTGGGAGTTTTGCTGGACGCGCCATGGGCCTCTCGCCTAAACCGACTTGTTGAGATCTTTGCTCTGGACGCAATGTTGAACGCAGACACAGTTTTTTCAATGCCATGTGAAGACCTAAAAACTGAAAAGACCTGAGAAGCTCGTGGGCACACCATTCAGCCGCTTCATCATTCTGACCACCATCTTCTACCGACTCTGATGACTAATTTTTGGCTCCTCTAGTGACTGTGGCACAACGAATGGCCATGGAAATACAGTATGCCTAAGATGTTACTACACCAAAGTTCACTCAGACAGCACCGGTGCCACTTGGGTCTTCAGTCGCTGACGGAAGAACAAAGCCACCTCGGCCATATTTTCCGACTTCACCGTGTTGCGTCGAATGATGTGAGGACTTGGGGTCGAGTTCGATACAATACAGCATCAGTAGGACCAGTATGAATATCCCCACAGAGCCTCGCACGATGCGGCGTGTCATCACGCCTCCGCCATATCGGAGGTCGGACAATTCCAAGCCATGGACACGCCGTCCCAACTCTTACCACCATTCTGTCCATCAGCCCATGAGCGAATATTCTCAAGTCCACCGGGCGCGCATATCAGATACATATCGTCCCGGAGATACAGCCAGAGACTACCGTTTCAACGGGCAACGAGGGAGCCGTTCAAACAGCAACGGAGCTTACTTTTCTTTTGAAGAGTTTAGGGGATTTGGAACTCGTAAGGAAAGAGACCTGGACACCGATAGACGTGACGAGGTGCGCCAGGACAGAAGATATCCGCAATCAGATCAAGTCAGGCCAAGTGATACAACTCACGTGTCTGACTTTCCTCGCGATGTGGACAATAACAGAAGTAACGACGACTTGGAGTTGGGAGAAGGCGCGACCCGACCTCCGCGGGTCTTGGCAATTCCTCCCACCCGTTCACCCCGTTCCACTTCATCTAATCTGCCACCACCAAGCGCTTCTGAGGTCCGTGTGCCTCCTTGGTCATCCCCTCCAATCGCACCTAACCCCAATTGTTCCACTCGTTCCTCTCGTTCCTCTCGTTCCCGGGCCCATTCACCCTCCGAGGCACACCTCGCAGGACTCCGGCTCCACCAACCCTCTGGCAATCTCCCGATCATCAACGGTCAAGCCAGAGGTGAAGATGATAATTCATCATTCATGGAACCATCTCCTGAAGGGCTCACTGTGAGGAACATATCGAGACTCTCTAGGAATAGCAACGAAGACAGATCGGCAACACCTTCAAGTGCAACCTCACGAGGCAAAGCCCTTTGCCGGGCCTGTGGCACTCCGGGAAACCAGGTAACGCCGTTGATTGCTTGTAGTATCTGTTCCAGAGGCTATCATGACGGTTGTGGTAATCCCAAACCACGTCAAAGGTGGGTATTCCCGTTCGCTGCAAGTGAAACTGCTAATCGACATAGTGCAACCCCAGACGATTTTGTATGTGGCAAGTGCCTAAAGCAACGACGCGCAAACAATTCGATGAATACTGGAGAATCAAGTCTGTCGCTGCCAGAGACTGCGACCCCGTCAAATGAGGTCAAAAATAAGATTAATGTCTCGAGTCGCGCTTTACAGGGAGATTTGTACAAGGGCATCACGTGTCCCTCCTGGAGAGTTCGCAGGTGTCCTCTGTTTGAAGCTCATTGTCTCTTCGCCCACCGAGAAACTGGCCATGATGTCGGTGGTAAAGCTTTCGAATGTCCCGCTTGGCGGGCGGGGCTTTGCTCCAAGAGCCCTTCTGAGTGTCCCCTTTCCCATAAGAGTACCGGCCTCCACGTGGACATGGGTAAAAGGGTCTGCCGAAAACATATCACCTGCTACTTTTGGAAAAGAGATGGCCGGTGCCCTCGGTCATTCTGCCTATTCGGCCATACCAATACAGGCATCCTTGAGTGGCAGCCAAAAGGCTCATCGATGATCGAGAAAGGAGTCAATTCCTTGAGTGACTACATGTGCCCTCGCTGGGAGAGGTATTCACCGGGGTACTGTCAATGGGCAACACGGACTGGTCCATGCCCGTATTCGCACTATGCGACCGAGAAGTCTTGTTTTCCCAATCCTGAGCGACATCCAAAGGCCACTCCTGAAAGATCAGTCGAGACAGAAGAAAGTGTTGTGCCACCCACACCCACTCTACCAACCCGTTCTCCTAGCAACAGCAATTATCTGCCAGATACCAAAACACCTCAAACAGCGGGAAAGGACAAGGGTCACTCTGTCCAAACTGCCGTCTCAGACGCAGATGACGCAGACACAGAGCATGAAGTCAATGCATCACGCATGGCATCTCAAGCGGAGCCTGCTCCCTCTCCCAAGTCACCAAAGGTGAGCAACCTTCAGGCAGAGAACTCTGAGGCGAGACCTCGTATCATGTGGGCAAAGCGAGGTGGACGCCGCTCAGGGCCTGAGGGAAGGCGCATCGGGCCGAGACCGCAAACACCACCGGTCGCTCTAGACCCAATCCCCCAACCAAACACACTGAATCGAACGAATATGAGCACAGCGAAGAACATTGAAGCATCAAGTTTCGAAAGTCAACACCAAAAGCAGATAACCTCTAGACATGTTTCAAGCGCGGAACAAGGTCAAATTCGCACCGCCACTGGCAATCCGGTCACGGCTGATAATTCGTTGAATATGGGCGAACAACAGTCGCCAATGACAATAGAGGCTCATCCACAACATTTCAACGTGAGAAAGCGTACTGCTGAAGACGAAGCCGGGTTTGTTACTTCAAAAAAGAGATTCAGCCTTACCACGCAAACGTTCGACAAGGTGAACAGAGCATTGGGAAGATCTGAGAATCTCCCGAGAGTGTCTCTCGATGACCCTCTGGATCCTGCACAACTTTACCCACCATCTAGTGGACTCGGTGCTCCTGAAATCTTGAGCATACTCAATAAGCAAGCCTCCTCATCTGAGATGATAGGCACAAATTCACCGTTAACAACAAAGAATTCTACGATACCGGGCACGGAACCCGAGTCTGACTCTGGATTGTCACGTTTCGAAAGTGAAGATCAATCTGAAGAATGGAGGCAGGGTCGGGATCATGAACTTGATGTCGAAGACAGTGATTCCTCATCGGAACCCATAGGGTGTCATCCCTGGCGAGCTATGTCCATCATACCGTCCATCGAGTCGGAGAGCGATGCTGATGCCATGGGGTCCCTTAGAACATCAACCGGCCCTCGTCAGCGAGATTCGCCTGCTGATCTCGTCAATATGCAAGTCACACCACGACTGGAAACCAGTTTCTCCAGGTCTGTTCCAATCGGCACCTCGAGACCATTGCTTGGGCGAAGTACGCCACCTGGTCCACCTCTGCCTAAATTGGTTTCACCAACAAATACTGCTAGAGTCGAGGCAGGAGCTGATTTAGCGAAGGACAATCATCCGCGGGCCGTAAGTCCACCGAACCCCATGATGTTATTGAAACAACGTTGTGGAATATGCATAAGGCGCCACCAGCGTTGCTTTCATAGTCACGATGGGTCTGACTATCCAAATCTTGATCCCCAAAAGTGCTGGCTTTTCCTCCAAATCCACACCAGGCAACAAAAGGCCAGAATAGTGGCGCAGCAGTGGCAAAAGATACAAGAGGCTGCGAAAATGTACTCTCAGAGTAATGAGGGCTCAGATGCTTTGGATAAAACCTTGCTCGGAGAAAAAAGCAATCTTTCTGTAACAGGAGAAGCTGATGGTACGCATCTTGTTGAGAGCACGTCTAAAGCCGGGGAGAACGGGCACCACCCAACCAGTGAGCGTGAAGCGCGAAATTACCAGACATCCGCACCAAATGGTGACATTCCCCTCGCTCAGCTCAGGTCTAGGCACCCCAACCAGCCAGAAGCGTTGAATCTGGCGAGAGATTTTGGTCGACGAGAAACCTTGGCAGGTAGAAGGGGCGACAGGCATGGGACGAAAGAAAATGGTAGCATGGCTGATTCTGATCAACAACAAGCCCTGAACATTCTGCGTGAACACGGCATCATGATTGATTCTGACTCTGACGAGATTCATTCAGAAGACGGAGAGCAGCCGAGTCACCACTCAGAGCTTGTGACGGATCCTTTACACTATCGTGCCAAGTCGCGAAACCTTTTTGATTTGGATCGATCTCTTGACATTCGGGATCCTGAGAATTACTGGGCCGCGCTTGGTGAAATTCCTCCATGGCAGAAGAACAAGCCCACTAGAAAGCAACTCATGAAAAATAACAACCTCTTGAAGTGGCAAATGTGGCGCAACCAACAACGATTCGGCAACCCTCATACAGAAACGTTAAAACTGGCATCTGAGGTACCGTGTAAGACGGTGATTGTGCGGCAACACCCATTGGACACCGGCGATTTAGAGAGTACTCCACGTACGGAGGTGGTGGAAAGCCACATGAGTTTTAGTGAATTTGTCGGCCTCCCGAGCAAGCCCATCGTTGAATATGGGCGCAACGACGACGAACTTATCATTCGGGAAGGCAAGGACGAGGTGGAGGTGGAGGCAGAGATTGGAGGCCTTGTGAGGAGGAGGCGCACCAGAGAAGAAGACAAATTTCCATTTGTCTATGACGTTACTCAAGCGAAGAGAGGTGGCTGATTGGGAGTGTCTGTGAGGCTAGTACTCTACTTTCTTGGGCTGTATTTCTGGGTGGGAAGTTATATAGGTTGGAATTGTCTTTTCATTGTCTAGAACAGAAGCCGGTCGGTTGATCTTTGTGGTATTTTTTAACTACTTTTTAAAGTAGTTTATCAGACCACAGTTTGACCGATCGCTGGAGACCTTCTGACCAGGGGCAATATACGCTTTGAACACCAGCTCAAAGTA
The DNA here is from genome assembly GCF_000836275.1 of Exophiala mesophila. Classification (NCBI taxonomy): domain Eukaryota; kingdom Fungi; phylum Ascomycota; class Eurotiomycetes; order Chaetothyriales; family Herpotrichiellaceae; genus Exophiala; species Exophiala mesophila. Next base: position 1,957,700 of record NW_015622507.1, read on the forward strand.
CTATAACTCCATACAAAGATCCAAAACTCCGCGACGCCGAACATGTCAGATCCCAGAGTTCATGACAAAATCATGACTATATCCACCGAATCGTCCATTCATCCGTTCAGAGCTCACAACGAAAGCTGTATTCGACGCAATAGCCGTTCACATTTGCCCACTTTTGAGCATACGCATACGCATAACAGCATGTTACTGGTTTACAGGATTATCGAGCACTAGATGTTCCCCGAGAATGGTCAGCCGTGCCGCCTTTGACATTGAAATTGACAATTTGCAGGAGTAGATTTCAAACTTACCGCCATGACGACCAAGGCAATACTAATATAAGGACTGAGTCGTTCTCCTATTCGCGCACATTTCCAGAAAATCCCGAGAAACCTATATTTGGACGCAAGAAGAGCCGGGTTAGAAAGGAACCGACCATGGAAAAGGGGTTGAGAGAGAGAGAGGATATGGATAAGAGGGGGGCGGGGGGGGTCAGATGTTCTTACCCATCCTTATTCCGGTCAATGATACCAGGAGCTAATGAATGCACATAGGTCGATGTGCAGATGAGGAGGAGAATGACAAGGAGGAGAGACTCGAAATTGAAGATGGCAGTCTGTATGGAAGAAGGCACGTGAGTGGATGTGTTTCATTGGTGATGTATTCGTTGTTGATTGCTGGTGGAAGCTGGAAGGGAGGGAGCGAGAAAGGGAGCGAGGGTGTGAGGAAGACAGGTGGGTGAGATGACATACCATTGTAATTGGATCAAAACGACTTGATTGATGGGATGGATGGCGTTTGGATTTTACGAGTGAGAGAGTTAATCGATCATCTGGGTGTCGTTGAATTGAAGAGTGTAGTGTAAGAATAGGAATCAAAAGAACAGATGTCCTTTGGTTGATGGTAGAATGGGATGGGTGACTTTTTTTGAGATGAGGTGGTCTGGAGTTGGACTTGGACTTGGAGTTGGGAAGTCAGGACTCTGGTTTGGGCTGGGGAGAGGTCTTGGCATTTTCAGCCTTGTTAAGCCTTGTCGCCGCGACTGCTACTTACAAAGATAGATAGTCTTTGTCGCTCTCATCTCTTCAACCATCAGTCAATACATTCATTCTCTATTATCTAGGTTCAGAGCGCCTGATCTGTTGCCACGAGTATCGAAGTCTCTTCAGCTGCGTCTGGCGACATTCCTGGTTTACTGTCCACCACTCCGTGTACCACTCACGACTCTATCACCACGAATGGTACACTACAAATGATGCAATGAATCATTGACGACACATCTACCCACAACCCAACCAATGTCATGATGATCAGCCCTTGACCGATATTGGATCTCCGACCATATCCTCACCCAACCTCACCCACCGTACCTTTTCTTTCTTTTCTTCTCCCTCCTCAACAATAACATGGAACCCCGCGCCCGCGCCGGGCGACACAAGGCCGGCCTAAACTTTGGCGCCGAACTCGAAGGACTCCTCCACGGCTATGGGGCAGCCGAACACCCCGATCTCTCTAAACCTATCGGTGTATCATCTCAAAGATATTTGGACAACCCTCGAAGCAACAACGGCAACAACACACACCCTCCCACGCCCTTTAACAAGCCTTTCCCAGAAACGATCCGAGTCCTCGACGAGATGTTGACCGACTTCATCATCGAAACATGTCATAATGCTGTTACAATCGCGACATATTCTGGACGTGCCAAACTCAAGCTTTCGGACTTTGAATTTGTCTTGCGCCGCGATGCGGTCAAGTTGGGTCGTGTGCAGGAGATGTTCAAGAAGAAGAGAGATATTGATAATAAGAAGAAGTTATTCGATACCAATGAGGGGAAGGAGGGCGCGAAGATGAATGTCGGTGATTTGATGAACCTGGGTGAGGTTATTGGTGAGGAGGGCACTGGGAAAGGAAAAGGTCGAGGTCGAGGTCGTAGGAAGAAGAGGGACAGAGAGGCGGAGGCCGGTGGCGATGCAGCTGGTGTTGGCGCTGCTGGCGATGATGATCATCGCGACGAACATACAAGCAAGAAGCCACGCAGTGAGGTGGGTTGAAGAGATGCTAGACAAAACGGCATCCTTACTATCTTTTCGTCCAAGTTGAAACCGCAATGGGGCCTTTCATCCGTCGACATACGCTGTTTGTTACAGCAGGGGCTTCAACGACTTTACACATATCACGGATCACGAGAGATGACGCTCCAAGCACGACTCTATCTCGACATCTCACAGGTGGAAATCATCTCTCAATATCGATTGTCTGAAAAGGCTCATCCAAGCCCACTTTCTACCTATGACAGCCGGAGCTGTCCAACGGCAAACACATGGTAGCTTGCCAGATCCTCAGCAGTCATACCCACCACGACTCAACTCTTGCTATGCATTGGGTCGATCCTGGTGTGGATATCACCTGAACAAGAACAGGTGCTATGCCCCCACAAGGCCTGTGCCTTGATCTTCTGTATCACGACCCCAGACGCCGGACTTTTTCTGTGTCTATCAGGCCTTGAAATTGAACGACAAGTCCAAAAAGGCACCGGGCACATCACGCATGCACCATGTTCATAGATAACCTCGCATCATGTATCATAGCTTTAGAGAGAAAACATGAGAATCGTCTCCAACGGCGAATCCCTTTTGTCTGCTCACAAATTCGAAACCGTCAGGCTATCTGCCCGATTCTGTCGGTTCTGGCCACCTCCTTGTCTGTTTTGTCTCCTCTCTCCTCGCCCACCGCCTTCTTTGTCGTTGGAGCCGGCACCTGCGGTTGAGTCGCCACCACCGATGGTCAATTGAGCAGTTGCTAATCTGTTGGACAGGTCCATTTGTGTGCGGATGGTGTTGGCCAGGTATGAAACAGTCAAAACGTCCTGAACATGGTTGTTGAAATCCTTTTCAATCTCGGCGGCTTCAACCTTGGGTGCCAATGCGAGGGTGTTGAGCAAGAATTGGCCTAGGGCCGTAGAAGGCTCTTCCTCCTCTTCAATCACGTTCTCCACGTATCTGGCCACCCGGTCCAACAATCCAATCGTATCCTCCAGTGACTTTTCCAAGCTCTCAATATCCGTCAGAACTCCACCGCTTCGGGTCTCAGTGTCGGAAATGTTGCGCACCGCGTCGAGGCCCGCTCGGTCTGCGTCACTGTACGCAATCGTATATGGCACAGGGACGAATGCAGCTGAGTCGGCGGCTCTTTCCGGGTTGACGCCCACAGGAGAGGAAATATAGGTTCGGACTTCAATGTCTTTTCCAGGCACGGCTGCGACAGTGACGTGAACGGCTGGGTATGGGAAGGTGCCTTCACCTTGACTGCTGTAGTGGTTTTGGATCAAGGCGGAAAACGTGTTGAGTTCAGACGAGGTGGCGTACCAGCCGACGAGGATTTCTTTGGGGTTGGCGCGCAGGTGGAGGGCGAGCATGGCCTTTTGGTATTCCATGTCGACTTCCACCTGGTCGGTGGTTTCGGTGTGTGAGACGGCAAAGGACGAATGGACTACCACTTGCGAGTCGTCGGCATCGCTGCGGGTGCCCAGTAGAGTGCCAATCACCCGTTGTTGGTCGAGTGGGCGGCGGGAGCAGTGGTCGAGAATGGAGAAGAGAGCCTGGTGGGAAGAATTAATTTAGTATGGATCTTGCAAACGACAGTCACGATCGATGGATGCGCCCTTACTTGAGGTTGTATGACAACTCGAAGAGGAGCAGTGGTGCTTTGTGCGCCGACGGCGACAGGACCCAGGGGACGGGTAAGGTGAAGCGAACCGTCTGCGGTCGCCATGCTGGGCAGAGTGGGAGGTGGATGTGAATCACACTGAAGGGGGGAGATGGTATTGTGTTGTTGGTCTCAAGAAACACCGTGTGAAGAGACTTGATATCGAGGAGGATCCAAGACCAAGACTGCGGTGGTCAAATTGATCTGGACTGCAGTGGTCGTGGTCGAACGAGGGTCGAAGAGAAGAAACCCACTCGTCCTGCCCGCATCGAGTGAGAGTCTCTTCTCTGCCTCGTCAAAATTTCCTTTCAGTGGGAGAAATCTTGGCACGTGATGGTGGCCTGTCCAAGATCTAATCTAATCTAAACTCCGCATCTTTTTCACGCCGCCTTCCCTTAGTCTGGAATTACGTCTTGTCGCCATCGCCATGGTATCGCCGTCAACGTCAGTCATCTTTGACACTCTTATATGCCACTCGTCATATTTCCCTTGTTCATTCCTCTGCTGTGATAGCTGCTCATTTTTGTCCATTAGTGTCATCTTTCTCGCATCTTAGATCACTATCTCCTGTTTTGTTGCATATCAAAGACCATGACCACGGATGGAGTGCTTCGCAAAGATCAATTGGAACGAAGTCTCCACGATGAGAAGAAATTGATCGAACAAGGCATCCTCAGGGAAGACAATCCACTTGATTTTAGCGAAGATTTCCAGAAATTATGTGACGCCTGTCGTCAAGGCGACCTCAAGGTCTGCCAGCAAATGATTCAGGCAGGTGCCAATATAAATGCAAAGGATCAGTATGATTATACCCCTTTGATCTTGGTAAGTTCTCCGAAGATGCTGGGCTCGATGACCAATCGGTCGCGATTGAATAATCACTGACTCGAGCTGGACCGTCGTCGAGAGCAGGCCTCCCTCTGTGGTCACTACGAAACTGTGCAATTGTTACTCGAGTCAGGAGCTCTGTGTGAACGAGACACTTTCCAGGGTGAAAGGTCGGTCGTCTTTTCTCTTCAATGCTATTTTGCTCGTGCTGGATATTCATTTCTCGCCAATGCAGATGCCTCTACAACGCTCTCAATGACCGAATCCGCAATCTTCTCCTTTCATACGATTACTCAAAGTCCACCGACCCGTTGCAGCCACTAGCATCACATCTAATATCACTCATCTCCCGCCAGCATCCCAAAACCTATGACCTTGAAGTCATCACCCCGACTGATGTATTCCGCCTGCACAAGTATATCCTTTCGGCACGTTCTCCGTATTTTCAGAAGAAACTCATCGATGCTCCTGATACAACCATTTGGAAACTACCGGCCACGATTCCTTCCCCTTCATTTGCCATTGCGCTGAAACATCTCTATCTCGGGGATCTACCACGTGATATGGGAGGAGGACCTGGCACAGGTTTTACCGACTTGGAGATTCTCGCGGGGGTTGATCGAATCAGCAAGCATCTCGAGATTTCAAAGCTGTCCGACTTGATTTTGGAAAGCGGCGATCGACGACTGGCTAGACAGAGGCGGCAGGATGAAGTGGAGATGGGACGAGACCAGCTCGAGACTTGGTTCCGAAACAATGTCCTCCGGCACGCCATTGAAACGGATACAGCCAGAGCGAATGAGGTCAGATGGGATCGTGACAATGGGATCTTTGCTGACATTCTCCTTCGTGCTGACGAGGATGAGGATGATGACGAGCAGGATGACGAGAGTCAGTCTCTAGACCGTCGGCGAACCCACACGACGGCCACTTCTGCACTGGGAATTCCGTTTTCCTCCTCCTCCAACACCTCCAAAACACCCTCTCGAGCCACCTCCCCCTCTCCCTCAGAGCTCCGCAAGCCGCGTCGCTCAAAACTCTTCCCCGTACACAAAGCGCAACTAATCCGCTCCGAGTTCTTCCTCACCATGTTCTCCTCGAACTTTCTTGAAGCACAAAATACACCACACCTCCACATTATCCCAATAGACTGTTCACCTCGCGTGCTGGAGGTTATTTTGACATTTTTATATACCGAGCGAGCAGATTTTGGTCTCGACATCGCAGTCGACGTTCTGTTTGCAGCAGACATGTTATTCCTGGAAAAGGTCAAGGCCAAAGCCGCCGTCGTCATCAGCACCCTTGGAAACGGGACTGCAACCGGCATGTCCAACAACGCCAACCCAATGGCCAACCCCACACCTTCTCCTCAACCAGGAGAAGAAACAACAACAACAACAACAACAACAACAACAATTACTACAGACTCAAGCTCACCAGAAGGCCCCTCCAACACTACTCTCACGACCAAGGAAGGAGTAGAAGGAGAAGGAAGCGAAGACCTGATTGATATCTATCTAATCCTACGCGCCGCATGGTTGACACGAGTCCAACGACTTGAAGAATTTGCCGCGAGATATATTGCATACCGACTCGAGACATACATCGACGAACCGGAATTTATGGACCTTGTTGCCGAATCAGCAAGTCGGATTGAGAAAAGACAGGAAACCGACAGTATTGAATTGATAGACGACATTCGATACTATCTCAGTGAAAGATTTCGTTTGAGATTTGAGGATGTGGGTATGGAAGAGATGGAGATGGATCAGCAGGGTCAGGAGGAAGCCCAGGCGCATTTGATCCAAACCGAGCTAGGTTTAGCAACAGCAGCAGCACCGAATGGATTTGACCTGAAAGAAGATGATGGTTTGGGCGCCAACAAGGAACTCACTACAGAAGATGTGACCAATCCTCTTATACACCAGCATTATCCGACAGGGGCGGTACGAACCCTCGACGGCGAACTGGCAGGCGATGAATTCGATGCAGATGCCATCAACTATCAGCTATTGCTTGGTAAGATCGACACTCTGCTGGAGAAGTTGAAGCTTGATGCTTGAAGCTGGCCCAAGAACTTTCTTCCTGGTGTCGATTGATTGCATTTATCTACCGAGATAACCAAGATAGATACGTGCTCAGCACGAACTTCACAAGAAAAGCCTTTGGCATCTTTGGACAGTCACGTAGATAAGTACCTACTATTCAATTCGCCTCTATGGCCGTACGCTTAGAGTATGGGTATGCACTCCACAGGACCATGACAAGCTCTTCAAGACTGGGTTTTATAGATGATTTCATTCTTACAGATTTGCAACTTTGCAAATCAGTTTGTCTGCCAAAACAGAGCTACCTATGCAAGTTTTTTGTCTGTTGTCACATTGAATAAGCTTTTCAATTCAACCTGGCCTTTCCCATTTCCATAACCTTCTATGGCAGACCCATCGTTCGAGCCATGAAACAATGGTCGGTAGGTAACCGACTTGTCTTAAGATGCCATGTAGGTGCTAGAGTCGACGCCGCCTTCTGGGTAAGGTGGAATCGGAGCCTGGAAGCGCTCTTCGATCTGCTTGATGACAGACTCATCTGTCTCGCTGCTGACGAACGAGATACTCAAGCCCTTGGTACCGAATCGACCTGCACGACCCACGCGATGAAGATATGAATCAGCATCAGCTGGAAGATCGTAGTTGATCGCAAGGTTGATTCGCTCGATATCAATACCACGTCCAAACACATCTGTGGCAACGCAGATTCTCTTGTTGAACTCCTTGAACTCCTTGTACCGCTTGATACTGTAGAATATTAGAAATTTGTCAAGCAGGATGTCACGAGGACTGCTTACCGTTCTTCCTGGCTGACGAGCGAGTGAACAGCAATACTGGGGAAGTTGCATTCTCGAAGCAATTTGTCCAACTCTTGGGCTCGGGCGGCGGTCTTGACGAAAATAATGACTTGGTTGAACTCAAGGCTGTCCAACAACTCATTGAGTTTTCGATTCTTCTCGCCCTCGCCCAATTTAATGGAGTATTGCTGAAGACCGTGCAGGGTGAGTTTGGTCTCGTCATCGACAAAGACTTCAAGAGGGTTTCTCATGAACTTTCGGCAGATGGGACGAATCGCCTCGGGTAGGGTGGCGCTGAACATCATGACTTGTTTCTCCGTGGGTGTTGCGCGGAAAATCTCTTGGACATCACGACGCATGTCTAGACGATCGCTTAGTAGGTTGTTTCAGTGACCAGGAATTGGCATCCACTCACCAATTGCGTCCAGCATCTTGTCACATTCGTCGAGAACGAACGCCTTGACATTGCGCAACGACAAGTGCTTGTCACGTACAAGGGCGTTGAGGCGACCAGGGGTGGCAACAATAATGTTGGGGAAGTCGGCCTTGTTACTCAGTTTGTCGATGTTTTGCTGGATTGGTGTACCACCGTAGAACACTTCGGTCTTTACTTCGGGGAGATATTTGCTGAAACGTTTGTATTCGTTGCGGATCTGGTATGCCAGTTCGCGGGTGTGGCACATGACCAGGACGGAAGCCTCGCCGGGGACGGGCTCCAGTTGATGCAAAGTAGTCAAGACAAAGACGGCAGTTTTACCAAGACCCGACTTCGCTTGACAGAGAATGTCGACGCTCAAAAGAGCCTGGGGGATACACTTTTGTTGGACTGTAGGTGGGCGAAAAGAAGGTTAGATTTTGTTCGCAGAAACGATGTGAGCAGAAGTAGCATCGCAAGGCGGTCCGTCCATCTCCCAATAAGTCGCCTGATATGTCGGACCCATTTCTGGGCGCCATCGACTAATGAATCATCTCTTCTGCTTAGACCAACACCAAGGAAAATCAGCCAAATAGCTTTCGAATGTTACATCGAAAGCTGGCATTTCCTCGCGAAAGAGAGCTTCAACCAAAGACGGCATTTTCAGCGCGTCGTGGAGGTTGCTGCACAATTGCACCACTTTTCAGCGATGTACTGTCGACGTTGCCCGAACCTGCGGGCAACGAGCGTTCAAACTGTTGATACGCAGGCTGACTGCGCACGACCAATCGACTATCGGCGTGGCCTGAAGGCAAAACTCTTGCTGCCCTCGCATGCACAAGTCTTTGAGATTCGCGCTTGGTCTAAACTTCTTGTATCTTTTCTTGGACTGGAGATGGACGGACGCTCGAAGCAGGTACGAAGGTGGATGGAGATTTGCTTGCAGGAATGAATGACTAACCCTCCGATGGATGCTCGAAACCGCTGTCGGTGATGGCCCGTAGTAGTTCTCCTTTGAGGAGGAAGTCTCTGAATCCAGTGGAATGAATGCCGACGTAGCTGCCTTTGGCCTTGTCGGTACCTTTGCCGCCTGAAACGGTCAGGTCGCCCTTCTTCGCGGCGCCATTAGTCGCTCCTGCGGCGGGAGCTTCGGTTGTTTGTAGCTCATCGTCAGAGTAATCGATGAGATCTTCTTCGGCCGACATTTTTGATGAGGGGATTGATTGATTGAGGATTTGGTGATGATTGAAGAGTCAAGCTCCGTAAGGGTATTCCGCGCGAGAAGAACAGAGGGAATTGGAAACGATCGTCAAGATCAGGGCAGAACCAGTAAAGGTCTGAAGAAAAGGAAGAGAAGAGAAAGGTATCCTCGAGCTGATGGCGAGGAAGATGGTTGAGTTATGAGAACAAGGCAGAAAGATGCCTGTGCTTGGGGTTGGTGTTGCGAATGAGAAACAAAGAGAGAAGCGAGTGGAAGAGTGGGAAAGAAGTGGGAAAATGGGATTAGGCAACGCTTGCGGCAGGGGCGACATGGCACTAGCGCATGTCTAGCCTCAAATAGAATAGTCAGATATCTCTTGGCACGCTCTCGGACTTCTAAATTCGCCAGACAACTTTTGTGACTGCATTGAGACTGTGAGTGATGATATTATATCAACAAAGGACAATCGTTTCAACGCAAGCAAGCAGTCTATTTGGCATCTTGTGTCGCTATTGGTGACAATGTGACAAGGATCATCCAGGCCATGGCCAAAGCAAAATCGACAAAGGCCAACAAGCCTGGCATTCCACAAAAGCATCTTCATTCGAGGCTGTCCTACCTCCATCAGGCTGCAACATTACTGACGACGGCACACCATGCGACGCAAACAGAGACTGCAGCATCGCATAGCAAAACCCAAACCTCAGACAATCGGGCTTCAGAAACACCGATGACTCGGACCATCCCTTCGCGAGAAGCCAACCGCTTGCTGAGTCATCTTCGTGGGGTATCCCGGAAGAGTCAACTGCGCCTGTCGCCCAAGATGAAGCACACGATATGCAGACGGTGTGATTCACTTCTTATCGCGGGCATGACTAGTTCCGCAATAGTTGTCAATAACAGCAAGGATGCGACAAAACCTTGGGCGGATATATTCGAAATTCGATGCAAGCAGTGTGCCACAGTCAAGCGATTCCCCGTGGGAGTAGAAACCAATGCGAAAAAGAGTCGTGGTCCCACAGAAGAAGAGAAGGAAAGTAAATCTTCGAATTGAACAGATTTGCTTTATCCATGTTTTCCATATCAAAACCCAATACGAATCGTATTCTCAAACATGCCGCTTTTACGGCGCGAGCCGTGGCAGGTCTAGACATCCATGGTGCGACAAAGGAGTAAACCAGCGTCCATGGTTCAAACAAACACCATCATGATGTGCTGATCATTAAAAACACATGTCGTCCGCAACACTTATCTGCGCTTCGAAAGATTGCACCTTGCTGAGCCAGACTCTCATAGATAATCATACAGTCATTAAACATAAAATCGTCACACATCATTTAGCCGTGAGGCTTCCTTCTTCAAGTTTCGAGTTTCGAGTTCCCCGCCATGTAGGATGATAAAACATTGTGGGACATGATGGACAGGGCATATTAAACGTATGGTTCGGAGGTGGCCGCATTTTTGGTATGTATGGGCAGAGTTTGAGCAGGGGCGAACAACTCCCACGCGGGATAGGGAGTCCTGTGACTGGACTTCAGCGGTGCGAACGAGCGGCAGAGCTGTGACCACTGTGCCGGCTTCGGTCAAGTCTTCCGTCCAAAGCTTCGGCGGCCCTTCTCAGCGCGGTTACTCTATCCCGGATTCTCAAGACCTCCTTTTGGTCACTTTCCAGTCGTTTCATCTGGGCCAGGAGTGTCCTACATCGCTCCAATTCGGCATCGGCCTGGTATATGGTACGGTTGGTCTGATTGCGAGTTCTCTCGATGGACTGTTCGATTGCATCTGTCAGCTAATGATGAGAACATGGTCAGCAGAAGCAGGCAGATTGTGGTCAAGGCTCCCACCTCGTTTATGCGGCCATTAATGCTGGACATGATAATGTCCAAATGGACTCCGAGGCTGGTCAAGCTATTGTCATCGAGGAGAATGCGACCAGAGACACTCCGACTGCTGGCTGCACTGGCGGCGCGGGAACTGGTAGAATGATGGGGAATTCGGGTGGGGCCGCGGCCGCGCTCAGGAGCAGTGCCACTGTGGCTTTGCTGGGTGGCGGCCTGTGCTTGCTGTCTTATGAAGACGATGTCGGATTGGGTCAGGACGGCAGGAGAATCGGTAACAGAGTGAGTCGCGGACATGGAAATACGGCCGCGAGTAGAGGGATGAGGGTCAAGAAAATTGAGGTTCTAGGTGGCGTAGGTGGGAATCCTGGCAGAGACAGCATAACAGAATAATTCTGAGAGCTGATAGGCAAGGGAACAGCCGTTAGTTGTGGTGCGAGAAAGAACTAACAGCGAACCGGCTGCGTGATATGGCAATGTGGATGAGCCTGGTCATTGTAGCTCGGGGTATAAGTGGGCGGCTGCAAGAAATAGCAGAGCCTCAGGTGGGCGAGAAGCGCTCGGGACGTCTCTTGATCAAACGAAGGAACACGGTTGAACTGGACAGACCCCCTTCTCCTGGCGGTTGGGTCGGGGCCGATCAGGCCAAGGACAGAAGGACGGTGGGACGGCGGCGGGAAAAACGGTGGAGAGGAGAAGATTAAAATGGTGAATGAGTGTGGTGGGCGTGCCGATGAGGAAGGAAGAAGCGGCTCCGGCTGAGAACTGCACGTTGGATGGAGGAGTGTTTCATCGACCTGCGACGATGACGATGGGATGGCGGGTAAAGGTGTGTGTGAGAGGCGAGGTAAAGAGGCAAAGAGGCACAAGAGTGTGCGGTGGGGGAAAGGGGACGATGTTCTCGGTTGTGAAGATCTCTGAGACCTTGAAGCGACGGGGGGTCGAGGGGAGAGTGGCTAGCCAATGACTATTGGGCCAACGATGAGTGGGTGTTGAATGGATGGCGCAGTAATAGCAATAATCTCTCAATTCGGGTGGGCATAAAAAGCCTTGAATGTGACTTGACTAAGAAATAACAGGCCTCAGGAGAGAGGGGCATGTACTGTGGTCTAGACAGTGGACAGTTCCAGTTGCACCACCGTGTGTTAGCTAACAAGAAGCTGATGGTGGTTGATGGTTGGTGGTCGAGGTGCTTTTTGTCTACTTAGCTCGTGGAGATTTTGGCATGGGCAGGCCGAAGCACACACAGCAACAAGATATTGTCGATGTTCAAGAGTAATTGACCTCGTGTCGGAGGGTTGGAGAGTGATTAGATGTGGACAGGCAGAAGATGGGGTCGTCTAGGGTCTAGAGCCTGAAACCGCAGAATGGATTCCTGTGTGTATGGTTCTTTGACAGGGCAAGTTTTGTGGAATAGAAGTTGATTTAAAAGATATGCAGAGTCGCTGGCGAGGATGGCCACGCACTCCAGCAACTCGAGGATGTCGTAACAAAGGGTTGAGTGGTCAAGGATTCCAGTTGGATGTAGCAAAACTTAAGCACTAAATTGGTAAACTTCGATGAGCTTGCCCCCGGGCGGTCTTTGACCACTGAATATCAGGTAGGTATCTAGATAAGGTATGTATGAAATCAATCCTAGTGAGATGATGGAGGAATTGATAGATGATGGTTTTTAAAGATATAGTGAGTCTGATCAACCTCCGCCTCGGCCCCGCATGAAGGCATATGTATGCGCAAGGTAGCGTCCTCAGACCAAGCACCGTACCGGCATCATGGCAACGCAGAGTGACTGAATTGATGCACGACACTGTCCTACCTTCTTCTACCTCATACCGCATGGGCCATATGGCTCTTCACATGACTTGTTGTACTATGTAGTACAGCCCTGTGTGATTGTTCCAATTACAACTGCAGCTACAACCTCTTCACACTTGGGTGCCTGTCCTCATCTTTTTCCTGCATCTGACGTCTGATGGCGAGCCGGCCATAGGATAGCATATGGCACCACCGGAACTGCACCGCCTGCACAGCCAAAGTTTAGGCATGAACCATGGCAACCGTCCGCCTGGGCTAGCGGGGGTTGGTCCCTGCAAGGGTGAGAGACCACTAATAAATGTTCCCCCAAAATATATGGGTATGCATAATTGCAGCCCTTCAACATGTAGTCCTCGGGCGCATCCAATCCCTCTCGCCATTTCTATCGCCCGTGATCATTATTCGTTGCATTGAAATGATTCCTGTCTGCATGTTCTGATCGCCATTTGATCAACTCCGGATTCTATGGTCCAATAACTGATCAAGACCACTGTCCTGTCAAAACTCTTCACCCTCCACCTGCACACATCCTAGCGTGCCTTCCTAGTAGTCGATTGCCCTGACACCACTGTCTACAGTTCATGCAGGAGTCGCTCCTATCCCAAACTCTGAGTTAGTCGAGTTGAAGCGCGAGGTCCTGGCGGCAGGTTGTGTATGAGACTACTGTACTTTGTCCCCTTCTTCTCTAACCCTGCATCGATCCAAACGCCGACGACAAATGTTATTCCACCCTTTGTCTAACCGGTGAGGTCTGAAGAATCCAATAACCATTCAATATAATTTTACTTCCAATCGCATTGCTTCTCTGGTGACAGTGTCTGAAGAGGATGAATAAAAGGTAATGGCCCCTTCCGCTGCTTTAATTCCATGTCTCTTTGAGATAGCCGCGCCGCCCTACAATTAGACTGTCCAGCCAATCACGAGACTCATACCTTGCCGCCCTTTTCTACAACCTCTGACGTCGCTAGTCTAGTCGGCCATCCCATCTCTTTCTGTTCCTAGAAATCTCGCAAACAAGCGCCAATTCAACACCAGCAAAGGCGACCACCGAGACCACTATCCGCCATGGGTCGCGACAAGGAGCGTTCCATCAACCCAGCGCAACAACAGCGTAAGCTGGAAAAACAGAAACAATTGAAGAAAAGCCGCGCGGAACTACAAGCGAAGCGAAACGAGAAACTCGCCCGGCGCAACCCTGACCGACTCGAGCGGCAAATCCAAGACCTCAAAGCGCTCGAAGCCTCAGGAGACATCAAAGCACGGGAAAAGGCCATTTTGGAAGAACTCGAACGAGATCTCAAAGCCGTCCGCAAGGCGAGGGAGACGCTGGGCGACAATGCACCTAAATTTGGGAACTCACGATCAAGAGAAGGAGAAAACAACAACCACGTCTTGGGCAAGCGAAGGCATGATGGTGAGCGCAAGTTCCCACATCGTCGTCGCGAGTCGCCTGGTAGTGACACAGACGATTCCGTGAGACGCATCCCCATGCCCGAAGACACACCTCCACCGATACCTCGAGAATTCCGCCGGCACAACAACAATAATAATCATAATCATAATCAATACGGATCACACCAAGACCCATCGCAGCAGGGTCTGGAACAACAAGATAACCACCATCGTAATCTTCCTTCAAAACCCGCACCTGTCATTGAATCCAAGACCACCTACTCGAGCGCACCCCAGCTACGAGACTTGAAGAAAGAGGCTGTCAGTCGCTTTGTTCCTGATGTCGTTCGTCGGAAACAGGACGCCGTCAAGGGCGGACCCTCAGGACGTCTATTAGAGCCTGAAGAACTCGATCGACTAGAAGCAGAAGGATATAAAAACTCTCAGCAACCACGTTCACCGCCACATCAGCATCAACCTGAAGCCCCTCAACCGCAGGTCGATCACAACACTACCATTTCCCCCCTTGACCAAATTCAAGCCAAACGACTCGCCGAAGAAGAACGCCGATTCCTGGAAGAACTCGCAAAGCAGGACGAAGGCGATGATGACTCGGTGGCTCAGGCTCGCGACGAGCCCAGTTCACCTCCTCCAGCCAGACATGGCAGACACGTGCAAATCGAAGAAGTCGAAGACCAGGATGCCTGAACCGTCTGTCGAAGCCGCACGAATCTTTCAATTGATCAATGATTGGCCTGCCTGGCCTACCATCCCGGGCTGTCAAACCTCTTGTTATTTCTGTGCCGCTAGCCTCTTTGGCTGTGACATCCGATCTCTATTCAGGGGGTAGGCGACTCGAGAACTGTTTCTGTAACAGAGGAAATGGCTTTAGTTGATGAGCTAGGTAGGTACCTATAGACTGCCAGCTTTGTAACAGTGCGTTGATAACATACGCTGATGGCGCCCAAAGACTTTGTTCACCAATGCGTGTCTCAGATACATCCTAACCAAACATTCCAGATAACCATCCTTTCTCAACGCCGCCTATGCTGTCAAAGTACCCTCGCTGGTGTCCCGAGGACCTCTTCGCCATGCTATGCTCGCTGAATAAACTCGACAACTGGGTAGGAGTAGACTTGCAGAGGACTCGTCCTCTAGCTACCGAGAGACGTTGCAAATCCGGCTCATTCCTCCCACCCGATTTTTTCAGTCCCATCACACATGTCATCATTATATCCCAACAGTGTGACCGTTAGTGGTGACTCGAATCCAGATTTTTGTGAACATCTGTGTCAAAGCGCTCTCCATCATGCGTCGCGCCCACCCACGCTCCCATCTTGTCAAATTCACCATCACCGAATGTTACGGATCGCTCTGACATCGCGTTTGAGGAAAGGACTGGGCATATCGTCGCCATGTTTCTCAGGATCCCACACCGGTACATCAAATGAGTCTTTCTCCCGGTCATTGATCTCCGAGAATGGTTTGCTCACCACCTGCCTTCCTCCTGCTCGAGCTTGAGCGAGCTCGACAAGAGTCCGGCCGCCCACTCCGCCATTACCCGCCAGCTCCTTCGAGCCCGCTAATTTGCTTCTAAGTTTAGTGCTCGAAGTCGCTGCGCGTCTCAGTGGACTGGTACTGCTGTCATCAAAGGCGTTGGCATGCTCTCGCAGATCGCTGCGGCTCGGAATCTTGCTTAAACCTCTGCCCGGACTTGGCGATCTCACGCGATTGCTCTTTATTTCACCGTCGGTAATTGCCCGTGGGATGCCCCGTACTGTGGAAGGCAGACCCGCCCCAGCAATTCCAGCTCTGATTTTGGCACCGGCATTGCTGGTTGGGAAAAGAGAGGGTTTGGTGATCAGCTTTTGCATCGTCGCTGTAGTGTTTTGCCTCGTCAAAGCAGGTTTGGCTTTCCACGAAGGGTTTGGATGCTTGAAAGGGTCGGTGTCAGCAATCTGAGGTTTGGCTTTTGTCGGACTTGGTAGATCAGGGATATCATCGTCCGAATCATCCGCAAAGTCGAGATCTTCTTCGTCGTCCTCTGAGCTGTAGGCGAGTTTTGGCTCCCATCTTGCCTTCTGACGCTCTGCACGTGCAAAAATGTTCCTTGCATTAGCAGCTGTGACGGTGGCATTTGCCGTGGCCTGCGCAGCAGCATTGCGGCGCGGTGAAAGCGAAAGCGAACTAATCGACATCGGTGATGGCTCTCCCATTTGGACATCTGCAGGAGAGTCGAAGGTGGTTTTGGCGCGTGCAAGAGGAGTTCTCGACTTCTTGGGTGGGATGTGTCTAGTGTTGGATGTATTTGGCGATAGCATTAATCCATCTGAGAAGTCGCTGAGATCAGTCTGTGAAGGAAAGTCGTCCTCGCCTTCGGTGTTGATGGAGGAACTAGGGTCGTGATTTTCCTTATCGTACACCGGGATGTTGAGGTTGCGAAGCTCCTTTAATGGTCTGGATTCTGTGGCGCGGTGGTGTAGGGCGAGGGCTGCCGACACCTTTTGTTCCACTTCACTATCGAACTTCTTGCGCAGCCTATCAAGCTCTAGCTGGACTTGACGGTCGATTTCAAGCCTGGCCCTCACTTCCCATTCTCGACGAACCTGGGCATCAAGCTCGAGCCTCGTTGATGCCTTGTCGGCCTCAAGGGCGGACAGCCTCTCTTCTGCTTGTCTCAGCTTGTGTTCTGCCAGCTCCTCTCTGGTCTTCAATGCTTTGCTTATGACAACCATCTCTTGCTGACGGCGTGAGACCCAAACGTATGGAATTGAAAGTAAGGAGACGGTGTCGGGGCGGTGCATCGGATTAGTCTTGAGACAACTGGCGATGACATTTGCTAGGTCTTTCGAATAGATGCTAGGGATCGGCTTGAACTCGCCTTTTCGGATGCACTGGACGAGCTGAATATGCGAAGTGGCGTTGAATGGGGGCGTTTTGGTGCATAGCTCGTACATGATACAGCCAAGGGACCAAATATCGGAATGAAGGGTATATTTTTCGGCGGCACATATCTCTGGAGACATGTAGAAGGGGGTGCCGACATAAGTCGAGGCAAAATCATGGGATTGCATGAGCTTTGATAGGCCAAAGTCGCCGAGCTTGACGCATTGATCCTCTCCCAGAAAGATATTCTCTGGCTTCAAGTCACGGTGCAGAATCATCTTTCCTCTAGAAACAGGTCTTCCATCTTTTTGTCGAGACAGTTCGCTGCCTGGTTCCGGCGGGTCGACTCCGTAATGGCAGCGGTATAACGCCGTGACAATTTGGCTGAAGATCCTCCAGACGAACTCTTCTTTGGCATATTCGTTGTTCTTTTTAAGGTCCTTGATGACCGTACCGAGATCGCCTCCACCACAATATTCCATATACAAGTACAGTTCCTGGGTGTCTTTCAAATGCTCTCGGTGATAATAGCCAACGATGTTTGAATGTTTGAGTGAGGACAAGATGGAGAACTCGGCGTGGAGCTGATCCCGTTCTTTTGTTGACATCTTCAAGTAGTTGATTTCTTTTCGGCACAGGATCTGCACATGATTAGGTTAATCGTTAGTAGGAGACTTTTGAAGCGGGTGTTTGTCAACTTACGAGTCCATCCTGCTTCCTGCGTACCTTTCGGATGATTCCGAATGACCCTCGACCTGAGAACTGGTTAGATGAGGCAATGGAGAATACGGAATAAAGGCACATTGTCTGCGGGTTACTTACCGATGATTTCTTTGACCTCGTACTTCTCCAGGTCAGCAGGTACGAGTGCCATGGTGGGAAAACGGCAGTTGCGATCCTGTTGTGGCGAGAACAGCAGGGAAGCTTGCGCAAAAGGGTCAAAGGTATTGCATCCCCCAAAGGTCTTACACTGAGTGATAACAAGGTCACAATATCATACAAAGTCAAACTTGCAGTGGACGCCGCGACAGAATGTTGTACAGTAGTATAAGGCTGCATACATCGAGAATAAAGTGACGAGGCCCGTGAGAATCGATCACCTTAAAACGGCATAGTTAACAACAGCCGTTGCGGGGAGCAACCAGGTGTTGGCCAAGTATTGGGGACGCCAAGTGTCGGGGAGTCTGCCTGGACGCTCCGCCTGATGAGTAACTTGGCGCCGCCGCCCTGCCCTTACTAAGTCACCATCCACGTGATCTGCGTCGCCTTTCCCATGTGCTGAGTTTAATAGGTGAATTAACACCGGTCCTACATCTGCTCTTCTTTATCCTTGATTGGATTTCGAAGGTCAAGTCTCAGACTTACTACACGGACAGCTTTAGACTTCTGGGATATTACTATCATCGTCCAAACGTCACAAGCCAATACTACTCGTTGATTGGAGATCGATGAATCTATTTAAGTTGAAATCTGACATATGAGAAGACTCTGGTCCGCAGCTCTTCATGACTCCATTCCTAGCAGTCAAAAGTTGGGACAATCAAGTAGATCGGTTGCGACATAGCAACCACGATCGACGAGGACTGGAAACACTATATAAAGCACAAAAATGATAGGGATACGTTGAGGAGAGAGTTTGGCACAAAGGAGAACTATCCGTCACTGACGAGCGGGCGCCCGGGAGCTGAGCAGAGAGATTCAAGAACTGTAAGATGAGCTTCCACCAGAGGCCAGGTTACGTCACCGCTGAGAATGCAGTATATGGAGGTACCGGTCGCCTCGAATGAATCCATTGATTGGCTCTCAAAAGCACACTCAGTGGTGGCTCATGTAGGAATAATGGGCCCACCATTGAATGTGTTGAAGATTATTCAGGGCGTGATTGTGGCAACCTATCGTATCGTATCGTGTCGAGCGTCGAGCGTGGGTCGTAATTGAGCAGTTATGGTAAATTGTGGTTGTGAAGCTTGTCACCTCTTTTCATATCCGCAGAGGTTTGGAAGACTGTCGGGCTAGTAGACTCCCTTGTAAGATATTATTTTTGCATGGCACTCCTTGGGAAAAGCAGATCATGTTGTCCAAGGTCACGGAGGCGATCTCGGTTAAGGCTTCGCCGGTGAAGAAGGCTTGGTGGCCAGTGATGATGACGTTTGGAAACGACACAAGGCGCATTAGAGCATCGTCGTCGATAATGTCTGTTGAATGATCCGTGTAAAAAACAGATCCTTCTCGTTCGTAGACGTCCAAAGCTAGCCCACTGAGGTGCCTCTCCTTGAGCGATTCAATCACCGCATCGGTATCGACCAAGCCGCCACGAGACACGTTCACCAACATGGCTCCCGATTTCATCTGTTTCAGAGTATCCTTATTTATGACGTGCCTCGTGCTTTCGAGGAGAGGACAGTGCAAACTGACAATGTCACTCTGTTCCAGCAAAGCCCCCAGCTCGACAAAGTCGCCGTACTTGGCAAACTCCTCGTTTTGAAAAGGGTCATACGCCACAAGGCGGCAGCCAAAGCCATGCATGATGCGGGCGAAACAGACGCCAATTTTCCCGGTACCGATGATTCCAACAGTCTTGCCGTTGAGCGCGAAACCCAGAAGCCCATCCAAGGTGAAGTTTCCCAATCTCACACGGTCGTGGGCCAGGTATGTCTTGCGGTTGAGTGACTGGACGAGAGCGACAGCGTATTCGGCAACCGATTCCGGAGAATACGAGGGCACGTTGGCCACGAAGAATCCAAACTGCTCGGCGGCTACCAGATCCACGTTGTTATATCCAGCGCATCGAAGGAGGATAGCTCTCACGCCGTATATGTGGAGCTCCTTCAGGACGTCGGCGTTCACAACATCGTTGACAAAGACACAGACAGCCGTTGCGTCTTTAGCATGGGCCACAGTCTCGCGGGAGAGAGACTCTCCATGGTATCGGACCGTCAGCTTGATGCCCGAGCGATCTTTGGCTTGGTCAAAGAACGTCCGGTCATATTGTTTGGCACTGAAGATGGAGATAGTCATTTTGGATCAAGATTGCGATGAACGCAATGCCTTTAGGTTCGCTGCTCCGCTCTGAGACGATCCTGACAGAGAGCACTGAAGACTCAGAGTCACCTTGATGATACACCAGATTCCTACACTGGGTTGATAAGGCTTCCAAGAAATTTTTACCGCTCCTATATCGGGATCTCCGCCACGTGCATCAGAAGATGCTGTTGGGCCATTCTTGTCGATTCCTTCGACGGCAGCCAAGACCTAACGGCGCACGGATGGTGTGAGACTAGGAGGAATAGTTGGTTTAACGGTGGCTGTTGGAGCGACGCCCAGCCTTTCCTCCCAACAAAAGCTTGTCGCTATCGTCGATCAAGCTCCCCATTGCCCACGGATGTAGTCTAGACGGCATCCGGGCCTATGCAGCTTTTAGCACGGTTGTTAACTACTCGTATTCATCACTGCATCCTATTAAAGCGGCTACAATCTTTGAACCCTGCACCTATTTTAGGCTACTGATAACGTCTTGAGGGCTTTTCAGCGAGCAAGATCACCAGAGATGAGTTCTTATACTTTACCCTCTATCTTTCCACAACAAATGCCCAATCCCTAAAGTTTGCTGGCCAAACCGCCACGACAATGTCGTCGACTCAGGCCTCCTCAGAACACATGTTTCGAAGCAATGGCGTCAAAGAGGAGGGACATGTTACACAGAAAGGAAACGACGTCGATCCCCTCACCCACACCTCAAGACAATCGACTCACCATAACACCCATCTCCTCCAGTACCCTGAGGCTCGCTCTCTGGGCACCTCTCACCATGCGGCCCCATCAGAAATGCTGTCGGGTCTCCTTCTCGAAGATGCCATCCTATTCAACTCGATCCGCAAGGTCGAGAACCCTCCAGATAAAGTCCTCTTTTTAGCCCTGCTGGCTGGCGTCTGGGTTGGCATGGGTGGATTGGCCGCAGCCTCTGCTGCGGGCGGCATCCCAGCGTCCGTGAGAGAGGACTGGGTTTTCTTATCCAGATTTCTCATGGGTGCATGGTTCGCTTTTGGTGTGTTGATACCTATTCATGATCAGAAGAGGAGGACAGTCAGTGATGACTAATAATGGTCTACCTATAGCACTGCACATGATTGCCATGTTTGGCGGAGACCTCTTCACCGGCAACACTATGACCATGGCCATTGGTATGTGACATTCGATGGGCAGAATTATGTCGTTTCCAGCTCTGACCATGTTTCTCAGGATGGTACAATCGTGTGGTTCCATTCAGAGCCTTGCTCCTCAATTGGCTCCTCGTCTACATTGGAAATTGGGGCGGCACGTTGTTCATGGCCTACTTCTTTGGCTATCTGGGCAACATGTTCGGGACTCCACAGTATCGCTCATACCTGGACTATGTCGTCCTTGCTAAACTCGAGCATCTGAGTAGGTCTACATGCAGCAGAAGTGTCGGAACCCGCGGATGTGCTAACAAGGAACAGCGTGGGGACAAGTTCTCATTCGGGGTATCGGTGCGAACATCATGGTCTGTATGGCCATGACACTCGGTATTGCGGCTCGAGGTGCGGCCGGGAAGATTATAGCGCTTTGGTTTCCAGTGGTCATGTTCGTCATCTGCGGATTCGAGCATTGCGTCGCCAATAGTATGTCTAAACAATTTCATGGCCCCCCCTCAAGGCAAGGTGATTCTGACCATGTGCCAATAACAGTGTTTTTCACGTCGTTGGGCCTGATGTACGGTGCTGGTCCTTCTACCATTGGACGGCAATGGTACAACCAGTCTGCTGCAGCACTCGGGAACATCATCGGTGGTGCTATCTTCATGGGACTTTGTGAACACGTCATGAATCATTGGAAGAGCCCGATATTCCGATCAAGAGGTGCTGGAACGGGCACCCTGACCGGACATGAAGTAGAAAGCACTAGACGTGCTCAGGACAGCAGTACTACTTCTCTAATCCGGGTGGCTTCATTGAGCAAGTCCAACAGACGACAGAGGCATGTCGAAGAAGAAGAGACTGATACACCAAGGAGCGGAGAGTCACGCGAAAATGAAGAGGAGCGAAAACTTCCATCATTCTTCGAATCGATACTTGGACGCCGCGAAGGTAACAAAGGTCGCCAGTCACACCCCAAAGATATGGTTTAGACTGGGAGTTCCATCCCCATAGACATTCATAGACAATGATAATGAGTTGGTTATAGGAGCTTTGACCACATACGAATTTATGTTAAGTTGGGGAGAGTGACACAGTCTTGGCCTTGGTTGATATACATTCTCGTAATGAAAGACTATCCTTATATTTAGACTACTACGGGAGGCGGCGAAGGCCGTGAACGTCCACCTTTCAGCTCAGATGTACTCCCATATAATGATTTCTGTCCTCCACAGCAATTACATCTACGTAAAGTGACGTGAAAGAACACAATGGCGGAGGAGACAGGATGTGAACCAGCAAGAGATCCACAGGGGTCTCGGGGAGTTCAAACCTTTACCCACGTAAATGCTAGAAAGTGTTCGTTTTGAGACAACAGGAGGGATGAAGAACGGTAAGGTGACATAAGATGCCCACGATGATGTGATACATAAACGAGTGTAAAAGCGGCGTGGTTAAAGACAGCCACGGAGACCCTGAGGGCCTAAACTTCCACGTGAGCTGGGGAGGAGTTCCCCAGTCCCTGTCGGATAATGAAGTTCTCCTGTCCGGGGATGGACGCCACTGTAGATCCAAGATTGATATGTGTTCGTTCGCCTGTGCACTGTAGTGAACACTCGGCTCTGCCTCAAGCGTATGAATCTTCGTGTTTCGTATTTCGGCAAATCAATGTTATCCGGATTTTCTTCGAATTAGTAATATATTCTTGACAATTGGACTCCTCAATTGTCCTGAGACAAGACGTTCAGGACTCGCTGAATCGGCAGTTGGAAGATGACAGCAAGCGATCGAATCACCCACCTCGTCAAGTCGAAAACCGTTAACTGACATATGTGGATCATCCACCATCAGTACTACCTTGACATACATACTGGGATGCCTGGATGTTTAGACGAGGAGAGAGCCAAGATCGACGGTGTGAGGAAGTGCTGCGTGAACGACTCCGCCAGCTGCCTGCGTACATGGAAGCGAGGTGAGAAGTCATACAGTAGTTGATTCAATTTTGACTCATTGTTCTCATTTCGATCTGGTAGCGAAATCCTACAGACTGTAGTCTGTAGAAGGAGTAGCAGTACTAAAGTAGTTTCACGACGGACGCGTCCTGATAGCATATAGTAGCATATTCTGTCGGTCTGTGTTTTCAGCTCGGCATGGGCGGATCCCCGGAAAAGCTGTTGCCCGCCTTGAAGCGACATATTCTTGAAGCGACATATTCTTGAAGCGACAAATCCTTGAAGCGACATATCCCTGAAGCGACATATCCCTGAAGCGACATATCCCTGAAGCGACATATCCCTGAAGCGACATATCCCTGAAGCGACATATCCTTGAAGCGACATATCCTTGAATCGCCCTTTTGGGAACTTTGTGGGGATTGCCAACACTGAACATCCAAATCAAGCCCACAATCACTTACCAATCGAGGTACGCGAGCTCAAGGGCGAACCCGCATTAGGTCGCCTAGCCCCTTCCAAGATATGGTAGTTCCCCAAAGGGACTGGTGGACTGACTCGTCTGTGTATACTACTGTAACCTCAGACCACTTACCTACTTCCTCTGCTTCCGAACATTTGGCATTCATGCTGTCTTTTCTACTGCTTGGTTGCATTCAGTGACGATTTCAGAGATAGGTGTCAAAAGCTGTTGATGTAGCCGAGGCCAATTCTGAGACATTCGAAAGCGTTAGGGAACGAAGTTAGCTCATGTAGGCGACTAGAGATTGTCATTTATTTTGGCGGTAAGTGCTTTGCTTCCCAAGACAGATGTGTCGTCGGGCAGATGCAGCAAACTTAAAAGCTTCTTAGGGGCTCTGGATAGACGCTATAACTCCTTGTTTGGGTAGGTACTAAAAGTCAATCGCCGATCAACAGGGAAGGATTGCGATTAGCTTTGAGAGGCTTGGACAAGGCTGCGACATGATCGCCAGGCATCGAAAAGTCCTATGGCTGGGGATGATAATGATATTCATCATCTTCTTACGTCTCTGCCTCGAGAGTTTTGACCGATCGGCACATTGTTCCCTCAAGGAGTTGACCTCACTGCCGGAAGCAATGTTGTTGACGTCGCTAGCTCTGGTTTTGGCTAGATTGATGCTCTCTTCTGCTTGAGTCGCGAAAACTTGCAGCAAATTCTGTAAGTGAAGCAATAGCTCGCTCGTATCCCCCCCGGATCCCTGATCTGTGCCTTCCTTGCCTGTGCAACGCACGTCGTAAGCCTACAAAAAACGAATTTCCAGAGTGGAGAATATGCATGAAGAGTCTAGGTATTTCCTACTACTCCTTACTATGCTTCATAAACGATGCTTCATCACTTCTCGGCGAGACTCGGACAGCAGATTGTTGTAGAACTAAGTATTCTCGTCTGCAGAGAATTAGGCCATGCGTGGAAAGGTATGAGCTCGCAACGAGGTGTCATGCTCTAAAGGGCGGTTGATGGAGCCTTCTGTCACTCAGCCTCATATTTGTGAGCATCATTCTTCGGTTAATGGACTCCTCTAAAATAAGTCAACGGGAATATCGGGCCTCTTTCGCACTTGACGTGTGCACTGGCCGGCAGATGAAGTCGACGACAGAGCCCGGCACTGTTGTACCTTGGCTGGCAAGCAGTAACAAGACCTGGCGCACCAGCTTGTGCATGAACTTGTCTGCTCTGGACCTCGAAGGATTCGATGCTTGTCCCAGAGCGGTAAACTTGACAGATGGAGCTAACTAGATCAACATTGGATAGAGCCGTCGAAACTACGGAGTATTGAGGAATTGTTATTCCGCTGGCGTCGGTCACATGCAACCGTAGGGGAACTCGAGGCAACGCAACGCGCTTGGTTCTAAGTATACTTCCTGCTCCCACTAGCTACGGAGTACATGGCTCAAAACAAACCTACTGTACTTGAGAATTACGGAGTACATATTCGTACATAAATGACAACAATTGGTTAACCCTGGTAGGTTACGAGACGAATCCCTGGCCCAGGGCCCAGGCCCCTCCTACACGTGTGCTCGTATTTCTTTTGCCCGGATGGACGGCAGGACCAAAAAATCTCACACGCTAGGTGGACACCATTGACCTTGCTTTGTTGTACGCATACTTTATTCATCAGAGTAGGCAGGGGTGCACTATTTTAACTACTAATACGTGTACAGCAGGCTGTATGCGTAAGGTGCTGCATGCATCATGGCATCTAGCCCTGGCTTTGCTCTGACCAACCTGTCCAAGGCCCCCCGAGCCCCTGCAGAATGTACGTACAACATCTCTGGGTAAAGGCCGAGTCCTCCCCTATTGCCCTCCATACCACCACGCCGAGAAGCCCACCAGGCATTTTGAAGTGTGGTGATTTAAATCACTTGGTTTTTACACGTACCTCAACGGCCTAGACTCATTGATGCGAGATTTGAATCTTCAATGAACTCGTGTCCTCAAAGACGTCTGAAGTCAGCACTGACGTAGTACTGACTAAGTTGCGAGATTCTCGTCTCTTGGGGGGGTTTAGAGGAGCAGACCCAGAGTGGGCAAAGGTTGAATGACATGGAGTGCTTGTAGCTCGTCTCAACTGTTTCTACGGAGTAGAGTTTCAAATAATCCATTGGGTGACTGTGCGGCTCTGATGCTGGAGCCCACCAAAACGCTTATGACTGTGGATGGGGATCGACGAGGATCTGCACGAGAGTGGGGTGATTTTGGTGATTCTGATGGCTTTTCCCATGTGCGGGACGCCATTGGGAATCGGGATGAAGCATCTTGGAACTTGGTTGGTGGTGATTTCAGGTCAACCCGTATTCTTCCATGTGGTATGTGGAGACGGTTCCCAAACAGCCAAAGTCGTGTTCGTGTGCGTCCCAGCCTTAGTTGCTGCAGTCTATCTGGGGTCATTCCACATGGCTGTGATGTGTCTGTAACACGGAGAAGTCAGAGACAAGTCATCATCTCAAGGATCATTCTGAACATCCTCGTACATCACAAAGCGGTGTCTCTGGCCCCGCTCGAAGTTTAGTTAGATCACCATGAGGGATGGTCAACTCCAAGCGAAGAGATATCGCCCTTAATCTCCTCCTCCCCGGCCAGGCAGTCTGACTATTCGTAGTTATTTGCCGAAACAGTCAGCAAACAGCGGGTGGCAGTCCTTGATTTGGAGTCAGAGCCTGAAAAAAGCAGAAAAAAGCATCTCACGAAGATGTGACGCCCAACATGCTCGACTTCCGCTTCACCCTAGGATGTGTTCCCGGGAGTTGGCATGCACCGCGGGCGAAAACGGATGTGCTTTTCAGTCGACATGCAATGCACGCAGCAGGTTGTGGTCTTTGGCTGACGCACGAACATTCTAGGCGGGCTTCCTACCTTCTGTGCTTCTGTACCGAATGTGTGGTTCTTACCCCTGTCTAGAAACCCCACCAACAACGTCCGAGCACAGACATAGTTCAGCCGTCGGGCTAGGGACCGAGGCCATAAGAGTACGGAGTAGGTAGACCAGCTGCAGCCTGTAGGGAGGGACGAGTAGACAAGCTGGTCGTAGTCCAAAGCTTCAATCAGCCGTGGGGCACCACGGGAGATGCTACTGCAGGAGCCCTGTCGACTACCGTCCGGCACAACTCCACGGGAGGG
Source organism: Exophiala mesophila (assembly GCF_000836275.1). Taxonomy (NCBI): domain Eukaryota; kingdom Fungi; phylum Ascomycota; class Eurotiomycetes; order Chaetothyriales; family Herpotrichiellaceae; genus Exophiala; species Exophiala mesophila. The sequence goes on from NW_015622507.1 coordinate 1,984,365, forward strand.
CATCCGCATAATTACATTTTCTTTGTGCATACGATAGCTCCATTTGTCGACCTTGCATTATAGTAGCTGAGGTGTTTGGCATGGTCTAACTTAGTGGGACAGCGGCCTGGTCCAGTGACAAGAAGTCTTGAGAATCGGCGGGCACCGCACCAGGAGCTGATGGATTGAACGGATTGGGCGACGTCGCAAGCATTGACCATGAAAGTGACAAGTAGACGTCCACGCATAAGTACATCATTTTTTAACGAGCGGTTCTAGGCAAGGATCAACCACGTGGGTGCTACTGTGCACTTGTGCATGGCTAAAATCCGATTCTCAAACAGTGGCTCGTGAATCAAAAGTCGTGTTTAGCCGGGCCGAGGCCAGTCGGCCCATTTCATTTGGCATGGTCTTGATAAATTCCCAAGGTGGAAAAAAATACGGATGAGAACGGTCAGCTTGTCCCTCTGGTGTCGGAGCTTTAATTGCGAGTTCTCTTACGTGTAGTATGAGCTAGCTTTTCGGTTCCAGCTTGGCAGGCTGGACCGAGCTGAATCAATTTTAGCCAACAATTACCATATGCTTTAGGCGTGAGGTTTGCGCCGGACGCCCTACGCAGACGCTTAGTAAAAAGCAGTGGCAGTCCAGAATCCCAGTAATCCAGGTGGGCGCCTCGGGCTCTAGCGTCCAGTGGGAAATAACGAGGATGACGCCGGCGTCGATCAGACCTCGCATCTCGCCATGTGCAACAGGATCGACACGCGTGGCTGGCCTCCACTTTCAACGGCTCTAACCTTCAGGGCTTCAGCCGGCCATCAAGGGCTCAAGGTGTGACAATCAATCAGCAGAGGTACTTGCCCACGGTGCCACAACGGTGTAGGATCGCAACATTTCAACACGGATCTGGCCCTTGACATTATTCATCTCGCATCGTTTAGCCCGCTTCAAGAATAACACACGGGCATGCAGTCCGCTCAACAAAAGTCCTGGAGCCAGATTGTACGTACATTTTGTGCATCTTTACCGTGGTGCTGTGAGCAGTTGTTGGCTAGTCAAGCGCTCAGTACCCTCTGAATGTTGTAAGCGAGAGCACTAGTGGGTTTGAGGATTACTTCCGGGGCTGCAAGCCAAATTCGGGGCCACCTGATTGGACCTGCTTCCATGCCCAGACGCAAAATCAGTTAAGCGAGACTTGATAGTCGTCACCTTGGGCTCAAGTACCTACCTACCTAAGCATGCCCATAGCAATGCCCGTATCCATCCCCAGAGGTGCTACTTTTGCGTTTGTGCATGTATCTCCGGGCTGCTACAAAACTACTAGGTACCGCTATGTAGGTGCATACATATGTACTTACTCCGTAGGTGTGCAAATTATTATAAATAGACGCTCTGGCGTGGCACCACAGCGGTTTTTCTTGCTTGCTTTTGTAAAGCGGAATATCCCGGGGGAAAGAAAAGCCTTCGAAATGGAGATTCGGGTTTTGAGACAATTGTGAGAGAGCAAAATGCCTGCGCGATCATTGTCTTTACTGGCAAGCGTACAATACTACTCTAAAAATTCAAGATTCGTGGCAAGGACAGGGGGTATTATCCGTGGTGGGAAACCCAGGATGTGTGTAGTGGTAAAGTAGTTGGGAGGATCGAGTCAGTCGGAGTAGCAGACAACATTTTACCTTGTACTCCAGAAAGAGCCCGAGACTTTAACTTAGCCAGGGAGTGCTTCGGCCGTTATGCATGAGTGCGAACGCACAGGTACTCTACAGTACTCGGTAGGCTAAACCACCTGTAAATATCACAATAGTCGATTTTTTACGCTCCCTTCCAGGTCCAAATCAGTGAAACCCTAGCCTAGAAACCCATCTTTAGAGCGACCACAGCGGCTTAATTCATGCGTAGTTCAGCCTTGGTCTGACAGCTGCGAGAGATGGACGCCTGTGCCCCCCGGCCCCTGTTACTCCCAGGGTCCCTGGTCTCTTGGTCCCCACGATTGCCGCTTAATCGGTGATCGCTTCGGCAGGCGCATGGCTCAAACTCTGGCGTACGGGGCTTAGGAACTTCATCTCGATTCTAATACCCGTTACATATTGGTCTTGGGCACGCTTAACCACGATGACCGTCACCTTTGGGCACCTCCGTGATACAGTCAAGTTTCTGCGTAATGTTTATTGCTCACGTCAGTTATTTGCCACTAATTTCGTCGTCTCCGCCATCCCCCGAGGCATGCTGCATTCGTTTGTAGGTCCAGCCCATCGGAGCTCGCATGGATGCTCCCGTCAACATCGTCAATATAATTACCCCATCCCTAACCAGATCCTTAGGGGCATAATTTACTGGACTCTATGAAACATTTTGTTCTTGTCGCGGTCAAGCGATTTTGTTAATACATGGGTATCCACGCATCCAAGTGGTCCTGCATCTTGATATCATTTTCTGTGCGTCAGACCCTGAGAATTTGCCGCCACCAGACTATAGCTATGCAAGATTGCCGGACCATTCTGAAACCGACAACGTGCACAATCAAAGTTGGACAGTGCAGGCATGGCAGAGGGACTGAGATCCATCTGACTTCAGCGGACCCAGGTCTAAGGTCTAAGCTGTGCAGGCCTACGTAGACGCTACGCATAGGCATGGAGCTCAATGGCCAAGGCAGGTGGGCGACTGATATCCCATATTCAGGGCGCCATTGAGCCAAAATGCAAGCAGCGGAGGGGCGACGCGATGCGGAAATTCCGATGATCAGCCAACCACGGCCTTTACCGGGGCGTGTCACCTCACGTCCCTGGGGCCCTGGGGCCCTGGTCCCTTAGCAGGCAGCTACCAAGGCGTAGGTACCTACCTACATATGCGTTGGTAGTGCGAAGTGAGTAGTGGGTAGGCCGGTAGCGTATTCCTGTAGTGGAAGAACCCTGCACGTCCCTCGCTTACAACCTCTGTCGAGCATCCCTGGACACGCACGCACGGCAGCTCATCCAGCAGGATGCCTCCACGTGCTCCACTCTGCCCTCAGGCCCATGTACCATCGGTGTAGGCGCGGCTATCCTTGCTTACCCTCGCCTCTCAGTGCTCTCGTCAACTCAACTCAACCAGAGCACAAGCCATTCCGTGCAAACCTCTGGCGCCCGAAGTGGTAACTGCATCTACGGAGCACAGTGTTTCCTCCCAAAAAGAGTCTGTCCCGAGCCCTAGTCCCCTCCTCTGGAGGGTGGAGGGTGGATGTTCTTGGTCCTTTCTCGCTCCTACGCTGTCACCGCACACCTAACGCACCCTGACGCCAACGGCTGGCGTCCACCTCCCGTCGTCCTCGTGTCTGAAGCCACATCCACAAACACTCCTGTCGTCTCGGCACCCATCGTGGTAGATGGAGTCGAGAGCTTTGATCCTTTCCTGCTCTATTGTCGGTCCGTTGTTTGTGGAATTCCGAAAACTAGTCTACTGAACTATCGTCAAGAATACCAGACGAATAGACGGTACCTTTATCACTCATCTCCCACCCACTTTTGATCTTCACCAAGCCTGCACATCGTCCCATGCACATTGGACAGCCACCTAGCCCACTTCCACACTTCCACTCTTCCACTTTCCCTGCTGGTCTTCATACACCTGGACAACTCTAGCTGCCTGGTCGAACCACCGACTACTCTCTCGACGATCTTCGCCACAGAAGCTTCCTCGGTTCGGAGAGGGCCTGCTTTATGCCAGCGGTCTCAAGGCTCCACCAGTCTCCAGTACATCAACGCTTACACCCACAATCGGATCTTGAAAGCTCGTGTGTCGTCCTGCCTACTGCGACGCCAGAGCTGTGGAACATCCCACCGGCTCCCATTCAGGCCTTAGGCGGGCACTTTCTTTATCTCTTTTCCTCTTCTGGCCAGTCCTTTAACCACAACATCCTACCCCCGCCTCACTCTCTTCTTCATACACTCACCAGGCTCACTGTTTGTGGTGTGCTCACAACAACTTCATCTACCGTGGTCACATCAGTTCTCTCCCACGATAGAGTTCCTCTTTAACTTCGGCAATCTCCTCTTCAATCAGTCGTTCCGAACATCTGGTCCCCACGGCGGATGACCACTGTTCAAGCAGATTGACTTTTGTCCCTCGAACAGTGCATGATCACTGCGGGCTCTGTGTAACAAATCTGGTTGACAATCGGACGCGTGAATTATTCAATGGCCCTTTCGTTAATCATGACTTATGACACCTTCAGTCGTGATCACCACAGTTTCTCATCCTCCAACAATCCTCTCCTTTCGCCCGACACATTAGCGAGACCAAATACAGGTCTCTCTAGGCCGTCTCGGAACGCCCAGGTAAGAGTCAGTTACCCACTAATTAATCATCTCCCTTGGAGTCTGACGTGGCCAACAATAGATTCGGCGGCTTTATTCAACAATTCGCGAAGGGTATCTGGAAGTTCTCAGGGCATCACAGCAACGTCCGATTTGAGCGCGGTAACAGAAAGTCCTCGAAATCTGCCTCCACCAACCCCAGAGCTTCCACCGGCGTCAAGTTTCGATTTTCCCCGATTGTCACCAACACAAAGATCTCCCAGTGGAGGAATTGGCCTACCTCCCCATTATCCAACGGCGATGACAAGTACTAATCCTGAATTTTATGTGCATCGGGGAAGCACACACGCCCAACCCCCGGAAACCACAGCGGGGCCTCCACCAATCCTTTCAACCAGTGCACCTGCCTGGACGTCGAGAGACCAAACAACAATGGAACCTCCACCGAGGCGGCCGCGCTCTGATGCTTCTGAGGGCAACGCTCCGTACCGAGGGGTCGCGAATCAGCGACCATTGCCCACTCACTTTGCACCTGCTCTCCCACCTATGGACATGCAAGTCGCGCCAACATGGCAACATCACCACTATTATCCACCAGCTAATCCACCCTCATATCCACAATCCCAGGAAAGATACGCTTGTCCAACGTGCAACAAACTCTTTTCGCGACCAAGTTCGCTAAAGATCCACACTCATTCACACACAGGAGAGAAACCCTTTAAATGCAACCACCAAGGCTGTGGCAAATATTTCAGCGTGCGGAGCAACATGAAAAGACATGAGAAAGGATGTCATGGGGCTTCATCGTCCTCAGATGCGGGCACCAGTCCTGAGTGAGCGAGTCAAGCAACGCTTTATTTTTTTCACTATCGAACGTTTGGAGATTGCAAGGAGAACCACAGTTCTCCCCTATACGTTGGCACTCGATCAGTTGTTGTTGCGATGAGACATCCCTGCAACGATGACGTCTCTCTTGGAGTGCCATGCGAAAGGCGGACAGGCCAGCCCAGCTAGGGATAGACATGTCGGTTGCGTTCAGCCACGGTTGTCTCCAAGTGATGGTCATTTCCACCATTATTATCTGCGAGCTTGTGCCGTACAAGCTCAGGACATCAACTATGACTCTGAAAATTAGACCGGGCAGGAGTTTAAAAAGTCACGACTTTACGCTCAGTTGCTATGATATAGGCAGCAAGCCTCATTGAATTGGCGTTGGTTAGCGAGCACCACATTTTGTCAGATACGCAGACGAGTTGCAGTTGCCCTTTTATGTGGCAGGACGGGTCGAAGGGGGTTCTAAACGAAATCGAGATCTGTAGGCAGACATGAACTTTGCACATGGACATATTATTCTGTATGATACATAGTAATCCTCGTCGCAGATACTTTTTGAACAAACAGACTCAAGACTTGACATTCTCTTGATTATTCTTTTTGGTCTACTTGTATTATTGGTGTCTAATTTTAGTGTTGAAATGAGGCTCTGATTCTCGCTAGGGAGAAGAAAATGTGCAAAAAGCGCAGGAAGGAGACAGGCTACAAAATGGGAGGAGGAAGGCAGCGCAAAATGGTGGGAAGAAGGTGTCCAGAGCTGGAACTGGGAAGCAGTGTGTGCCAACTGCAGGATTCAGGGCGTAACGAGTCAGGTTCGCGGCAACCGTCGTCATGATCTGCCCCGGGGGAAATTGCGACATACGGACCGACACTTGCCACGTGGTGAAGGAGGAACCAGCACCCTGGGACAAAGTGGGCACTGTGTACCGAGTAGACGCACTCTGCATACTGTGCGGAGTTATGCGTGTCTACTCCGTAGGCTTGAATAACTAGCAACAAGACCAAATTTGACAGGTTTGGGTTGAAGCCACTTGTTTCTGAGCTGCAGACAATAGCAAAACAAGGCAAAGGAAAATGGGATACTCCGGAAGGGGACCCCCTGCGGTCGGGAAGATCAGGGGGCGCTGCCGCCATCCAATCGCACGGCCAATCGCACGGCCCTGTCATGCAGACAGCGGACCCCACCTTCCTGTTCTGGGCTTAGCCGAGTCTAGAACTTGTGCGACAGGTGCCACCATGGACAACTTTGGCAGTCACACAGACACAAGATCACCACCGTCAGTCAAAGTCTGAGGCATCCCCCGTCCCTCTCTGGCTCCGCCCCGCTGCCATTGCTTTTGGCAAAACATCCATGCATACCATGGCCAAAACTAAGACTGTTATCTTCGTGCCTTGTACTACAATGCTACCTCACCAGTGGTGTCTTTTAGTTATTCAGTAGTGCCAGAGCCGGCGTGGAAGCTATGGGCGCAGTTTGATCTCCTCTCCACGTGGCCATCGTGTTCATGCCCTCTGAACTGGTCGCTGAGGTGGGGCTCTTAGGTCGGCCATCCCGAAAAGCCACGTGGGCCTCGGGCTACTCTGCACACGCGCTTTAGCGAGCGTTGGCGAGAACCACCTGTCCCAAGACATGTCAACGTCCCGGGGCACTACGTCCCGTCTTCTTCACCTTCCCGTCCCTCCCTTCACACCCACCAAGAATCCTTGACCTTGCACGCACCCAATTCTCGCAATGGCCTTCTGCGGGCTCTGATTGATCCGAGATGGGCTACCCATGTATGTCGTCGTCGGTGGCAATGCCACTTTTGAGGTTGGTGGTATCAGGCCACACTCATCAAGTTCCAACTTGGCTGTGGTGGGACAATGAACCACTCTGACGGATCTTGTACCACCCAAAAGCCCTTGCTTTGAACCCCCAACATGCAAGTTCAGACCCTGCGCATGCGCCCAGTGCTGAATATGGCCAGCGCGATCGAACTTAAAAATCATGGCTCAACCATATACCTACACTAGCTTAGTGAAATCAAAAGGCAAAGTATAGCCATCCCGAACCCCCGCCATGGTCTTCCTTGTTCTGTAGGGACTTGTTGGTTTAAATTGGGCGGCTGGCCTGATGCAAGCACGGATTCAGTGCACGTTAACGGAATCGCTGAATTATCCCGGAGGTAAAAAAGCCCTCAAAATGCCGTCACCACACCGAAGATCGGTAAACAAGAGAGATTTGGCCCCTATACAACACCAATGTATCCGAAGAAATGGTATATTTTCCTTGTATCGCCGGAATACAATTCAACGAAGGCAGGGGTCGTGTTTCGCATCGGGAAAACCTTCATATCCTTCCTAGACTAAACATTACCAAGGCGCGATATCACATGTCAATCCAGGTTTTGCGACTATGACCATGGCCATGCCGCCGGTCGCTTGTATCATGGGAAACCCCTTGAGAAGTTGAGATGGCTAGATTTCCAGCCACCCCATTATTGCACCGAAAACGATGAATTGTCAAATCACCCACTTTCTGTGTGCGCCCTTCCTTGCACTCGCAACAATGAGCACCAAACTCTACCAAGCAGACTGGACATGGCAGATATGGTCAAGGCCAATGCAGCAACGAGACGGGACTAAATGCTCTCAGCCCTGCCTCCCGTACGCAACTCCATGTCATGATCCAGCACGAGAAAAATGAGAGCCTCTTGGCAGTCAAATATCTCTTGGCAACTAAATCACGTGATGTTGAACGTCGTTCCTCCTTTCCCACGATCCCACCTTCCCTCGCTCATTTTGATTTCACCGTTTTTGCAGGTCTACAGACACAGACCCTAATAGCTTGAGATGAGAATCTCTTGACATCCACTCAAAGAAGCAGCACAACACAACAGGAGCTTAGTGGGGATCACTTGAGGATAATGGTAGAGTATTGGAGAAGATGGGTGAAGGTATTGTCAATTGTTGTGGAGGCTGAGAGGTAGTGTCTACAACAAGGCGAAACACAAGTTAAGCTACAAGGCATCGATCTTCACATCCGTTTCCCAGCTTGGTTTCAAAGGTACCTGGTATCTCAGGAGGTGAGGTAGGTAGGTACCTACCTAGGTACCTATTGTCCACACTTGCCACCAACCCAGTTGCAATTCTGTTCAGACAATTCAGTGAACCTTACCGTCCGCAATCCATTCACTCTGCTTTCCCCTTTCCCATACCATTGTCTTCCTTATCATTCATATGTGAGCCTGTGGATCAACCCTGGGGATCATGACATCTCGACTCCAGACTCACTTACCATTTTTATCCCATTTTCTATCTGCAAGCCCGATTCATCTGATCGATCCGATATGCGAACTAGCAAGTTGCTTCACATATTCCACCATATTCACTTTTCTGCCTCACAATGAATACATTCCCATGATCAGGATTTAATTCACGGTTTCCCCCAATCACCATTCATCCCCAATACAATACATGAATCAGGTCTGAAACCCCTAATGGACCACACCCAGCTCTCTGCACATGTTCCATCCATCTCCATGCTGACCGTGTCGCATTCATGCCATGCCATTCTATTATTTAAATGTGCTTTTCCTACACCTTTCCCACTCTTCCACTTTCAATTTTCTTCCTACGTTGTCCATCGAATTTCCACGTACACAAACCAACACAAACCTGACCGTTGTCACCACCCACACAAATCTGACCATCATTATCCAACAACACAAACCGTCTGTGAAAAAACTTCACAACAGCCTTCAAACACCAGGTACATTTCCCATTTTTGATCATCTGGTCAATAACCGTGCAACACACATCAGGTCAATCTTAACTAATGACATGTTCCTACAGCTCCCTTGATCTGAACACTCACATTCCGCGATCCTCTCCACATTCACAATGCCTCCCAAGACAACCGTCAGCCCCGATGCCTTCCTAGCCGCGTGCATCAAACATGCCAAAGAAAAGGTCGTGGTTAACTTCGATGCCCTTGCCCAAGAAGTGGGAATGAGCTCTGGTGGAGCAGCGTAAGTCCTCAACATTCACTCATTGCCATGAAATTCTCACGAATCCCTCTGACTAACTCTCCTCAGCAACAAATATCGCCTCATGATGAAACAGCTGGAGGAACAGGGTGCTGCTTGGGCTTCCAACAAGGATGTCGATGGCTCTGATGCTTCTCCTTCAGCTAAGCCTAAGCCTGCTAGGAAGCGAAAGGCGGCTCCTGCCACTGCTGCTGTCAAGGAAAACGGCAGTGATGACGAGAAAGCTGCCACCAGCGGTTCAGAGGACACCAAAGCTCCAAAGAAGAAGGCCAAGACTACCACCAACGCCGCTGCCACTGCTCCAAAGAAGGCTAGGAAAGAGGCCGTTCCAAAGACAGAGCCAACGACAGAGCCAAAGCCCGAGCCAGAGGCCGTCAAGAACGAGTCGCCGTCCGAAGATCTGTCTCACTCTTCCGAGGTTGAGGCCAAGGACCAGAGTGACTTTGTTCCCAAGGAGGAATGAATGCCTCGACTGGAGGTGCAAGGTCAATCCCGAGATCGATAATCGTGGTTTACGAGAACGAGACTTGGAGTTTAGCTATCCAAGCTGAGTTGAAGCTACGGCGAGAGCTTTCAACATGTGCACGCTACGAGTTGGACACTGGCAATCAGAGAGCGCTTGACATATGACAACGAATTCTCGCGATCGATGCGGTGGTATTCCAGGTAGCATCCTTTAGAAACGCAAATCGGCCTCCATGACAGGATCTTAATCTGTCTTCCTACGGCCCTCGTGACAAATCTGAGATTTGAACAGACCAATTCAAGGTTCTTTCGTCATACCTTTTGTCCACCTCGTGATCAGCCAACTTGAGATCAACAGATTTCCGTCCAATTCAACCTCAACTTCCTTTCCAACCTCTCTCCACCCTCCAACAACCAAACCACAACTACTTCCCACCACGCCATATCTTCTTCCATTCCTTTGAATATCAAGACACTTACGATCAGCGATGGCTCCCAAAGGTTCTAACGACGACTTTGAGTTCATCATGACATGCCTCAAGTACTCGGAGACCAAAGCAAAGCCAGATTTCAACTTAGTAGCCAAGGAGATCGGCGCGAAGAGCGCGAATGCAGCGTATGTCTTTCATTACTTTGTGATGTCACAGTTGCCAATGCTTACTGGATTCTCTATAGCTATCACCGACACTGGGGCATTATGAAGAAATACGGTCTCGCAGGTGGAGGCATTGGTCGTGCACGCCAGCATGGAGCCGTCGGCTTGTCTGCGGATAGCTCAGCATCTGCAATAAAGCGTCGTGGCAGAAAGCCAAAAGCTGGAAAAGTCGACGTCGACAATGGAGAGCAATCAGACAACAAGGAGACTGCAGCTACCACCAGCAAAGATTCCATCAAAGAAGAAGAGATGAGGATGGAGGATAAGGACATAGGAGCCATGGCAAGAGACAAATTCATCCGCAAGAAGAAAGCCCTCCTGGTCAAGCTGGAGAAGGAGGACTTGACAGATGAGTCTGAGTGAGATATGAGACTTCGATGGGCCAAGTCAAGGAGCACTTCAGGGGCTGGACAGTCAGCAGAATCTTTCCACAAGCCAACGTGATCTATACACCCTTTTCTACTCACAGATCCGACACGAACTAAAAACAGGTCTTTGCTAGATGATGGATTCAGACACACAAAGATAACCACAGAGACAGACAGACAGACAGAAAGGCTTAGGTGGTGCACAGAGTGCTCCTTTCTTTCCAAGACTTACATAAAACCAACAGCCAGATACAAACTTCTTCCTGATCATCTTTGTCTGCGATCATATGCAATAGGCCAATGTGAATCCTCCAACAACAAAAACCACGCAGACGCACACCAGACGCAGAGCCAGAGCAGACATCGATCTGCAACTTGTCACCTGCAGAATAGCCCGGGATACGATGCTCTGCGTGGCTGTGGTGGATTTAAAATACCTAGCAGCTTGGGAAAGTTCATCTCTCCAGATCCGCTGCTGTTCACGATCTTTGTCCACTTTCGACCCTCGTCATTTCGTCCGTGTCCGACGACACCACCTTCGCCACCCATTCAAGGCTGGTATCTTTGCCTGAATACTTTGATCCCTCCTTCAAAAATGCCGCCAAAGGTTGCAGATATGGAGGCCTTGACCCTCGGATTCATCTTCAGTGTTCTCAAGAACTGCGAATCGGTCAAGCCAGACTGGGGAAATGTGGCCATGGAGAACGGCATCAGCTACGGCAGAAACGCGTAAGCCAGATCAGCCAGATCTGAACATCAGACAATGCTAACTTTTGATCGTCCATCAGCCACGCCAAATTCAAAGGTTTGCTGGAAAAACATGGATACAAACTCGAAGATGGTCGCATCATCCCAATCGATCCTAACGCCACTCCACCTCCACCCAAGCAGGCCAGAACTCAGAAGACCCCGAAGACTCCAAAGACTATCTCTGCAACTAAGCGTAAGGACCCGACCAATGGTTCTAACGAAGATCCGACTCCCACCAAGAAGAAGAAGGCTACACCAAAGCTCGAACCATCGATCAAAGAGGAGCAGGTCAAAGACGAAGAAAGTGACTCGATCTTCCAGGATGAAGCTACTTAGGCAGTTGCATCCAAAACTTACAATGTCGAGGACTCCGACATTGAGGAGCTGGACCCTGACGATGTGTTCAACCTGTTTGTTGAGCAGGAAGCTCTCAACAATTAACATCGGTCATTAGGTTCAAGGGACCAATGCTTCTTCAGACACCAGATCAACCAAGGGGTCATAGTTTGGAAAATACGAACGACCAATGACGACGCATTTGCTTTGATCTCGGTGATTTGTGACATTGAGATGGGAGAGGTTCTTGGACATGATGATGATGATGATGATGGGTATGAGATAACTCGTACTTTCTTCATGCCAGCCAGAATGAGTGCTATGGGTGGTCTGGGGGCCGAATGGGCACCAAAGATGCCACACACGGTTAGTTCCCGTGCCTCAGATTAGATTAGATGCCACTCTTTTCAAACCACTTCCTTCTCCAACTTTCCTCTCCGCATGCATGATTGCGCTCTTGCCAAATCTTTTTTTCATTTTGGCAATCAATCATTCGTGGCCGTCGCAACACCAATATGCATGGCGGTCACTCTCGTAGAGGCCGCGGTGCATCTACTACTAGAGGCCGCGGCCATGGTGCATCGGGACGCAGACAATTTCGTGGCCGAGGACGGGGACGTGGTCGAGGCCAGTCATCCCACCACCAGAGTTTCCAATTCTCGAGGCTGAACGAAGAGGAGTAGGTCACCAGCTTCTATAACATAATACTCAAATTCAATCTCTCTGACAGACTAGGGATGGCTCGGGAGGCGAAGAGTCGTTAGGCGAAGAGTCCGAAGACGAAGAGACCGCGCATGGACTCGCACATGCTGATGAAGAAGAGGAGGCATCCGAGAGCGAACCAGAACAAGTCCTTCCAACCCACTCCTACCAGACTCTGCTACAAACCCTCAACACCAGCAAACGTACTTCTGAGCCCGCAAGAAAAAAGAGGAAACTGGAACCAGACACCAGCACTACAAAAGTAATCCCTCTCGAGGTTGGAGGGACCGACGCTTCCGATACACCGTCGAACGGAGATGAGGCCGAAACGGCGAGAGCGCTGAATGAAGAGATAGAGGCTGATGAAGAAACTGAAGACGCTGTGGACGCAAGTATCGACTCTGACGATGAAGAGGTCATGTTTCGTGACCCTTTTGAGAAGCACTATTCGGCAGCGACCGAGAAGGAAATCAAGGAGGCTGCGGGACAAGTCGAGTCGAAAGCCTGGCAAACAACTTCCTCCACCTCGGAATCTGGTCTTCGAGTCGCTCGTTTTCGACCAGACGCGCCTACAAAGTCATCCATCATCAAATCTCCCAAAGACATGTTCTTGAAGCAGAGGATATTGGGCACTGGAACGAAGGTGTTCACGTCTCTCAAATCCGATGAAAAGTATCTTGCAGCGGCAGTTTTCGGATATGATGATGTTCTCCATGGCTGCCGAGATGTGCAAAATACCTCCCGTTTGCGAGATCTGTCATGTCTTCATGCCCTAAATCATGTCTTCAAGACACGAGATCGAGTCCTGAAGAACAACAGCAAGTTAAGTGCACAATCGAATGGGGAGATTTTGGATCTTCGAGACCAAGGCTTTACTCGACCAAAGGTTCTCATCATGGTTCCAACAAAACAAGCCTGCGTCCGCTTCGTCGACAGTATCGTAAAGTTGAGCGAGCCTGATCAACAAGAGAACAAATCTCGATTTTTGGAAACGTACACCCAGGACGATAGCGACGAATGGCTCGACAAGCCGGAGGATTTTCGCCAGCTTTTTGGCGGCAACCATGAAGAGGACTTCCGAATTGGGCTCAAGTTCACGAGAAAGACGATCAAGTATTTTGCTGGCTTCTACAATTCCGACATCATCATTGGCTCTCCTTTGGGTCTCATGCGTACCATCACCACCGGTGGAGGAGGCAAGAACAGCAAGAAGACGCAAGATGCAGACTTTCTGTCATCGATCGAAGTGGTTATTGTCGATCACGCCAATGCTCTTCAAATGCAGAACTGGCAGCATGTCGACTATGTATTTTCTCAGTTGAATCTACTGCCAAAAGATTCCCATGGTTGCGACTTCTCCCGCGTTCGACACTGGTATCTCGACGGCCAAGCAAAGTACCTACGACAAACCATCATCCTCTCCGACTACCTCACACCTGAAATCAACGCTCTGGCTTCGACACACTTGAAGAACATCTCTGGACGAATCAAGTTGCAGCCTGAATACCCTGGCGAAATGCTCGGCGTCTCCTCACTGGTTTCGATCCCAGTATCACAAACCTTTCTGCGACTCTCCTCCCCTTCAGCGCAAGGCGACTCTGATGCTCGGTTCAAATTCTTCACCACCTCTGTCCTCCCACCCTTTCTCCGCGATCCCAAGCGTCAAAAAGGAACTCTCCTTTTCGTGCCTACCTATGTTGACTTTGTTCGTCTCCGCAACTTTCTCTCAACGTCTTCCGAGGCAGCAAACCTCTCTTTTGGATTGATTTCCGAGTATGCCTCACACAAAGAAGTTCTTCGAGCAAGATCTCATTTCCTGAGTGGCCGTCATACCTTGCTGGTGTATTCAGAGCGAGCACATCATCATTTTCGATACAAGATCAGAGGGGTCAAGAAGGTGATCTTCTATGGTGTTCCCGAGAATCCTATCTTCTGGTCCGAAGTGGCCAAGATGTTGGACGTGGTGAGAGAAGACGACAAGAGGACAAAAGCATCAGTCCGAGCTTTGTTCTCTAAATGGGACGCCATGAAGCTAGAAAGAATAGTGGGCACCCAGAGAGTGGGCAGATTGATCAATGACCGAGGTGGTGATGTGTTTGATTTTGTCTAACAATCAAGTCTTGGAAGCACGAGGCAGTCGTTCGTGCGAACGCCTGATCGCTATTGTTTTTCACTCAACCCAATCATCCTCTTCAGTACCACAGCTCGAATCTCAGGAAAGCCTTACGCGTCAATGAAAAGCATAGAATGATAACTGTCTTTTACAACAGTTGCAAATCAGGCTGGCCATGACTTAAGGGCCGATGTTGAGTTTGTCTGGCTGAGACAGCTCGGCTTTACGTTCCAGCAGTTCCGGTGCGTCCCAATTGGCCCAGACGAATTTGTCCCGCAGAAATCTCGCCTCTGGGCTGATAAGCCAAACGACGAAATTTCCCGCAAGATCAGCTGATATGGAGTCAGTGGAGGGCCTTACAACGTGCGTCATCAAAGAAAAGATGAGGGAAGTGGGTACTGACCACTATCCGAAGCTGGAAAGCCACTCTTAATGTTCAGTTCTGTGGGGACGATACCTGGATGGAGATGGAAAACGGGAATGGAAGGGTGCTCCTTTGCAAAGCCGTCCCAGACTTTGGTGGCAGCGAACTTGGAAGGCACATAGCTGGAAAAGCTAGGACCGAAAGGGAAATGGATGACGGCGGTAGTAACGTCCACGACGAGAGCACCGGCTGGATTGGCATAGGGGAGGAAAGATCTGGCCGTGTTGAAGGTGCCACGGACGTTGATTTCATACCCAGTCCACCATTCGTCCGGGTCGGTGACATCGATATTCTCCAGGCGGGACAGATATCCCGCGTTGGCGATGAGTATGTCGATATGGCCGAACTCGGCATGGATCTTGTCGAAAGTGTCCTTGGTCACTTTTAGGTCCGAGATGTCGCAGCCAGGCACGGCCAGGATCTTGACACCCGACACTGCCGCCTCGACCTTTTGCTTGGTCTCGTTCAATGGACCAGCACGCCGACTGGTGATGGCGATTTTGGCCGCCCCGGCCTGTGCAAACCCCAAGGTCATGGCAGCACCGATTCCGGTTCCTCCGCCAGAGATGACAACCGTTTTCCCTTTGACGGACAATTCTGGCCTCGTCGCGTCGATTGCCGCGTAGGCTTTGTTGTGGTATATTTTGGTCAAGGATGGCAAGGCCATGTTGTTAAGGATACTATAACGGCTCTTGACCGATATCTTTACCTTATCTTTTCGTCGACGATGATAACCGCAATGACAATAACGACGAGGGTGGTTGGTTGTGAATGACTGATGAATGATGTTGTGACACGGGCGAGATGGATGGAGAGCTAGACGATTCGGATCGACAATTCTGTTGAATGTCGCGAGGATCTGAAGAAAGTATCGCTGTCCACTGGGTAGGTTACCTGGAGCACGAACCAAGATACTAGGTACTACCTGTATATATACTAGATACCTCCCTACTTAAGATACCTACCTAAGGTATCCTGTACTAGATATTCGTACCTACTCTCAATATCAGGCCTACTGCCTGCCTCAGACTATCAACATGCGTCCGACCATATGGACTTGGTTAGTGCTTAGCCAAGGAAGTCTGCACCCTGGGACAAACAAGAAATGTCAAGTGCTTGACTAAATAGGCAAGCCATCTCGTATTTATTTTTTATTTTTGTATTTTTCGTTTCGTGTTCGCATCCATACAGCAAGTACATTCTTTCAACAACACAGCCACAGCAGTAAGTACTCTTGACTTACTGGTAAATACACAGTGTCGGTGCATATATTCTTGACCTCAGATGCCATGTAATATGGACATTTCAGGCCACGACAGTTGCAAATGCTGGCCTCGGCCAGCACAGGGAGCAACCCCACGCCCTGATCATTTACTGTGTTGGGAATTTGAGTGGCACCTTTTGAAAACCTAGCACGTGACCCCAATCTATACGGTGGTGCACAATATAGTTGAACGCATTTCCACATCAGAAACACCTACTCCAAGCTCACAGAAGGAAAGGGTACTATATACGTTTTGAGTCGTGATTCAAGCGTCGGCGATGAAGCCCAGTGGCCGTTGGCCACGCTGACGTCTGCGGATGTTCGTAGCGTGGATGATATCTGGACAGCCTCTCAATGTCCATCCCCATTTACGCCAGAAACCTGTCGAGATCTCCCATCCACTGACGGCCCAAGGGGGCGACCAGACAACGACACCATGCTGCTCGAAGTGCGAATCCGGAAAGCCCTGGAACAAGCCGCCGATGGTGTCGTTCCACAGATCGTCAGCGTCAAAGGTGCCCCGGGCACGTATCAGGTTATCACGCAGCACAGGATGTGGGATAATGTCAATCCATTTGCCGTGGACCACCGTGGTCTGCAATCTCGTCGGGCGAAGAGTTTCGGGAAGTTCACAATTGGGAGATGCGTCAATGGGGTCTGGCATGACGTGTTCTGCCGCCGTCGAGCATTCGCCGTTGGTTGCCGTCTCTGGCCTGAACATGAGGAGCAGGTGGTAATTGGCTAGCAATCCCCGGACCACGTTGAATTGCAGGAGAACCATCAGGTGGTCCGATGACAATGGAAACATGACTTTGTCGAGTTTAAGCCGAGTCGGACGGTAGGGCAGTAGAGGAGTTTGTGCCTTGACCAGAGCCCGCGCTTCCGCTGCCGCTAACATCACAACCGTCCCCCGCCGTTCATCCCAGCATGGCATCATGGCTATTGCCGGCGTTTGTGTAGTTGTTGTCGATGAAATTAGCTCGACCTGACGTTCCTGTGCTGCAGACTGGCCCTTCCGCCGGCCTGCCACCAATTGGGGTTATGACTGATTTCATAAATGTCGTTCAGGTCGTCTTTACTTACGGTAAGCTCGTACGTTTAGCCTGTTCTGCCTCCTTTTCCGCTCAGCTGCATCGGTGATGCCTGTCCAATCATCATTCGGATTGACCGCAGCCATGAGCTGTGGCATACGCTGCAGTGGGATGCTGGGCATGGCTTGCATAGCCGATGCCATCTTGATTTGCCGGTAGTAATTCAAGGTAGATGCTAAAGAGAACGGATCATAGTTGCATGCGAGTGCAAGTGGCTTACATGGAGAATCAATTCCAGGCCTGTGCGGAATTGCAGATCTCAAGTTGAGAAGGGCAGAACGATGAAAAGAATGATGAAGAGTCCAACAGTCATCTGTTGCACTACCTACCTACCTACGAGTTTAGGGCAACTGCGGCTGCATGAGTCGAGTATTCTTGCCGAAGGTATCACTATGAGTTTACTTTAATGTTGTTGCCTAAATCCGATGTCTGAGAGGTTTAACAACGCACTTGGGCACGGACACTTTACCCTCCTCGTAGGTAGAGCGACACTAGTCCCGTACTAAATACCTAGTATTTATGTGCTTGAAAGTACCTAGTAGTCCTATCTCTATCAAAACAGGGAGTTGGTGGCTGATTCAGTGGAGCGAAAACTTCGTTTCTGGAGGATCTCCATCCTTGATATCTGGTAAGTACTAGGTAGGCACTCGTGCGTATGACTGAAGTCCAATGAACGAGGACAAATCGACTGGTGTATTAAGAGCGACCAGACTCCCTTGTCCGAGTACTTTAACAGCAAGTCTTTCTGGGGACAGGAAGAGATAAGTGAATAGGTATGTAGGTGCTGCCTTATGTCCGTGTACTACGACAATTGAGAAGCATAACTAGGGCGAGACCACGTTAAAGAGTTACGCAATCGCCGTCTCTTTCACAACTTACGGAGTACTAATTTATTATCGTGATCCCTATCGAAATCGTCGGCTAATGATAAACTACACGTACCTTAATGGCGATTGGTGATGAAGTAGGTGGAATGCCCTTTAGACTGCGCTAAACTGCTGCCTAGAGCTCGACATCTCTGGCACTGGGGCTATTGCCTTACGGCCGATCTCCATCACCTGAGGCTCTAAGACTTGGGCATTTTGGGCTTAGCGTCATGCAGCTGGCTTACCGCTAAAGCTTCGTTATGGCAAACTCAATGGCCAACACTTCATCGTGGTATACTTCCATCCATGCTCACGGTCCATCAAAATGCCATCATGTCTAACCCCCATTAACGGTCGAGAGAGGAACGTCGACATGATGTGGCGGAGCATGAAATTGTTCTACCCTCCCCAATTTCCCGATCATCCCGTCCCGTCAGATGCTGTAACAAAGATAAAAGGCCTCAAGCCTAGCAACGACGACTTTCGTGTTCTACATATCTATTACCTAGTATCTTCGGACTCACATCTTCCATCATTTACACAAATTAAAGCCACAAAGTGTCCTTGAACAACGCACTCAGCATGACCTTCCACCCTGACGAGCTTCCAGACCTTTCTGGGAAGGTGTACCTGGTCACTGGTGGGAATTCTGGAATGTAAGCTGTCCAGGCATTTGAAGTGAATGCTCGCTCACATGGGGATACAGAGGCTACTTCACCGTCGCACGACTCGCTCAGCATGGCGCTCATGTCTACATGGGCGTCCGCTCTGTCGAAAAGGGCTCTGCGGCTGTCAAAGACATCAAGAAACTATACCCAAATGCCAAGATTTCTCTCCTAGAAATCAACCACATGTCACTCGACAGTGTAGTTGCAGCAGCAAAGCTCTTCATCTCCAAAGAGCCCGCCCTCCACGGACTGATCAACAATGCTGGTATCATGGCCACTCCCTTTGAAATATCGTCCGACGGTTACGAAGCACAGTTCCAGACAAACTATCTTGCCCACTGGCTCTTGACCACCCACCTCTTGCCACTGCTTCTCAAGACGTCCAAGACCACACCAGCAGGCGGCGTTCGAATTGTCAACCTGAGTTCTGCGGGCCACGCAAGTGCCCCCAGCTGCGGCATCAATTTTGCCGATCCTGCTCTCACCAAGTCCGACCCTGGGGCTCGATATGGACAATCCAAGCTCGCTAACATCCTCCACACGAAAATTCTGAGCGATCGTTACGGTCCTAACTCACCAAGTGCAAAGGCAGGAAACGGTGAAGTTTGGACCACCAGCGTACATCCAGGCCTAGTCGAGACCAATCTTGCCAACAATAGTAAATGGCCCTTTCCGTTGGGATTGATTCTGAACGTGGCCAGGCCACTGGGATTCTTCTTCGATGCTGATAAAGGAAGCTGGACAAGTGTTTATTGTGCTGCGAGCCCCAAGATGCCAAGCCAGGACTGTGGTGCATATTTCATCAGGATAGCAAAGAACAAAGGAGGATGGAGGTCGGGGCCATCTAAGAATGCTGCTCTTGCAACTAAGCTGGAAGAATGGACTAGCAAGGAACTGAACAAGAACGGCTGGCTACCATGAAGCGAGACCTCTAGGATTTAACCGGAACTGGTGACGGATGCTCCTGGCCATGTCACAGAAGTACCATACATTTTTCAACTTCTTGGGCACAGCTTTTGATTTCGATTCGACTTGACATAGAGTGGAGCAGGCTGGGCTTGTATGCGCAGAGATGTAACTCATGTTGGTGACGGAGCATGGCTGATATTTAATAAATTCGCTCGTCCACTTGCATGCGCTGCACATCAAACAGAAATACTCCGTCGAATTCGATAAGCGATAAGAATTCAACCTCAACAGTCATCGCGTCGCCAGGATTCTGTTGACCAAGCTCCTCCCTCCGTCAATACAGACGCTGGTGCGGACGATGAGGTTGTACAATGCCTGTGTGTCTGCCAGGCAGACGAGGCAGCGGATCTTACAGCCTAGCTGGCCCAGATTACCCTCACAGCAATCGAGACCATTTCACCGCGACCACAAACAGGTCACTCCCGATTTTGCTTTTGCTTTTGAGTATGTGTCACTAACCCTCTTCAAGATGCATCTACATGGACTATGTTGACACGACAGCAGTATAGACGGAGTGCTGGTGCGGAGCGCCAACCCCATACCCCATGCAGCCTCGACGTTGCAATTCCTCCAGCGAAATTCTATCCCTTTCATCCTCCTCACGAATGGTGGCGGCAAGCACGAATCCGAGCGTGTCAGGGACTTGACCGACCGACTCTCGGTGCCACTCGATACCTCCATGTTTGTCCAGTCACATACACCTTTCGCGGAATTGGTTCATGGTCAAGATAGCCTGCGTCATAAATGCATTCTCGTCCTCGGTGGAGATGGAGGTCGATGTCGAGATGTTGCAGAAATGTATGGCTTCACCAATGTTGTCATTCCAGGAGATATCTATGCAGCACATCCAGAAATATGGCCCTTTAGCAGGCCCTTCAAAGACGTTTATTCCACCTTTGCTCGTCCACTACCCAAACCTATCAACCCAGAGTCACCAGAAGACAGTCTCAAGTTTGATGCCGTCTTTGTCTACAACGATCCCCGTGATTGGGGTCTCGATATCCAGGTCCTCATCGATGTGCTGCTCTCCAGGCAAGGAATCATGGGCACATACTCGTCCAAGAACGGAGATGCATCATTACCGAATTTCGGCTACCTTCAAGACGGCCAACCCCCCCTCTATTTCTCAAACCCGGATCTTCTCTGGGCAGCCAAGTACCACTTATCACGTTTCGGTCAGGGCGGTTTTCGTGAGGCTCTAGAAGGGGTCTGGCGTGCCGTCACAGCACACAGTGGGGGCAATCCGGAACTCTACAAGACCGTGATTGGGAAGCCCTATAAGGAGACATATTCATTTGCAGAAAAACGTCTGCTAAACCATCGTGCTACTTTAGTCGATAGTCAGGCCGCTCCTAGACTGCGCAAAGTATACATGGTTGGCGACAACCCCGAGAGTGACATCCGAGGTGCAAATACTTATGAATCTCCGCACGGGATCGAGTGGGTGAGTCTATTGACTCGCACTGGTGTCTTCAAGGATCGGCCAGGACATAAGCCTACGTATGAGCCAAAGGCCATTGTAGACGATGTCAGGGCTGCTGTACAATATGCATTGAAAGACAGCAATTGGCATAATACACTGGAATAGAATGGGATAGATCTCGTTGTCACCTCGAAACATGATTTCGTGCTGTAATGTGAGAGACCAGTGTGCATCATAGTGCTGAAAGAAGTGGGGGTGGGAAAAGGAACATGAAATCTGAGTAACGGACAGCGGGGAGCTGCAGGGCCCAAGTTGTGTTAACTTCATGTGGATGGAAGGTAGGTGTATTGTGGGGTGTTATGTTAAAGGTGAGAACGGTGAGATTGTTGGAGATGAAGGGAAACTAGAAGCTAACAACACCAGGAGTTATGAGGGGAAATGTTTTGGAGGGGGAAGATAACAGCACCGAAAATGATGAGGGAAGGTGGTTGGGGATGGAAGGCAACGAGACGACAACAACATCACGAAGTATGAGGGGGGATGGTTGGAGAGGAGCGACAACAACACCAAAAACTACAAGGTGAGAGTGTTGGCAGACAGGAGGCAACGACAACGAGATGAGCAGAGATCAAAGGCAACGAGGTGTTGACGACGATGATTGATGCTATACACTATGACCTATTGCTATTGTACAAGACACAGGTACTTGGCTTCAGAGTCAAGCTCTTACTGACGCCCAACACCACGAGAAGGTGACCTGCAATGCTGGACAAAAACAGACCCAAACGCCAAACGCCAAAAACAAAAAATCAGACCCAAACGCCAACGCCCCCAAACGCCTGAAAGCAAGAAAGCAGACCCAAACGCCAACGCCTAAAGCAGACCCAAACGCCAACGCCGAAAAGCAGACCCAAACGCCAACGCCGAAAAGCAGACCCAAACGCCAGAACGCCAGAACGCCAGAACGCCAGAACGCCGAAACACCTAAACGCCAGAACGCCAGAACGCCGAAACACCTAAACGCCAGAACTCCGAACATAGGAAATCTATACTTACCTTAAGTACAACTATGAGCCCTATTCGGACTCATAGCCGTACTCGGAGTCACGCCACAAGGAAGTCCAAACGTACTTCCAGCGGCTGACTCCGGGCGGAAGCTTAGCTTTGCCCTTTGGGCGAAAGCTAAGACGACCGCTGTCACCACTATGGTGAGAGGGTGTCGGGGAGGGGGCGGCAGGGAGGTGAGGGTTGGGGTCTCCAGGGAAGAAGACAGGGGAGGGGGAGGACGGGCCACGCATGGTGGACACCGGGGTAACAGAAATTGTGCACACTTGGGGGCACAATGTAAGCTCCTGAGGAGCAGGAAGATTTGCTTTGGATTCGCAGCAACCCATGATTGCTGCAAGAGAAGAAGAAGGGAAGAGAAGAGAAGAGAAGCGAAGAAGAAGAAGAAGAAGAAGAAGAAGAAGAAGAAGAAGAAGAAGAAGAAGAAGAAGAAGAAGAAGAAGAAGAAGAAGAAGAAGAAGAAGAAGA